>NC_086446.1:518853319-519490819 GCF_028390025.1 Pseudophryne corroboree | reverse complement strand
CAACACCCAGGGATCCAGGCCAGACAGAATCCAACCTTGGCTGAACAGTTTGAGAAGTGCCCCCACCCGAGCGGCCTCCCGCAAAGGAGCCCCAGCGTCATGCTGAAGATTTGGCAGAAGTAGGGGTAGACTTCTGCTCCTGGGAACCTGAAGCTGCTGTGGACTTCTTTCCCTTTCCCCTACCAGCAAAGAAGGGGGAACCTCTCGCTTTTTTGTATTTATTGGGCCGAAAGGACTGCATGTGCGGGTGATATGTCTTTTTTGCCGGTGCAGGCGCAGAGGGCAAAAATGTCGACTTGCGGTAGCCGCCGAGACTAACACATCCAGTCCATCACCAAATAAGGCCTCACCTTTATATGGGAGAGCCTCCATATTTCTTTTGGAATCTGCATCCACGTTCCACTGGCGAATCCACAACGCCCGCCAAGCCAATACTGCCATGGTAGCGGCTTGTGAACTCGAGAGTCCAATATCTTTCATCGCTTCTAGCATGTATGCGGCAGCGTCTTTGATATTCCCTAACTTAAGGAGTATCTCATCATTATCAATCGTGTCAATTTCTGATGACACGCTTTCTGACCATTTTTCAATAGCGCTACTCACCCACGCGCAAGCAATTGTGGGCCTGAGCAGCATACCATTGGCAACATAAATGGATTTCAATGTAGTTTTCATCTTTCGGTCTGCCGGCTCTTTTAGTGAAGCCGTGCCAGGTGCAGGAAGAATTACCTTCTTTGTCAACCTGGACAGTGCACTGTCTAACACAGGGGGTGACTCCCATTTTTTACTGTCCTCCACTGGGAAAGGATAAGCTATCTGAATTCTCTTGGAAATACAAAATTTCTTTTCGGGATTCACCCACATCCCTTCAAAGAGTATTTAGCTCATGGGAAGGAGGCAAAGTGACCTTAGATTTCTTTTCGTTATAGAAATAAGCCTTCTCCTGAGGTATAGGAGTAGCTCTGGAGTCACTATCGTCGACACAAGAATCAGTGTCCGTGTCGGTATCAGTATTCACAATATTCGCAAATGGTCTCTTATGTGACCCAGAGGGGTCGCCTGCGGATGGAAGAACAGAGCCCTGAAAAATCACATCCTCCACAGATTTTCTCCAGCACTCAGCATGAGATTCAGACTTATCTAATCTCCTAGTGATATGATGCATACTATCACGTATTTCTTTCGCTCTTGGTGTGCCGGCAGCACCACCACATTACACTTCTGTGTCCTTAAAATGGTTTCCTCCGGGGAGGAACTCCCTGCCTCTGACATGTCTTACACACGTGTACAACACACACACACACACACACACACACACACACACACACACAGACACACTGGGACTTATAGGGGACAGGCCCACAGTAAAATCCGTCAGAGGGACACCGTTTAGGAGCAGCCAGTTCACAACCCCAGCGCCAGTATCTAATGCCTGTGAACACAGAATGCCCACTGACATGCAGCGCTTTTTACACAGTAAAACACACTTGTAAAGCACCAAATTCGCTTGTGCCCCCCCTTGTTTTGCACCCTGATACTTGTAGTCAGAAGTGAAGGAGGACCAGCAATGTCTCTGCAGCCTGAGGAGAGAGAACATGCCACCGAGCAGTGTGCTGGCTGCCTGAGGAAGAAGCTCCGCCCTTTTTACCTCAAACTTTTCATAATATTTATACTGGCGGTGGTAGGGCTGTGCCTGGGCATCTTATGCCCCCTTTTTGCCAGTTTATAGAGGTGTTTTTTGCTGCCCAGGGCGCGCCCCCCCCTGCAGTGCCCGTGGGCAGCAATGGCGCACTGCGCTCCCCGCCAGCCATCCCTTTTCTTGATAGAAGATCTGTCTTCTACTCACCTGTCTTCTGACTTCTGGCTCTGTGAGGAAGGTGACTGCGTGCTGTGGGAGTGAGCATCTAGGCACGGCTAGCGTTCAGTTCCCTTCAGGAGCTAATGGTATCCTGTCAGCCAGAAGCAGAGCCATGAAACTCTTCAGGAAGCTGGTTCCTACTTTTGCCCCCTCAGTCCCACAAAGCAGGGAGTCTGTTGCCAGCAGTTCTCCCTGAAAATAAAAAACCTAACATAAGTCTTTTCAGAGAAACTCAGTAGAGCTCCTCAGAGTGCATCCAGTCTGCCTGGGCACATTTCTAAAACTGAGGTCTGGAGGAGGGGCATAGCGGGAGGAGCCAGTTCACACCCATTGAAAAAAGTCTTGAGTGCCCATGGCTCCTGCGGAACCATCTATACCCCATGGTCATGAAGTGGACCCCAGCATCCTCTAGGACGTATGAGACAAAAACAGTTTGACAGCAATGGGGCTTTTTACCCTTTGATAAAATCAGCCAGCTGTACAGCAAGAGTCCTGCTCCATCTAGAGCAGGCATGTCAAACCAGGGCCGTTTCTAGACAATTTTGCTCCCAGTGCGAGATTTCAAAATGCCCCTCCCCCCCCCCAATTAATCTAAAAAAAATAAATAAAAATGCGTGCCCCCCCCCCCCCCCCCATATAGCCATAAAAAGAAAAAGCATGCGCTCCCGACAAGGGTGTGTGGCCTGGTTAAAGTGGGCGTGGTCTCATTAAAGTGGGCGTGGCCTCATCTGATATCATTACACCAACCACAGGGGGGAAAAAATAAAAATAAAAAAGTCCCCTTTTTACACATTACAGCAGGCAAGTGTCCCCATATTACACAGCGCGGCAGGCAAGTGTCCCCATTTTACACAGCGCGGCAGGCAGGTGTCCCCATTTTACACAGCGCGGCAGGTAGGTGTCCCCATTTTACAAAGTGCGGCAGGCAGATATCCCCATTTTACACAGTACGCAGGCGCCCCCATTTTACACAGTGCGGCAGGCAGGTATCCCCATAGGCAGGTGTTCCCATTTTACACAGTATGGCAGGCAGGTATCCCCATTTTACACAGTACGCAGGCAGGTGTCCCCATTTTACACAGTGCGGCAGGCAGGTATCCCCATAGGCAGGTGTCCCCATTTTACACAGTGCGGCAGGCAGGTATCCCCATTTTACACAGTACGGCAGGCAGGTATCCCCATAGGCAGGTGTCCCCATTTTACACAGTGCGGCAGGCAGGTATCCCCATTTTACACAGTACGGCAGGCAGGTATCCCCATTTTACACAGTACGCAGGCAGGTATCCCCATTTTACACAGTACGGCAGGCAGGTATCCCCATTTTACACCGTACGCAGGCAGGTGTCCCCATTTTACACAGTGCGGCAGGCAGGTTTCCCCATAGGCAGGTGTCCCCATTTTACACAGTGCGGCAGGCAGGTATCCCCATAGGCAGGTGTCCCCATTTTACACAGTGCGGCAGGCAGGTATCCCCATAGGCAGGTGTCCCCATTTTACACAGTGCGGCAGGTAGGTATCCCCATAGGCAGTTGTCCCCATTTTACACAGTGCGGCAGGCAGGTATCCCCATAGGCAGGTGTCCCCATTTTACACAGTGCGGCAGGTAGGTATCCCCATAGGCAGGTGTCCCCATTTTACACAGTGCGGCAGCAGCAGGCAGGTTTCAAGTGGGGGGGGAGAGGGGGGGAGAGAGAGAATACTTACGTCTTCCCGCTCTTCGGTCCCGCCGACTCACGTCCCTCGCGCCGGCCGCCTCCTCCTTCCATGCTTATCTCCTTATCGCCTCTGCCCGAGCGCTCCTGCTCGGGGGGCGGAGTTTCGCGGGATGACGCGTTTGCGTCGTGACGTCGCAAACGCGTCATTCCGCGAAACTCCGCCCCCCGAGCAGGAGCGCTCGGGCAGAGGCGATAAGGAGTAACAAAGTGCCGTGGCGGGCGCCCCGTGCGGTTGCACGGCTCGCTCACCGCTAGAAACGGCACTGTGTCAAACTCATGGTCATCCAGGTGTTGTGAAACTACAAGTCCCAGCATGCTTTACCAGCTGATCAGTGGAAGGTATGCTGGCAAAGCATGCTGGGACTTGTAGCTTCACAACAGCTGGAGGGCCACGAGTTTGTCATACCTGATTTAGAGTCAACATTCTACTCGAACCTTAGAAATAAAATTAAAAAGTGTTCACAGAGGAATCAAGCATCTTATGGAGATACTACAAGGGTTTATGCAGACTGTCACTCCTTGTTATTTCAAGCAGAGATTTGACCCTTATTCTATGGAATAAAGGAAGGAAAAGGGACTGATGCAGAGCTTAAAATAAAACCTACACCTATTATTTCTGCACCATATGACATGAGGTACCTGGTGCCACTCCTGTGCTGCACATGGTCTCCTCAATTTTTTATCTTAGTTGGCATTTTGTGTAGCATAGTGGTTCCCAGACTTTTTGAATAATTGCGCCGTAAAGCATCAGAATTTTCTTCATGGCCCCCCTAGGCCAAAGTTTATTGTTGATACATTTTCACATAATTATATTATAATATGTAAACTCTGTTTATATGTCATCCTCAGGTTCAATTGTATGCATTGTCCACATATTTTATGATTGACAGCCACCTGCACTGCTTTTGCCTACTACATTAACCATAATAAATTGAATTGGTCCTGGACCACCAATCCAAGGCACCCTTGCAAGTGTCCTGAGGCACCCCAGTTTGGGGTGCCTCAGGACACGCAGTTTGAGGACACACCATTTGTTCTCGGCACACAGTTTGAGAACAAATGGTGTAGCAAATTAATTGGTATCAAGCCACAGATTAAGCACAACAATGTAGGGTTGGCCACTGACAATTAGAAACCATCCAAGGCCTATGGTCAATGGCAACTAGTTTTACCATCTGTGGCAGACACCCAAATGGTGTACCGCCATCGATGGTAGCCATCGGCCTGATGGTGTGTTTTTTTTTTTTTTTAGGTTTACGAAGTGTTGCTGCCTAGACTTGCTAGACTCTGGTCACAGACACAGTGAGCACAGCACCCTGTGTGGCATTATAGAACTGATGCACAGTCCGGTAGGCAGGGCCATGACAACCCATGGCTCTCTAGCACTTGTCCAGCTACATTTCCCATAAGCCTCTGCCATAGACTGCTATGAGCAGGGCTTTCTGGGAAATGCAGTCACATAGCTTGCTGGCTGTTGCTCCCTTACCTGTACAGATAACGCAGCAACGTGATGCTGGAAGATAGAGAGTAGACTTGTGTCATCCAGATATATGTCCACTACAGTGTATAGACATCACCGATGGTTCAACAATACTGGCAACAATGTAGCCACTAAAACCATATTACCAACAATGCGTCAAAGAGTGACAAGCTGGTCAGCCAATACGAAAGTCTTATTTGGGGAGCCATCGTGCCACTCCTCCCATCAGCCAATCGGCCACCCCGCAGCTCCAGTCTCGTGAACTAATGTGAGCAGTCTTTACCTGCCTCGGAGGAGGAAGTGTAAGGGTGTCTGCCAGTGCATGAGTGAGGCCAGACAGCAAATAGTAGCAGTGTGGGGAGAGCAGGAGTCTGGCAAGCAGCGGCAGAGTCCCGACTCCTAATGAGTCCGCCGTAGCAGCTGCTGTAAGGCTAGCTAACATCAGTGGCAAGAAATATCAATGTTACGTCACAGCATTGTTGCATGTCAATGGTTCTTGACTTTTTACCATCAATGGCAACCATCCAAGTGTAAACATACAGATGGCCATACCTAAAACAATGTATGTAGTGAAGGACACTCCGACTGAACCCATCTTCTGCCCTTTTACCTTAGATAAAACATTTCAAACTCAAAATCCCAACCGAGACAAATAATCAAGGTCTAAGGTCTAATATTTGTGTGTGCCACAAAAAAAATTAAAAAAGACAATAACGTATAATCAAAGGTGTCAAGTATCGGGAACATTATATATAATAATAATTATAAATATAAATATCAGTGTGAGATGAGAGCAGAGTTATTTGCATATCAGCAGCCTTCCGGCCCTGTCCCTCCCACCACTTGCCTCCTGCGTCTCCTCTTGTTACTGTGTCCCCTCCAGCAGCAAGCCCTCTGTGCTCCTGTCCTGTGTCACTCAATTCAGACTCCGTCCAACCCTTGTGCCAGCCCCTTCCAATTTACAGTACCTTCTGCTTAGAAAGGATTCAAGCCATCTGCACGTCTTCCAGGTGAATCCTGCAAATTGCGGACAGCCGGGCACACACACAAACATTAAGCAGACATGCAGGAAGTGGCGGAGGGGCGGAACTGCAGAGGAAGTCGGGCATGCGCAGTAGCTCCCCCTCGCGGACATTTCCCTGTCTCCCCATAGAATAGCTGCTGTGCATGCGTAGAACGAATGCTGCCTGATCGAAGCTGAGCTCCTGCGACAGCGGGCCACATTCACCTTTTTTTAGATGGAAAACGTGGGCCAAAAAAGTATGCTTTAGGGGCCACTAGTTTGACATGTCTGCCCTAGATTCTTTCATTGTGCAACTTTTACCTTCAATTGAGCTCATTTATATTGTATTATATACTTATGAATAGCGTTTTGACGCACTTAAATACATGGTGCACTAAAAAGGGGCTATTTGACACAATGTGAGGCATGGTGGAGGAGTATATTTTGTACCTAGTATACAGCTGTGTCCACATACATACAGGTGTACATTGCCTTGCATTTGCATAAACAAGCCCTCATTGGACCTGCCTATGTCAAAGCATACATCCCAACTCGGTTCTCCCTCTTCAGTCAGAAGCATAGATACAATCATAAATGGGCACAGCTATACATCATGTGTGCTCAATTTGTGAGCATGCATAGTACAAATACACACATACTGTAATACACTTCATAATCCAATGTATGTCCATTTCTGCATCAGTCCCAGGATTCAGGTAGCAGAAGCGGTTTCAGTCTCAAAAATCACTTTGAAACCAGATGGTTTGGTTAACATACATTGCTATTATATATCATACCGCAGCAATATAGAGAGCAATACAACTGCAATTTATCAACCCAAGCCAACATTGCGAGGTTGTGCAAATACAGGTGATCCCTGCAAGGTTTGAAATAGTATTCACCAGTAGTGAAACGCTCCAGTGAAAGCCTTCTTGTCTTCCAAAATCAGAATAAAATTAGTGCGAATGAAAAGGCTGTACACGCTACGCACAACCAATAAAAACAGGACTCCTATCCATACAGGGCATGGCAAACAGACAAGGTCACACATGCGTAGTGCATCACAAGAAAAGTCCAGAGAGTGGTGGGACTGGTAAGTATGCATAACTCCTTCTCAAGATGCAGACACTTTCTTAAAAAATTGATAAGGACAGCTTATCACAGTTTGGTAAATTGCAAAAACCGCAGTCTCCATTACAAGCTATGGTGCCGGATTAAAAGTATGAAACCAAAAGATACTGCATAAGAAATCAATGATTTAAATAGCAGGGAGCACTGGTAACCTATTCAGTTTGATGAATAGACCCTTAAGTCAACTGTGCAGAATTAAAGAAATGCTAAAACCATGAGCTGTTTTTGATTCAGGAGAACCAGATTTGAAAAACACTGCTTTAAATTAAATAAAGAGTGCAGATATTACATGCAACACTTGTGTGATCAAAGTTTTGTTTTTAGCCAGCTATGTGCTTCACGGAACTGCAAACTAGGAAAAAATAGGTACCCTGTGAAAGTATAAGGCAAGGTGTGTCCAACAGAAGCTCAAGTCAAGATTTGTTTACTGTAAATGGCCATGCAGCTCACACACCAAGAACCAAATCCTTCCTGCAGCGCAGCCACAGTGATTTCAGCTAGCCCAATAATCGGGTTCACTACGGCTGGCCGGCGGTCGGGCTCCCGGCGACCAGCATCCCGGCGCCGGGAGCCCGACCGCCGGCTTACCGACAGCTTGGCGAGCGCAAATGAGCCCCTTGCGGGCTCGCTGCGCTCGCCACGCTACGGGCACGGTGGCGCGCCACACTATTTTATTCTCCCTCTATGGGGGTCGTGGACCCCCACGAGGGAAAATAATTGTCGGTATTCCGGCTGTCGGGCTCCCGGCGCCGGTATACTGAGCGCCGGGAGCCCGACCGCCGGCAAACAGAAGACCACCCCAATAATCTCATTGTTCTCAGTCACTATGTGCTTTGACAGACATTTCGATATACAGCACCTCCAAAGATGATCTTGTGCTGTGATCACATACATACGAACCAAATAGAAAGAACATAATGAATAGAGAGCCCTGCAGTTTGCAAAAAAAATTTTTAAAAATAAAAAAATAAAAAAATTGTAGTCAAGCAATGAACCTCTTGCTCTAGTGTCAATTATACAGAAAGTCCCTTTAAACTTGTGACCTCGTTCCATTTTCAGCTGTAATGTGCCCAGTATTTTCTCTTAATCCTCCTGGTCAGAGGGTCATCTACTGATCTTGAAAATAAATCACAATAGAGACTCTGAAATCTAATGTAAGAACATTACAACATTGCAAACAAAATTTATTTTCTCCATTACTAACACACACACACACACACACACACACACACACACACACACACACACATATATATATATATCTCTGCTATAAGCCGATTTTCTGATAATAGAACTTCCTATTTCACAGGATGAAGTGTGAAAAGGTTTTGAAGAGGTTTTAAAATAAGAATTTACTTACCGATAATTCTATTTCTCATAGTCCGTAGTGGATGCTGGGGACTCCGAAAGGACCATGGGGAATAGCGGCTCCGCAGGAGACTGGGCACAAAGTAAAAGCTTTAGGACTAGCTGGTGTGCACTGGCTCCTCCCCCTATGACCCTCCTCCAAGCCTCAGTTAGGATACTGTGCCCGGACGAGCGTACACAATAAGGAAGGATTTTGAATCCCGGGTAAGACTCATACCAGCCACACCAAATCACACCGTACAACTTGTGATCTGAACCCAGTTAACAGCATGATAACAGAAGGAGCCTCTGAAAAGATGGCTCACAACAACAATAACCCGATTTTTGTAACAATAACTATGTACAAGTAATGCAGACAATCCGCACTTGGGATGGGCGCCCAGCATCCAGTACGGACTATGAGAAATAGAATTATCGGTAAGTAAATTCTTATTTTCTCTAACGTCCTAGTGGATGCTGGGGACTTCGAAAGGACCATGGGGATTATACCAAAGCTCCCAAACGGGCGGGAGAGTGCGGATGACTCTGCAGCACCGAATGAGAGAACTCCAGGTCCTCCTCAGCCAGGGCATCAAATTTGTAGAATTTAGCAAACGTGTTTGCCCCTGACCAAGTAGCTGCTCGGCAAAGTTGTAAAGCCGAGACCCCTCGGGCAGCCGCCCAAGATGAGCCCACTTTCCGTGTGGAATGGGCTTTTACAGATTTTGGCTGTGGCAGGCCTGCCACAGAATGTGCAAGCTGAATTGTACTACAAATCCAACGAGCAATCGTCTGCTTAGAAGCAGGAGCACCCAGCTTGTTGGGTGCATACAGGATAAACAGCGAGTCAGATTTTCTGACTCCAGCCGTCCTGGAAACATATATTTTCAGGGCCCTGACTACGTCCAGCAACTTGGAATCCTCCAAGTCCCTAGTAGCCGCAGGCACCACAATAGGTTGGTTTAAGTGAAATGCTGAAACCACCTTAGGGAGAAATTGAGTACGAGTCCTCAATTCTGCCCTGTCCGTATGAAAAATTAGGTAAGGGCTTTTATAGGATAAAGCCGCCAATTCTGATACACGCCTGGCTGAAGCCAGGGCTAACATCATTACCACTTTCCATGTGAGATATTTCAAGTCCACAGTGGTGAGTGGTTCAAACCAATGTGATTTTAGGAATCCCAACACTACATTGAGATCCCAAGGTGCCACTGGAGGCACAAAAGGAGGCTGTATATGCAGTACTCCCTTGACAAACGTCTGAACTTCAGGAACAGAAGCTAGTTCTTTTTGGAAGAATATCGACAGGGCCGAAATTTGAACCTTAATGGACCCTAATTTGAGGCCCATAGACAGTCCTGTTTGCAGGAAATGCAGGAATCGACCCAGTTGAAATTCCTCCGTAGGGGCCTTCCTGGCCTCGCACCACGCAACATATTTACGCCAAATACGGTGATAATGTTGTACGGTTACATCCTTCCTGGCTTTGATCAGGGTAGGGATGACTTCATCCGGAATGCCTTTTTCCTTCAGGATCCGGCGTTCAACCGCCATGCCGTCAAACGCAGCCGCGGTAAGTCTTGGAACAGACATGGTCCCTGCTGAAGCAGGTCCTGTCTTAGAGGTAGAGGCCACGGGTCTTCCGTGAGCATCTCTTGAATTTCCGGGTACCAAGTCCTTCTTGGCCAATCCGGAGCCACGAGTATAGTCTTTACTCCTCTCCTTCTTATGATTCTCAGTACTTTTGGTATGAGAGGAAGAGGAGGGAACACATACACTGACCGGTACACCCACGGTGTTACCAGAGCGTCCACAGCTATTGCCTGAGGGTCCCTTGACCTGGAGCAATATCTGTCCAGTTTTTTGTTGAGGCGAGACGCCATCATGTCCACCTTTGGTTTTTCCCAACGGTTTACAATCATGTGGAAGACTTCTGGGTGAAGTCCCCACTCCCCCGGGTGAAGATCGTGTCTGCTGAGGAAGTCTGCTTCCCAGTTGTCCACTCCCGAAATGAACACTGCTGACAGTGCTATCACATGATTTTCCGCCCAGCGAAGAATCCTTGCCACTTCCGTCATTGCCCTCCTGCTTCTTGTGCCGCCCTGTCTGTTTACGTGGGCGACTGCCGTGATGTTGTCCGACTGGATCAATACTGGCTGACCCTGAAGCAGAGGCCTTGCCTGACTTAGGGCATTGTAAATGGCCCTTAGTTCCAGGATATTTATGTGAAGTGACGTTTCCATGCTTGACCACAAGCCCTGGAAATTTTTTCCCTGTGTGACTGCTCCCCAGCCTCTCAGGTTGGCATCCGTGGTCACCAGGACCCAATGCTGAATGCCGAATCTGCGGCCCTCTAGGAGATGAGCACTCTGTAACCACCACAGGAGAGACACCCTTGTCCTTGGAGACAGGGTTATCCGCTGATGCATTTGAAGATGCGATCCGGACCATTTGTCTAGCAGATCCAACTGAAAAGTTCTTGCGTGGAATCTGCCGAATGGAATCGCTTCGTAAGAAGCCACCATCTTTCCCAGGACCCTTGTGCACTGATGCACTGACACCTGGCCTGGTCTTAGGAGTTTCCTGACTAGGTCGGATAACTCCCTGGCTTTCTCTTCCGGGAGAAACACCTTTTTCTGTACTGTGTCCAGAATCATCCCTAGGAACAGCAGACGTGTCGTCGGAATCAGCTGCGATTTTGGAATATTTAGAATCCATCCGTGCTGTCGTAGTACTATTTGAGATAGTGCTACTCCGACCTCTAACTGTTCTCTGGACCGTGCCCTTATCAGGAGATCGTCCAAGTAAGGGATAATTAAGACGCCTTTTCTTCGAAGAAGAATCATCATTTCGGCCATTACCTTGGTAAAGACCCGGGGTGCCGTGGACAATCCAAACGGCAGCGTCTGAAACTGATAGTGACAGTTCTGTACCACAAACCTGAGGTACCCTTGGTGAGAAGGGCAAATTGGGACATGGAGGTAAGCATCCTTGATGTCCAGAGACACCATGTAGTCCCCTTCTTCCAGGTTCGCTATCACTGCTCTGAGTGACTCCATCTTGAACTTGAACCTTTTTATGTAAGTGTTCAAGGCTTTCAGATTTAAAATGGGTCTCACCGAGCCGTCCGGCTTCGGTACCACAAACAGCGTGGAGTAATACCCCTTTCCCTGTTGTAGGAGGGGTACCTTGATTATCACTTGCTGGGAATACAGCTTGTGAATGGCTTCCAATACCGCCTCCCTGTCGGGGGTAGACGTTGGTAAAGCAGACTTCAGGAACCGGCGAGGGGGAGACGTCTCGAATTCCAATTTGTACCCCTGAGATACTACCTGCAGGATCCAGGGGTCCACTTGCGAGTGAGCCCACTGCGCGCTGAAATTCTTGAGACGGGCCCCCACCGTGCCTGAGTCCGCTTGTAAGGCCCCAGCGTCATGCTGAGGACTTGGCAGAAGCGGGGGAGGGCTTCTGTTCGTGGGAAGAAGCTGTCTGTTGCAGTCTTTTTCCCCTTCCTCTGCCCCGGGGCAGATATGAGTGGCCTTTTGCCCGCTTGCCCTTATGGGGACGAAAGGACTGAGCCTGAAAAGACGGTATCTTTTTCTGCTGCGAGGTGACTTGGGGTAAAAAGGTGGATTTCCCAGCCGTTGCCGTGGCCACCAGGTCCGATAGACCGCCCCCAAATAACTCCTCCCCTTTATACGGCAATACTTCCATATGCCGTTTGGAATCCGGATCCCCTGACCACTGTCGCGTCCATAATCCTCTTCTGGCAGAAATGGACATCGCACTTACTCTTGATGCCAGAGTGCAAATGTCTCTCTGTGCATCTCGCATATATAGGAATGCATCCTTTAAATGCTCTATAGTCAATAATATATTGTCCCTGTCCAGGGTATCAATATTTTCATTCAGGGAATCCGACCAAGACACCCCAGCACTGCACATCCAGGCTGAGGCGATTGCTGGTCGCAGTATAACCCCAGTATGAGTGTATATACTTTTAAGGATATTTTCCAGCCTCCTATCTGCTGGCTCCTTAAGGGCTGCCGTTTCTGGAGACGGTAACGCCACTTGTTTTGATAAGCGTGTGAGCGCCTTATCCACCCTAGGGGGTGTTTCCCAACGAGCCCTAACCTCTGGTGGGAAGGGATATAGTGCCAATAATTTTTTAGAAATTAGCAGTTTTTTGTCGGGGGTAACCCACGCTTCATCACACACTTCATTCAATTCATCTGATTCAGGAAAAACTACGGGTAGTTTTTTTCACACCCCACATAATACCCCTTTTTGTGGTACTTGCAGTATCAGAGATGTGCAAAACCTACTTCATTGCCGTGATCATGTAACGTGTGGCCCTACTGGAAAATACGTTTGTTTCTTCACCGTCGACACTGGAGTCAGTGTCTGTGTCTGGGTCCGTGTCGACCCACTGAGGTAACGGGAGTTTAATAGCCCCTGACGGTGTTTAAGACGCCTGGACAGGCACTAACTGAGCTGCCGGCTGTCTCATGTCGTCAACAGTTTTCTGTAACGTGCCGACACTGTCACGTAATTCCTTAATTACGGCCATCCATTCAGGTGTCGACTCCCTAGGGGGTGACATCACCATTATAGGCAATTGCTCCGCCTCCACATCATTTTCCTCCTCATACATGTCGACACACACGTACCGACACCCAGCACACACACAGGGAATGCTCTGATAGAGGACAGGACCCACTTAGCCCCTTGGGGAGACAGAGGGAGAGTTTGCCAGCACACACCAGAGCGCTATATATGTATAGGGACAACCTTACAATAAGTGTCTATCCCTTATAGCTGCTTATATCTGTTATTTTGCCAAATAAGTGCCCCCCTCTCTTTTTTACCCTGTTTCTGTAGTTGCAGGATGCAGGGGAGATTCTGGGAGCCTTCCCTACCAGCGGAGCTGTGTGGGAAAAATGGCGCTGTGTGCTGAGGAGATAGGCCCCGCCCCCTTCACGGCGGGCTCTTCTCCCGCTTTTTTCTGGAAAACTGGCAGGGGTTAAATACATCCATATAGCCCAGGAGCTATATGTGATGTATTTTTTGCCAAATAAGATAAATTCATTGCTTCCCAGGGCGCCCCCCCCAGCGCCCTGCACCCTCAGTGATCGAAGTGTGAAGTGTGCTGAGAGCAATGGCGCACAGCTGCAGTGCTGTGCGCTACCTTATGAAGACAGGAAAGTCTTCTGCCGCCGATTTATGGACCTCTTCTTGCTTCAGCATCTGTAAGGGGGCCGGCGGCGCGGCTCCGGGACCCATCCATGGCTGGGCCTGTGATCGTCCCTCTGGAGCTAATGTCCAGTAGCCTAAGAAGCCCAATCCACTCTGCACGCAGGTGAGTTCGCTTCTTCTCCCCTTAGTCCCTCGATGCAGTGAGCCTGTTGCCAGCAGGTCTCACTGAACATAAAAAACCTAAAACTAAACTTTTCACTAAGCAGCTCAGGAGAGCCACCTAGTGTGCACCCTTCTCGTTCGGGCACAAAATCCTAACTGAGGCTTGGAGGAGGGTCATAGGGGGAGGAGCCAGTGCACACCAGCTAGTCCTAAAGCTTTTACTTTGTGCCCAGTCTCCTGCGGAGCCGCTATTCCCCATGGTCCTTTCGGAGTCCCCAGCATCCACTAGGACGTTAGAGAAAAGGGGTTATCCACCTTCAGACTACTCATTATTTGGCTTGTGCACTCTGCTTGGCAAACCACATCTAGGGTTGGCGGTGTGTCCTACCAGCTAAGGAGGGGGAGAGGGGAGGGGGGAGTTAAACCACATTCCATTTTGTAAAAGCTGCTGGAGAGCATGCACAAACTTTGAATTTTAGACAATTTCAAGCAGGAGATTCCTTATAAGGCAGCCTTACATAACCTCATCTGTACAAGAGCTGTAATAATCATGTCACAGGTCTCGAAGTGGTAAATACCCCAAGAGAGTGAGAAATGCTTTGATCCCACTGTCTGTAAGAGATTGCTATATGTAAGGAACAGTGACGTGCGGTGGGGTGAGGCATGTGAGGCAGAACCTTTCCTGTCATACTAACGTTTGTGCCAGGAGTTTGACTGTTTAATGTATATGAAAAATACAAAAGAATATGTTTGCAATATCTACTTTGCATTATTCTAATAATTTTTATAGCCAAAACTGGAGTAAAAAGTCTATGGCAGGTGAGGCAGTGCCTCACTTGGCTATCATTTCCGCACCTGTGTATAATGCCCAGATGTACGTTTTGGCTCATATATTGTAAATCTGGCTCTGGTGCTAACCAGTGCCTCCTGAGCTATTTAGCTCACCGCACGTTCCTGGTAAGGAATATGTACTAAAGCATACCCGGAATAACAGGAAATATACTCATAGGATCTTGTTTACTAATGGCACGCATGTTTATGTAGATCCACTCATGGTTTCTGCAATTAACAAAGTCTGGCAGATTAGCAAATTTAAATATATTCCTAGCATCATTCACAATCATCCTAACCCTCCTAATCAATGCCTCCGGAAAGTATTCACAGCACTTCACTTTTTCCACATTTTGTTATGTTACAGCCTTATTCCAAAATGGAAAAAAATCATTTTTCACTTCAACATTCTACACAATTCAACATTCACTTCAACATTCTACACATAATACCCCATAATGACAACGTAAAAAAGCATCATTCACAATCATCCTAACCCTCCTAAGCAATGCCTCGGTATAGTGCATCCGGAAAGGGGTGTAATATGGTATGCCAGCAGCCGGGCTCCCGGCGAGCAGCATACCGGCGCCGGGAGCCCGACCGGCGGCATACCGACAGCGTGGCAAGCGCAAATGAGCCACTTGCGTGCTCGCTGCGCTCGCCACGTTGCGGGCACAGTGGCGCGCACCGCGCTATTTATTCTCCCTCCAGGAGGGTCGTGGACCCCCACGAGGGAGAATATCTGTCGGTATGCCAACTGTCGGGATTCCGGCGCTGGTATACTGTGCGCCGGGATCCCGACAGTTGGCAACCTGAAGACCACCCTCCGGAAAGTGTTCACAGCTCTTCACTTTTGCAAACATCTAGAAAAAAAAAAAAAAAAAAAACTTTTCACATTGTCATTATGGGGTATTGTGTGTGTAGAAAGTTTAAGGAAAAAGTTTTTTTTTTCCATTTTGGAATAAGGCTGTAACAAAATATGTGAAAAAAGTGAAGCGCTGTGAATACTTTCCGGATGCACTGTATTTAGAGTGTCTGCTCTGCATACTCAAGGTATGTTCTAGGTTATCTGGCTAATACAGAAGACCAGTGTCGGACTGGGGCATGAAGGTCCCACCAGGGAAATGCAATCACAGGGGCCCACTAAGGGGCATTGCCATGTGCTGGAAGGGGTGTCGCCACGTGACCAGAGAGGAGTAGCCAGCTATTATAGGCATCACCTAGCATAGCGTATAAAGAAAAAGAGCTCTATCTCACTGCCCACTTTAAGCTGTTTTGTATGTGCCTGGGTTACTCCGGGAGAGAACAGTAGTACAGTATATGTGCCTGGGTTAAACAAGGAGAGAACAGTAGTATATGTGCCTGGGTTAAACAAGGAGAGAACAGTAGTATATGCACCTGGGTTACACCAGGAGAGAACAGTAGTATATGCGCCTGGGCAGAGGCGGAACTACCGCCAGTGCGTTGCACTGGGGCCCGCCAATGTCCAGGGGCCCAAAGCATGTAATGAGTCAAACTGACTCATTACATGCCGCTGTGTGCTGCGGGCAACCGCTGCCCGCACCACACAGCCGCCCGGACAGAGAGGAGAGGAGTGCAGCGGTACGGGGGAGAAGGAGGAGGAGTGAGGTGGAGGAGGGAGCCGCAGCAGCGCTTTACTACTGGTTGAGGCGCTGCTGCTGCTGTCCCTCTGCTTCACTATAGGCCGTCTTCCGAGAACAGCCTATAGTGAAGCAGAGGGGCAGCAGCGCCTCCACCAATAACACAGCGCTGCTGCGGCTCCCTCCTCCACCTCCCTCCTCCTCCTTCTCTCCTGCCTGGGAATCGTGACCAGAATCTGCACCGAGGAGCCTGAGCCAGCGGAGAGGGTAAGTATAATTCTTCTTTCTTTCTGTCTTTCCATGTAAAAAAAGGGGGACTGCCTGCCGCAATGTGTAAAATAAGAATTTACTCACCGGTAATTCTATTTCTCGTAGTCCGTAGTGGATGCTGGGGACTCCGTAAGGACCATGGGGAATAGCGGGCTCCGCAGGAGACTGGGCACTCCAAAGAAAGATTTAGTACTATCTGGTGTGCACTGGCTCCTCCCTCTATGACCCTCCTCCAGACCCCAGTTAAGGAAACTGTGCCCGGAAGAGCTGACATTACAAGGAAAGGATTTTGGAACCCAGGGTAAGACTCATACCAGCCACACCAATCACACCGTATAACTTGTGATAAACTTACCCAGTTAACAGTATGAACAAACAGAGCATCAACCAATGGATGCCAACATAACCCTTTATTAAGCAATAACTATATACACGTATTGCAGAAAGTCCGCACTTGGGACGGGCGCCCAGCATCCACTACGGACTACGAGAAATAGAGAAAATAAGAATTTACTCACCGGTAATTCTAACGTCCTAGTGGATGCTGGGGACTCCGTAAGGACCATGGGGATTATATCAAAGCTCCTAAACGGGCGGGAGAGTGCGGATGACTCTGCAGCACCGAATGGGCAAACACCAGGTCCTCCTCAGCCAGAGTATCAAACTTGTAGAACTTTGCAAATGTGTTTGAACCCGACCAAGTAGCAGCTCGGCAAAGCTGTAATGCCGAGACCCCTCGGGCAGCCGCCCAAGAAGAGCCCACCTTCCTTGTGGAATGGGCCTTTACTGATTTTGGATGCGCAATCCAGCCGCAGAATGAGCCTGCTGAATCGTGTTACAGATCCAGCGAGCAATGGTTTGCTTTGAAGCAGGAGCACCCAGCTTGTTGGATGCATACAGGATAAACAGCGAGTCAGTCTTCCTGACTCCAGCCGTCCTGGCAACATAGATCTTCAAAGCCCTGACTACATCAAGCAACTTGGAATCCTCCAAGTCACGAGTAGCCGCAGGCACCACAATGGGTTGGTTCAGATGAAAAGATGACACCACCTTTGGCAGAAACTGCGGACGAGTTCGCAATTCTGCCCTGTCCATATGGAAAACCAGATAGGGGCTTTTACATGACAAAGCCGCCAATTCTGACACACGCCTAACTGAGGCTAGGGCCAACAGCATGACCACTTTCCACGTGAGATACTTTAGCTCCACCGTCTTAAGTGGCTCAAACCAGTGGGATTTCAGGAAAGCCAGCACCACGTTAAGATCCCAAGGTGCCACTTGTCACAAAAGGAGGCTGAATATGCAGCACTCCCTTAACAAACGTCTGAACCTCAGGCAGTGAAGCCAGTTCCTTTTGAAAGAAAATGGATAGGGCCGAAATCTGGACCTTTATGGACCCTAATTTTAGGCCCATAGTCACACCTGACTGTAGGAAGTGCAGGAATCGACCCAGTTGGAATTCCTCTGTAGGGGCCTTCCTGGCCTCACACCAAGCAACATATTTTCGCCATATACGGTGATAATGTTTTGCGGTCACGTCCTTCCTAGCCTTTATCAGCGTAGGAATAACTGCTTCCGGAATGCCCTTTTCTGCTAGGATCCGGTGTTCAACCGCCATGCCGTCAAACGCAGCCGTGGTAAGTCTTGGAACAGACAGGGCCCTTGTTGTAACAGGTCCTGTCTGAGAGGCAGAGGCCACGGGTCCTCTGTGAGCATTTCTTGCAATTCCGGGTACCAAGTCCTTCTTGGCCAATCCGGAACAATGAGTATTGTTCTCACTCCTCTTTTTCTTACAATTCTCAGCACCTTTGGTATGAGAGGAAGAGGAGGAAACACATAGACCGACTGGAACACCCACGGTGTTACTAGTGCGTCCACAGCTATCGCCTGAGGGTCCCTTGACCTGGCGCAATATCTTTTTAGCTTTTTGTTGAGACGGGACGCCATCATGTCCACCTGTGGCAGTTCCCATCGATTTGCAATCTGCGTGAAGACTTCTTGATGAAGTCCCCACTCTCCCGGGTGGAGGTCGTGTCTGCTGAGGAAGTCTGCTTCCCAGTTGTCCACTCCCGGAATGAACACTGCTGACAGTGCTAGTACGCGATTCTCCGCCCACCGAAGAATCCTGGTGGCTTCCGTCATTGCCACCCTGCTTCTTGTGCCGCCCTGGCGGTTTACATGGGCCACTGCCGTGATGTTGTCTGACTGAATCAGCACTGGTTGGTTTCGAAGCAGATGCTCCGCTTGACTCAGGGTGTTGTATATGGCCCTTAGTTCCAGGATATTGATGTGCAGACAAGTCTCCTGACTTGACCACAACCCTTGGAAATTTCTTCCTTGAGTGACTGCCCCCCACCCTTGGAGGCTTGCATCCGTGGTCACCAGGACCCAGTCCTGTATGCCGAATCTGCGGCCCTCGAGGAGGTGAGCACCTTGTAGCCACCACAGAAGAGACACCCTGGCCCTGGGGGACAGGGTGATCATCCGATGCATCTGAAGATGCGATCCGGACCACTTGTCCAGCAGATTCCACTGAAAGATCCTCGCATGGAACCTGCCGAAGGGAATGGCTTCGTATGACGCCACCATCTTTCCCAGGACTCGCGTGCAGCGATGCACCGACACCTGTTTTGGCTTTAGGAGGTCTCTGACCAGAGTCACGAGCTCCTGAGCCTTCTCCTCCGGGAGAAACACCTTCTTCTGGTCTGTGTCCAGAATCATGCCCAGGAAGGGCAGACGCGTCGCAGGAACCAGCTGCGACTTTGGAATGTTCAGAATCCAGCCATGTTGACGCAACACTTCCTGAGAGTGTGCTACGCTGATCAGCAACTGCTCCCTGGACCTCGCCTTTATGAGGAGATCGTCCAAGTATGGGATAATTGTAACCCCTTGCTTCCGAAGGAGCACCATCATTTCCGCCATCACCTTGGTAAAAACTCTCGGTGCCGTGGACAGGCCAAACGGCAACGCCTGGAATTGGTAATGACAGTCCCGTACCACAAACCTGAGGTACTCCTGATAAGGCGAATAAATGGGGACATGCAAGTAAGCATCCTTGATGTCCAGAGACACCATAAAATCCCCTTCCTCCAGGCTTGCAATGACCGCTCTGAGCGATTCCATTTTGAACTTGAATTTCTTCAGATAAATGTTCAGGGATTTTAAATTTAAAATGGGTCTGACCGAACCATCCGGTTTCGGTACCACAAACATAGTGGAATAGTAGCCCCTTCCCCGTTGAAGGGGGGGGACCTCTACCACCACTTTATGGAGAAAAAGTTTGTGAATTGCCTCCAACACTATCTCCCTTTCCATGGGGGAAGTTGGTAAGGCCGATTTTAGGTAACGGTGAGGGGGCATCACCTCGAATTCCAGCTTGTAACCCTGAGACACAATTTGTATAGCCCAAGGATACACCTGTGAGCGAACCCACTGGTGGCTGAAATGTCGGAGACACGCCCCCACAGCTCCTGGCTCCGCCTGTGGAGCCCCAGCGTCATGCGGTGGATTTAGTGGAAGCCGGGGAAGACTTTTGTTCCTGGGAACTAGCTGCATGGTGCAGCTTTTTTCCTCTACCCCTGCCTCTAGCAAGAAAGGACGCACCTCTGACATTCTTGCTCCTCTGAGAACGAAAGGACTGCATTTGGTAATACGGTGCTTTCTTAGGTTGTGGAGGGACATAAGGCAAGAAATTTGACTTCCCAGCCGTAGCTGTGGAAACTAGGTCCGAGAGACCGTCCCCAAACAATTCCTCACCCTTATAAGGTAAAACCTCCATGTGTTTTTTTAGAGTCGGTATCCCCTGTCCATTGCAGAGTCCATAAGACCCTTCTGGCAGAAATGGACATTGCGTTAACTCTAGAGCCCAACAGGCAAATGTCCCTCTGGGCATCCTGCATATATAGGACAGCATCCTTGATATGTGCCAGGGTCAGTAGAACAGTGTCCCTGTCCAGGGTATCTAACTCCTCAGACAGAGAATCCGTCCATGCAGCTACCGCACTACACATCCAGGCCGAAGCAATTGCTGGCCTCAGCAGTGTGCCAGAATATGTATAAACAGACTTCAGGATAGCTTCCTGCTTTCTATCCGCAGGATCCTTTAGGGCGGCCGTATCCGGAGACGGCAGGGCCACCTTCTTAGACAAGCGTGTCAACACCTTGTCTACCCTAGGGGAGGATTCCCAGCGTAACCTGTCCGTTGGTGGGAAAGGATACGCCATAAGTAATCTCTTGGAAACTATCACCTTCCTGTCAGGGGAATCCCACGCTTTTTCACATAATTCATTTAATTCATGTGAAGGGGGAAAAGTCACTTAATGCTTTTTCTCCCCATACATATAAATCCTCTTAGAATATGTTAGAAATATCGTCTTTGTATTATTCTAATAATTTTTATAGCCAAAACTCTGGAGTAAAGAGTTCCTCACCTGTGTATCTTTTCCGCACATCTCTGATCAAAACTCACCAAATTTTCAGGAGTTTATACTGCTGCACCTGTGTATAATGCCCAGATGTAACCTTTGGCTCATACAGTATATGGTGTGTAAAACTGTCTCTGGTGCTAGAGAGTGCCTCCTGAGCTATTTAGCTCACCGCACGTCCCTGGTTTGGATATTAGTTCACCACTAAGCGCCATGTCAAACACCCGAGGAGGCACCATTTGTCAGAGGTGAGAGGTGCCACCTAGTGTGCTGCTATAGTCACTGGCTTGCATACATGCCAAGACGCATGCAATTTGAATCAGAGGGCACACACAATGCCATTTCAATCACCTACTGGAAAGTTTCATCAAGGGACAGACATACACTAGCATGCAAAAGACTTTGGCCAAAGCTCATGTTTACTTATACTGCTGTATCTTAACGATGATCAACTTTAATTGCTCCCCAAAATCATCATCATGATTAGAAATAAGACTTTAGGACTATACTTAAATTGCACTATACTTAATCTACCATATTATGTGTAAAAACAAGGGTATTTAATTTTCATCAGTCCCACGAGTTTATGAATATGCTGAAGTACGTAATTTAGAGCTGGTCATTAATAAATCTGGTATGTATGAAGAACTAAATAAAATTAGATAACTATCAACTGATACTGGAGGTTAAGACATCTGTGTAATGTAAGTCTAAATGGTCGCACAGCTTGCATTGTTGAGGTCTGCAAATAAAAGTAAAACGCCTTTGATGGGTCTAAGAACACTGGATCAGTGGGGAAAAAAGTATTTTGGACCAACAAGTCCACGTTTGAACTTTTCAGAATTAGAAGACGTCTGTATGCTCGTAGAAAACGTGATTTTCTCTAGGTTACCTGCTTTCATATATACTGATGTTCAGACACCGCTGGCAAAACAGTCTAATTCATATGCTAAATGTAACAACGATGGGCAGCGCAGCGGAATGCGTGGTGTTAAAGGCGGACGCCAAGCCGGGCTTACCGTTGCTGCTAAACGGCTTCCTTTTTAGCAGTACTCTCATATTTTCTGTTATTTGGAGCTGTTCTCTCTCAAGGGACGCTGCCTGGTTATTTCCTGAGGAGTTATGGTTTATAGCAGGGCTGGCCAAATCGGTCCTCGAGATCTACCAAGAGTTCATGTTTTCCAGGCCTGCTGGAGATCTGTAGAATGGTCAGTTAGGAATGAATGCAGCACATCTTAATTAGTAATGACTACACCTGTGCACCAGCTATGTGGTCTGGAAAATGTGAACTGTTGGTAGATCTCGAGGACTGGTTTGGCCAGCTCTGGTTTATAGCCATGCGAAAAGGCAGATCGTAGATTACATTATGTGTTGGCACTTTTCCTTGATTTTGTGCTTTGATCATTTGATTGGCAGCTATATCATAACGCTATTTCAGCTTGTGGGATGTTGGCCTCCTGGTCGCAAAAACCACGTACTTTAACAGTGCCCGTCTGTCTCCTGTTTCAGCGGGGCTGCACGTCATTTCTATGACGTTATACTGCCCATTATATTTACACTGAGCATCGGATTTATAGGCCCTACACACTGGCCGATTTTCTGAAAGATATGAACGATCTCGTTCATAAATGAACGAGAACTCGTTCATATCTTTCAGTGTGGAGACTCCAGCGATGAACGATGCGCGGCCCCGCGCTCGTTCATCGCTGGTCTCCCGTCGGCTGTGCATGCAGGCCAATATGGACGATCTCGTCCATATATTTGCCTGCACTTCAATGCAGCCGCGTGACGGGGGGAGTGAAGAAACTTCACTCCCCCCGTCACTGCCCCCCCGCCGCCGGGTCGCTCGTCGGCCGTTGGGCACCTCGGCGGCGCATCGCGATATGTGTAGGGCCCTTTAGACAGTGTTGCCAGCTGTGTCTGGCTGTTTGTGCCAACTAATCAACCATTATGTTTTGGAGTACTAACATTTAGATCTGTGTGTGTGTGTGTATATATATATATATATATATATATATATATATATATATATATATATATATATATATATATATATATATATATATATATACACACACACATACATACATATACACACACACACACACACACACACACACATTTATTTATTTTGCAAGATTGTGTCCAGAAGCCAAAAACACCTTCCCCGCAAGAGTTTTTATTGTACATAAACTGAACTGGGGAAAAATTACAGTGTGGCCAATATTTAAAATAAAAATGTACTATGGGCAATGAACAAAACAAAATATCTAGGGTAAAAATACAAACAACTATTGACTCAGATCACTGCTCCCAGGATGCACTGTATCACTACCTACAGATAAAGCCTGTAGCCTGACATGCTGCAAACACAAGCAACACATTGCGCAGTCTCCCATGGGACCACGAAGCTCACTTGTGTAGCTGAGCACAATTCCTCCTAATGCAGCAATTCACCAGGGATTAGCATTATTTAGAGCATCAAATTAACAAGAGCCTGGTGGGGCACCATACTGTAAATTAAATATACATTGGTCTGTAGCCAAATCCTCTGCTGATTAACAGGTTCTAATCACCTGCAGGTCACACCTGATCAACAGGAAACGTGTTTCATAGGAGCAAGTGGGAACAGATTCTGGTTTCACACATGAAAAAGCATCCGAACAAATGTAATAGCTGGAAACTAAAGAATAAGGTGCAATATTGATCAATGACTTGCAGTGCTCCCAGCATTCAGTCCTTTAACATATATTGCCACTGTTACAATGCGATGTGAACAAGGGTCCCGGGTCCCCTTTTACTACAATGGTTAGCACGAGGTCACAGCAATATAGCATCATGTCCAGGGTAAGGTAGGTCGCAGATTTTAGCAGAGCCTTAACTAGACCTTTTGTATAACAAAATTCATCCCAGAGAAAGCCCAAGCTATAATGCCCCTTTCCACATTTTGTTTTACATATAGAAATTATTATATATATATATCTATATATATATATATATATCAAAGCAGTGCCCGTCTGTCTCATGTATCAGCAGGGCTGCACGTCATTTCTATGCCGTTATATTTACATTGAGCATCGGATTTAGACAGTGTTGTCAGCTGTGTCTGGCTGTTTGTGCCAACTAATCAACCATTATGTTTTGGAGTACTAACATTTAGGAGTGCTGCATGTGACCGGCCCTCCACTTAACAAGCAAATACCTGGGTGCCCTCCCACGGAACACAGACGGACCAGCAAACAGCAGTAAAGTTCGGGCGGCACGCCAAGGATTTTTAACAAAGATCAGCTTCAAATGCTAATGCCAGTCAATGTTTCAGGTGTCTTTATTACACACCTTTCGAGCTTCTAATATACACACACACACACTTACAGAACACCGCAAGAAAATGTATTTGAACACAAATTTATACCACATTCATGCACTTAACTTGAGAGCTCGCTGTTACTACAATACCCTTTATTAAATAAAACATTTCAATATACTGACATACCCAGGATTCAAACCTATAACCTGTTGCAACACCCTACTCATCGGTCTGTTTGATCTAGAGATGAGCGGGTTCGGTTTCTCTGAAACCGAACCCGCACGAACTTCATGTTTTTTTCACGGGTCCGAGCAGACTCGGATCCTCCCGCCTTGCTCGGTTAACCCGAGCGCGCCCGAACGTCATCATGACGCTGTCGGATTCTCGCGAGACTCGGATTCTATATAAGGAGCCGCGCGTCGCCGCCATTTTCACACGTGCATTGAGATTGATAGGGAGAGGACGTGGCTGGCGTCCTCTCCATTAGAAATTAGATTAGAAGAGAGAGAGAGATTGTGCAGAGTCAGACAGAGTTTACCACAGTGACCAGTGCAGTTGTTGTTAGTTAACTTTTATTTATTTTAATATATATCCGTTCTCTGCTATATCCGTTCTCTGCCTGAAAAAAAACGATACACAGCAGCAGCCAGTCACACAGTGTGACTCAGTCTGTGTGCACTCAGCTCAGCCCAGTGTGCTGCACATCAATGTATAAAAGGCAAAGCTTATAATAATTGTGGGGGAGACTGGGGAGCACTGCAGGTTGTTATAGCAGGAGCCCCCAGGAGTACATAATATTATATTAATTTAAAATTAAACAGTGCACACTTTTGCTGCAGGAGTGCCACTGCCAGTGTGACTAGTGGTGACCAGTGCCTGACCACCAGTATAGTAGTATATTCATTGTTGTATGTATTGTATACTATCTCTTTATCAACCAGTCTATATTAGCAGCAGACACAGTACAGTGCGGTAGTTCACGGCTGTGGCTACCTCTGTGTCGGCAGTCGGAACTCGGCAGGCAGTCCGTCCATCCATAATTGTATTACAATATATACCACCTAACCGTGGTATTTTTTTTTCTTTCTTTATACCGTCATAGTGTCATACTAGTTGTTACGAGTATACTACTATCTCTTTATCAACCAGTGTACAGTGCGGTAGTTCACGGCTGTGGCTACCTCTGTGTCGGCAGTCGGCAGGCAGTCCGTCCATCCATAATTGTATTATTATTATAATATACCACCTAACCGTGGTTTTTTTTCCATTCTTTATACCGTCGTCATAGTGTCATACTAGTTGTTACGAGTATACTACTATCTCTTTATCAACCAGTGTACAGTGCGGTAGTTCACGGCTGTGGCTACCTCTGTGTCGGCAGTCGGCAGGCAGTCCGTCCATCCATAATTGTATTATTATTATAATATATACCACCTAACCGTGGTTTTTTTTCCATTCTTTATACCGTCGTCATAGTGTCATACTAGTTGTTACGAGTATACTACTATCTCTTTATCAACCAGTGTACAGTGCGGTAGTTCACGGCTGTGGCTACCTCTGTGTCGGCAGTCGGCAGGCAGTCCGTCCATCCATAATTGTATTATTATTATAATATATACCACCTAACCGTGGTTTTTTTTCCATTCTTTATACCGTCGTCATAGTGTCATACTAGTTGTTACGAGTATACTACTATCTCTTTATCAACCAGTGTACAGTGCGGTAGTTCACGGCTGTGGCTACCTCTGTGTCGGCAGTCGGCAGGCAGTCCGTCCATCCATAATTGTATTATTATTATAATATATACCACCTAACCGTGGTTTTTTTTCCATTCTTTATACCGTCGTCATAGTGTCATACTAGTTGTTACGAGTATACTACTATCTCTTTATCAACCAGTGTACAGTGCGGTAGTTCACGGCTGTGGCTCTGTGTCGGCAGTCGGCAGGCAGTCCGTCCATCCATAATTGTATTATTATTATAATATATACCACCTAACCGTGGTTTTTTTTCCATTCTTTATACCGTCGTCATAGTGTCATACTAGTTGTTACGAGTATACTACTATCTCTTTATCAACCAGTGTACAGTGCGGTAGTTCACGGCTGTGGCTACCTCTGTGTCGGCAGTCGGCAGGCAGTCCGTCCATCCATAATTGTATTATTATTATAATATATACCACCTAACCGTGGTTTTTTTTCCATTCTTTATACCGTCGTCATAGTGTCATACTAGTTGTTACGAGTATACTACTATCTCTTTATCAACCAGTGTACAGTGCGGTAGTTCACGGCTGTGGCTACCTCTGTGTCGGCAGTCGGCAGGCAGTCCGTCCATCCATAATTGTATTATTATAATATATACCACCTAACCGTGGTTTTTTTTCCATTCTTTATACCGTCGTCATAGTGTCATACTAGTTGTTACGAGTATACTACTATCTCTTTATCAACCAGTGTACAGTGCGGTAGTTCACGGCTGTGGCTACCTCTGTGTCGGCAGTCGGCAGGCAGTCCGTCCATCCATAATTGTATTATTATTATAATATATACCACCTAACCGTGGTTTTTTTTCCATTCTTTATACCGTCGTCATAGTGTCATACTAGTTGTTACGAGTATACTACTATCTCTTTATCAACCAGTGTACAGTGCGGTAGTTCACGGCTGTGGCTACCTCTGTGTCGGCAGTCGGCAGGCAGTCCGTCCATCCATAATTGTATTATTATTATAATATATACCACCTAACCGTGGTTTTTTTATACCACCTAACCGTGGCAGTCCGTCCATAATTGTATACTAGTAAACTATCCAATCCATCCATCTCCATTGTTTACCTGAGGTGCCTTTTAGTTCTGCCTATAAAATATGGAGAACAAAAAAGTTGAGGTTCCAAAATTAGGGAAAGATCAAGATCCACTTCCACCTCGTGCTGAAGCTGCTGCCACTAGTCATGGCCGAGACGATGAAATGCCAGCAACGTCGTCTGCCAAGGCCGATGCCCAATGTCATAGTACAGAGCATGTCAAATCCAAAACACCAAATATCAGAAAAAAAAGGACTCCAAAACCTAAAATAAAATTGTCGGAGGAGAAGCGTAAACTTGCCAATATGCCATTTACCACACGGAGTGGCAAGGAACGGCTGAGGCCCTGGCCTATGTTCATGGCTAGTGGTTCAGCTTCACATGAGGATGGAAGCACTCAGCCTCTCGCTAGAAAACTGAAAAGACTCAAGCTGGCAAAAGCACCGCAAAGAACTGTGCGTTCTTTGAAATCCCAAATCCACAAGGAGAGTCCAATTGTGTCGTTTGCGATGCCTGACCTTCCCAACACTGGACGTGAAGAGCATGCGCCTTCCACTATTTGCATGCCCCCTGCAAGTGCTGGAAGGAGCACCCGCAGTCCAGTTCCTGATAGTCAGATTGAAGATGTCAGTGTTGAAGTACACCAGGATGAGGAGGATATGGGTGTTGCTGGCGCTGGGGAGGAAATTGACCAGGAGGATTCTGATGGTGAGGTGGTTTGTTTAAGTCAGGCACCCGGGGAGACACCTGTTGTCCGTGGGAGGAATATGGCCGTTGACATGCCAGGTGAAAATACCAAAAAAATCAGCTCTTCGGTGTGGAGGTATTTCACCAGAAATGCGGACAACAGGTGTCAAGCCGTGTGTTCCCTTTGTCAAGCTGTAATAAGTAGGGGTAAGGACGTTAACCACCTCGGAACATCCTCCCTTATACGTCACCTGCAGCGCATTCATAATAAGTCAGTGACAAGTTCAAAAACTTTGGGTGACAGCGGAAGCAGTCCACTGACCAGTAAATCCCTTCCTCTTGTAACCAAGCTCACGCAAACCACCCCACCAACTCCCTCAGTGTCAATTTCCTCCTTCCCCAGGAATGCCAATAGTCCTGCAGGCCATGTCACTGGCAAGTCTGACGAGTCCTTTCCTGCCTGGGATTCCTCCGATGCATCCTTGCGTGTAACGCCTACTGCTGCTGGCGCTGCTGTTGTTGCCGCTGGGAGTCGATGGTCATCCCAGAGGGGAAGTCGTAAGCCCACTTGTACTACTTCCAGTAAGCAATTGACTGTTCAACAGTCCTTTGCGAGGAAGATGAAATATCACAGCAGTCATCCTACTGCAAAGCGGATAACTGAGTCCTTGACAACTATGTTGGTGTTAGACGTGCGTCCGGTATCCGCCGTTAGTTCACAGGGAACTAGACAATTTATTGAGGCAGTGTGCCCCCGTTACCAAATACCATCTAGGTTCCACTTCTCTAGGCAGGCGATACCGAGAATGTACACGGACGTCAGAAAAAGACTCACCAGTGTCCTAAAAAATGCAGTTGTACCCAATGTCCACTTAACCACGGACATGTGGACAAGTGGAGCAGGGCAGGGTCAGGACTATATGACTGTGACAGCCCACTGGGTAGATGTATGGACTCCCGCCGCAAGAACAGCAGCGGCGGCACCAGTAGCAGCATCTCGCAAACGCCAACTCTTTCCTAGGCAGGCTACGCTTTGTATCACCGCTTTCCAGAATACGCACACAGCTGAAAACCTCTTACGGCAACTGAGGAAGATCATCGCGGAATGGCTTACCCCAATTGGACTCTCCTGTGGATTTGTGGCATCGGACAACGCCAGCAATATTGTGTGTGCATTAAATATGGGCAAATTCCAGCACGTCCCATGTTTTGCACATACCTTGAATTTGGTGGTGCAGAATTTTTTAAAAAACGACAGGGGCGTGCAAGAGATGCTGTCGGTGGCCAGAAAAATTGCGGGACACTTTCGGCGTACAGGCACCACGTACAGAAGACTGGAGCACCACCAAAAACTACTGAACCTGCCCTGCCATCATCTGAAGCAAGAAGTGGTAACGAGGTGGAATTCAACCCTCTATATGCTTCAGAGGTTGGAGGAGCAGCAAAAGGCCATTCAAGCCTATACAATTGAGCACGATATAGGAGATGGAATGCACCTGTCTCAAGTGCAGTGGAGAATGATTTCAACGTTGTGCAAGGTTCTGATGCCCTTTGAACTTGCCACACGTGAAGTCAGTTCAGACACTGCCAGCCTGAGTCAGGTCATTCCCCTCATCAGGCTTTTGCAGAAGAAGCTGGAGGCATTGAAGAAGGAGCTAACACGGAGCGATTCCGCTAGGCATGTGGGACTTGTGGATGCAGCCCTTAATTCGCTTAACAAGGATTCACGGGTGGTCAATCTGTTGAAATCAGAGCACTACATTTTGGCCACCGTGCTCGATCCTAGATTTAAAGCCTACCTTGGATCTCTCTTTCCGGCAGACACAGGTCTGCTGGGGTTGAAAGACCTGCTGGTGACAAAATTGTCAAGTCAAGCGGAACGCGACCTGTCAACATCTCCTCCTTCACATTCTCCCGCAACTGGGGGTGCGAGGAAAAGGCTCAGAATTCCGAGCCCACCCGCTGGCGGTGATGCAGGGCAGTCTGGAGCGACTGCTGATGCTGACATCTGGTCCGGACTGAAGGACCTGACAACGATTACGGACATGTCGTCTACTGTCACTGCATATGATTCTCTCAACATTGATAGAATGGTGGAGGATTATATGAGTGACCGCATCCAAGTAGGCACGTCACACAGTCCGTACTTATACTGGCAGGAAAAAGAGGCAATTTGGAGGCCCTTGCACAAACTGGCTTTATTCTACCTAAGTTGCCCTCCCACAAGTGTGTACTCCGAAAGAGTGTTTAGTGCCGCCGCTCACCTTGTCAGCAATCGGCGTACGAGGTTACATCCAGAAAATGTGGAGAAGATGATGTTCATTAAAATGAATTATAATCAATTCCTCCGCGGAGACATTGACCAGCAGCAATTGCCTCCACAAAGTACACAGGGAGCTGAGATGGTGGATTCCAGTGGGGACAAATTGATAATCTGTGAGGAGGGGGATGTACACGGTGATATATCGGAGGGTGAAGATGAGGTGGACATCTTGCCTCTGTAGAGCCAGTTTGTGCAAGGAGAGATTAATTGCTTCTTTTTTGGGGGGGGTCCAAACCAACCCGTCATATCAGTCACAGTCGTGTGGCAGACCCTGTCACTGAAATGATGGGTTGGTTAAAGTGTGCATGTCCTGTTTTGTTTATACAACATAAGGGTGGGTGGGAGGGCCCAAGGATAATTCCATCTTGCACCTCTTTTTTCTTTTCTTTTTCTTTGCATCATGTGCTGATTGGGGAGGGTTTTTTGGAAGGGACATCCTGCGTGACACTGCAGTGCCACTCCTAGATGTGCCCGGTGTTTGTGTCGGCCACTAGGGTCGCTAATCTTACTCACACAGCTACCTCATTGCGCCTCTTTTTTTCTTTGCGTCATGTGCTGTTTGGGGAGGGTTTTTTGGAAGGGACATCCTGCGTGACACTGCAGTGCCACTCCTAGATGTGCCCGGTGTTTGTGTCGGCCACTAGGGTCGCTAATCTTACTCACACAGTCAGCTACCTCATTGCGCCTCTTTTTTTCTTTGCGTCATGTGCTGTTTGGGGAGGGTTTTTTGGAAGGGCCATCCTGCGTGACACTGCAGTGCCACTCCTAGATGGGCCCGGTGTTTGTGTCGGCCACTAGGGTCGCTAATCTTACTCACACAGCTACCTCATTGCGCCTCTTTTTTTTCTTTGCGTCATGTGCTGTTTGGGGAGGGTTTTTTGGAAGGGCCATCCTGCGTGACACTGCAGTGCCACTCCTAGATGGGCCCGGTGTTTGTGTCGGCCACTAGGGTCGCTAATCTTACTCACACAGCTACCTCATTGCGCCTCTTTTTTTCTTTGCGTCATGTGCTGTTTGGGGAGGGTTTTTTGGAAGGGACATCCTGCGTGACACTGCAGTGCCACTCCTAGATGGGCCCGGTGTTTGTGTCGGCCACTAGGGTCGCTTATCTTACTCACACAGCGACCTCGGTGCAAATTTTAGGACTAAAAATAATATTGTGAGGTGTGATGTGTTCAGAATAGGCTGAAAATGAGTGTAAATTATGTTTTTTGAGGTTAATAATACTTTGGGATCAAAATTACCCCCAAATTCTATGATTTAAGCTGTTTTTTAGGGTTTTTTGAAAAAAACACCCGAATCCAAAACACACCCGAATCCGACAAAAATAATTCGGTGAGGTTTTGCCAAAACGCGTTCGAACCCAAAACACGGCCGCGGAACCGAACCCAAAACCAAAACACAAAACCCGAAAAATTTCAGGCGCTCATCTCTAGTTTGATCCTGCATAGAAACCATGAGATTCCTAATATGAAACTACTTGTACTTTGTAAAAAAATAATCAGCATTGCAATTGAGCAGATCTATGTAATGTGCAGCTACACACTACAGAGCTGTTAGGCTGCAATGCGGATATATATATATTTTTTTTCCCACAAAGTACAAGGTAAGCTTCAAATAGTTAGAATTCTCTATCTTAGAATGATCTACCTTTCTATGTTAGGGCAGATAGGTCAACGAATAGAGTATCTGACTGCAATGCCACAGGCAATGGGTTTGAATCCTGATTATGTCAGCATCTTGAAGGGGGGAAGCTGCAAGTAAAAGTAAATAAAACAGATAAATTGACAAGTGCTGCCAACAGCGCCCCCTACCCTGCAGCGCTATGTGCGGTGCCCGCTCTGCAGACACCTAGTTATGGCTTTGGATTAAAGCACGCAAGTCTTTCCACTCGGATGCATTATACAAGTGAGGAATGTATTTTACTTCATGTGTGTATTTCATCTGGACAGTGGTCCTGGCAGCTTTATCTCAGCTGACAGAAGACTCCTGAAGAGAGACTGTTAGCTCAGTAAAAAAATCCCCAACTGTATACCATTGCTAGCATGCTCCGCATGTACAGAAAGTAGTCTCAGGTTGTCCATTCAACTTAAAAGCAACAACTCTATGCAAAACTGATTGCACTGAAAGATCATATTTCTTAAATATAACTTAACCTCACCACTACCTAATCAAAACTCCTCAAACCAAAGGCACATTCTAGAAGGGACTGAACATCACCTCACTATTGAGGTAAAGGACACAAAAGACATTCGACTTGTGCTTCCACACAACCATAGATGGAGTCCCCTTTTACCATCTACAGAGGGAGATTTATCAAATCTCGAACAGAGATAAAAGGAGTAAATGTATGAGCCGTCATTATGGGGGAGAAGTGGTATCAGCACACGTTATGTGCACCGATACTGCTTCTGCCCCAAGTACTACTCTGGTGGTGGAGGCTCAGTAACAGGGGCGCTCTGCTGAGAAAATGGAAACTGCACATGTTAACTGCAGCAGTTAGAGTTTCTCTTAAAGTATGAAAGTCTAATTGCGGTAAATGCTAGTCGCGCATGGCACTCCTCCCATTTTCCGGTGCCATTACTAGGTAGATGGCAATGTGCACAAACTAATGTATGAAAGGTCAGTTCACCTAACCGTTTCATTTTTTACCTGCATCCATTTTGCCAGGTCTGACTGGCGATGTATTCTCCTGACCTACATGATCATCTGGCAGCAAGAGGCAAACATGCACTGGCTCTCAGGCACTGGGAGTGATAGTGACGGCTCACGCGCACTACTGCTGCGAGCACCAAAGAGTGCTGAGAAGGGAGGACACAGATCACCGGATAGGAGAGAGAACACTCCCAAGTGGCCAATGGGAAGGATGATACAGGTTGCCGATATGTGTAACCATTTCTCTGCGACGGTGAAGCAGGACCTCACATTTAAGGATCAAAAAAATGCCCATTGATACATCTACACCAAAAATAGCAACCTTAACAGGCTGTGCAAGAAAAACATTTAGAAGCGGACCAGTTGGTATTTAGATCTCTCTCCACAATTTGATAAATCTCCACCACAGTGCCTAAAATCATGTGTTCAAATGTTACAAGTGTTCTGTGTTGAGCATCTTCTGGTCCAAAAAAAAACAAAACAAAACACAATGTACAGTAACATTCAATTGAAGAAGGTGCTCCTATCATAAGCTGTACTTTCAAATATTTTTTTTTTTACTTGTGCGTGTAAGATTTCAGTCCAGGACCAATATTTTGCTAAATGTTTACTTAAACAGAGCATGAAATAGTAAATTAGGTGTTACACACAATTACCGTAGTGCATAGGATTACATTCTTACAGAAACTGCACCGTGCACAAGTCTACAAAAAGCTTAAATGCAATCGTTTTTCTAAAGTTAAAAAAATATATATATATCAGCAGAGCAGCACATTGTTAAAGAAGCTCTTGTGTGTACCAGACAAACAAACCATTTGCTTCTAACAGACATAATTTGACGCTTTATTCCAGTAATACAGTAAATGTAATGCAAATTAAACTAAAAAATACTTTCAAATACCGACAATAGTTTGAAGCTTTCAAATAGGTTCAAGAAGCCAAACTGAAAAATACATTTAAAAAAGCAGAGCTTTACATTTGAGCAGTGGTGCTCACATTTTCTTCAAGATATACGCACACACTCCTACGCCATGATTTAGAGATGGACGTTACTGCAGCTGCACCAGTACCCACTGGCAGAGTTCTGGGATCAACTATATACAAAGGTCAGTAGAAGCCTTTGGCTAATAATAATAATAATCATTTTATTTATATAGCGCTCTTTCTCCAATAGGACTCAAGGCGCTTAACAGATACATAGCATAATATAATACAGAAAATAATGAAGAAAAGAACAGATTTTCATAAAATACAGAAGCATGGAGATACTAAAGGGACAATTATGGGAATGCTTGAGTAAAAAGGAAAGCCTTGAGTCTACTTTTGAAGGATTCTATAGTTGGGACCTCTCGCACTGTCCAGGGAAGTGAGTTCCATAGAGTCAGAGCCGCATGACTAAAAGCTCGACCCCCAGATGAATTACGGGAGATTCTAGGTACTGCTAAAAGTCCTTCATCTACAGATCGCAGTAATCGAGTGGGGCAGTATGGGGTCAGTAGCTGCTTCAGGTACCTTGGGCCCTGGTCATGTAGTGCTTTTAAACTCAGTAATCCAATCTTGAAGATGATTCGCCATCTTACAGGCAGCCAGTGAAGGGAGTAAAGTATGGGTGTTATGTGGCTAGAACGGGGCTGGTTGGTTAACAGCCTGGCAGCTGTGTTTTGCACCAGCTGTAAGCAGTGCAATTCTTTTGCTGGGAGACCAAGGTAGAGGGCATTGCAGTAGTCTAATCGAGATGATACAAATGCATGGATGACTTTTGGCAGATCATCTGAGGGAATTAAGTGCTTGATGCTGGCTATGTTCCTCAGGTGAAAGAATGAGGATTTGATTGTGGTTGATATCTGATGTTTAAGTGTCAAGCCACCATCCAGGACAACGCCAAGATTCCGCACACGATCACTGGTCTGTAATTCCGATTCCCAGAGCGCAAGTCCAGTTGGTTGGCTATGCTGCAGTCTTGTCTTTTGATGTTGCGGTCCTACCATAAGGACCTCTGTTTTATCCAGGTTCAGTCGCAGCCAACTAGCACTCATCCACTCCTGGAGTTCAGCTAGACAGCCATTTAGGGTTGCTATTGGGTTATCAGTGCCCGGAGCAAAGGACAAGTACAGTTGTGTATCATCTGCATAGCAGTGGTAGACTAGCCCATGGCGCCTGATTATTTCACCCAGCGGGAGCATGTATACTACAAAAAGCATGGGGGATAGTATAGAACCTTGTGGGACACCACATGGCAATGGCACTGGTGATGAGTATAATCCAGACGATACTAGCATGCGACGAGAGTGAGAGACCTGAGAACCCCATTTTCTACACCACTGTACGCAGTAGCACGACTGGTGAATAAAGTCTACTGCCACCACCACTTACACCAGCCTATGGTAGACAAAATGTCCTTGGAAGAAACTATGGGCCTATGGGGTAATTCAGATCTGATCGCTAGGCAGGGATTTTTGCAGTCCTGCGCTCAGATAGTCTCCGCCTACAGGGGGAGTGTATTTTAGCTGTGCAAGTGTGCGAACGCATGTGTAACAGAGATGCACAAACTGATTTTGTTCAGTTTCTGCACAGCCTGGACTTACTCAGCCACTGTGATCCCATCAGCCTGCTTGGGACTGGATTTGACTTCAGACACCCTCCCTTCAAACGCTTGGACACGCCTGCGTTTTTTCAGACACTCCCTGAAAACAGTCAGTTGACACCCACAAACGGCCTCTTCCTGTCAATCTCCTTGCAAACTCCCGTGTGAATGGATCCTTCGCACAAACCAGTTGCTGACAGACGATCCGCGTTGCATCCGCGCGGCACGCCGGCGCAGTGCTTTGCATGCGCAGTTTGGATCTAATCGCTCCCTGTGCAAAAACACACAGCAGCGATCAGATCTGAATTACCTCCCTAATTCAGACCTGATAGCAACAGAAAATTTGTTCGCTAATGGGCAAAATCATGTGCATTGCAGGGAGGCGTGTGTGTGTGTGTGGGGGGGGGGGGGGCAGATAGGACATGTGCAGAGTTAGATTTGGTGTGGTGTGTTCAAACTGAAATCTAACTTGCAGTGTAAAAATAAAGCAGCCAGTATTTACCCTGCACAGAAACAAAACCCGCACAAATCTAACTCTGCACATGTTACATCTGCCCCACCTGCAGTGCACATGGTTTTGTTAACAAATTTGCTGCTGCGATCAGGTCTGAATTAGGCCCTATGTGCCTCCAAATGCATCCTGCTTCCAGAGACACCCCCATTATGCGGCCACTCATCACTTGACTACTCCACCTCTCATACCAGCACCTCTGTAGCCAACCCTGATCCTCGAGAGCTACTAACAGTTCATGTTTTCCAGCTCACCTAGCAGGTGCACAGGTGTAGTCATTACTAACTGACACATTTTAAAAGATCCACAGTTGGAGCCAATTACTTCCCTTGTGATTCTGTGAGGAGACCTGGTAAACGTGAACTGTTGGTAGCTCTTGAGGACAAGGGGCGGCTACCCCTGCAACAGATTATGTGTGTGTGTGCGCGGTCAGGGTAAAACATGTGCTGTAGGACTTTCAGAATAATTTGAGCATGTGCATTAGCAAATAGCTGGACTGCGCAAACGGCAGCATTGTGCTCAGTTATACCGCTTTCAGGGGCCTATTCATGATGCAGAGAGTGGAGAAGTGAACCTGTGGAGAAGTTAACCATAGCAACCAACTAGCTGCTCCGTACAATTGTACAAATTATAAATGTTACTTCACTGCCGATTGGTTGCCATGGGCAACTTCTCTACTGGCTCACTTTGCCACACTTTTCACTGCTTCATGAATAGAACCCATAGATCGTAATGCCGGGTCGCACCTGGAATTTGGAAACGGGTCATTCCCGGATGCAACCCGGCATTGGACAGTGTCACACTGGCTTCCCAACCTGCCAATATGACGGATAGGGTTGCCATCGGGAGCAGGAATGGAGGTGGGTGCAGAGGCAGCGCAGAGAGAGGAGATCATCTCCACGCCACCTCTGCATATACTGTGAACGGGTCCTCGTCGCATCAACCCAGCAACCCGTTGACAATGCACTTGACCCGGGAATAACCCTTCTTTATTCCCGGGTTGAAATACAGTCAGGCGACCCCTTTCACACTACACAACAACTCGTGTGGACCAGACAATATCCTGGGTCGATACCGGCTTATTTGTGCAGTGTGAAAGGGGTATTGTGCCCACAGTAATGATAATCGGACATACTGTATAACAAACTATTTTTCTGTAGAACCAAGCTCATGATAAATATTCTGGAAATTGTGTGGCAAACCGATGCGTCAATGAGACAAGGCATTCTTATATTCTTTCCCCTTTTCTTAAAACTAACTGGCCCATCATGTCACCAGAAAATCAAATTATTCTATGCAGAAATTAGGTCAGTGGATTTTGATTAATAGCATCAGACACAGTTGCCGGAGCAGTTTACATCAGTTCTCTAGACATTGTTAGAGGTTGATAAAAAAAAAAATTATATTAATATGTATTAATCTTATTTGGATGTGCGGAGCATTAATTTAATGCCAGAGTATGGAGAGACAGTGATATGGAGAGCGGTGTGACAGAACCAACACTAATTGCATTGAACTGTATCATGGTAATTTATTTCCCTGGGGGGCAGTACAGGCTGTTCTCTGGAGCACAGATGGACAGCTCTAGAGAACAGGAGAGAAATAACACCTCCCACAGGTACAAATCTTAATAAAGCAGCAGGAAAGAGCGTACAGTATATAACATTGCTTCCATGCTCCACATTTATTTTAAATAAGACATACCCCATATGGCCAGAAGTGAAACGAAATGTAAATTTGCAGAATACTACAGGCTCACTGTAAGTGAACCCCATTGCTTATACATTCAAGGTAGCCACTTACTAGGAAGAACCATAGGGGGTAATTCAGACCTGACCGCTAGGCAGCGATTTTTGCAGCCCTGCGATCAGATCGTCGCCACCTACAGGGGGAGGGTATTTTAGCTGTGCAAGTGTGCGAATGCATGTGTAGCAGAGCTGCACAAACGGATTTTGTGCAGTCTCTGCGCAGCCCAGGACTTACTCAGCCGATGCGATCACATCAGGCTGATCGGGGACGGATTTGCCGTCAGACACCCTCCCTTCAAACGCTTGGTCCCACCTGCATTTTTCCAAACACTCCCTGAAAACGGTCAGTTGCCACCTACAAACGCCCTCTTCCTGTCAATCTCCTTGTGAACGCCCGTGCAAATGGATACTTCGCACAAACCCGTCAGACCGACAATCCACTTTGCAGCAGTCAGTCACAACTGCGCATTGCAGAGCATATGCAGTCCAGATCTGATCGCACGCTGTGCGAAAATGCACAGCAGCAATCAGGTCTGAATTACACCCCCCACCCCCCCGTCCCCCTTAGTCATTACACTGCATCTATCACTTCATTTAAAACAAGTATCATAACCAAGACTAGTAAATGCGCTGCGCTGGCAGGTGGCTTCCCACCTACGTTGTATGGACCGTGCCCCACGAATGGCGTTCCAACGCCAATGGCACGTCCCCTCCCGCCCCGCCTCTGCCTGTCAATTAGGCAGAGGCGATCGCAGCCCTGAGATGCTTTTAGCATCTCACTGGGCCTCCCGGGGGGTGCTCACGCGCAGCTGCGTATGAGCACATCCCAAAGGGCTTCAGACTGCGATCACTGCCGCTGCAGCCAAACACTGCTTTATTGCAGCTAAATTCGCACCTCACAAGACTCCACAAGTTGACTCAATGCACATCGAAAGACAATATACCAGCCAAAATGATTGTTCGTAAATGTGCGATTTGCGCACGAAACATTCTGGCTATAGGTGCTAGTACTGATCACACCCAAAAATGATTTTTAGTAAATTCTCCCCCTTAGACCCAAGCCAGATAGTATACAGCTTCCAAGACCTCTGCCTCTGCTGCTATTTCTGGAATTGGCAGAGTGACCTGGGCCTCAGAAACAGAATTACTCAGCCCTGTTATAATCTACTTATTGAAACAGTGACCTATGATTGTCCTTGAAGTGATTCTGGTTACAATGTCTTGCAATTTCTAAACTTTAAGGTTGCTATCAACACTTTAAAAATATAGCACAAATATCAGTATTCCAAGTTTTACTATTGGCAGATGCCATAGCATCTGTCATTTTCCGAAGAATGTCTTTAGTGTATTTTTAAGGGCACCTCCAGCACTTGCACAAAGACTGAGCGATCATAAATGTCACCAAGATCTTCTCATGCGCTTGTTAGTAGCATATGGAGCCCACATGCCTACACTCCTGAATTCCAGAGTTTTCTTCAGTAAAATGAATGGGATGACGCTATTTGCTGTGAATCACATCACTGTGGTCCTGCTTCCAGCTGAAAAATGCCACATACCAGTATTGGGCAGTGGGGCGGGCTGTAATAAGATTTTACTCACCGGTAAATCTATTTCTCGTAGTCCGTAGTGGATGCTGGGAACTCCGTAAGGACCATGGGGAATAGCGGCTCCGCAGGAGACTGGGCACAGCTAAGAAAGATTTAGGACTACCTGGTGTGCACTGGCTCCTCCCACTATGACCCTCCTCCAGACTTCAGTAAGGATACTGTGCCCGGAAGAGCTGACACAATAAGGAAGGATTTTGAATCCCGGGTAAGACTCATACCAGCCACACCAATCACACCGTATAACTCGTGATAATATACCCAGTTAACAGTATGAACACAACAGAGCCTCTCAAAGGATGGCTCAACAATAACCCTTGTAGTTAACAATAACTATATACAAGTATTGCAGACAGTCCGCACTTGGGACGGGCGCCAAGCATCCACTACGGACTACGAGAAATAGATTTACCGGTGAGTAAAATCTTATTTTCTCTGACGTCCTAGTGGATGCTGGGGACTCCGTAAGGACCATGGGGATTATACCAAAGCTCCCAAAAGGGCGGGAGAGTGCGGATGACTCTGCAGCACCGAATGAGAGAACTCAAGGTCCTCCTCAGCCAGGGTATCAAATTTGTAGAATTTTGCAAACGTGTTTGCCCCTGACCAAGTAGCAGCTCGGCAAAGTTGTAAAGCCGAGACCCCTCGGGCAGCCGCCCAAGAAGAGCCCACTTTCCTCGTGGAATGGGCTTTTACAGATTTAGGCTGCGGCAGGCCAGCCACCGAATGCGCAAGCTGAATTGTGCTACAAATCCAGCGAGCAATAGTCTGCTTTGAAGCAGGAGCACCCATCTTGTTTGGTGCATACAGGATAAATAGCGAGTCAGTCTTCCTGACTCCAGCCGTCCTGGAAACATACATTTTCAAGGCCCTGACTACGTCCAGTAACTTGGAGTCCTCCAAGTCCCTAGTAGCCGCAGGCACCACGATAGGTTGGTTCAAGTGAAAGGCTGATACCACCTTAGGAAGAAACTGGGGACGAGTCCTCAATTCTGCCCTATCCATATGGAAAATCAAATAGGGGCTTTTACATGACAAAGCCGCCAATTCTGATACACGCCTGGCCGAAGCCAAGGCCAAAAGCATGACCACTTTCCACGTGAGATATTTTAAATCCACGGTTTTGAGTGGCTCAAACCAATGTGACTTTAGGAAACCCAACACCACGTTGAGGTCCCACAGTGCCACTGGAGGCACAAAAGGAGGCTGAATATGCAGCACTCCCTTGACAAATGTCTGAACTTCAGGCAGTGAAGCCAGTTCTTTTTGGAAGAAAATCGACAGAGCCGAAATCTGGACCTTAATGGAACCCAGTTTTAGGCCCACAGTCACCCCTGACTGTAGGAAGTGCAGAAATAGACCTAGCTGGAATTCCTCCGTTGGGGCCTTCCTGGCCTCACACCATGCAACATATTTTCGCCATATGCGGTGATAATGTTGTACGGTTACATATTTTCTAGCTTTAATAAGCGTAGGAATGACTTCCTCCGGAATACCCTTTTCTTTTAGGATCCGGTGTTCAACCGCCCTGCCGTTAAACGCAGCCGCGGTAAGTCTTGGAACAGACAGGGCCCCTGCAGCAGCAGGTCCTGTCTGAGCGGCAGAGGCCATGGGTCCTCTGAGATTAATTCTTGAAGTTCCGGGTACCAAGACCTTCTTGGCCAATCTGGAACAATGAGAATAGTTCTTACTCCTCTTTTCTTTATTATCCTCAGTACCTTGGGTATGAGAGGAAGAGGAGGGAACACATAAACCGACCGGTACACCCACGGTGTCGCTAGAGCGTCCACAGCTATCGCCTGAGGGTCTCTTGACCTGGCGCAATATTTTTCTAGCTTTTTGTTTAAGCGGGACGCCATCATGTCCACCTGTGGCTTTTCCCAACGGTTTACAATCAGTTGGAAGACTTCTGGATGAAGTCCCCACTCTCCCGGGTGGAGGTCGTGCCTGCTGAGGAAGTCTGCTTCCCAGTTGTCCACTCCCGGAATGAACACTGCTGACAGTGCTAACACGTGATTTTCCGCCCATCGGAGAATCCTTGTGGCTTCTGCCATCGCCGTCCTGCTTCTTGTGCCGCTTTGTCGATTTACATGGGCGACTGCCGTGATGTTGTCTGACTGGATCAGAACCGGCTGGTATTGAAGCAGGGGCTTTGCTTCACTTAGGGCATTGTAAATGGCCCTCAGTTCCAGAACATTTATGTGTAGGGAAGTCTCCTGACTTGACCAAAGTCCTTGGAAGTTTCTTCCCCGTGTGACTGCACCCCAGCCCCGAAGGCTGGCATCCGTGGTCACCAGGACCCAGTCCTGTATGCCGAATCTGCGGCCCTCTCTGAGATGAGCACTCTGCAGCCACCACAGCAGAGACACCCTGGTCCTTGGAGACAGGGTTATCAACCGATGCATTTGAAGATGCGATCCGGACCATTGGTCCAACAGGTCCCACTGAAAGGTTCTGGCATGGAACCTGCCGAATGGAATCGCTTCGTAGGAAGCTACCATCTTTCCCAGGACTCGCGTGCTTCCGAAGGAGTATCAACATTTCGGCCATTACCTTGGTAAATACCCTCGGTGCCGTGGACAGGCCGAACGGCAACGTCTGGAATTGGTAATGACAATCCTGTACCACAAATCTGAGGTACTCCTGGTGAGGATGGTAAATGGGGACATGCAGGTAAGCATCCTTGATGTCCAGAGATACCATGTAATCTCCCTCTTCCAGGCTTGCAATAACCGCTCTGAGCGATTCCATCTTGAACTTGAATTTTCTTAAATATGTGTTCAAGGATTTCAAATTTAAAATGGGTCTCACCGAACCGTCCGGTTTCGGTACCAAACACATTGTGGAATAGTAACCCCGTCCTTGTTGAAGTAGGGGCACCTTGACTATCACCTGCTGGGAATACAGCTTGTGAATTGCCTCTAACACAGCCTCCCTTTCTGAAGGAGTCGTTGGTAAGGCAGATTTGAGGCAACGGCGGGGGGGGGGGGGGGGGGGGATGTCTTGAATTCCAGCCTGTACCCCTGAGATACCACTTGAAGGATCCAGGGATCTACCTGTGAGCGAGCCCACTGATTGCTTAAGTTTTTGAGACGGCCCCCCACCGTACCTGGCTCCGCCTGCTGAGCCCCAGCGTCATGCGGCAGACTCAGCAGAAGAAGCGGGGGAGTACTTTTGTTCCTGGGAAGTGGCTGTATGCTGCAGCTTTTTTCCCCTACCTCTGCCTCTGGGCAGAAAAGACGCGTCTCTACCCAGTCTGCTCTTTTGGGGGCCAAAGGACTGCACCTGATAATACGGTGCTCTCTTTGGTTGTGAGGGGACATGTGGCAAAAATGCTGACTTCCCAGCTGTTGCTGTGGACACTAAGTCTGAAAGACCATCCCCGAACAACTCCTCACCCTTATAAGGCAAAACTTCCATGTGCCTTTTAGAATCTGCATCACCTGTCCACTGCCGGGTCCATAACCCTCTCCTGGCACAAATGGACAGTGCACTTATTTTTGATGCCAGCCGGCAAATATCCCTCTGTGCATCTCTTATGTAAAAGACAGAGTCTTTAATATGCTCTACGTTTAGCAATATAGTGTCCCTGTCTAGGGTGTCAATGTTTTCTGACAGGGAGTCTGACCATGCAGCTGCAGCACTGCACATCCATGCTGAGGCAATAGCTGGTCTCAGTATAATACCAGTGTGTGTATATATAGCTTTCTGGAGAGCCTCCTGCTTTCTGTCAGCAGGTTCCTTTAGGGCGGCCGTATCCTGGGACGGCAGTGCCACCTTTTTTGATAAGCGCGTAAGTGCTTTATAGACCCTAGGGGGTGTTTCCCAACGTGACCTATCCTCTGGCGGGAAAGGGTACGCCATTAGTAATTTTTTTGAAATTACCAATTTTTTATCAGGGGAAGCCCACGCTAGTTCACACACTTCATTCAATTCTTCAGAAGGGGGAAAAACTACTGGTAGTTTTTTCTCCCCAAACATAATACCCTTTTTTGTGGTACCTGGGGTCACCTCAGAAATGTGTAAAACATTTTTCATTGCCTCAATCATATAACGAGTGGCCCTATTGGACATTACATTAGTCTCTTCGTCGTCGACACTGGTATCAGTATCCATGTCGACATCTGTGTCTGCCATCTGACGTAGCCGGCGTTTTAGAGCCCCTGATGACTTTTGAGACGTCTGGGCAGGCACGGGCTGAGAAGCCGGCTGCCCCGCATTTGGCATGTCGTCAAATTTTTTATGTAAGGAGTCGACACTTTCGCGTAATTCCTTCCACAAGTCCATCCACTCCGGTGTCTGCCCCGCAGGGGGTGACACATTTATAGGCACCTGCTCCTCCTCCACATAAGTCTCCTCATCAAACATGTCGACACAGCCGTACCGACACACCGCACACACACAGGGAATGCTCTGACAGAAGACAGGACCCCACAAAGCCCTTTGGGGAGACAGAGAGAGTATGCCAGCACACACCAGAGCGCTATATAAATCAGGGATTAACTAAATTATATCCCCTTATAGCTGCTATATGTATCTTGCGCCTAAATTTAGTGCCCCCCCTCTCTTTTTTACCCTTTTCTGTAGTGTAGACTGCAGGGGAGAGCCAGGGAGCTTACTTCCAGCGGAGCTGTGAGGGAGAAATGGCGCCAGTGTGCTTTGGGAGATAGCCCCGCCCCTTTTTCGGCTGACTTTTCTCCCGCTTTTTTATGGATTCTGGCAGGGGTATTTATCACATATATAGCCTCTGGGGCTATATATTGTGATATATTTGCCAGCCAAGGTGTATTTATTGCTTCTCAGGGCGCCCCCCCCCCAGCGCCCTGCACCCTCAGTGACCGGAGTGTGAAGTGTGTATGAGGAGCAATGGCGCACAGCTGCAGTGCTGTGCGCTACCTTGGTGAAGACTGATGTCTTCTGCCGCCGATTTTCCGGATTCTTCTTGCTTCTGGCTCTGTAAGGGGGCCGGCGGCGCGGCTCCGGGACCGAACACCAATGGCCGGTTCCATGCGGTCGATCCCTCTGGAGCTAATGGTGTCCAGTAGCCTAAGAAGCCCAAGCTACCACCAGTTAGGTAGGTTCACTTCTTCTCCCCTTAGTCCCTCGCTGCAGTGAGTCTGTTGCCAGCAGATCTCAAAGTAAAATAAAAAACCTAAAATATACTTTCTCTCTAGGAGCTCAGGAGAGCCCCTAGTGTGCATCCAGCTCAGCCGGGCACAGGATTCTAACTGAAGTCTGGAGGAGGGTCATAGTGGGAGGAGCCAGTGCACACCAGGTAGTCCTAAATCTTTCTTAGCTGTGCCCAGTCTCCTGCGGAGCCGCTATTCCCCATGGTCCTTACGGAGTCCCCAGCATCCACTAGGACGTTAGAGAAAATATATATATATATATATATATATATATATATATATATCTATATATATATATATATCTATATCTATATATACATACATACATACATACATACATACATACATACACATATATTCCAAAATGACCGGCACTCCGTCTTTGTATTCAACTACCTCGGTGCCTTCCCTGGCTGCATGCCACTATACTTCATTCAAACTGGGTGGCACTCACGAGGAATTTTATCAACGAAAGAAATGATGACAAAAGAGACCAAGCTCTGGTAACGTTTCAGCTATATTCTAGCTTTCGTCAGACCAAACACATGTATACATTGAACAAACATTTATACCTTACCCCACACCTAATGAACACTCCTCCCTGGTCCGGTGCGCTGGCGGGGAAAGATGACGTTGTCTCACCTCAGCCGCGCGTCTTCGTCCCACCTACTGCCTCGCGTTGTTCACTACCCACAATCCTACGCGCCAGCAGCGGCCGAATGACGTCATCACGTCCCGGCTGAGGGACACGTTCACTCCTCCTGCCCGGCCCCGGTCACCTAGGGAACAGATAAACAAATATGACGTTGTGTGTTATATCAACATAACCCAAGCTGGATTCCGCATAGATGACACCACTATGCTAGTGTCTTAAACAATATTAAATGACAATAGTGTTAATCCTAGTACTAAACAACAAAGGTATCTACCAAAAATCATTACACTGACAGAAATAATAAGAATTTAGTTACCGATAATTCTATTTCTCGTAGTCCGTAGTGGATGCTGGGGACTCCGTAAGGACCATGGGGAATAGCGGCTCCGCAGGAGACTGGGCACAAAAGTAAAGCTTTAGAACTACCTGGTGTGCACTTGCTCCTCCCCCTATGACCCCCCTCCAAGCCTCAGTTAGGATACTGTGCCCGGACGAGCGTACACAATAAGGAAGGATTTTGAATCCCGGGTAAGACTCATACCAGCCACACCAATCACACCGTACAACTCGTGATCTAAACCCAGTTAACAGCATGATAACAGAGGAGCCTCTAGAAAAGATGGCTCACTACAGCAATAACCCGATTTTTTTGGTAACAATAACTATGTACCAGTATTGCAGACAATCCGCACTTGGGATGGGCGCCCAGCATCCACTACGGACTACGAGAAATAGAATTATCGGTAAGTAAATTCTTATTTTCTCCGACGTCCTAGTGGATGCTGGGGACTCCGTAAGGATGATGGGGATTATACCAAAGCTCCCAAACGGGCGGGAGAGTGCGGATGACTCTGCAGCACCAAATGAGAGAACTCCAGGTCCTCCTCAGCCAGGGTATCAATTTTGTAGAATTTTACAAACGTATTTGCTCCTGACCAAGTAGCTGCTCGGCAAAGTTGTAAAGCCGAGACCCCTCGGGCAGCCGCCCAAGATGAGCCCCTCTTCCTTGTGGAGTGGGCATTTACAGATTTTTGGCTGTGGCAGGCCTGCCACAGAATGTGCAAGCTGAATTGTACTACAAATCCAACGAGCAATAGTCTGCTTAGAAGCAGGAGCACCCAGCTTGTTGGGTGCATACAGGATAAACAGAGAGTCAGATTTTCTGACTCCAGCCGTCCTGGAAACATATATTTTCAGGGCCCTGACAACGTCTAGCAACTTGGAGTCCTCCAAGTCCCTAGTAGCCGCAGGCACCACAATAGGTTGGTTCAGGTGAAACGCTGAAACCACCTTAGGGAGAAACTGAGGACGAGTCCTCAATTCCGCCCTGTCCGAATGGAAAATCAGATAAGGGCTTTTACAGGATAAAGCAGCCAATTCTGACACGCGCCTGGCCCAGGCCAGGGCCAACAGCATGACCACTTTCCATGTGAGATATTTTAACTCCACAGATTTAAGTGGTTCAAACCAATGTGACTTTTGGAACCCAAAAACTACATTGAGATCCCAAGGTGCCACTGGAGGCACAAAAGGAGGCTGTATATGCAGTACCCCTTTTACAACGTCTGAACTTCAGGGACTGAAGCTAGTTCTTTTTGGAAGAAAATTGACAGGGCCGAAATTTGAACCTTAATGGACCCCAATTTCAGGCCCATAGACACTCCTGTTTGCAGGAAATGTAGGAATCGACCCAGTTGAATTTCCTCCGTCGGGCCTTACTGGCCTCGCACCACGCAACATATTTTCGCCAAATGCGGTGATAATGTTTTGCGGTTACATCCTTCCTGGCTTTGATCAGGATAGGGATGACTTCATCCGGAATGCCTTTTTTCCTTCAGGATCCGGCGTTCAACCGCCATGCCGTCAAACGCAGCCGCGGTAAGTCTTGGAACAGACAGGGTCCTTGCTGGAGCAGGTCCCTTCTTAGAGGTAGAGGCCACGGATCCTCCGTGAGCATCTCTTGAAGTTCCGGTTACCAAGTCCTTCTTGGCCAATCCGGAGCCACGAATATAGTGCTTACTCCTCTCCATCTTATCAATCTCAGTACCTTGGGTATGAGAGAACACATACACTGACTGGTACACCCACTGTGTTACCAGAGCGTCTACAGCTATTGCCTGAGGGTCCCTTGACCTGGCGCAATACCTGTCGAGTTTTTCCCAACGGGTTATAATCATGTGGAAGACTTCTGGGTGAAGTCCCCACTCTCCCGGGTGGAGGTCGTGTCTGCTGAGGAAGTCTGCTTCCCAGTTGTCCACTCCCGGAATTGCTGACAGTGCTATCACATGATTTTCCGCCCAGCGAAGAATCCTTGCAGCTTCTGCCATTGCACTCCTGCTTCTTGTGCCACCCTGTCTGTTTACGTGGGTGACTGCCGTGATGTTGTCCGACTGGATCAACACCGGCTGACCTTGAAGCAGAGGTCTTGCTAAGCTTAGAGCACTGTAAATGGCCCTTAGCTTCAGGATATTTATGTGAAGTGATGTCTCCAGGCTTGACCACAAGCCCTGGAAATTTCTTCCCTGTGTGACTGCTCCCCAGCCTCGCAGGCTGGCATCCGTGGTCACCAGGACCCAGTCCTGAATGCCGAATCTGCGGCCCTCTAGAAGATGAGCACTCTGCAACCACCACAGGAGAGACGCCCTTGTCCTTGGTGACAGGGTTATCCGCTGATGCATCTGAAGATGCGACCCGGACCATTTGTCCAGCAGGTCCCACTGGAAAGTTCTTGCGTGGAATCTGCCGAATGGGATTGCTTCGTAGGAAGCCACCATTTTACCCAGAACCCTTGTGCATTGATGCACTGAGACTTGGCTCGGTTTTAGGAGGTTCCTGACTAGCTCGGATAACTCCCTGGCTTTCTCCTCCGGGAGAAACACCTTTTTCTGGACTGTGTCCAGGATCATCCCTAGGAACAGAAGACGAGTCGTCGGAACCAGCTGCGATTTTGGAATATTGAGAATCCAATCGTGCTGCCGCAACACTACCTGAGATAGTGCTACACCGACCTCCAACTGTTCCCTGGATCTTACCCTTATCAGGGAATCGTCCAAGTAAGGGATAACTAAAATTCCCTTCCTTCGAAGGAGTATCATCATTTCGGCCATTACCTTGGTAAAGACCCGGGGTGCCGTGGACCATCCATACGGCAGCGTCTGAAACTGATAGTGACAGTTCTGTACCACAAACCTGAGGTACCCTTGGTGAGAAGGGTAAATTGGGACATGAAGGTAAGCATCCTTGATGTCCCGAGACATCATGTAGTCCCCTTCTTCCAGGTTCGCAATCACTGCTCTGAGTGACTCAATCTTGAATTTGAACCTCTGTAAGTAAGTGTTCAAAGATTTTAGATTTAGAATCGGTCTCACCGAGCCATCCGGTACCACAACAGTGTGGAATAATACCCCGTTCCCTGTTGCAGGAGGGGTACCTTGATTATCACCTGCTGGGAATACAGCTTGTGAATGGCTTCCAAAACTGTCTCCCTGTCAGAAGGAGACATCGGTAAAGCCGACTTTAGGAAACGGCGAGGGGGAGACGTCTCGAATTCCAATTTGTACCCCTGAGATATCACCTGAAGGATCCAGGGGTCTACTTGCGAGTGAGCCCACTGCGCGCTGAAATTCATTGAGACGGGCCCCCCACCGTGCCTGATTCTGCTTGTAAAGCCCCAGCGTCATACTGAGGGCTTGGCAGAGGCGGGAGAGGGTTTCTGTTCCCGGGAACTGGCTGATTTCTGCAGCCTTTTTCCTCTCCCTCTGTCACGGGGCAGAAATGAGGAACCTTTTGCCCGCTTGTCCACGAAAAGACTGCGCCTGATAATACGGCGTCTTCTCATGTTGAGAGGCGACCTGGGGTACAAACGTGGATTTCCCAGCTGTTGCCGTGGCCACCAGGTCTGAAAGACCGACCCCAAATAACTCCTCCCCTTAATAAGGCAATACTTCCAAATGCCGTTTGAAATCCGCATCACCTAACCACTGTCGTGTCCATAACCCTCTACTGGTAGAAATGGACAACGCACTTAGACTTGATGCCAGTCGGCAAATATTCCGCTGTGCATCACGCATATATAGAAATGCATCTTTTAAATGCTCTATAGGCAAAAATATACTGTCCCTATCTAGGGTATCAATATTTTCAGTCAGGGAATCCGACCACGCCAACCCAGCACTGCACATCCAGGCTGAGGCGATTGCTGGTCGCAGTATAACACCAGTATGTGTGTAAATACATTTTAGGATACCCTCCTGCTTTCTATCAGCAGGATCCTTAAGGGCGGCCATCTCAGGAGAGGGTAGAGCCCTTACAAGCGTGTGAGCGCTTTATCCACCCTAGGGGGTGTTTCCCAACGCACCCTAACCTCTGGCGGGAAAGGATATAATGCCAATAACATTTTAGAAATTATCAGTTGTTATCGGGGGAAACCCACGCATCCTCACACCTCATTTAATTTCTCCGATTCAGGAAAACTACAGGTAGTTTTTCCTCACCGAACATAATACCCCTTTTTGGTGGTACTCTTATTATCAGAAATGTGTAAAACATTTTTCATTGCCTCCATCATGTAACGTGTGGCCCTACTGGAAGTCACATTTGTCTCTTCACCGTCGACACTGGAGTCAGTATCCGTGTCGGCGTCTATATCTGCCATCTGAGGTAACGGGCGCTTTAGAGCCCCTGACGGCCTATGAGACGTCTGGACAGGCACAAGCTGAGTAGCCGGCTGTCTCATGTCAACCACTGTCTTTTATACAGAGCTGACACGGTCACGTAATTCCTTCCAACAGTTCATCCACTCAGGTGTCGACCCCCTAGGGGGTGACATCACTATTACAGGCAATCTGCTCCGTCTCCACATCATTTTTCTCCTCATACATGTCGACACAAACGTACCGACATACAGCACACACACAGGGAATGCTCTGATAGAGGACAGGACCCCACTAGCCCTTTGGGGAGACAGAGGGAGAGTTTGCCAGCACACACCAGAGCGCTATATATATATATATATATATACAGGGATAACCTTATATAAGTGTTTTTCCCCTTATAGCTGCTGTATCTTTAATACTGCGCGTAATTAGTGCCCCCCTCTCTTTTTTAACCCTTTCTGTAGTGTAGTGACTGCAGGGGAGAGCCAGGGAGCTTCCCTCCAACGGAGCTGTGAGGGAAAATGGCGCCAGTGTGCTGAGGAGATAAGGCCGCCGATAAGGGGGCGGAGCATATCTCCCGTTTTTCTATGTATTCTGGCAGGGGTTAAATGCATCCATATAGCCCAGGAGCTATATGTGATGCATTTTTTGCCATCCAAGGTGTTTTTATTGCGTCTCAGGGCGCCCCCCCCCCAGCGCCCTGCACCCTCAGTGACCGGAGTGTGAAGTGTGCTGAGAGCAATGGCGCACAGCTGCAGTGCTGTGCGCTACCTTGTTGAAGACAGGACGTCTTCTGCCGCCGATTTTCCGGACCTCTTCCGTCTTCTGGCTCTGTAAGGGGCCCGGCGGCGCGGCTCTGGGACCCATCCATGGCTGGGCCTGTGATCGTCCCTCTGGAGCTAATGTCCAGTAGCCTAAGAAGCCCAATCCACTCTGCACGCAGGTGAGTTCGCTTCTTCTCCCCTTAGTCCCTCGATGCAGTGAGCCTGTTGCCAGCAGGTCTCACTGAAAATAAAAAACCTAAAACTAAACTTTTCACTAAGCAGCTCAGGAGAGCCACCTAGTGTGCACCCTTCTCGTTCGGGCACAGAAATCTAACTGAGGCTTGGAGGGGGGGTCATAGGGGGAGGAGCCAGTGCACACCAGGTAGTTCTAAAGCTTTACTTTTGTGCCCAGTCTCCTGCGGAGCCGCTATTCCCCATGGTCCTTACGGAGTCCCCAGCATCCACTAGGACGTCAGAGAAATTGACCTTACCATATCATTGTATTAATACTATGTGAAACACAGCTTCAATCAATGTACACATTCTTGTTGACGTCACATAACTGATCTGGCCTCACTACATAATTATCGCTGAATACATGAAGATAAATATCCTCACTAACCCAACTGGCAGAACAGAAAACATACTATATCTATAGAAAACAATTCAAGGGCATTTGTTCATTTAACCCCCCAGGTGATTGTGTGTTAAGGAAATGAATCCATCTCGCCTCCCGTTGTAACAACAATTTCTCTCTATCGCCCCCTCTCATTTTCTCGGGTTCCTGATCTATAATTTTATATTTCAGGCATGATAAATTATGTTTAAACTTGGCAAAATGGCATGCTACCGGCTGTGCCGGACTCTCACCACCCAAGGCCGCTCTTATGGCCGACCTATGCATGGCCATTCTTTCATGAAATTGTCTTACTGTCTTCCCCACGTAAAATAATCCGCAGGGGCAGCGGATAAAGTATATCACAAACGTGTCTGTGCATGTCAGAATCTTATTAATTTTAATGAACCTGCCTGTCTGGGGGTGTGAGAAACCCGGACCCACCTCCATATAGCTGCATGTGGTGCAGCCAATACATCGGTAGCATCCGGGTTTCTTGCTAAGAAAAGTTTTTGTGGGGGGTAGCCTTAAAATTGGAAATATCGTTATGCACTAATAGATCCCTCAGGTTTTTATTCCTCGTATAACTCTGTAATAATGTTTTGTCGCTTAAAGTACCCAATTCCTTATCTGTTGTGATAACGGGCCAGCTATCCTTCACATGTTGTTTCACCTCTTTACTAACCGTAGACCACTTTTGCACAAATGGAATTCTATTCTGCATTGGGGTTGTCTCTACCCCACTTTGTTTTAATAACTGGCCTCTATCCATTGCAAGGACCTTGGCCTTGGTACGCATGAGCTCTGTCCAATCATAACCCCTTGTTTTAAACCTCAGGGCCATTTCGTGGATCTCAGCCTCTGTGTTTAACATGTTATCCGAGATCCTGTGTACCCTGAGAAATTGGGAGTATGGAAGGCTATCTTTAATGGAGGGCGGATGGAAGCTCGCAGCATGCAGGAGTGTATTTCGGTCCGTCGGTTTCTTAAACAAATTAGTGTGAACCTGACCCCCTTTGATCGAAATAATAACATCTAGGTAATTGACCTCTTGTGCACTACTGCTAGCTGTAAATTTAATATTCGGGTCCATCTGGTTGATCTTCAATAGTGCCATCTCAAATTCATCCTGTGAGCCTGACCAAATCAAAAACAGATCATCTATGTAACGAACAAAAAATAATATTTTGCTCGAAACATAGGGATCTGTGAAAAAAATATCATGCCTGAAATATAAAATTATAGATCAGGAACCCGAGAAAATGAGAGGGGGCGATAGAGAGAAATTGTTGTTACAACGGGAGGCGAGATGGATTCATTTCCTTAACACACAATCACCTGGGGGGTTAAATGAACAAATGCCCTTGAATTGTTTTCTATAGATATAGTATGTTTTCTGTTCTGCCAGTTGGGTTAGTGAGGATATTTATCTTCATGTATTCAGCGATAATTATGTAGTGAGGCCAGATCAGTTATGTGACGTCAACAAGAATGTGTACATTGATTGAAGCTGTGTTTCACATAGTATTAATACAATGATATGGTAAGGTCAATATTTCTGTCAGTGTAATGATTTTTGGTAGATACCTTTGTTTAGTACTAGGATTAACACTATTGTCATTTAATATTGTTTAAGATACTAGCATAGTGGTGTCATCTATGCGGAATCCAGCTTGGGTTATGTTGATATAACACACAACGTCATATTTGTTTATCTGTTCCCTAGGTGACCGGGGCCGGGCAGGAGGAGTGAACGTGTCCCTCAGCCGGGACGTGATGACGTCATTCGGCCGCTGCTGGCGCGTAGGATTGTGGGTAGTTAACAACACGAGGCAGTAGGTGGGACGAAGACGCGCGGCTGAGGTGAGACAACGTCATCTTTCCCCGCCAGCGCACCGGACCAGGGAGGAGTGTTCATTAGGTGTGGGGTAAGGTATAAATGTTTGTTCAATGTATACATGTGTTTGGTCTGACGAAAGCTAGAATATAGTTGAAACGTTACCAGAGCTTGGTCTCTTGTCATTTCTTTCGTTGATAAAATTCCTCGTGAGTGCCACCCAGTTTGAATGAAATAAATTATAAGATAGCATGGGTCCGGCACTCCTCGATGAAATCCACTATTGCATCGGTGCCTTCACATGTACTGCTGTACACAAATATAGTTACCCCAGTGCGGCACTCGACTCATAACAAACGGACTCTGGAGACCAGTAAAGTTGAACTTTACTGGTCTCCAGAGTCCGTTTGTTATGAGTCGAGTGCCGCACTGGGGTAACATATTTTATATATATATATATATATATATATATACACACACATATATATACACATATATATACACACACATACATATATACATATACACACACACATACATATGTATATATACATACATATATACACACACACACACACACACACACACACACACACAAGGGCTTACCATACTGTCCCTTTACACCAGGACGCTCATGAATTACAGATTCTATGACTGGTTGACCTCAAGCCTGTATTTGACCTGGTTTTAATGAGCTAGAGAACCTGTGTACTTCATTAGGTGTATAATATTTTGGATCACACACACACTTATATTAGCTAGGTTCAGTGGTCATCACTTTGTTTCAGAGCCCCATACGCAGCAGGGCTCACTGAACTGTAGTTTTAGACACACGTCTGGTAGCTCCTATGTTCATTCTGATGGTGAGCTGCTCCACTGTAGTGTCTGTCGGCCCTCATGCACCTTTTGTAGCAGACGTTCAACTCTAACAATGGCACGTGGTGCTCCACAGTTTCCAAGTTTGTTGGAACAATGGTGCCATTTGTTCAGTCACGTTACACCTTCATCACAGCAGCATGCAGACAATTCACAAACTGTGCTGTTTCAGAAATACTAGCACCCTTGGCCCAAGTGCCGATAATTAACTCTGATAAATTGCCCCTTTTACACATTACAACAAAGAGTGATATAGTATGTGCAGAAGTACTATTGCACACCTTATATACCCACCAAGCCAGCGCACAACACATGACCTAGTTTATGAGCTACAAGCTACACGCTGCCGACGTCAAATGTTGGAGGTTGTCATAATAAATGTGATATACATTATATATATTGTAAGACAAAAGAGTTCAACGTGCTAAATCTAGGAAAAATTATTTTTAACAATGTTGCCCCATGAAAATAGGCTGCAGCCTTCAGCATTTTGTCTGCATTAGAGGCAAGGTATACCCCAATCACACTGCTGGCCGGATCTGGTATATTGCCGGAGCTTTCCACCCTCTTAGGTAGGTGACAGCTTGATTTTTTTTTTATTGCGTTTTATTAAAAAATTTTTATAGTTACACCCAAAAAAAACCAGCATATAAGTGAGATACATGGTCAGCACACATTAATGTAAAATAAAAAAAATAAAAACTTATATTATCTCACTCTCTATATAAATGGAGAAGTACGGAGGGCGCGAGAATATCAAAACCGATTGTCCAAAAATATGTCTAAATATATTTACAGATTCAAAGGCCAGACTATTTTTAACCGTTGTTCTGATGGGACTTGATTAAAATTCCAACTTGGAGTGGGTATTCTGATTTCCTTTCAATCGATATTCAATGGTACTCAGCCAGATGTTAAACCTAAAAAATACCCTCTCAAACATCGGAATTTTATTAATCCAAGGTTTTGTTTTGGGTGTCTACATCTCTGGTGAGAGGGTATTTTTTTTAGGTTTAACATCTGGCTGAGTACCATTGAATATCGATTGAAAGGAAATCAGAATACCCACTCCAAGTTGGAATTTTAATCAAGTCCCATCAGAACAACGGTTAAAAATAGTCTGGCCTTTGAATATTATATATATAATATAATAAAAAAAAAAAAATATATATATATATATATATATATATATATATATATTTGTGAACAATCTGTTTTGATATTCTAGTGCCCACCGTACTTCTCCATTTGTCTACATTTTCGTTCCCACTAACCGGGGATCTATCGTGAGGTGCTGCTTTCGGAGGCGCATGATAAGGGTTCGTGTGTGTGTGTGTGTGTGTGTGTGTGTGTGTGTGTGTGTGTGTGTGTGTGTGTGTGTGGTGTGTGGTGTGTGTGTGTGTGTGTGTGTGTGTGTGTGTGTGTATATATATATATGTGTATATATATATATATATATATATATATATATATATATACATACATATATACACATACATATATATATATATATATATATATATATATATATACATACATATATATACATATATATATATATATACACACATACATACATACATACATACATACATACATACATACATACATATATACAGAGACTTGGCTGTCAGCACTGCACCACTGGAGGGTCTACCACGTGTTCTAAATTGGTTAGACATTATACCCATTTGAATTGCCTTCACTCCTGAGTCTCTGAGTGTCAGGTTCAAGCTGCTGACAGACGAGGTTCCTTATGCTTGCGAACCAGTTAGATTCTATACACATATGAATCTTCCCCATATTCGAATATCTGAATGTCAGACTCAAGCTGATGATATATGAGGTATGGTCCTCGCTGTATCAATCAAGTCCCATTGAAATATTGAAACGTTGTTCATACATCTTTGAATGACCTTTTATGTGCTGACAATATGTTCTGAAATGAAGAGATTTTACCCCTGATGAAGTCTTGGAACAAGACGAAACGCGTTGGGTTATTTATCTATCTATTATCTGATGTTACCTCCGAATCTACAATAAGGAGAAGGAGGAAATCGTAGTGATATATCTACGCTTTTTCCTCATCACTACAAACTGATTGTTCAAATTGTGCGACAAATGTAAATGTATCAACTCTGTATACTTATGAACATTTGTGTCGGGTTTATATGTCGTTTTAATAAATTTTTATGTTAGTATTTGTTATCTGACGTAATGTATCCGGAGAGTACTGTAAGGGTCCGTTTTTAGGTAGGGCGTTGATATAACTCCCTTGGCGCCATCTCCTCTATTTCGTTATATATATATATATATATATATATATATATATATATATATATATATATATATATATATATATATATATATATATATATATATATATATATATATATATATATATATATATAACAGACGAGGGTTCAGGGTCAGGAATGCACCCACTATAGGGAGATTTAACCCCGAGTTCTGCAAAAAATGGGTAGGAATGACCAACAAGTGCAGTCTCGATCTGATGTTGTTGGTGATAGAGGCGGTGGGTAGAGAGCTAAAAGTGGTTAAGGAGAAAATCAATGTGTTTGAATCTGACCATCTTCAGGCCCTGCAACAAGATGAGGCCCACGATTGGATGTCTAAGTTGCGAACCCAATGCGACAACTATCGCAGGGACCTAATTAAGTTTAAAAAGAACAAGCACAATATCGTCAAGGACGATTATGAGAACAACAGGGTGTATCATTGGTTGATGGGAGGGGGACCCAACAGCTTTCAAAAAACCCACCCAAGATCCAGACAGGGGTGGCGTCGGCGCAGGGAGAACACTTCAAGGTCAGCAGCCTCGTCTAATAGCGACAGCGAGTTCGCTGTAGCCGACTCGGATGGCTCACAAGAGACACAGGCGGTCCCTTTGGATCAAGCAGCACCACAGTCTTCAAAAGCAAAAGGACGGCCACCCGTCGGGGCGGCCAGAACACGAGACTCAAGAGATCGTGCTGTAAAAAACAAGACCTAGTGTATAATCTCTTGAAACGCACTCACTCCACCAGAGTTGAGGGTCCTTAACAACGGTCTCTTTTGTTCCCACCAACCCACACAACGATCTCACTTGGAAAATAGAACTCTTCCAATTTGCAAGGAAACTATGCCGGCAGGAGCATTTTTCCTTGCATCCATTGCAGAACCCACTTCCAATACCTGTCTTTCAACCATTCTTGCACAAAAGAAGTCAATCTCTCTTTGATCCTCCATCCTCGAATCCCTCCATCAAGTCTTATATACGCCTGATGGACGAGTCTGTGGATAAATATTCCAAGGCTGAACAACGACACCACCACAATTTATCGAAGCAAGAACAGGTGGCACTTAAAAACCTAGGTTCTTATACCGACATAATAATCCGCCCAGCAGACAAAGGGGGCGGGGTGGTGATCCTGGACCTCTCCTATTATAGGTCTGAAATCCTGGCACAGCTATCCGACTCTAATACCTACAGCTCGTTGACCTCTGATCCCACCACGGTTTATAAGCAGGAATTGGAAAACATCTTAGCTACAGCACACTTGCAGGAACTTATCTCAGACAAATTACTCAAGGCCCTTTCACAGAAACATCCGGTGGTCCCTATCTTATTCAGTGCCCAAGATCCACAAGAACTTAACAACGCCTCCAGGACGGCCCATCATCTCGGCCCGGCAGTCACTGTATCAACCTATCTCGCAGTTCCTTGACAGCATATTGCAGCCTTTGGTGCTTAAACAGCCCACCTGCCTGAAGGACACTACCTCCTTTCTTTGCATATTGGAAGCTTTTGGCCCTGCCCCCGAAAGTGCGCTCCTTTGCACAGTTGACATTTGTAGCTTATACACCAGCATACTGCACTCGGACGGGTTGGCAGCAATGAGAATGTTCCTGGTTGAAGAAAAGATGAATGATGTAGACCTTGACCTTTACATGTCTTTACTTGAGCTGACCCTTACTAGGAACTATTTCCTGTTCGACGGCCGGTTCTATCAACAAAGAACCGGCTGTGCGATGGGCAGTAACGTGGCCCCGTCATACGCCAACGTGTACATGCTCAAAGAAGAAGTCCAGATGTTCTTTCAAGATCCGGAGTCGTCAAGACACATGGCACTCTTCACCAGGTACATAGACGACCTGTTCATTATTTGGACAGGGGGCGAAACTGCCCTGACGACATTATTGGAATCCATTAATGCCAGACCGTCCCCAATCAGGATCACCTATCATCTGTCCGCTACATCCATTAACTACTTAGATGTCCTTGTTACAGTGCATGAAGGCAAATTGCACACAAGTATTTATCAAAAACCCACGGACAAAAACACTCTTCTTCGAGCCAATAGCCACCACCCTCGATCTTTGAAGCAGGGACTTCCCAGGTCCCAAATGATCAGGGTAGCTCGCATATATAGCCAACCGGAAAGCTTGGAGGGTGAACTTGACAAGATGATACTCAAGTTCATTGCCAGAGGCTATGAATGCTCCTCCTTAGAGGCCACCAAGAAAGAGGCGATGAAGATGACCCGTAGTGGGCTAATGCAATCCAAGATTAGAACATTGGAGAACAGAATTCCATGGATTACAGCTTTTGACACCTCAAGTCCTGTGCTGAATCGTGCCAACAGGGCCATGTGGCCTATAGTCTCTACAGACTCACAACTTCCTTTCAAACACAAAACTCCTATGTTGAGTTACAGGAGGGGACGGAATATGCGGGACATGTTGGTTCATACAGACATTTCTAGTTTCCCCAAGTCTTCTGACATGCCTCCGAAAGCCACGTTCATTACCAAAAAGCCTGGATGCTACCGCTGTTTGGGTTGCACAACCTGCACCCATATGTTGACAGGTTCAGTGTTTACATTGCCTCTAACCGACAAGAAGGTCCATATCCTTCACACGGTGACTTGTATATCCACGTACATCATTTACCTGATAGTATGTCCGTGTGGCCTATGCTACGTAGGTAAGACCATCAGGTCTCTACGTGAACGCATGGCCCTACACCGTTCTGCTATCAAGGCGGCGCTAGCTGGTAAGGCATCTGACCAACCCGTGGCCAGACATTTTCATGAAGCTCATCACACTTTGTCTGGCCTCAAACATATTATAATTGACCAGGATCCCAAATCTTTGCGTGGGGGCGACAGGAAGGGTCAGCTCCTTAGGAAGGAATCGACTTGGATCTTCAAGCTTGGCACTATCCATCCCTCTGGCTTGAACGAGAGGATCATATGGAGCACCTTCGGTTAGGATCCATCTGAACCCTGTTGATGACAGTCTCTGACAGTTGGACAAGCCTGCTGTTTCCATCAGACCTGACCATTTGGGACATTTTTGTTTGTCTTTTTGTTTCATGCACACCCTGCTTCAAAATGCATTCTCTGTCCTTTTTTATACACTGGCTCTCGACACCTTGTAGGCACTGCCCTTTTTAATATATGAGGTTGAGGACTCTCTGCCCAAGACAAACTTATCAGAGTCTGGGCCTAACACATTTATAATGGTTCTATGCTTCATTTGTACTACATATCCCAGACTCTGAGTGTCACCTTTATATAGCATTAATGCATGCCTGTAACCTGCTCCGGTACTGTGGTCCTATTACACAAGCCGTCCCTGACACCACACAGACGCGCCGACGCGTCATCACTCCGCGCAGCACAGCGTCCACGGCGGGCTCCGGAGCGGCTGCACTTCCCTTGGTTGGTGGGTCTCCTACTTAAGGTGAGTTATTTCACTAGTGCACACATCTTGACAAAGGGGTTGAAGTCCCCGAAACGTCGATGGACACCTTTTTGATGTTTTAATACAATTGTTATTCTCACAAGACCTTGAGTGCCGCAGAATTTTTTCGTCTGTTATTGGATTTCATACTGAGGGCACCAGGGCATTTTGGACATACAGTGGAGTGCCGGGCTGCTTCCATTTTTGTATGTATGTGTATATTATATATATATATATATATATATATATATATATATATATATATATATATATATATATATAAAAACTCCAATGGTCGGCACTCACGTCTGTCCCATACGTAAAGCTTGCCAAGGTGCTGCGTCGACAGAAAGCATGTAGGTTCACCCAGAAAACGGCACTCACTGGTCTCACAAGAAAATACTGGACAACGTCCTCTTAATCAACGTTTCGGGTTTATTTCAACCCATCATCAGGATACACATAACATACACATAACATTATGTGTATCCTGATGATGGGTTGAAATAAACCCGAAACGTTGATTAAGAGGACGTTGTACAGTATTTTCTTGTGAGACCAGTGAGTGCCGTTTTCTGGGTGAACATATATATATATTATATATATATATATATATATATATATATATATATATATATATATATATATATATATATATATATATATATATATTTTTTTTTTTTTTTTTTTTTTTTTTTATTATTATCATTATTATTATTATTTTTAGATAGCAGCACTCCCAATAATACAATAGCTGGCTGGTGCCCTCCTAGGTACCATGGCAGGTCCAATATACAAGCAGTATATAGCTGTATAAATGACAAACACAGAGTTGCACATTATGTTACGATCTAAAAATACACATCTAAAGTATCACTTATCTACCAAAAGCAGCAGTATCCTAGGTTATAAATAACAATCTTAACCGCTGCCACCCTAACTTAACATCTGTAAGAATTATATTATATAGTCATGACGAAAAATCATAGAAACCCATTTAATTAAAGGGGAGAACTACTTCCCTCTGCACGATGCATTATTATTACATCGACTCATATTCGCACAGCCCCTGTGCTGCAGACACATTAGTACTGAATAGGATCATAGACCAAGAGTCTCATTTAACCCCTTAGGTGCTAATGTTTCAAGCTCATGAATCCATTTAGATTCTTTTTGTCATAACCTAAGCGAGCGATCCCCACCTCTAATCCTAAATGGCTCATGATCAATGATCATGTAACGCAAGGATGTTAGATTATGCCTGGCCTGCACAAAGTGCCATGCAATTGGCTGATCACTCTTGCCACATGTTAACACTGCCTTAATGGCCGATTTATGGTTAGCCATACGCTCACCTAGCAGAGGGACCACCGGAATGTGGAGAGGTAAGTAAGGAAGCAGTCACCACAGCCGAGGACTAGGCAGGAGACACAGGATCTGTAAAATGGATATATGGGCCTGGGAGCTGAGGAGTAAGCCTCCTACACCATGCACATCCAGACCATGCCGCCCCCCCCACCCTCCCTCGTGATGGCTTGATTTTTACACTAAAGATGTTCTATAAAGACTTATCTATACAAAAACAGGTGAAAGATTGTTACCCCTGAAATAGAAAGTTATGAGGACTTAACCCTGTAGTGATTAAGCTGGCAGAATAGTATAATATGTCCAAAAATGTAAAGTCATGAAGCCAGTGTTAGATCGCGAACCAAGTAACGCAAATAACCAGGTGTTAAAGTGGGCTGGAACGGAGTGGAACTGCGTTCCGTCACTTTTTAATGGACACCCACCTTGTCCATTAAAACAACAAACATCTAGTACAGGCAGGCGGCTGCCTGATTAAGGAGGAGGCCGGCGTATCTCTGGCAACTCTGCTTTGCGCCGCCGCCACAGCCCGCCTCCTCCATTCCCCCTCCAATAACTGCGGTGGCGGGTATGAGACAGTGCAATGCATCTGTCTCTGAGTCCAGCCACATGAAGCAGAGGCATGAGAAAACACAAAGCAGCAGTCAGACTTGCTGACAGTTTCAACTTGTGAGTGACTGTTCAGTTTTGTACTGCAGCGGACTCGCTAGTTAAAGGAGCCAGGCTGTGCAAGCAGAGTGCGTGTAGCACCCAGTGTGTGCAGCCGAGAGAGAGAGAGAGAGAGAGAGAGAGAGAGAGAGAGAGAGAGAGAGAGAGAGAGAGAGAGAGAGAGAGAGTGTGTGTGTGGTGTGTGTGTGTGTGTGTGTGGCACCCAGCGTGTGTGTCACATTGAACAAATCATCTTTTCTAATAATGTCCGCCAGGTGGGCAGGTTGGGGCCAGGGGTGTAGCATCCATGATGGTGAGTTCCACCACCTCTCTAGTACCACTAAGTACTGCAAAAAAAAATTTCCAAACTATTGGCGCCTGTCAGACAACACTGGGTAGGGCCAGGGCTCTGTTCAAAGAGTTACACCATTAATAGGCCATACCATCCATTTAAATCAAGACACTGAAATCATATAGGTTCTGTGTCTGGCTGACTTCAAGCCTGCATTTCACCTGGTTGTAATCAGCCACAGAACCTGTGTAATCCATGAGTGTCCCGGTTTAAAAAAAAGGTATAGTAGGGTAAGCCTGCTAAAAGATTTTGCTTGCAAATGTAAACACCAAAAGTTATGTCAAAGATTAACTATTACATTAAAGAATACCGACATACTGCAAACAAAACCAAATGCTAGTGACATTACATATAAAACGTAAGTGTTTGCATGCAGTGCTGTTTAGCCAAACTCTTAAATGCCTTGGATAACTCCCATTCTGCAAACGGGAAGCGGTTACAATGCCACCAGATGGGATCCCGGCGATCACAATATAGACGGCAGAATCCCAACAGAGGGGGAAATGCTGCCACCGGAATACTGGAGAGACAGGCTATTCTCCCTCTACGGGTGTCCACGACACCCATAAAGGGAGAATATAACCTGTGGCGAGCGCAGAGAGCCTGGGAAGGGGCTTTCTAGCGCACGCCCCGCTGCCAGCACTCTGGCAGGCGAGATCCCGCTGTTGGTATTAGGACATCCGGGATCCCATCCACCGGCAATTAGTACGTATCCCTTGTAAACAAATGAGGCAGAGATCAGAATACTGTGGGAGGGGTATGCATTTTATCACACTGCAGCAGTACCACTGTCGCTGCTGAAGTACTATTTGTAAGAGTATTATATTAGACGCTTCTATAGTTCAATCTCATCGGCTTTAGATATTTAGGAGATGAGAACTGGAATAGGCCGACAGCCAGTAGCTAGAAGCAAACCAGAAAATAAAAATTGGGAAAACCCCAAAACCCCAGCTAATTTAAATACACAAGCTCAGGAGCTACATTCTTCCTTTTAGAAGCATATACCAGATGAGATTACTGTAGAAGAGCTCTTGCTCGTGTTTCACATTATCATTAAATTGTTGTGTGGGAGTCAGATTCCTTACTTGCTACAAGTTACATTAGAATGGGTGCAGCTATAAAAATAAAGGGAAGCAAGAACAGCCATTGTCCATTCTCAGGGACTACACCATGATTCCCACACTGCATCTGTAATATAGCCCATACACTTGTGAGATATCCGGTACAATACATCGATTTCGACCGCATCTGTGAGATAAAGCGAAGGATTGTATGCACGTTTTAGGTACCTTGCGACACGATGTGCGGGCACGCCGGTCAAATCTCGCGTCTCAAGATAGTATGTGCTGCACTTAATATTTATCGAATCGCGGTGCGATCGCATGCTGTTTTTTTAACACTTTCGAGTTATCACACTGCGATGTGCGATCTGTGAAGATAGGAGCAGACTTCCTGGCCACTCATCTTCCCCCCCACTGCGCACATGACTGGAGAGGAGGCTGCAAGCATGCTGCTGAGCTCCCAAACAGCGGACAAGGTAGGCAGGCCACACCACTGGCCACCAATGACTATTATGATGTTTTACCACCACTGCCCACCAATATGCTGCTCTACCCATAATTATACTGGCCCACTGCCCAAAATGCTGCCCCACTTCAAGCCCCTCGCCGCGCCCTAAACGCCATTTTACTGCGCCACTGCAAGCCACCATTATACTGCTTCACCCACCACTGCCCAAAATGCTGCACCACTGCAAGCCACAGCCCACCATTATGCTGCTGCACCCTGCACACCAATGTATTATCACTACATATTTCAGATAACTCCCAGCAGTAACTAGAAAACAAACGTTATGTAACCAGAGTAATGGAACTTTTTTCATGTTTATTCATTTTCCTTTTTTTACATTCTGCAGATGTCCTGTGAGCCGTGATTTCCAATTAGGCTTCATCAGCCTGTACCGTGAGGAGGAGTGTCTCTGGCTGACGTCCTCACCGGACTATAGCAACAAACAGAAGAGGGAGGCTGCATATAACCGCCTGGTGGAGTACTCGAAGCCCACCTAGTCTGCTGCCTCGGACTAGGTCCGGAAGAAAATTGCCAATATCGGACAGTCTTTGTAAAAGAGAACCGCAAGGTGGAGGAGTCCAAGAGGTCAGGGGCCGGTGCAGACAAGGTGTATGTGACGCAGCTGTGGTACTATATAGAACTAAACTTACTCCGGGAGAAACGGTCAGCTAGTGTCCCTAGTGGTGATGACAGAGTCCGAGGAGGAAAGTCTGGATGCGGAGGAGGCCGAAGGGGTAAACTGCTTTTTAAATTATTATTACCTAATATATTCCTCCTGCCATGCCACAGTTCCTTCCCCATTGGAAAAGGAATTCTATTATTCCCGGACCTCTTTTGCCCTTGCAGTGCCGTGTAAAGTTACTGCAGGTGGTCCCGAGGAAATCTGCGCTGTCACCACTGGCTGGTTGGGGTTTTCCGGTTCTGCTGGGAGCACAGGCATTTGCCTCGTGGACTTGCGTCGGAGCATGTTGTGTAGTATACAACATGCCATTACTACACAGTCAATTTTGTCCAGCCTCATGTTAATGGGTTTGTGGAAGATCCTGAACAGATTGCTGAGAATGCCAAATGCATTCTCAACTACCCGATGGGCCCTAGAAAGGTGGCAGTTAAAAATGCACCTATCGTGGTTCAGGGCTCTTTGCGGGTAGGGCTTCATTATGTGTTCGTGCAGTGCGAAGGCCTCGTCTGCCACAAACACAAATCCCAGGCCATTCTTTGTTTGCTCCACAGGCGGCAGATGAATGGAGTTGGTGGTGAGCCTATCATAGAAGCGCATATTTTTCAAGTATCCACCATCTGAGCAACAACCATTTTTCCCAACATCCAGGAAAATAAATTCATAGTCTGACCACTGCCATGAGAACATTGCTAAAGTAGCCTTTAGAATTGAAGTAGTCCGACCCGCTGTTGGTAGATTTGGTGATGCATACATTTCCAGTCTATCGCACCACCACAGTTTGGGAAATTCCAGCGCCTGTCAAAGCCCTCTGCAATAGCTTGCCATTCTTCCACGCTTGTAGGGAACTGTAAAAGAAAAAAAAAATCTTTGAATACTTACTAAATGTATTTTTTTTACCCTACAGACACCTGAAGACCTCAGCCGTACCCCAGACCTCAACAACACATCACCAGAGGAACCAACTATTGGAGGCCTGTTCACAGCTGCTCCGGAAACCTGATGAATTTGATGACTTTGCGTCATATGTTAGCAAAACCATGTGTAAGGTTTTGGAGCAGCAGCAAGTAAATATAGTTATATTTTTATATATATATATATATATATATATATATATATATATATATATATATATATATATATATATACACACACACACATATACATACATACATATACACACACACACACATATCTATATCTTTCTCTCGATATATCTATCCAATTTTTTTACATTATATCTTTATCTATCTATATCTCGATATATCTATCGCATTTTTTTTTTTACGTTCCACAAATGTAATGCTGCCCTTGCTATATACAGTATAGCAACAGATGTGGTGCATTGTGATACTACGGTGCAGGTTGATGGTACCGGTGACCCATCTTCCTACCCCAAGTTGCATGTGTCCTGGCTGCGGTGCCACTCAATGGCATAGTATCATAATGCACCACATTTGTCGCTATATATAGATTTTTATTTTTTTCATTTCATAAATGTAATGATGCAGATGTGCTGGATTATGAAAATGTATACGGTTTGCTAAAGTTTAGCCATGTTGGCCACATATTTAATAAAATTACTTCTTGAAATAAAAAGCACATTTTTTCAACCAAATTAAGTTTGCAAAATAAAACATTTTGTTACACGACAAGCAATGTGTGGTGTAATTTTCTTACCTTGCAGTACTTGTACTGAAGCACTTTGATAATAGCCTTGCAGATTTCAGGTATGATGTGTCCCAAAGCCTGCGTGGAGATACGGGTCCCAAACTTCAGCTCCTCAAACAACTGTCTAGTAGCAAGGAACTGCAGGGTAGCCACAAGCCTCTCCTCAGCAGGGATAGGATCCCGCCATTTTGTTTCCAACTTCTGTATGAGGGGGTTCACCAGGCGCAGCAACTCCTGGAAGGTGTCATCCATCCGCAGGAAGTTGCAGTAGTCGTCCGGGTTGTTGTCCCTGATCTCATCCAGGAGAGGCATGTAGGAACGAGTAGGCCGCTTAAGCAGCCACTCCTTGGTCCAGCAAGATCTCTCCCTCCGCCTTTTCTGGGCCCTCTCCCTGTCTCCCCTCATCTTCAGCACAGAGTAGCACATGAGAGCCTGATAGCGAGTAGAATCCATCTCTACACACACAGCAGTATAGAAACACTTTGTAATGCAAGCAGATCAAAGCAGTGCACGTAGCTAGCAATGTGGAACGAGCAGCAGGTATAAACCAAACTTCTCTGGTCACAAAGCAAACAAATACAGAGTAAAATGGCTGCTTGTTTATATATCCCCCAGATAGGCCAGCCCTCTATTTAAATTGTTAAATTGCATGCAATGCGCTCACATTCGATCATCCGATGCCACCCGATTTCTGGTCGTAAGGGGCATGCGATAAATCGCAGGATTGTATGCGCATCGAATGCACAAAAAATGCACTTTCGATGCGATTTATCTGAAGGTGAGCTTCAAGGTAAATCGGGCCCGATATTGCGTCGAAAGCAATCGCACAAGTGTATGGGTATCATAAGGTATAAATGCAATTGACTGCAAGGCTTTGCATCTTATCACTAATGTCATAAGCAAACCAGGAAAACCCTTCTGAATCATTCCAGATTTACTCCCACTACATACCCTCCAACTGTACCTTTTTTTATTTTACGGTCTGTACCTGTCAAAAACGGCTTTGTACCGGTTTTTGACTCTCCAAATTAACATCAAAAGTATAGGAAAGGAAGCATGGCCACGCCCCCTTTCCTAATTTGTACCGGTTTTCATGTGTAAAATGATGGAGGGTATGCCATTGTACAGTACCTTGTGTGCGATTAATGACTGAAACCTTATCTGCAGCAATGAACAGTCTAAAGAGGGATACACACGGAGAGAACAGTGCTTAAATTCTAAGCAATCTGACTAGATTGCTTAGAAGTTAAGAACGGATCTCTCCGTGTGTATCCCCCACAGCGATAGCGATACGCTATCCCCCATGCTAGATTGGCCTGCTAGCATTTCACCCCCCTTTCCCCCTCGCTCAGCACACATCGGACTGTGCCGAGCTGGGGGGGGGGGAATAGATGTGTGTTGAGTGGTCACGGACAGATCGCTCAGCACACATCTCTGGGGAAATCTCCCCGTCAGTACTGGCCTTAAGCACATGAATAGCTCTGGGTGGTGATCACAGCAGATAACATTTACATGCCATTAAAAGCATACACTTGCTGCAAACTGAAGGTTAAAACTGGAAATAACAGAGCAAAATGTAGGAAACTGTAAGTTACTGATAAATCACCAATCGTATTTATTAATGAGTATGCATAGCAGAGTAAGGCATAATGACAAGCATAAGAGACACATGTGTATATTATGTATAGATCAATGAGCAAAGATGGCATAGCACAAAATGGGCCACGCCACAGTGATAGAATTTCCCATGGTGTCATGCCTAGACATGGAGGGAGGGTTGAATGCTTTTCTCCACACTTCTAGCATGAATGGTGGTCACCGTACTTGGCAGTGAACAAGCCAGAGGGGGAGATGGATGAGACATCTAGGTCATGATAGTGCTATGTGATTGCAGAAGAAATAACTAGCTGCAGCTACCTAAAGCCATGCGTCTGCCCTCTTAGATCTTCTACGGCCTGACTGGGGTCAGCTGTATGCCGAGCTTGCTTCCGGAATTATTCCATAAACTTCAGGCCCTTTTCATACAAAAAGGTTTTTTCCGTACAGGACAAAAATCTTACTTTTCTTTCTGTAGACTAATTAACAGATAAAATAAAAATTTACTTACCGATAATTCTATTTCTCATAGTCCGTAGTGGATGCTGGGGACTCCGTAAGGACCATGGGGATTAGCGGCTCCGCAGGAGACTGGGCACATCTAAAGAAAGCTTTAGGACTAGCTGGTGTGCACTGGCTCCTCCCCCTATGACCCTCCTCCAAGCCTCAGTTAGGATACTGTGCCCGGACGAGCGTACACAATAAGGAAGGATCTTGAATCCCGGGTAAGACTCATACCAGCCACACCTATCACACCGTATAACTTGTGATCTGAACCCAGTTAACAGCATGATAACAGAGGTGCCTCTGAAAAGATGGCTCACTACAGCAATAACCCGATCTTTTTGGTAACAATAACTATGTACCAGTATTGCAGACAATCCGCACTTGGGATGGGCGCCCAGCATCCACTACGGACTATGAGAAATAGAATTATCGGTAAGTAAATTCTTATTTTCTCTAACGTCCTAAGTGGATGCTGGGGACTCCGTAAGGACCATGGGGATTATACCAAAGCTCCCAAACGGGCGGGAGAGTGCGGATGACTCTGCAGCACCAATTGAGAGAAACTCCAGGTCCTCCTCAGCCAGGGTATCAATTTTGTAGAATTTTACAAACGTATTTGCTCCTGACCAAGTAGCTGCTCGGCAAAGTTGTAAAGCCGAGACCCCTCGGGCAACCGCCCAAGATGAGCCCACCTTCCTTGTGGAGTGGGCATTTACAGATTTTTTGGCTGTGGCAGGCCTGCCACAGAATGTGCAAGCTGAATTGTACTACAAATCCAACGAGCAATAGTCTGCTTAGAAGCAGGAGCACCAGCTTGTTGGGTGCATACAGGATAAACAGCGAGTCAGTTTTCCCGACTCCAGCCGTCCTGGATATTTTCAGGGCCCTGACAACATCTAGCAACTTGGAGTCCTCCAAGTCCCTAGTAGCCGCAGGCACCACAATAGGTTGGTTCAGGTGAAACGCTGAAACCACCTTAGGGAGAAACTGAGGACGAGTCCTCAATTCCCCCTGTCCGAATGGAAAATCAGATAAGGGCTTTTACAGGATAAAGCCGCCAATTCTGACACGCGCCTGGCCCCGGCCAGGGCCAACAGCATGACCACTTTCCATGTGAGATATTTTAACTCCACAGATTTAAGTGGTTCAACCCAATGTGACGTTTGGAAACCAAAACCTACATTGAGATCCCAAAGTGCCACTGGAGGCACAAAAGGAGGCTGTATATGCAGTACCCCTTTTACAAACGTCTGAACTTCAGGGACTGAAGCTAGTTCTTTTTGGAAGAAAATTGACAGGGCCGAAATTTGAACCTTAATGGACCCCAATTTCAGGCCCATCGACACTCCTGTTTGCAGGAAATGTAGGAATCGACCCAGTTGAATTTCCTCCGTCGGGCCTTACTGGCCTCGCACCACGCAACATTTTCGCCAAATGCGGTGATAATGTTTTGCGGTTACATCCTTCCTGGCTTTGATCAGGATAGGGATGACTTCATCAGGAATGCCTTTTTTCCTTCAGGATCCGGCGTTCAACCGCCATGCCGTCAAACGCAGCCGCGGTAAGTCTTGGAACAGACAGGGTCCATGCTGGAGCAGGTCCCTTCTTAGAGGTAGAGGCCACGGATCCTCCGTGAGCATCTCTTGAAGTTCCGGTTACCAATTCCTTCTTGGCCAATCCGGGGCCACGAATATAGTGCTTACTCCTCTCCATCTTATCAATCTCAGTACCTTGGGTATGAGAGGTAGAGGAGGGAACACATACACTGACTGGTACACCCACGGTGTTACCAGAGTGTCTACAGCTATTGCCTGAGGGTCCCTTGACCTGGCGCAATACCTGTCGAGTTTTTCCCAACGGTTTATAATCATGTGGAAGACTTCTGGGTGAAGTCCCCACTCTCCCGGGTGGAGGTCGTGTTGAGGAAGTTGCTTCCCAGTTGTCCACTCCCGGAATGAAAACTGCTGACAGTGCTATCACATGGTTTTCCGCCCAGCGAAAAATCCTTGCAGCTTCTGCCATTGCTCCTGCTTCTTGTGCCACCCTTGTTTACGTGGGTGACTGCCGTGATGTTGTCCGACTGGATCAACACCGGCTGACCTTGAAGCAGAGGTCTTGCTAAGCTTAGAGCATTGTAAATGGCCCTTAGCTTTAGGATATTTATGTGAAGTGACGTCTCCAGGCTAGACTATAAGCCCTGGATATTCCTTCCCTGTGTGACTGCTCCCCAGCCTCGCAGGCTGGCATCCGTGGTCACCAGGACCCAGTCCTGAATGCCGAATCTGCGGCCCTCTAGAAGATGAGCACTCTGCAACCACCACAGGAGGGACACCCTTGTCCTTGGTGACAGGGTTATCCGCTGATGCATCTGAAGATGCGACCCGGACCATTTTGTCCAGCAGGTCCCACTGGAAAGTTCTTGCGTGGAATCTGCCGAATGGGATTGCTTCGTTGGAAGCCACCATTATACCCAGAACCCTTGTGCATTGATGCACTGAGACTTGGCTCGGTTTTAGGAGGTTCCTGACTATCTCTGATAACTCCCTGGCTTTCTCCTCCGGGAGAAACACCTTTTTCTGGACTGTGTCCAGGATCATCCCTAGGAACAGAAGACAAGTCGTCGGAACCAGCTGCGATTTTGGAATATTGAGAATCCAATCGTGCTGCCGCAACACTACCTGAGATAGTGCTACACCGACCTCCAACTGTTCCCTGGATCTTACCCTTATCAGGGAATCGTCCAAGTAAGGGATAACTAATATTCCCTTCCTTCGAAAGAATATCATCATTTCGGCCATTACCTTGGTAAAGACCCGGGGTGCCGTGGACCATCCATACGGCAGCGTCTGAACTGATAGTGACAGTTCTGTACCATAAACCTGAGGTACCCTTGATGAGAAGGGTACATTTTTTACATGAAGGTAAGCATCCTTGATGTCCCGAGACATCATGTAGTCCCCTTCTTCCAGGTTCGCAATCACTGCTCTAAGTGACTCAATCTTGAATTTGAACCTCTGTATGTAAGTGTTCAAAGATTTTAGATTTATAATCGGTCTCACCAAGCCGTCCGGCTTTGGTACCACAACAGTGTGGAATAATACCCCGTTCCCTGTTGCAGGAGGGGTACCTTGATTATCACCTGCTGGGAATACAGCTTTTGAATGGCTTCCAAAACTCTCTCCCTGTCAGAAGGAGACATCGGTAAAGCCGACTTTAGGAAACGGCGAGGGGGAGACGTCTCGAATTCTAATTTGTACCCCTGAGTATCACCTGAAGGATCCAGGGGTCTACTTGCGAGTGAGCCCACTGCGCGCTGAAATTCATTGAGACGGGCCCCCCACCGTGCCTGATTCTGCTTGTAAAGCCCCAGCGTCATACTGAGGGCTTGGCAGAGGCGGGAGAGGGTTTCTGTTCCTGGGAACTGGCTGATTTCTGCAGCCTTTTTCCTCTCCCTCTGTCACGGGGCAGAAAAGAGGAACCTTTTGCCCGCTTGTCCACGAAAAGACTGCGCCTGATAATACGGCGTCTTCTCATGATGAGAGGCGACCTGGGGTACAAACGTGGATTTCTAAGCTGTTGCCGTGGCCACCAGGTCTGAAAGACCGACCCCAATTAACTCCTCCCCTTAATAAGGCAATATTTCCAAATGCCGTTTGGAATACGCATCACCTGACCACTGACGTGTCCATAACCCTCTACTGGTAGAAATGGACAACGTACTTAGACTTGATGCCAGTCGGCAAATATTCCGCTGTGCATCACGCATATATAGAAATGCATCTTTAAAATGCTCTATAGGCAATAATATACTGTCCCTATCTAAGGTAACAATATTTTCAGTCAGGGAATCCGACCACGCCAACCCAGGACTGCACATCCAGGCTGAGGCGATTGCTGGTCGCAGTATAACACCAGTATGTGTGTAATACATTTTAGGATATCCTCCTGCTTTCTATCAGCAGGATCCTTAAGGGCGGCCATCTCAGGAGAGGGTAGAGCCCTTGTTCTTATCAGCGTGTGAGCGCTTTATCCACCCTAGGGGGTGTTTCCCAACGCACCCTAACCTCTGGCGGGAAAGGATATAATGCCAATAACATTTTTATCAGTTGTTATCGGGGGAAACCCACGCATCATCACACACCTCATTTAATTTCTCAGATTCAGGAAAACTACAGGTAGTTTTTCCTCACCGAACATAATACCCCTTTTTGGTGGTACTCGTATTATCAGAAATGTGTAAAACATTTTTCATTGCCTCAATCATGTAACGTGTGGCCCTACTGGAAGTCACATTTGTCTCTTCACCGTCGACACTGGAGTCAGTATCCGTGTCGGTGTCTATATCTGCCATCTGAGGTAACGGGCGCTTTAGAGCCCCTGACGGCCTATGAGACGTCTGGACAGGCACAAGCTGAGTAGCCGGCTGTCTCATGTCAACCACTGTCTTTTATACAGAGCTGACACTGTCACGTAATTCTTCCAACAGTTCATCCACTCAGGTGTCGACCCCCTAGGGGGTGACATCACTATTACAGGCAATCTGCTCCGTCTCCACATCATTTTTCTCCTCATACATGTCGACACCAACGTACCGACATACAGCACACACACAGGGAATGCTCTGATAGAGGACAGGACCCCACTAGCCCTTTGGGGAGACAGAGGGAGAGTTTGCCAGCACACACCAGAGCGCTATATTATATATATATATATATATATATATATATATATATATATATATATATATATATATATATATATATATACACACACACAGGGATAACCTTATATAAGTGTTTTCCCCTTATAGCTGCTGTATTGTTTATACTGCGCCTAATTAGTGCCCCCCTCTCTTTATTTAACCCTTTCTGTAGTGTAGTGACTGCAGGGGAGAGACAGGGAGCTTCCCTCCAACGAAGCTGTGAGGGAAAATGGCGCCAGTGTGCTGAGGAGATAAGGCCGCCGATAAGGGGGCGGAGCCTATCTCCCGTTTTTTGTGTTTTTGGCATGGGTTAAATGCATCCATATAGCCCAGGAGCTATATGTGATGCATCTTTTGCCATTTAAGGTATTTTTATTGCGTCTCAGGGCGCCCCCACCCAGCGCCCTGCACCCTCAGTGACCGGAGTGTGAAGTGTGCTGAGAGCAATGGCGCACAGCTGCGGTGCTGTGCGCTACCTTTTTGAAGACAGGACGTCTTCTGCCGCCGATTTTCCGGATCTCTTCAGGCTTCTGGCTCTGTAAGGGGGCCGGCGGCGCGGCTCTGGGACCCATCCAGGCTGGGCCTGTGATCGTCCCTCTGGAGCTAATGTCCAGTAGCCTAAGAAGCCCAATCCACTCTGCACGCAGGTGAGTTCGCTTCTTCTCCCCTTAGTCCCTCGATGCAGTGAGCCTGTTGCCAGCAGGACTCACTGAAAATAAAAAACCTAAAACTAACTTTTCACTAAGCAGCTCAGGAGAGCCACCTAGTGTGCACCCTTCTCGTTCGGGCACAGAAATCTAACTGAGGCTTGGAGGAGGGTCATAGGGGGAGGAGCCAGTGCACACCAGCTAGTCCTAAAGCTTTCTTTAGATGTGCCCAGTCTCCTGCGGAGCCGCTAATCCCCATGGTCCTTACGGAGTCCCCAGCATCCACTTAGGACGTTAGAGAAATACATGCTAGTTTTCAGAAGAGATCGGTACGGTGCAGTCGCCATGTTACAGCCATCAATAACCACTGCCACGCCATGCTGTCACCATTCGATAGAGACGTACGTGACATTATGCATGCTTTCACACACATCGAGAGTTTAGGTCTGTTGACCTTCTACCCGTCCACAATCTTTAGTTTGACAAGTGCTGTTGTACAATGAGTGACTAAATGTATAGTGACACTGATGTACTTATTTCTTTAATCAAGGCTAGACCTGTATTATGGTAGAAAGATAGAGATTTACAAAGATAGAAAAGCAACTAGAAAGGCATGACATCGCTTCAGGTCTTGCAGACGATGGAACAACCACATTGCAGTGATACGTTTGGGATCCATGCTCAAGTGTCTCTGCCTACAGACTGAAAACTATACGACCGTAACATTACACATGGCACAAAACTGCTTCCTGTGAAAGACTGATCCACGGAAAAATAAAAGTACGATTTTGTTCCATACGGACAAAACCGTTGTGTGCGGAAAGGCCCTTACAGTCTGATCACTTGATACGGACGTATACCAATTAAAACATGCTGGACCACAGACAAACTGCATGAAATGTTCCCCACCGCGAACACCATCTGTCGGAAGGAAGTGTGGCCAAAGGGAAACCTAAGATCCTATAGATATGGTGGACATGTTCTAAGATGTCTTGGTTTTGGGACAAATTACAGACTCCTTAAGTTGCCGATAGAAGCTTGGATCCCTAAAGATCCTTAAGTTTGTCTGCTTTGCTACCCAGTTCAAAACCTGTTGTGGCATTCAATAAGACTAGTTTCTCTCCTATCACTAGCTGCCAAGTCTGCAACTGCATCCATCCGGAAACCAAACATAACTACCCTCTATCTCAAAAGGCAAAAGTAATGTCTGGCATGTTGCATGCATGGGAAAAGGATTACCTACTACCTCCATGACAGGACAGACATTTGCACCATAGTCGGGGCCGCCATCAGAGGGGTGCTGGGGGCACTGCTGTCCCAGGCCCAGCCTATGACAGAGAAGAGAGTGCCCGGGCTGGTCATGCAGCTGTCCGTTCCTGAACATCTACATCGCTCTACTGAAAATGCTTCCAAAATGGCCACAGCCTTAGGGAAGACATTTCTAAAGATACTAGAGGAGGTTCCTCTAGGATCTTTAAGATCAGTCTCCTCTGAGGTGGCGGCAATTTTGGGAGGGACATTTTCAATAGAGCGATGCGGTATTTCAGCGGATGTACGGGGACGGACGGTGGCTTGAGCAGACCCTCAGCGGCAGTTAGGGAGGGAGGGGAATCCCCTAACAAGCAGAACCCCTGACAATTAGCACATACTGGCATAATTACTCTGTGGGGCATACTATGATGACAAGGTCATTAATGTGGGGGCATGATATAGTGTCATAGGTATTACTATGGGGGCATAACATTGTGTCAGGGGCATTACTGTGTGGGGTAAAATATGGTGACAGAGGCATTACTGTAAGGGCATAATACAGTGTCAGGGGCATTACTGTGGGGACTTAATATGGTGCAAGGGGCATAATATGGTGTTACACTGTATGTGGATAGGAATTTTATTTTGTATTTTTTTTTTTATACCCCTACAGAAATTCTAACTCTCACAGTGGAAACATTGCCCTTAAAAGATATTACATGGTTTGTTCCGCCTCCTCCCCTACACCCTCTCCCCTAGTCCTATGAACTGACTCCACAATGTTCTTGTTTCTCCATGTATAAAAATGCATAAGTTGTGTTCTCTAATGTTTGTTTTCCTGGTGTTCTATCAAAATAAAAATTAAAAATAAACCACACAATTACCTTTAATGCGGATTATCAAATAAATTCTCATATTAAATTTTATTTATATAGCGTGGTTTCTCCAACAAGACTCAAGGTGCTTTTAAAATTTCACGTACAGTAGTAGTTAACGGCGAAAAGTATTTCAGCTATTCAAACAGTGTGGATACATATGGGAGCAGTTTAAAATACACATTATACACACACACACACACACACACTATATTATTCTACATAGATATATAGTGTGCTTAGGATGTAATCATATTCGTTTTCTTGCCTGTTAAAAAAATACAGTGTGGGGCTTCTATGCTTTTGAAATAAAAGCAAGTCTGCAGGTCCCTGAGGTAATGCTTGTGGAAACCTACATATACTGCATGGAAAGAACAGGTGTCCTGGAAAGAAAATCCCATTAGACAAGCGTGAAGCCATGTGCGCACAGTATGTGGGCGTTTGGCACATATGGGTGGGCAGAACAGGTAGTAGTGTGTAGGAGACAGGTTACTAGAGTGGAGATGTTGCCCATAGCAACCAATCAGATTCTACTTATTTATGCAGCACCTTCTACAAGATAATCGCTTGAATCAGACTGGTTGCTATTGGCAAGATCCCCCCTTCTATAAACTCGTACCTTAGTAAATTGTACTCCGTTGTAGCGCCTGCAAAGTACGGGTGTGGTATGCAAGGTCGACAACACTTAGGTCGACAGTATCTAGGTCGACCACTATTGACCGACAGTAGATCGACAGGGACTCTAGGTCGACATGACAGAAGGTCGACATTAGTTTTTGCACTTTTTTTGGTGTCATTTTCTCTGTACAGCTTTGCTTGCCATGTTTCAAGCAGGTTACCGTTCCCAAATAGTCCATGTGGATTGTGAAAGTATAAAAAAAAATAAAAAAAAAATAAGATTTTAAACCTACCGGTAAATCTATTTCTCCTAGTCCGTAGAGGATGCTGGGGACTCCGTAAGGACCATGGGGTATAGACGGGCTCCGCAGGAGATAGGGCACCTAAAAAAGAACTTGGACTATGGGTGTGCACTGGCTCCTCCCTCTATGCCCCTCCTCCAGACCTCAGTTAGAGAACTGTGCCCAGAGGAGATGGACAATACAAGGCAGGATTTAGCAATCCAAGGGCAAGATTCATACCAGCCCACACCAATCATACCATGTAACCTGGAACATACATAACCAGTTAACAGTATGAACAAACGACAGTAACGGTCCAAGACCGATTTCAACTGTAACATAACCCTTATGTAAGCAACAACTATATACAAGTCTTGCAGAGTTTCCGCACTGGGACGGGAGCCCAGCATCCTCTACGGACTACGAGAAATAGATTTACCGGTAGGTTTAAAATCTTATTTTCTCTTACGTCCTAGAGGATGCTGGGGACTCCATAAGGACCATGGGGTTTATACCAAAGCATCCAATCGGGCGGCAGAGTGCGTATGACTCTGCAGCACCGACTGAGCAAACGCTAGGTCCTCATCAGCCAGGGTATCAAACTTGTAGAATTTAGCAAAAGTGTTTGACCCCGACCAAGTCGCCGCTCGGCAAAGTTGTAATGCCGAGATGCCTCGGGCAGCCGCCCAAGAAGAGCCCACCTTCCTAGTGGAATGGGCCTTAACCGAATTTGGTACCGGCTATCCAGCCGTAGAGTGAGCCTGCTGAATCGTATTACAGATCCAGCGAGCAATAGTCTGCTTCGAAGCAGGAGCGCCAATCTTATTGGCCGCATACAGGACAAACAGAGCCTCTGTTTCCTAATTCTAGCCGTCCTGGCTACATAAATTTTTAAGGCCCTGACTACGTCCAGGGATCTGGAATCCTCCAGGTCACTTGTAGCCACAGGCACCACAATAGGTTGATTCATATGGAACGAAGAAACCACTTTAGGCAAAAATTGCGGACGTGTCCTCAATTCAGCTCGATCCACATGAAAAATCAAGTAGGGGCTCTTGTGTGACAAAGCCACCAATTCTGACACTCGCCTTGCTGATGCTAAGGCCAACAACATGACCACCTTCCAGGTAAGAAATTTCAACTCAACCTTGTTAAGCGGTTCAAACCAGTGTGATTTTAGGAACTGCAACACCACGTTCAGGTCCCATGGTGCCACTGGAGGCACAAAAGGGGGCTGGATGTGCAGCACTCCCTTTACAAACGTCTGGACTTCTGGAAGAGAAGCCAATTCCTTCTGAAAGAAAATCGAGAGGGCCGAAATCTGTACCTTAACAGAGCCTAATTTCAGGCCCATATCCACTCCTGTCTGTAGGAAGTGGAGAAGACGACCCAGATTAAAATCTTCCGTAGGTGCATTCTTGGTCTCACACCAAGACACATACTTTCGCCAGATACGGTGATAATGTTTTATCGTCACTTCCTTCCTAGCCTTTATTAAAGTAGGGATGACCTCTTCCGGAAACCCCTTTTTCGCTAGGATTCGGCGTTCAACCGCCATGCCGTCAAACGTAACCGCGGTAAGTCTTGAAATACACAGGGCCCCTGCTGCAACAGGTCTTCCCTCAGAGGAAGAGGCCAGGGATCTCCTGTGAGCATCTCTTGTAGATCAGAGTACCAGGCCCTTCGAGGCCAGTCTGGGACAACGAGTATCGTTCGTACTCTTCTTCGTCTTATGATCCTCAACACTTTTGTGATGAGAGGAAGAGGAGGAAACACGTAGACCGATTTGAACATCCACGGTGTTACCAGAGCGTCTACTGCTACTGCCTGAGGGTCCCGAGACCTGGCGCAATACCTCCGAAGTTTTTTGTTGAGGCGTGACGCCATCATGTCTATTTGAGGAGTTCCCCAAAGACGTGTTACGACTGCAAAGACTTCTTGATGAAGTCCCCACTCTCCTAGATGGAGATCGTGTCTGCTGAGGAAGTCTGCTTCCCAGTTGTCCACTCCCGGAATGAAGACAGCCGACAGAGCGCTTACATGATTTTCCGCCCAGCGAAGGATCCTTGTGGCTTCCGCCATCGCGACTCTGCTTCTTGTCCCGCCTTGGCGGTTCACATGAGACACTGCTGTGACATTGTCTGATTGAATCAGAACCGGTAGGTTTCGAAGAAAACTCTCCGCTTGTCGAAGGCCGTTGTAAATGGCCCTGAGTTCCAACACATTGATGTGTAGACAGGACTCCTGGTCTGACCAAAGACCCTGAAAATTTTTTCCCTGTGTGACCGCTCCCCATCCTCGGAGGCTCGCGTCCGTGGTAACCAGGATCCAATCCTGAATTCCGAACCTGCAACCCTCCAGGAGGTGAGCACTTTGCAACCACCACAGGAGGGACACTCTGGTCCCTGGGGACAGAGTTATTTTCCGATGTAAGTGCAGATGGGACCCGGAACACTTGTCCAGAAGGTCCCATTGAAAAGTCCTTGCATGGAACCTTCCGAAGGGAATGGCCTCGTAGGCCGCCACCATTTTTCCCAGAACTCGAGTGCATTGGTGAACTGACACCCTTTTCGGTTTTAGCAGGTCTCTGACCATGTTCTGGATGTCTTGGGCTCTCTTTATTGGGAGGAAGACCTTCATTTGTTCTGTATCCAGTATCATACCTAGGAACTGTAGTCGAGTTGTCGGAATCAACTGTGACTTCGGTAGATTTAGAATCCAACCGTGTTGCTGGAGCACTCTCAGAGAGAGCGCCAGACTGCTCAGCAATTTCTCCCTTGATCTCGCTTTTATCAGATCGTCCAAGTTTGTGACTCCATGCTTGCGCAGGACCACCATCATTTCCGCCATTATCTTGGTGAAAATCCTCGGGGCCGTGGAGAGTCCAAACGGCAACGTCTGAAATTGGTAATGACAATCCTGTACAGCGAATCTCAGGTATTCCTGATGGGGGGCATATATGGGGACATGAAGGTACGCATCCTTTATGTCCAGAGACACCATAAACTCCCCCTCCTCCATGTTGGCTATTATCGCTCAGAGAGATTCCATTTTGAATTTGAATCTTTTTATGTACAGGTTTAGGGATTTCAGATTCAAAATAGGTCTGACCGAACCGTCCGGTTTCGGGACCACAAATAGGGTTGAGTAGTAACCTCTTCCCTGCTGGTGCAGGGGAACCTTGATTATCACTTGCTGTATACACAGCGTTTGAATTGCAGCTAACACTATATCCCTTTCCGATGTGGAAGCTGGTAGGGCCGATTTGAAAAATCGGCGCGGGGGCACCTCGTCGAATTCCAATTTGTAACCCTGGGAAACTATTTCCAACACCCAGGGATTCAGGTTCGAACTGACCCAGGCCTGACTGAAAAGTCGAAGACGTGCCCCCACCGGTGCGGACTCCCTCAGGGGAGCCCCAGCGTCATGCTGTGGGTTTTGGAGCAGACGGGGAGGACTTTTGTTCCTGGGCACCTGCCGAAGCAGGTGCTCCCTTACCTCTGGCGAGGAAAGGATCCCAGACCTCTTTTGGACTTGTGCGACCGAAAGGACTGCATCTGATAGGGTGTTACTTTCTTTTGCTGTTGGGGAATATATGGTAAAAAATTTGATTTACCTGCTGTAGCGGTGGAACCCAGGTCCGTCAGCCCATCCCCAAACAATACATCACCCTTATAGGGTAGTACTTCCATATGTTTTTTGGAATCCACATCACCCGTCCATTGGCGAGTCCATAAGGATCTTCTCGCTGAGACAGACATAGCATTGGCCCTAGAAGCTAGCAATCCAATGTCCCTTTGAGCATCCCTCATAAATAAGACTGCGTCTTTAATATGGGCTAGAGTTAGGAATATAGTATCCTTATCCATATTATCAAATTGATCTGTCAGCTCATCTGTCCAAGCTGCAATTGCGCTACACACCCATGCCGACGCAATTGTCGGTCTTAGCACAGCACCCGTATGAGAATAAATACACTTTAAGGTAGTTTCTTGCCTGCGATCTGCAGGGTCCTTAAGGGCTGCTGTGTCAGGAGACGGTAGCGCCACTTTCTTGGACAAGCGCGTCAGGGCCTTGTCCACAGTGGGGGGGGGGGGGGGGGGGGGTGATTCCCAAATCTCCCTGTCCTGCTTAGGGAAGGGGTATGCCATATAAATTCTTTTGGGGATCTGCGGTCTCTTATCCGGAGTCTCCCAAGCTTTTCCAAAGAATTCATTTAATTCATGAGATGTGGGAAAGTTAATAATCTGTTTCTTTTCCTTAAACATGTGTACCCTTGTGTCGGGGACCGAGGGTTCATCCACAATATGCAACACATCCCTTATTGCCACAATCATACACTGAATGGTTTTAGTCACCCTAGGGTGCAATTTTACTTCGTCATAGTCGACACTGGAATCAGAATCCATGTCGGTAGTAGTGTCTTGTGTTAAGGGACGCTTTTGAGACCCCGACGGGCCCTGTGAGTCGGTCCAATCTGAGGATTGACCCCCTGATGTCCCCCCTAATTCAGCCTTATCAAGCCTTTTATGTAAAGATGCCACACTTGCATTCAACATATGCCACATGTCCATCCAATCTGGAGTCGGCACAACCGACGGGGACACACCACTCATTTGCTCCACCTCCTCCTTGGAGAAGCCTCCCGCCTCAGACATGTCGACACACACGTACCGACACCCCACACACACAGGGATTAACCTATAAGGGGACAAAACCCCAACCAGGCCCTAAGGAGAGACAGAGAGAGAGTATGCCAGCACACACCAGCGCTTAAAAACACTGGAAAAAATATGTCCAGATAGCGCTTTTCTATATACAATATGTAAATTCCCACTCACTGCGTCGCTAATGTGCCCCCCTCCTCTTTTTCCAAGCCTGTGAAGTTCTGCAGGGGAGAGACCAGGGAGCCAGCGTTTTCCTCATGCAGCTTCTGTGGAGAAAATGGCGCTGGTTAGTGCTGAGGATCAAGCTCCGCCCACCCGACGGCGGGCTTCGGTCCCAGTGATTTTTCAATAAAAATGGCGGGGGATCATAGATTTACTGCCTCCGCAGTCTAATCAAACTGTATTTGGCCAAATGTGAGGTTTATTGCTGCCCAGGGCGCCGCCGCCCCCCCCCCCATTTTGCACCCTTCAGTGCTGCTCTGTGTGTGTGAGACTGGGAGCAATGGCGCGCAGCTTACCGCTGCGCGCCTTACCTCATGAAGATCTGATGTCTTCTGCCGCCTAAGATGTCTTCTGCCTTCTCTATCCGGCTTCTATCTTCGGCATCTGTGAGGAGGACGGTGGCGCGGCTCCGGGACGAACCCCAGGTTGAGACCTGTGTTCCGACTCCCTCTGGAGCCAATGGTGTCCAGTAGCCTTAGAAGCAGTGCCCAACTTGACAAGCCAGCTCTGATTCTCTCTCCTCGGTCCCACGATGCAGGGAGCCTGTTGCCAACAGGACTCCCTGAAAATAAAAAACCTAACAAAATTCTTTAACAGAAAACTCTGGAGAGCTCTCTGCAGTGCACCCATTCTCCTCTGAGCACAAGATCTAACTGAGGTCTGGAGGAGGGGCATAGAGGGAGGAGCCAGTGCACACCCATAGTCAAAGTTCTTTTTTAGGTGCCCTATCTCCTGCGGAGCCCGTCTATACCCCATGGTCCTTATGGAGTCCCCAGCATCCTCTAGGACGTAAGAGAAAAATAATTAAAAACTCATGTCGACCTTTTGCCCTGTCGACCTAGAAACCATGTCAACCTACTTACTGTCTACCAATAGTGGTCGACCTAGAGACCAGATACCACAAAGTACAATGGCAAACTCAACAATAAGCCTTACAGGGAATGTAAAAGATTTGATACAGCAGCCCACAGGCTTGGAGCACAGTTGTCATCCCTATCACAAATGTACAGATACGTCCTCCTACATACTTGCTGCAGTCACGTTAAACAGCCCTTCTAGTCACGTAATGACATAGCGTGACTCTGTAGCGTAGAGCGTCTTTGTGTGTGACTTTTTCCGCTTAAATGCATCAAAGTCACATTGCTATGCAAATAAATCAACTTCTGCTGATTAAAAGGATATGCAGCATGCCTATATTCTGTGTGCGACTGTATCTGCATATGAAATGGTATGTTACAGTGTTTTCCTGAAAATCACTGTAACGTACCATTTCATATGCAGATACAGCCACAGTCGCACACAGAATATAGGCATGCTGCATATCCTTTTAATCCACATTAGCTGATTGCTATGCGTACAACATGCACAATGTGAATAAGATGCATTTTCAGCAAAAAACAAAAAGATGTCAGACGTTAGCAGAGCTGCCCGGTAAATGTCAGCTGACTGACGCCATGCATATCCTGCTGCATGGCGTATTGAGGTAAGATGTTACAGATGTGTCCTCATACACCATCTTACATGGTTCAGGGATGTATAGCATTGAACAGATATTCCCATAAATCTGTATAGGTGGAGAGTGTGGCTGTAAGCACATGTGTCACAGAACATTTCTGTAGTATGGGGAAAAGATTACAGAAGTACAGCTAAAGAACAGTCTATTCTGTGGGAGAGAAAGGAAAGAAAATGAGCAATGGGAAGGAAAATCATTCAACATTACATAGTAACAAAACTGGAAAAGAAAGAAACCACACACCAAACGCTTTAAGGGATTACTCCTGTTTTGGAAATAAAAATAGATTGTTTTAGAATAGCAGAGGCATCAATGGTATTATGAAAGGAAATAAAGTTAGTGTTTAGAGCTGCTGCATCAGAATATAAAAACGTTTTAAAAAGGTCAAGAGTCAGACGGTGCAGATGTGTCAAACGGCGAGGCACGCTCACAGCCAAAAAGTTATAAGTAATGAGGAATGCAGACCACAGAAATACTATGGAAGAGCAAAGCACATTGTTGGGTATCACACACTGAAGGCTGCTGCATTCAGAACTATGCACACAAGAGAATATGAGCCAGGGCTCACTGATCTCTACGTCATTAGGCACACAACAGACCACAGAACAATAGCACATTTCTAGAATAAAGTCACCAAGAGGAGTTCTGAGAAAAAAACAAACTGTAGATTATTGTAGATATTTGCTAGAGAAGGTACAAAGTTCATCACAATGTGTGTTACAGCATTTCACCATTTGAAGTAACAAGAGAACAATACTATAATAAGGCACCAGAGAATGACTAGTATCATCTCCCTGCTTAAATACACCTATACACACTGATTATTAGCGGAACATGCAATCAGCTCTCAAATCCCCCCCCCCCTTCCCCCCTTTAGTCAGAACCATGGGCTTCTCCATACAGCAGTTATTCACAGGCCTCTCAGTTTCTCCAATTATTCTGGAGGAGAATCATGGAAGGTTAGCTTTTAAAAAAGGTAGTCAAATCAGTCACAATGTTAGTTTAAAGGCTTAAACGATGAAGGTGTCAACACCTGGTATTTTAGGGTTATGCTTAAAATCAGGAGTAGATATACATACCTGTTGACATTTTTCCAGTCATTTTGTTTGTCCACAAACATACTAAAACCATTAAAAAAGCAATTTGCCAGTTCTGTGTTAAAGGACCAGCATGGATAGCAGCTGTAGGGGTTGGGTACTACACAATCACCTTTTATTAAGCACTAATGCCACTAATGTACTTCATATTTAATATCTTTTATTAAATACAAAAAACAGACCTTCCTGTATATAGGAGCTTTAGGAGATTATTAGGGAAGATACAGGAGGTAAAACAGTCTTTGTTGATTTTCTATACGCTAGAGTCGTGCTTCCCAACGTCTGTCCTCAAGGCACACTAACAGTCCAGGTTTTAAGGGTATCCATGCTTGAACACAGATTATTAAATCTAAATAACTGAGGTACTAGTTAAGTCACCTGTGCTCAAGTGATTAGTACCTCCTGAAATCATGGACTGTTATCGTGCATGGAGGATAAAGGTACGGAAATACTGCATGGGAGACCTCTTAATGGAAAGGAAATTAAAGACAGCAAATGACCTATTGCACCAAGCAGAAGGTCCAACAGCAATCAACACATGCTTTCATGGCACTGCAACTTTAAATATATACTTGTTAATGTTAGAAGTAGCGTTCTCATATGAGATAGTCAATTTAGACTTAGTAGGTATTTAAATATGTAGAACAGAAACAGACAGACATACCGTATCAAGTTAAATTCTACATATTGTTCTGGGACTACTATATATTTTGAGTAGAACTTCACTGTATAGGTTTTATGCACAAGGAAACCTGCCAGTCAGTATATGTGCAGAGGTGGGAGCAGCTACACTGGTCATGCAACGTAGATGAGATTAGTGCACCAAAGAACAAATTATCCAGAAATTTTTATAATTGCTGTGAAGATGTATTAAGTGCTAACAACCTATCAAATCTATAAGCATGGAAGTGCTCTTTACTTACATATGTTGATTACAAGAGTAATATTTCTCTAGTATGGGGCTAGATTTATGAAGCAGCGACAGCTTCTCAGCATCTTGGAGCTTAAAATGTACAGCGCCACTAACATACAAGCTCCAACATGCAGAAAATCAGCAGCTTGCAAAAGCCACAGTTTCGCAGACATTCGCACACAGTGTTTAAGGTTAATTTAGTCCTAATCATGAATAAGAGCTAAACACTTTGTGTGTGTGGGGGGGGAGAATAAAAGTAACAGTTTAGGTGATTGGCCAATGCCAGCTGAGGTCAGACTGGCAAGAGTCTTGTAGTGATTTAGGGGTCACCTATTGGTTGGTTTCTGTCAGCTGCCTCACTTACCAAGTTCTTTAGAGCCTTGGCTTTCACTGGCCAATTCACCCATTTTTACCAGGGCATCAAAGTAGCCTTTTGCTGCAAACGTTACACCTATAAAAGGAAAAAAAAGAAAAGAAAAAGAAAGTATGTTAACAGGATGACAGAATATGGGAACAAAACAGAAAAGTATCCACCACCAACACTCTTGCACAGTTCTTTACTTGTCAATCCATATAGGATATAGAATTAAAGTTTTATGCACATTTGAAAGAATTCAACACAGAAGTTGCACTAATTGGACCGCAAGAGCCACCAACAATGTGCTCTGCAAGCCTCCTCCATCCACTCCTTCGCCTTGGGCTAGTGTCCTTGTACTCTTCAGCTATGGAAGCGACAATAAAACATGCTGCAAACTTAGGAGTCTGTGTACAGCATGGAAGCTGAAGCAACACTTTAGTAAAGCCATCACACCTTTAATTCCAGCTGCTGTAAAACCCACTATACATTTTTTGCAATGAGCGAGAATGATAGAATTAAAGCGTAGTCAGGACAGATACAATGTTAGCAAGCACTCCCCAGATCATACTAGCTGGCATATAATTCTAGATTAGACAGCCAAGACCAGCACATAAAGTGTACTTGTTGCCTAGATATAAAGGTACACCCTATTCTTACATATTGAGCTTAGCATTTACTTGGAAGGGCCTCAGAGACGTTACTAAGAGGTCTATTCATTAAGCAGTGAAAAGAGTGGAAAAACAGAAATGGAGAAGTTACCCGTGGCAACCAATCAGCATCTCCCTTACATTTTATAGAGAGTGTACTTTATAAAGGCTTCCATCAAAGCTCCACTGGTCCTTTTCTCTGCTTTATGAATAGACCTCTTAATCCTTGTGAATTGATAGTCTGCATCCTCATGCATTTGGTTTAGCCCTACAAAACGACTGCTTCTACAATGTGTAAGCGACAGGTACATTTTAACTTGCACTGGCATCTTTGAATCCATAAACTGTAACTGTCTAGTATACAGTGTATTTGGGACAGAAAGTAGCTATTGTAATGACCAATCCACTCCTTACAGCGGTCATGGAGTGACAATACATGTAGGAACTGTCATCAACCAAAAGATGGCTAACCAACATAATTTCTTTCCCCACAAAAAATAAGATTTTACTTACCGGTAAACCTATTTCTCGTAGTCCGTAGTGGATGCTGGGGACTCCGTAAGGACCATAGGGAATAGACGGGCTCCGCAGGAGACATGGGCACTTTAAGAAAGAATTTAGATTCTGGTGTGCTCTGACTCCTCCCTCTATGTCCCTCCTCCAGACCTCAGTTAGAGAAACTGTGCCCGGAAGAGCTGACAGTACAAGGAAAGGATTTTGGTAATCCAGGGCAAGATTCATACCAGCCACACCAATCACACCGTATAACTTGAGATAAACATACCCAGTCAACAGTATGAACAGAGCAACAGGTCAACCCTGATGCAACCATAACATAACCCTTATTTAAGCAATAACTATATTCAAGCACTGCAGAAGAAGTCCGCACTTGGGACGGGCGCCCAGCATCCACTACGGACTACGAGAAATAGATTTACCGGTAAGTAAAATCTTATTTTCTCTAACGTCCTAGTGGATGCTGGGGACTCCGTAAGGACCATGGGGATTATACCAAAGCTCCCAAACGGGCGGGAGACTGCGGATGACTCTGCAGCACCGATTGAGCAAACACAAGGTCCTCCTCGGCCAGGGCATCAAACTTGTAGAACTTTGCAAAAGTGTTTGAACCTGACCAAGTAGTCGCTCGGCAAAGTTGTAATGCCGAGACCCCTCGGGCAGCCGCCCAAGAAGAGCCCACCTTCCTAGTGGAATGGGCCTTAACTGATTTTGGCAGCGGCAATCCAGCCACCGAATGAGCCTGCTGAAATGTGTTACAGATCCAGCGAGCAATAGTCTGCTTTGAAGCAGGAGCACCAAGCTTGTTGGAAGCATACAGGATAAACAAAGACTGTTTTCCTGACCCTAGCTGTTCTGGCTACAGAAACCTTCAAAGCCCTGACTACATCAAGCAACTCGGAATCCTCCAAGTCCGTAGTAGCCACAGGCACCACAATAGGTTGCTTTATATGAAAGGATGAAACCACTTTCGGCAGAAATTGTAGACGGGTCCGCAATTCTGCTCTATCCGCATGGAAAACCAGATAGGGGCTTTTATGTGACAAAGCCGCCAACTCTGACAAGCCTAGCCGAAGCCAAGGCTAATAGCATGACCACCTTCCACGTGAGATATTTCAACTCCACCGTTTTGAGTGGTTCAAACCAGCGGGATTTCAGGAAACTCAACACCACTTTAAGATCCCAAGGTGCCACTGGAGGCACAAAAGGGGGCTCAATATGCAGCACTCCCTTTACAACGTCTGAACTTCAGGTAGAGAAGTCAACTCCTTTTGAAAGAAAATGGATAGGGACGAAATCTGGACCTTAATGGACCCCAAATTTAGGCACAAATTCACTCCTGACTGTAGGAAGTGAAGGAAACGGCCCAGCTGGAATTCCTCCGTAGGGGCATTCCTGGCCTCACACCAAGCAACATATATTCGCCATATACGGTGATAATGTTGAGCTGTCACGTCCTTCCTAGCCTTTATCAGCGTAGGAATGACCTCCTCCGGAATGCCTTTCTCCGCTAGGATCCGGCGTTCAACCGCCAGGCCGTCAAACGCAGCCGCGGTAAGTCTTGGAACAGACAGGGCCCCTGTTGCCACAAGTCCTGTCTTAGAGGAAGAGGCCACAGGTCCTCTGTGAGCATTTCTTGCAGATCTGGATACCAAGTCCTTCGTGGCCAATCAGGAACAATGAGTATCGTTCTCACTCCTCTTTCTTATTATTCTCAGCACCTTGGGTATGAGAGGAAGAGGAGGAAATACATAGACCGACTGGAACACCCACGGTGTCACCAGGGCATCTACAGCTATCGCCTGAGGGTTTCTTGACCTGGCGCAATACCTCTGTAGTTTTTTGTTGAGGCGGGATGCCATCATGTCCACCTGTGGCAGTACCCACCGACTTGCAGTCTGTGCGAAGACTTCCTGATGAAGTCCCCACTCTCCCGGGGTGGAGGTCGTGTCTGCTGAGGAAGTCTGCTTCCCAGTTGTCCACTCCCGGGATGAACACTGCTGACAGCGCGCTTACGTGATTTTCCGCCCAGCGAAGAATTCTGGTGGCTTCTGCCATCGCTACCCTGCTCCTTGTGCCGCCTTGTCGGTTTACATGAGCCACTGCGGTGATGGTGTCTGACTGAATCAGAACCGGTTGGTCGCGAAGCAGGGTCTCCGCTTGACGTAGGGCGTTGTATACGGCCCTTAGTTCCAGGATGTTGATGTGAAGGCAAGTCTACTGACTTGACCACAGACCTTGGAAATTTCTTCCCTGTGTGACTGCTCCCACCCTCGGAGGCTTGCATCCGTGGTCACCAGGACCCAGTCCTGAATGCCGAATCTGCGGCCCTCGAGAAGGTGAGCACTCTGCAGCCACCACAGGAGAGACACCCTGGCCCTGGGGGATAGGGTGATTAACCGATGCATCTGAAGATGTGATCCGGACCACTTGTCCAGTAAGTCCCATTGAAAGGTCCTCGCATGGAACCTGCCGAAGGGAATGGCCTCATATGATGCCACCATCCTTCCCAGGGCTCGAGTGCAGTGATGCACGGACACCTGTTTTGGTTTTAATAGGTTCCTGACCAGTGTCATGAGCTCCTGAGCTCTCTCTATCGGGAGATAAACCCTTTTCTGGTCTGTGTCTAGAATCATGCCTTGGAAAGGCAGACGAGCTGTAGGAACCAACTGCGACTTTGGAATATTTAGAATCCAGCCGTGTTGCCGTTACACTTCCAGAGAAAGTGCTACGCTGATCAGCAACTGCTCTCTTGATCCCGCTTTTATGAGGAGAGCGTCCAAGTATAGGATAATTGCGACCCCTTGCTTCCGCAGGAGTACCATCATTTCCGCCATTACCTTGGTAAATATTCTCGGTGCCGTGGAGAGACCAAACGGCAACGTCTGAAATTGGAAATGACAATCCTGTACCACAAATCTGAGGTACGCCTGATGAGGTGGATAAATGGGGACATGAAGGTATGCATCCTTTATGTCAAGAGTCACCATAAAATCCCCCCCTTCCAGGCTTGCGACGACCGCTCTCAGCGATTCCATCTTGAACTTGAACCTTTTCAGGTATATGTTCAGGGATTTTAAATTCAATATGGTTCTGACCGAACCGTCCGGTTTCGGGACTACAACATGGTCGAATAATAACCCCCTCCTTGTTGGAGGGGAACCTTGACCACCACCTGTTGAAGATACAATTTGTGAATTGCAGTTAACACTATTTCCCTCTCGTGGGGGGAAGCCGGCAGGGCCGTCGGTGAGGGGGCATCTCCTCGAAGTCCAGCTTGTATCCCTGAGACACAATATCTATTGCCCAGGGATCCAACAGGGAGTGAACCCACTTGTGGCTGAAATTTCGAAGACGTGCCCCCACCGGGCCTAGCTCCGCCTGTGGAGCCCCAGCGACATGCGGTAGATTTTGTAGAGGCCGGGGAGGACTTCTGTTCCTGGGAACTAGCTGTGTTGTGCAGCTTCTTTCCTCTGCCCCTGCCTCTGGCAAGAAAGGACGCACCTCGGACTTTGTTTCTTTGTGATCGAAAGGACTGCATTTGATAATGTCAAGCTTTCCTAGGCTGTGCTGGAATATAAGGCAAAAGATCAGAATTACCAGCTATAGCTGTGGAGACCAGGTCCGAGATCCCTTCTCCACACAATCCTCAGCCTTGTAAGGTAAACCTTCCATATGCCTCTTAAGTCGGCATCACCTGTCCATTGCATGTTCCACAGGACACGTCAAGCAGAAATCAACATAGCGTTGACTCTAGAACCCAGTAGACTAATGTCTCTTTGGGCATGTTATATTATATATATATATATATATATATATATATATATATATATATATATATATATATATATATATATATATATATATATATATATATATATATATCTATCTAAGACAGCAACACATATATATATATATATATATATATATATATATATATATATATATATACACACATATACATATTATATATACACACATACATACATGCACACATACATACACACATACACACACTAGGGTCTCAATCTCTGCTGATAAGGTATCTGTGCATGCTATCTGCAGGATCCCTGAGGATAGCTGTTAAGTCAGCGCTACCTTTTGGGCAAACGTGACACCCTAGGGCAGGGGTGTCAAAGACAAGGCCCGCGGGCCAAATCCGGCCCGCCAGACCTTGTCTGATGGCCCGCGGTGCCGCCGCCATGAAACCCCCTTCTCCCGAGTGCCCAGCTCGGGGGGGCGGGGTTTCGCGGAATGACGCGATTGCGTCGTGACGTCACGGCGCAAACGCGTCATTCAACGAAACCCCGTCGGAGGAGGGAGAAGGGAGCCGCGCAGACGAGGAGGGAGAGGCGGCTGAAGAGCGGCGAGAACCGCTTCAAATGTAAGTCAGCCCCTCTCCCTTCCTCTCTTTCTCTCTCTCTCCCTCCTTCCACCACCTGCCGCAATGTGTAAAATGGGGACCTGTGCCTGCCACAATGTGTAAAATGGGGACCTGTACCTGCCGCTATGTGTAAAATGGGGACCTGTGCCTGCCACAATGTGTAAAATGGGGACCTGTGCCTGCCACAATGTGTAAAATGGGGACCTGTGCCTGCCACAATGTGTAAAATGGGGACCTGTGCCTGCCACAATGTGTAAAATGGGGACCTGTGCCTGCCACAATGTGTAAAATGGGGACCTGTGCCTGCCGCAATGTGTAAAATGGGGACCTGTGCACTATAAAAGGGGGCACATGGCTGGGCACTATAAAAGGGGGCACATGGCTGGGCACTTTAAAAGGGGGCAGATGGCTGGGCACATATAAGGCAGGTGGAGCGGTAAATTTTGGATAGACCTACAGATACAACCGGCCCTTTGATGGGGACCAAACTGCTGATGCGGCCCCCGATGAATTTGAGTTTGACACCCCTGCCCTAGGGGAAGATTCCCATCGTATCCTGGCCCTAGTAGGGAAAGGATACTCCCTGAGAATTCTTTGTGGGAAACTGCAGTCTCTTGTCTGGAGATTCCCGCTCTTTTTCTTCATGAGAGGAGGGAAATTTACCTCAGCTTTCTTCCCCTTAAACATGTGTACCCTTGTGTCAGGGACAGATGAGTCATCAGTGATATGCAAAACATTTTTTATTACAATAATCATATATTGAATACTTTCCTGCCATTTTGCCTGTAACTTTGCATTATCGTAGTTGACACTGGAGTCCGACTCCGTGTCGATATCAGTGTCTATTATTTTGGATAGTGAGCATTGAGAGACTCTGAAGGTCTCTGCGACATAGGGACAGACATGGGTAGATTCTCCGTCTGTTCTCTAATCTTTTGTGCAATAAATTTACCTTAGCACTTAATTTTACATATCCAAACAGGTGTCGGCGTTGTCGACGGAGACACCACTCACACACATTTGCTCCATCTCCTCCTTAGGGGAGCCTTTTACCTCAGACATGTCGACACACATGTACCGACACACCACACACTCAGGGAATGCTCATCTGAAGACAATTCCCCCACAAGGCCCTTTGGAGAGACAGAGAGAGAGTATGCCAGCACACACCCCAGCGCTATAAACCCAGGAATAACACAGTAACTTAATGTTAACCCAGTAGCTGCTGTTTATATAGATTTTTGCACCTAATTATGTGCCCCCCTCTCTTTTTACCCTCTTCTACCGTGTATCTGCAGGGGAGAGCCTGGGGAGCTTCCTCTCAGCGGAGCTGTGGAGAATAAATGGCGCTGGTGAGTGCTGAGGAAGAAGCCCCGCCCCCTCGACGGCGGGCTTCTGTCCCGCTTAAATATAAATTTTCTTGGCGGGGGCTCATACATATATACAGTGCCCAACTGTATATATGTGTACTTTTGCCAAACGAGGTCCATATGCTGCCCAGGGCACCCCCCCCCCCCCTGCGCCCTGCACCCTTACAGTGACCGGAGTATGTGAGGTGTGTGGGAGCAATGGCGCACAGCTGCAGTGCTGTGCGTTACCTCAGTGAAGAACGGAGTCTTCTGCCGCCGATTTCGAAGTCTTCTTGCTTCTCATACTCACCCGGCTTCTGTCTTCCGGCTCTGCGAGGGTGAGATCCTGTGTACGATCCCTCTGAAGCTAAAGGTGTCCAGTAGCTTAAGAAGCAGGACCTAGTTTCAGAGAGTAGGGCTGCTTCTCTCCCCTCTGTCCCACGATGCAGGGAGTCTGTTGCCAGCAGAGCTCCCTGAAAATAAAAAACCTAACAAAATACTTTCTCACAGCAAGCTCAGGAGAGCTCACTGAACAGCACCCAGCTCGTCTGGGCACAGTCTCAAACTGAGGTCTGGAGGAGGGACATAGAGGGAGGAGCCAGAGCACACCAGAATCTAAATTCTTTCTTAAAGTGCCCATGTCTCCTGCGGAGCCAGTCTATTCCCTATGGTCCTTACGGAGTCCCCAGCATCCACTAGGACGTTAGAGAAAGGAGGAGTGCTGTACTCTTATTCTGACACAACTATATTGGAAACCAGAATGAACTGACATTTTCTAAGGGACACATATAGCCATCTGCTCAGAGTCCACCTCTATCTCATTATTGTAATAGCCTTTGTCAGTAGCAAGACAGAGCAGGATACAGATATTACACATGCGGCAAATAATGAGTCACTCAAGGACAATCAGACTGACAGGAATAAGAGTGTCATACAAGTAATAAGAGAGCAAGTGTCATCCAAGTGGGTCCTGATCAGATGGAATATCAGGCGAATATAAAGCATCCTACAGCCCAACAGTAATGAATATTTAATGACAACAGAAAAAACACAGGAAAAACATGGCACCTCATCACATTTTCAAGATGAAAATCAAATTTGCCAACAAACATGGAGCCAGATGCACTGTATGCACTTGTTTATCCGAGACCACAAAGAAGATGCCTGACAAGTTAGCAACACACATGTACAACTAAATGATACAGACCTTATGCTCTGGCCAAACAAACTGATCACAAGATGTCCATTTTTCTTCTACTACTTGAGAGGCCAATAAACGTAATAGGATTATTCTTGGTACACACAAATTCCAGTTTTTGTTCCCACAAGCCAAATTACCAAGATCTTTGATCAAATCTGTACGCGTGGTTACTTGACAATCAGTCAAAAATAATCTCCAAAAAACAGATATTAGTTGCATAGGCAGAGGAATCTGCTGCAGATTCCTCTTCCTATGCAATAAAGCATCTAACTAGCCTTCCTTATTGTTTTGTTACATTGCTTACCTGCCTTTAAGTCACCTAAAATAGTGACTCCTAGACCCCTTTCCTCCTCAGTAGGTTTCCTGTATAGTGCCATTAATACTATATTTAGCCTTTGGATGTTTGAGACCTAAGTGCATGATTTTGCATTTTTTGGCATTAAACCAGAAGTTCCCAAACTGTGTGCCGTGGCTCCCTGGGGTGCCTCGTGACACTTGCAGGGGTGCCCTGGGTTGGTGGTCCAGGACCAATTCAAATTATTCATGGCCAATATAATAGGCAAAACCAGTGCTGGTGGCTGCCAGTCATAAAGTATGTGGCCAAACAAGCAAATCTTGTCCCTCACCACACAACTGACCGTAAGGATGACATATAAACGCAATCTACTTAATGTAATATTTCTTTCTAAATTTTTCAATAAGAAATTTTTGGCCTAGGGGTGCCGTGAAAAAAATTCTGATATTCTAGGGCGCCGTGATTCAAAAAAGTTTGGAAACCACTGCATTAAACTAATTGCCATGCTTTTGGCTATTCCTCTAGTCAAGAGCATGGCCACACACATTCCAGCCCTAGTTTCTAGAAACACTCAAGTCTGACTTCTATATAAACATAGAATTTGACTGCATATAAAAACCATTTAGCCCATCTAGTCTGCGGTTATTAGAGCTTAGGCGTTAGAGTTGGATTAGGGGTTTGGTTAGGGCAGAGGTTCTCAAACTCGGTCCTTGGGAGCCCATACAGTGCATGTTTTGCAGGTAACCCAGCAGGTGCACAGGTGTATTAATTACTCACTGACACATTTTAAAAAGGTCCACAGGTGGAGCTAATTATTTCACTTGCGATTCTGTGAGGAGACCTGCAAAACATGCACTGTGTGGGCCCCCGAGGACCGAGTTTGAGAACCTCTGGGTTAGGGTATTCAGGTTAGAATATTAATGTCAGAATTCAAATTAAGAGTAAAATGTTAGGATGTTCGTGTAATGGTATTAGAAATGTGAGGGTTTTGCGTAATGTAACGAGAGTGAAGCCAGCACCAAGAAGCCACAGACTACCAGTTATATGGTGGAGAGAGCAAGATCCCGAGCAGCACAGTCTATTTCAGGAAATTAGTGTTGTAATGTATAGGCAGGGTTGCATCTGACAGGAACAAATTCATGATGCGAGTAGAGAAATGGAGGCAGTAGGAAGTCACTGACTGACCGTTATACAGCACAGAGTAAATCAGGAAATGAGTGATGTGTCAGGGTTGCATGTGATGGGGCAGTGTCATGATGTTATGACGGGAATGGAGACATCAGGAAGCCACAAACAATGGTATACAGTGGAGGAAACAAGATCCTCAGCAGCACAGAGTATACCAGGAAAAGTGCTGTTTGAGTGAGGACAGAGCTGCATGCAACAAGGGCAGCGACATGATGCGAGCAGTGGAATGTATACAGCAGGAGCCGCAGACAGAATCACACACTGGAAAATGCAGGCCTCCGGCAGCACAAAGCACAGGGCTGCTAGAGACTAAAATAAAACAAAAGTAAAATTTGCACTTAAGACAGACTAAGGCTCAACTAGTACACCAGATATTACAGTAGAGTATATTTTAACAGGACCACAGACTACACACCTAGAAAAAAAAAAAAAATAATGACAAATTTCTCTACATCCTAATAGGCCCTACACACTGGCTGATATGAACAATCTCATTCATTAATGAACAAGATATTGTTCATATCTTTCGGTGTGTAGGCACCAGCAATGAACGATGAGTGGCCTCGCGCTCGTTCATCGTTGGTGCCGGCTCGCTTAAACATTCATGCCAATATGGACAATCTTGTCCATATTAGCATGAAGGGCTATGGGGCCGGGTGGGTGACATCAGGGAGTGAAGAAACTTCACTCACCCCGTCACTAACACCCCCCCCCCCCTTCCCCATCCCGGCCGCTGGGTCGCCTGTCGGGCACTTCGGCAAGCGTGTAGGGCCCTTAAGAATGGAGAGGATTGGTAGCACGCATCTTTACCAGCAACACAAAGACAAAACAAACACAGCAGAGAATTGGTATAGCATAACAACTTGTAACATAAAATCTGACACTTCAGGAAAAATCGAAATAAAAATAGTCCAAACTTCAGTTGTACGTGAATATGCACCTCTTTTATAGCAGCATATTTGCTTTTTTTGTCAGGTCTACATTTTACAAATAAAAAAAGATACCACAAAAAATGCCATAAGCAGTAGGTTCTCTTATACATCACCATTCCATAGTGTGCATTCCATTGCATGTCAGCAGCATAAATACCATAGTATCAGGCAGTATTTTCGTGTCACATATGCAGGGCAGGATTAAAAACTGTACAAGCACCAGGGCAACTAGTTTATGGGGATCCTATGAATTAAATTAACATATCCTAGCCATGTTATTAAAAAATAAGATTTTACTCACCGGTAAATCTATTTCTCGTAGTCCGTAGTGGATGCTGGGGACTCCGTAAGGACCATGGGGAATAGCGGCTCCGCAGGAGACTGGGCACAGCTAAGAAATATTTAGGACTACCTGGTGTGCACTGGCTACTCCCACTATGACCCTCCTCCAGACTTCAGTAAGGATACTGTGCCCGGAAGAGCTGACACAATAAGGAAGGATTTTGAATCCCGGGTAAGACTCATACCAGCCACACCAATCACACCGTAAAACTCGTGATAATATACCCAGTTAACAGTATGAACTAACAGAGCCTCTCAAAAGATGGCTCAACAATAACCCTTTTAGTTAACAATAACTATATACAAGTATTGCAGACAGTCCGCACTTGGGACGGGCGCCCAGCATCCACTACGGACTACGAGAAATAGATTTACCGGTGAGTAAAATCTTATTTTCTCTGACGTCCTAGTGGATGCTGGGGACTCCGTAAGGACCATGGGGATTATACCAAAGCTCCCAAACGGGCGGGAGAGTGCGGATGACTCTGCAGCACCGAATGAGAGAACTCAAGGTCCTCCTCAGCCAGGGTATCAAATTTGTAGAATTTTGCAAACGTGTTTGCCCCTGACCAAGTAGCAGCTCGGCAAAGTTGCAAAGCCGAGACCCCTCGGGCAGCCGCCCAAGAAGAGCCCACTTTCCTCGTGGAATGGGCTTTTACAGATTTAGGCTGCGGCAGGCCAGCCACAGAATGCGCAAGCTGAATTGTGCTACAAATCCAGCGAGCAATAGTCTGCTTTGAAGCAGGAGCACCCAGCTTGTTGGGTGCATACAGGATAAATAGCGAGTCAGTCTTCCTGACTACAGCCGTCCTGGAAACATACATTTTCAAGGCCCTGACTACGTCCAGTAACTTGGAGTCCTCCAAGTCCCTAGTAGCCGCAGGCACCACAATAGGTTGGTTCAAGTGAAAAGCTGATACCACCTTAGGAAGAAACTGGGGACGAGTCCTCAATTCTGCCCTATCCATATGGAAAATCAAATAGGGGCTTTTACATGACAAAGCCGCCAATTCTGACACACGCCTTGCCGAAGCCAAGGCCAAAAGCATGACCACTTTCCACGTGAGATATTTTAAATCCACGGTTTTGAGTGGCTCAAACCAATGTGACTTTAGGAAACCCAACACCACGTTGAGGTCCCACGGTGCCACTGGAGGCACAAAAGGAGGCTGAATATGCAGCACTCCCTTGACAAATGTCTGAACTTCAGGCAGTGAAGCCAGTTTTTTTTTTTTGGAAGAAAATCGACAGAGCCGAAATCTGGACCTTAATGGAACCCAGTTTTAGGCCCATAGTCACCCCTGACTGTAGGAAGTGCAGAAATCGACCTAGCTGGAATTCCTCCGTTGGGGCCTTCCTGGCCTCACACCATGCAACATATTTTCGTCATATGCGGTGATAATGTTGTACGGTTACATCTTTTCTAGCTTTAATGAGCGTAGGAATGACTTCCTCCGGAATACCCTTTTCTTTTAGGATCCGGCGTTCAACCGCCATGCCGTCAAACGCAGCCGCGGTAAGTCTTGGAACAGACAGGGCCCCTGCAGCAGCAGGTCCTGTCTGAGCGGCAGAGGCCATGGGTCCTCTGAGATTAATTCTTGAAGTTCCGGGTACCAAGACCTTCTTGGCCAATCTGGAACAATAAGAATAGTTCTTACTCCTCTTTTCCTTATTATCCTCAGTACCTTGGGTATGAGAGGAAGAGGAGGGAACACATAGACCGACCGGTACACCCACGGTGTCACTAGAGCGTCCACAGCTATCGCCTGAGGGTCTCTTGACCTGGCGCAATATTTTTCTAACTTTTTGTTTAAGCGGGACGCCATCATGTCCACCTGTGGCCTTTCCCAACGGTTTACAATCAGTTGGAAGACCTCTGGATGAAGTCCCCACTCTCCCGGGTGGAGGTCGTGCCTGCTGAGGAAGTCTGCTTCCCAGTTGTCCACTCCCGGAATGAACACTGCTGACAGTGCTAACACGTGATTTTCCGCCCATCGGAGAATCCTTGTGGCTTCTGCCATTGCCGTCCTGCTTCTTGTGCCGCCCTGTCGATTTACATGGGCGACTGCCGTGATGTTGTCTGACTGGATCAGAACCGGCTGGTTTTGAAGCAGGGGCTTTTCCTGACTTAGGGCATTGTAAATGGCCCTCAGTTCCAGAACATTTATGTGTAGGGAAGTCTCCTGACTTGACCAAAGTCCTTGGAAGTTTCTTCCCCGTGTGACTGCTCCCCAGCCCCGAAGGCTGGCATCCGTGGTCACCAGGACCCAGTCCTGCATGCCGAATCTGCGGCCCTCTCTGAGATGAGCACTCTGCAGCCACCACAGCAGAGACACCCTGGTCCTTGGAGACAGGGTTATCAACCGATGCATTTGAAGATACGATCCGGACCATTGGTCCAACAGGTCCCACTGAAAGGTTCTGGCATGGAACCTGCCGAATGGAATTGCTTCGTAGGAAGCTACCATCTTTCCCAGGACTCGCGTGCAGTGATGCACCGACACCTGTTTTGGTTTCAGGAGGCCTCTGACTAGAGATGACAGCTCCTTGGCTTTCTCCTCTGGGAGAAACACTTTTTTCTGGACTGTGTCCAGAATCATCCCCAGGAACAGTAGACGTGTCGCCGGAACCAGCTGAGACTTTGGAATATTCAGAATCCAACCGTGCTGGTGTAGCACCGCCTGAGATAATGCTACGCCGACCAACAACTGCTCTCTGGACCTCGCCCTTATCAGGAGATCGTCCAAGTATGGGATAATTAAAACTCCCTTTTTCCGAAGGAGTATCATCATTTCGGCCATTACCTTTGTAAATACCCTCGGTGCCGTGGACAGGCCGAACGGCAACGTCTGGAATTGGTAATGACAATCCTGTACCACAAATCTGAGGTACTCCTGGTGAGGATGGTAAATGGGGACATGCAGGTAAGCATCCTTGATGTCCAGAGATACCATGTAATCCCCCTCTTCCAGGCTTGCAATAACCGCCCTGAGCGATTCCATCTTGAACTTGAATTTTCTTAAATATGTGTTCAAGGATTTCAAATTTAAAATGGGTCTCACCGAACCGTCCGGTTTCGGTACCACAAACATTGTGGAATAGTAACCCCGTCCTTGTTTAAGTAGGGGCACCTTGACTATCACCTGCTGGGAATACAGCTTGTGAATTGCCTCTAACACAGCCTCCCTTTCTGAGGGAGTCGTTGGTAAGGCAGATTTGAGGAAACGGTGGGGGGGGGGGGGGGGGGATGTCTCGAATTCCAGCCTGTACCCCTGAGATACCACTTGAAGGATCCAGGGATCTACTTGTGAGCGAGCCCACTGATTGCTGAAGTTTTTGAGACGGGCCACCACCGTACCTGGCTCCGCCTGTTGAGCCCCAGCGTCGTGCGGCGGACTTAGCAGAAGAAGCGGGGGAGGACTTTTGTTCCTGGGAAGTGGCTGTATGCTGCAGCTTTTTTCCCCTACCTCTGCCTCTGGGCAGAAAGGACGCGCCTCTACCCCGTCTGCTCTTTTGGCGGCGAAAGGACTGTACCTGATAATACGGTGCTCTCTTTGGTTGTGAGGGGACATGTGGCAAAAATGCTGACTTCCCAGCCGTTGCTGTGGACACTAGGTCCGAAAGACCATCCCCGAACTCCTCCTCACCCTTATAAGGCAAAACTTCCATGTGCCTTTTAGAATCTGCATCACCTGTCCACTGCCGGGTCCATAACCCTCTCCTGGCAGAAATGGACAGTGCACTTATTTTAGATGCCAGCCGGCAAATATCCCTCTGTGCATCTCTTATGTAGAAGACAGCGTCTTTAATATGCTCTACGTTTAGCAATATAGTGTCCCTGTCTAGGGTGTCAATGTTTTCTGACAGGGAGTCTGACCATGCAGCTGCAGCACTGCACATCCATGCTGAGGCAATAGCTGGTCTCAGTATAATACCAGTGTGTGTATATATAGCTTTCAGGAGATCCTCCTGCTTTCTGTCAGCAGGTTCCTTTAGGGCGGCCGTATCCTGGGACGGCAGTGCCACCTTTTTAGATAAGCGTGTAAGTGTTTTATCCACCCTAGGGGGTGTTTCCCAACGTGACCTATCCTCTGGCGGGAAAGGGTACGCCATTAGTATTTTTTTTGAAATTACCAATTTTTTATCGGGGGAAGCCCACGCTAGTTCACACACTTCATTTAATTCTTCAGAAGGGGGAAACACTACTGGTAGTTTTTTCTCCCCAAACATAATACCCTTTCTTGTGGTACCTGGGGTCACCTCAGAAATGTGTAAAACATTTTTCATTGCCTCAATCATATAACGAGTGGCCCTATTGGACATTACATTAGTCTCATCGTCGTCGACACTGGTATCAGTATCCGTGTCGACATCTGTGTCTGCCATCTGAGGTAGCGGGCGTTTTAGAGCCCCTGATGACCTTTGAGACGTCTGGGCAGGCACGGGCTGAGAAGCCGGCTGCCCCGCATTTGGCATGTCGTCAAATTTTTTATGTAAGGAGTCGACACTTTCGCGTAATTCCTTCCACAAGTCCATCCACTCCGGTGTCTGCCCCGCAGGGGGTGACAACACATTTATAGGCACCTGCTCCTCCTCCACATAAGTCTCCTCATCAAACATGTCGACACAGCCGCACCGACACCGCACACACACAGGGAATGCTCTGACAGAAGACAGGACCCCACAAAGCCCTTTGGGGAGACAGAGAGAGAGTATGCCAGCACACACCAGAGCGCTATATAATCCAGGGATTAACTAAATTATATCCCCTTATAGCTGCTATATGTATCTTGCGCCTAAATTTAGTGCCCCCCCTCTCTTTTTTACCCTTTCTGTAGTGTAGACTGCAGGGGAGAGCCAGGGAGCTTCTTTCCAGTGGAGCTGTGAGGGAGAAATGGCGCCAGTGTGCTGAGGGAGATAGCTCCGCCCCTTTTTCGGCTGACTTTTCTCCCGCTTTTTTCTGGATTCTGGCAGGGGTATTTATCACATATATAGCCTCTGGGGCTATATATTGTGATATATTTGCCAGCCAAGGTGTATTTATTGCTTCTCAGGGCGCCCCCCCCCCAGCGCCCTGCACCCTCAGTGACCGAAGTGTGTATGAGGAGCAATGGCGCACAGCTGCAGTGCTGTGCGCTACCTTGATGAAGACTGATGTCTTCTGCCGCCGATTTTCCGGATTCTTCTTGCTTCTGGCTCTGTAAGGGGGCCGGCGGCGCGGCTCCGGGACCGAACATCAATGGCCGGTTCCATGCGGTCGATCCCTCTGGAGCTAATGGTGTCCAGTAGCCTAAGAAGCCCAAGCTACCACCAGTTAGGTAGGTTCGCTTCTTCTCCCCTTAGTCCCTCGCTGCAGCGAGTCTGTTGCCAGCAGACCTCACTGTAAAATAAAAAATCTAAAATATACTTTCTCTCTAGGAGCTCAGGAGAGCCCCTAGTGTGCATCCAGCTCAGCCGGGCACAGGATTCTAACTGAAGTCTGGAGGAGGGTCATAGTGGGAGGAGCTAGTGCCCAGTCTCCTGCGGAGCCGCTATTCCCCATGGTCCTTACGGAGTCCCCAGCATCCACTAGGACGTCAGAGAAAGTATACTGTGTAAATACTCCTTGCACCTCAAATGTGTTAAACACATTGGGGGAATTAAATAGTTATTGGGCGCCCAATGGGCACAATTCAATTGTTTTGCCAATGAGAGAGGATGCCTATTACTTATCAAGCAGGTTACGTAGAAATGCATTGGCTAAACCAGTGCAAAGTATAGGGCGACCTGCATTTGGGCACCAAATACCAAACTTTGGCTGGATTTCTGCACGCTGCAGATATAATGGGCACCCGCACCTATCTGCAAAACAATTGAATACCACCTGTTGCGCCCCCAAAAACAATCTACATTCCTTCCCCCTTGTAGATACTACTACTACTACTACTACTACTACTACTACTTTAAAACAAAAGGTGGCAACAGTAACTGCCAAGTCATAATGCGGTGCACAGGACAGAAGCATTTCACAGAATTTTATGTTTTACATGTTACTGTGCACATGAATACAACAGTATTAGCTTTAGGCGTCTAATACAGGATGGGAAGAGCAGGAGAATGTAGGTTATTACCATTCCGGGAGAGGGTTACCGTTTCATGTACTGTACACATGTAAATAGGTCTGAACCTTGGCCTGACACAAACTGAACTCCTTTGCCTGACACAAGTGAAAGACTAGATCATATTTGCATGCATATGTAGAAGCAGATTGTGTAAACCAAACATTAAATAAAGCATCTGTAAATACAAATAAAAATAAAACATAAAGTTTAATTTTTGTTTACAGACTTGTGCGCAGTTGATATTCTTATAAGGATACTATTGTCCTAATAAGATATTGCCTCTGCTTTATGGTTTAAATACCGTACTACAACCCGTCAGCTTATCTGCAGAATGACTGGCATACTTCAAGTAACACATGAACTGCTGCTCCCTATAGGATGAACGGTTTACATGCCAAAACCAAAATCACCAATGACCACTTCACGGGAAGTTACCAGCCAAGTGGGTAGCCAAGTGTCCAAGTTGAACTTCAGGAATTGAGTGGGGGGTGGAGGACTAACAATTGTATAGACACCCATGCAATCCACGTTTATCATCGTTCTCATCAAGTACTGGATTTGATCAATATCATTTCAGGTGACAAACCGGTTTTACACTCATTTGGCCAAGAAAGGACACACAAAATGAACTAGCCGAGTGTGAACCTAGTAAGCGCACACTTGCTGCTTCCATATGAAAAAGGTAATTGGAGACAGGTGCTGCTAATTATGTGCACATCATCATTTGATCATCAGTAAGTGCTATCAACTGTATATAGAAGCTGCACCTCTAGCAGCTCAGTCTGGAGCATTCAGATGTGTTAGGACTAGGAGAAAAAACGGTTTCTCTTAGAGAAACAGTTTTAGTCGAAATTGTTATAAACGCCATTTGAACACAATTTAAGTCCATCATCCGACAGTGAACGTTTTTAGAGAACATGGAAGATTGTTGATAATCTTCCCAGGACTGGGCATCTGTGCTTTGACATTAACAATAGCAAACTTAAAATGAGCATCCTACATTTAAACCAAACCTCAGTGAGCGATTTATATTCTCGCATGCAGACCATGCCACTCCTTGCTGGTCTGGTGGATGGTCATCTGCCTGTCTGGACGCACTAGATGAAACTACTTCTAAACTGAAAGGACGTATATTTTACATATTCGCAAATTAGAGGATGCAAATTTGAGCCTCTCAATTATTGGATTTGGTCCTAAAAGTAAATGCTGTTAGTACCAAATGGCAAACAGGAATGCATGTATCCACGGGGCTGCGAGTTTTTGCATTATTGTTTACAGGCTGTCATGATAACCACCAGGCGCCCGACAACTTCTGGAGGAGCATCTTTCACCCGCTGTGTTCCCCAGGCTGGCGCACGGTGTCATCACGGGGGATTGCGGCAATCACATGAGCAGGGATGGTGACGCAGCCTGGGAGGAGTCTGGAGTCCTGGCCACAGTACACTATTTAAGGTATGTTTCATACATTTTGTTTATGTTCTTGAAAACAGTCAATAAGACTGAAACGTTGAACACAGTGACGCTGTTAGTCTGACTATTCTTTGGTTCAAGACCTGTGTCACCTACCTTTTGCATTATATATCACCACATTCACACCCATCAAAAATCAGACAGGGGCATCAATATTTTGTTTCATTCAGGGCCAAAACCCCCCCTAAAAAACATACCCTAAGATTTATTCAGAGAAGCCCTGCTAGAGTGCCATTTAAACACCCACCACCATTTTCATTGAATTGATAAGAATTAAAGTAAATCACTACTGTATACTGATAAATTATCATAGCTCAAAAGAATCCTTCACATACGTGGCATGTGAGGAGAACCCTTGTTAGCAGACTACAAGGTCTAACATGTGCCAATAATTATATTATAAAAAAGTGTCAAGGAGTCAAAACACCCCCCAAAAAAAAAAAAAAAAAGTAATTTTACATATACAGGTGCACAAAAATACAATTTAAAGTATATTTCTGAGCAGTGAATAAATGACAAAGGAGGCTATAACATGGTTTTAGAAGAGATTAGTATACCATTGCCTCGGTCATTAAAGTTGTAAGGGCAAGGGGGTAAAGACTATACAAGCGATTAAATGATATTGCAAATCGTGATACTGGTGGACCAATCCACAGCTGAGAAACGGTCCTCCTACCTTTCCCACAGCATGTATCATAATACTTGAGTTTAATGAATGCAGTTCCTGTGTTAATATTCAGTTTTATTTTAGAAAAGTTTTGGGATTAATATTTCTAAAGGTTTATTATACCAACTACTCTATATGCATTGTGACAGTCATAAAATCCTATTTAATTAAGTTCTACTCTCTTAAAACATTTCAAGTGTCTCTGGTAATGCAGACGTTTTACACACTATGGGGTATATGCAATTCCGGGCGAATTGCGGCACTTTTTCGCCCGTTTTTAAATTCGACACAATTCGACCGTCGAATTCCGGCAGGTGGGTGCCGGAATTCGACATATTCAATAAAAAAGGAATTTGACAGTCCCGCTGGCGAAAAACGGCTGATTTGACGGATTATGATTAGATTTTTAAAAAGGTTTTAAAAAAAAAACGAAAAAAAAATTGCTTGGGCTCACCCCCCTCCTAAGCATAACCAGCCTCGGGCTCTTTGAGCCGGTCCTGGTTGCCAAAATATGGGGGGGGGGAATGACAGGGGATCCCCCGTATTTTAACAACCAGCACCGGGCTCTGCGCCTGGTCCTGGTGCAAAAAATACGGGGGACAAAAAGAGTAGGGGTCCCCCGTATTTTTTGTACCAGCACCGGGCTCCACTAGCTGGACAGATAATGCCACAGCCGGGGAACACTTTTATACCGCTCCCTGCGGCCGTGGCATTAAATACCCAACTAGTCACCCCTGGCCGGGGTACCCTGGAGGAGTGGGGACCCCTTCAATCAAGGGGTCCCCCCCCAGCCACCCAAGGGCCAGGGGTGAAGCCCGAGGCTGTCCCCCCCCATCCAAGGGCTGCGGATGGGGGGCTGATAGCCATGTGTAAAAATGAAAGAATATTGTTTTTTGCAGAAGAACTACAAGTCCCAGCAAGCCTCCACCGCAAGCTGGTACTTGGAGAACCACAAGTACCAGCATGTGGGGGGAAACGGGCCCGCTGGTACCTGTAGTTCTTCTGCAAAAAAATACCCAAATAAAAAACAGGACACGCACACCGTGAAAATACAACTTTATTTCACACATGCCGACACATACATACTTACCTATGTTGACACGCCGACTGCCACGTCTCCAATATCGACGAATCCGGGGTACCTGAAAATAAAGTTATACTCGCCTGATCCAGTGTCCGGTTCTTTTATTGTAATCCACGTACTTGGCAAAACAAAAAAACGCATTTACCTGAACCAGACGGACTGAAAGGGGTCCCATGTTTACACATGGGACCCTTTTCCCCGAATGCAGAGACCCCCCGTGACTCCTGTCACAGAAGGTCCCTTCAGCCAATCAGGAAGCGCCACGTCGTGGCACTCTCCTGATTGGCTGTATGCGCGTCGGAGCTGTCAGACGCGCATCGCACAGCCCCCTCCATTATCTTCAATGGTGGGAACTTTGCGGTCAGCGGTGAGGTCACCTGCGGGGGGAAGCTTGCTGGGACTTGTAGTTATTCTGCAAAAAAATAAGATTTTACTCACCGGTAAATCTATTTCTCGTAGTCCGTAGTGGATGCTGGGGACTCCATAAGGACCATGGGGAATAGACGGGCTCCGTAGGAGACATGGGCACTCTAAGAAAGATTTAGTACTACTGGTGTGCACTGTCCCTCTATGCCCCTCCTCCAGACCTCGGTTAAGGAAACTGTGCCCGGAAGAGCTGACATTACAAGGAAAGGATTTTGGAATCCAGGGTAAGACTCATACCAGCCACACCAATCACACCGTATAACTTGTGATAACATACCCAGTAAACCGTATGAACAACAACAGAGCATCAGACAAACCTGATGCAACCATAACATAACCCTTATGTAAGCAATAACTATATACAAGTATTGCAAAAGAAGTCCGCACTTGGGACGGGCGCCCAGCATCCACTACGGACTACGAGAAATAGATTTACCGGTGAGTAAAATCTAATTTTCTCTAACGTCCTAGTGGATGCTGGGGACTCCGTAAGGACCATGGGGATTATACCAAAGCTCCCAAATGGATGGGGGGGGAGACAGCCTCGGGCTTCACCCCTGGCCCCTGATTGAAGGGGTCCCCACTCCTCCAGGGTACCCCGGCCAGGGGTGACTAGTTGGGTATTTAATGCCACGGCCGCAGGGAGCGGTATAAAAGTGTCCCCCAGCTGTGGCATTATTTGTCCAGCTAGTGGAGCCTGGTGCTGGTACAAAAAATACGGGGGACCCCTACTCTTTTTGTCCCCCGTATTTTTTGCAGCAGGACCAGGCGCAGAGCCCGGTGCTGGTTGTTAAAATACGGGGGATCCCGTGTCATTTTTTCCCCCATATTTTGGCAACCAGGACCGGCTCAAAGAGCCCGAGGCTGGTTGTGCTTAGGAGGGGGGACCCCACGCATTTTTTTTTCTGATTTTTACCCCATTCCATTAAAAAAATCTATTTAAAAATATATAAATAATACTTGTGCCTCCTAAATAGACAAACCAAGTACCTAATCCCTTCCAATATAAATAGATATGCTATTACCAATAAAAAAAACCACAAAAAAAATACATGTTTTTAAAACTTTGTATTAGATTCCGTCAGCACAGTGTGGCGGATTGAAAATGACGAATTTACGGTCTAAAAGCACTATTGTCGAATTTACAATCTTCAATTGAATATACTTTTGTCGAAATGCCGCATTTGTACCATTGCAGAAATGTCGAATTTGACAAATGTCGAATTTCAAAAAGTCGAATTTGGAATGGCCGTTTTTTTGACGAAAAGTACTGAATTGCATTGTCGATTATTTTTTTTGTGGTGAAAATGTCCCGTTTTTCGACATTTTCGGGAATTCGACCACAATTGCATATACCTATGCAGGAAATTATCTCGTTACAATAACAGATTAGGTCAGAGTGTAAATTCTAAATTTGGGTAAGAAACTGTAGCCTTAATTTTAATGAAGTATTTTAAGCTGAAGAGCCGACAAATTTTAATAGCTAAGAAAATTTGGGGGGCATTAGGTAGGTGGTTTTGTTTTAATTAACCCTTTCACACCTATGTCACACATACACAGCTGGGTGTAGTGATAACCATGTTAGGTAAAAATCAGAGACCGCATACCACAACAAGAACCTTACACCAACTACCAAGCATGGTAGAGGAAGGGGGATTCTGATTTTTTCTTCAGGTACAGAACTTGATGCCTTACAATCTTAAAATCGACCATGAACTCATCTTTATACCAGAGTATTGTAGAGGAAAACATGAGCCCATCTATCAGACAGCTGAAGCTTGTCCGCAATTGGATCATGCAACAAACATGGAGCACTGGTAAATCTACAAATAAATGGCCCAAAAGGGAAAGTAACAAGGTTTCAAAATGGCCAAAATAAAAAATAAATAAACAAACAAACCAACCTCTCAACCCTACCGAGATGGTGTGCCAGGAACTGAAGAGCTATTTCCCACAAACATCAGTAAGGCGAAGCAACGCTGTAGGGGACAGTGGGCCAAGATTCCACTACTACAATGTCGGCAGCCAATAAACTTTTACAGAAATAAAAATGATTAAAAATGATTGCTGCCAAAAAGGTGGTTCTACAAGATACTGAATAATTAGGTTTCTTTTTTCCATACATGGCTTCATATCAAATAGCGAAAAAGTACTGTATAATCTTAGGTTTTATTTTTCACACAGTGTTAGAGGAATTTAGGACTAGATGTTAACAAGGCCCTTATATGCAAAAAAACGGGATTGGAAAAAAAAAAAAAAAAAAAAGGTCTATTTAAAATCCTTACAGTTTGGAATTTAGTATTTAATTGAAGCCTGTGTAATAGATATATGAATGCACTCATCAAATCACACTATCCACTGGAGCAGGTGACTTCTGCACATAGAGGGCTGTTCAGCTTCACGCAGAGCTATCTACGCTAAAAGACTAAAGACTCAAATAAACCAGCTTTACATAATCCTTATCAGGAGCTACTGGGTGAGGCACCTACAGAGACCAGCTGCACTCGGTGATGTGGAGAAAATGACATATGAAGGATTTACAAACCTACCTTACTTCACATTGCTGGATAATATTAGAAAGCCCACCATACACAACCTATTTCACTGGGACAGTATCCTGCTACAATGCTCTAAATATTAAAAAACAAACAAACAAAAAAAAAACACCACAACAACATACTATTACAACCACATTTAACCACCGAGTTCAGCCCAGGTTATTGCAATTATCCTGTGGTTAGAGGGATTATGGGGTCTATTTACTAAGCATTGGATGGAGATAAAGTGAATGGAAATAAAGTACGAGACAATCACCTCCTAATTGACATTTTTCAAACTTAGCCTGTGACATGACAGTTAGAAGCTGATTGGCTAGTCATTTATATCCGTCCACTTTATTTCCATCTAAATCTTAGTAAATAGACCCCGGTTTGGAAGATATTATACCAAAGGATGTGTGTCTGTGGGGGGGGGGGGGGGGGGGGGAAATCTTTACAATTTATATCCTTGTAAAAACCTGCAATTAATTTTATGAATAGTGTTGTCATTTTTATCACCCTCTGGTTTTATGCGATAACAAGTTGGTATTGCTGCATGGGCTGTTTGCCATACAAATCATATGAGAAGACAAATGTCAATATCGACTCACAGTCTCACAGACAGAAGCACCTGCAGTGGATACAATAGCAACACACCTCTGTTGAAAATATGACCTGTCCTCATGTGATGCGAGATTGTACAGCATACAGTCACACGTGTAGTCCTAAGCTTTGCAAACATTTTAATATGTTGCTGCCTGGAGAGCATTGAACACTTGATAGTCTTGGAGCACTGTTACAGATTTATATATTCGTCTATAGATTGTGTACGGCGCTTTTGTCAATCCAGATTCTGTAACCACTTACTTGCCAAGGCTTTCTCGTAATTCTTCCCCATTGCTATGAAATTCCTAAGGCAGGGGTTAAATTGTTCCATAATAGTCTGAAAACACAAAAAAAAAAAAAAAGCAGATCAATAGTAAGCACACCACAATTGCTAGAAAACAAAACGAGATCTAAAAACTATGTAAGAAACGGAACAAATTAGAAGGAAGTTACATTACATATAGAGAGGCTGTTTCAATTGTTTTCCCCAGCGGCTATCACTAGTTGGCATCCAATGGAGCAATTCAATTGTTATTCTATTCCCCTGCGAGGGAACACGTTTCTGCTTGCATCCTCCTGAGCTACAAGCAGATGTGTTAAAAGCCCGTTGTTTGGGCGCCTAAACCAGGACTGCAGACCTATGGTTTAACCATGTTTATTTGGGTGCAGAAACTGCAATAATGGGCATCCGCAAACTGAATTGCTCCATCAGGCACCCCTAAATCAGCACCACCCAAACATATTAAATTCCCTTCAGTTTCTTCCTTTATTTTCTGACACCAAGCATCTCAGTCTACCTTAATTATGGATACAGCGCACCTCAAATCACAACTGCGTTTACGTTGCATGGACTCTGGACACACGCGCAGCGGTATAAAAATACTCCGTTTGATATTGAAGGTGTCCGCACCACATTACAGCACTTCTCACAACAAGACTAATTACAGTTCTCTCTCAGTTATGGATAATGTGATGGGCAAGTCCACATCTCAAGGGACAGCAATATTTCTATGAGTAGTTACTATAACACTTTATACAATAATGCAAATGTTCACTACTACAGCAAAGAGGTTTGTTGTTGAAAGGGGATGTAGTTATGTCTCCTTACCGCCGGTCACAACACCTCCCCCTACATCCCGCCCCCTGAGAATCCCGACAGTCTGCATGCCAACTACCAGGGCCTATTCCCACTAGTGGGTGTTCACAACACTGCAGGTCACCACCGAGCCCGCAGTGTGGAGAGCGCAGCAAGGGGCTTGTTGCGCTCGCCCCACCCTGCTGGCATGCCACATGCATAAGTCCGTAGTGCAGTGGTTTCCAAACTTTTAAATTACATTGCCCTACAATATCAGAATTTTTTTTTCATGGCACCCCTAGGCCAAATGTTTCTTATTGAGAAATTCAGAAGAAAATATAAAATTAAGTAAATTGTGTCATCCTTCGGTTCAGTTACATTGTGAGGGACAAAGTTTGCTTCTGTTTTTCCACATATTTTATGATTGGCAGCCACCAGCACTGCTTGCACCCATTACATGGACCATAAATAATTTGAATTGGTCCTGGACCAGCAACCCAGGACACCCCTGCAAGTGATCCAAGGCACCCAGTTTGAGAACCACTAAGGGAATTCAACATGGCTCTGAAGTGTGGAAGCAGAGCATACCAGCCAACACTCCCAGAATGTCTAGGAGACTCCTGGATTTCAGGAAATTCTCCCCAAATATAGGGAGCCCTCATAGACAAAGCCCATTTACCTGGGTGGGGGCTGGATGAGTTCTATCACTGTATCGCAGATCATGGCCACGCTCCATGTGCTATTACGCTACAGACAGCAGGACCAGGACTTCTAAAATTGCATTGTCACACCCTCTTCCAAATACTATACAAAATAACAAAGCTTGTGACTGCAATAAAAAATTCTTCAGCCCAACAGTTCTAGTGGTCCAGCTCCTGCCGCACCAAACAAAAAACTTAATTGCCTGAGCCAGGAGATGGGGATATAGGGGGCTGGCCCACTACATCCTGGGAGTCTGAAAAGCTTAAATGTTTGGTGCCCGCTCCGCTGTCGCTACCTTATATCCCAAGGATCACTGTGGACCCTGATAGAGAGACATTTATTTATTTTTAAATACCGCACACTAAATCTTCATCCTATATCCCTATACTGGTGCCAGGCCATACACTTCCCTCTACTACAAAAATAAATAAATAAAATAAATAAAAAAAAAGGTATAAATCAGAAGGAACACAACACATCCATTTAGGAAAGTAGCACTGGTCTCTATGAAAGATCTAGACAGTCAAATCTAGGGAGAAAAGTGAATCAGGGGCATAACTATATAGAGGGTGCCATAGCTATGGGGTCTGTCTACTTCCACTGCATCCTGCTCATATGGGCACAGAGATGAAGGAGAGGGGTACTCCAAAGGGTCCGAGATAGTATTCTTAGTCATCTGCAATAGCCCAATCTATGGACGCTCACCACTCACTGCTATAACCCCAGTTTCCACCTTCTTCTTGCCACAGACCCATGTTCCTCAAGGGGGGAACCTAAGGGGGTAATTCAGTTCTGATCGCTGGGCTGTTAATTTTGCTGTCCTGCGATCAGATATTCTCCGCCTCCAGGGGGAGAGTGTAAATTCGCTGTGTAATTGTGTGATCGCATGTGTATTCAGAGCTGCGAAAATTCACTTTGTGCAGTCTGTGCGCAACCCAGGACTTACTTTTCCAGTGTGATGAGAACAGGCTGATCTGGGTCTGAGCGGACGTCAGACTCAGACATCCTCCCTGAAAATGCTTGGCAACGCCTGCATTTTTCCAGACACTCCCTGTAAATGCTCAGTTTCCACCCACAAACAGCCTCTTGCTGTCAATCACCTTGCGAATGCCCGTGCGTCGGATTTTTTGCACCATCCCATCGCTAATCGGCGATGCCTGTTGTGGTCAGGCGCGCGTGTGCATTGCGGTGCATGCGCAGTTAGTACCTGATCGCCTGCTGTATGAAAACGCACAGCAACGATCAGATCTGAATGACCCCCTAAGAGCAACAGCAACATCACATTGTAGTGCATATTTTGTCCTTCCTTGATGCCCGATATCTCCTGGGCCTGGGTGAGAGCCAATCAAGCACGATGTCAACAGGAGGGCATGCCAATGCGACAGAAAGGTGCATGGGAGTGGGGGGGCAATATATTGAAGATCATCTGAACTAGTGAACAACTATGGGGGTATAAAATTAACAACAACTGCTGTTTAGCTGTCCAAAAGCACTGAGGTGGAGGGTACCTTCAAGATGTAGTCATGGCATGGGTCAAAAAACTAGCAAATATGCAGTACAAATCTGTTCGCCAGAAGCATTTTATACTGGAATATTATTATATAAATAAATCTATTACTAGCTCTGAAAGCTGTGTGAGAGAACAAAGACATTAGAAAGAAAAAAGTCCAGACTGATAAAGCTCTGAGCATACAGTACAGCGGGGCTGCCCCTGGGAAGGACAAAGAATACTTAGCTTACTAAGTTAGTCAAGAACAAGGTCGTTGTAAGGGTGACAGACTGTTAGAGCATCATATTGCAATATCTTCCCTTTGTTTTATAGTCTAATTGCCATATTTTCATATGACTTACTCTTTATAATACATGCAATCTATTGTAGATGCATAAGGCCCGATTCAGACCTGAACGTAGATTCCAGATTATCGGGTATCTGCAGCTGCGTTCAGTGGATGTGGTGGGCTGCATTTCCAGAAACGGGGCATTTTTTGGAAGTGGAGAGTCCAGGGTCTACATGTTACCACAAAGACTTACTCAGCTGGGCAATTGCGTTTGTCGCAGTGTGTGTTGCAGAACAGGGATCGCAGTTACATGCAGGAGGAGTCTCTTCTACTGAGAAGTCTCCTGCATGCCCCTCCTGGAGATCAGATGGAAATGCAAAGTTGCTTGTATGCAGCACTGCATTTTTGCCAATCTCTGAATCAGGCCCATAGAAACCTTTTATATACACCATCAGACTGCTCAACATTCTCCTTTATATAGGTTATCTGTTTCACATTCCACTTTATATGCCAGATCCCACTCATATGCCATCACGAGTCATGCCCCTTTATATGCAGTCAGGAAAGAGCCCCCACAAGTCATGTCCCTTTATATGTTAGGGCACCTTTAAGTCATGCCTTTTATAATATCTGGAAAATAGCCCTAGTGGACACATACAATTGCGACACACTGATGTCTATAAAGTGGCCAAATTCAGTATTATGGTGCTCATGCAATGTCTCGTATGTATGAAGGCACCATTGTTATTTAGATTTTATGAAACATATGGTTATTCATTGAATAAAAATGGTCTACATTACTTCCACCCCCTTCTTTGACTGATAGGGAATCCCATAAAAAGGGCTTGGGAAGCAGACCTCGGGGAAACGTTGGATATGGACGACTGGACTAATATCTATTCTAACATAGCTTCAAGTTCCATTTGTGTGCGAGCAACAGAAAAAGCATATAAAAAATGATGTTCTCAATGGTACTACGTCCCTACTCGTCTTAATAGGATGAACCCTGAAATATCATTGTTATGTTGGAGGTGTAACAAGACTGACGGAACATTTCTCCCCATCTTGTTGACTTGCTGCACAGCAGCATCCGTCCCGGCCTGCCTCCCTAGCGCTAGCAGCAGCGGCTGTGTGTGACGACGAGGGAGGGGGGAATGCTGTGGGCGGGACAAAAACTAAACTACTCGGTGCGCACAGTGCAGCACCGGTTTCAGACGCCACACACAGTAGCTTAGCTTTAGTACACCCACAGCACTCCCCCTCGTCAGCACAGCCACTGATAGGACTCAGGAGGTGGGCCGCAGGACGAACGCTGCTGCAGACTCAGTGCTGCTGTCCCTTCACTCCTGTGTACGGCACGCCGCGGCCGGACACACGCGGGGGCAAGTGTATCCGGCACTGCACTGCTGGGGCGCACATAACGTGCATCGCTGGGGCCACATAACGTGTACTCGGCACTGCACTGCTGGGGGCACATAACGTGTACCCGGCACTGCTGGGGGCATATAACATGTATCTGGCACTGCACTGCTGGGGGCATATAATGTGTATCCGGCACTGCACTATAGGTGCAAATAATGTGTATCTGGCACTGGTGGGAGCGTATGTGTATCTGTCACTGTACACTATACTGGAGACATTATGTAAGTACAATACTGTGGGCGTTATGTGCAAGGCTGCTAATTGTGTGTGTAGAGTCCTTGGAATGAGTGGAAGTGGAGGAAACACGTACACTGACTGGAACACCCACAGAGTCACCAGGGCGTCCACCGCCACTGCTTGGAACAGTACCTCCGAAGCTTCTTGTTGAGACGGGAGGCCATCATGTCTATTTGAGGTACACCCTAAAGATGTCACCTCCGTGAACACCTCCGGATGGAGGCCCCACTCTCCTGGATGGAGTTTGTGTCTGCTGAGGAAGTCCGCTTCCCAGTTGTCCACTCCCGGAATGAAGATTGCTGACAGCGCCAACGCGTGCCTTTCTGCCCAGAGGATGATTCTTTTTACCTCTGACATTGCAGCTCTGCTCTTCGTTCCGCCCTGTCAATTTATGTAGGCCACCGTCATTACATTGTCCGACTGCACCTGAATGGCCCGATCTTGTAGAATAGAGGTTCTCAAACTCGGTCCTCAGGACCCCACACGTGTCATGTTTTGCAGGTCACCTGTAAATTTTTTAAATGCAACAGTTGGTGATACACAGTGCAGCTGCTGGGTGACATGGAAAACATGAACCGTGTGGGGTCCTGAGGACAGAGTTTGAGAACCACTGTTGTAGAAGATGTGCCGCTTGTAGAAGACAGTTGTACACGGCTCTTCGTTCCAGAATGTTGATTGAAATAATGGATTCCTGACTTGACCACCTGCCTTGGAAGGTCTCCCCTTGGGTGACTGCACCCCAACCTCTGAGACTTGCATCCGTGGTTAGAAGGATCCAGTCCTGAATCCCGAACCTGCGGCCCTCTAGAAGGTGAGGCAATTGTAGCCACCATAGGAGTAAAATCCTGGCTTTTGGCGACAGACGTATCCTCTGGTGCATGTGCAGATGAGATCCCGACCACTTGTGCAGAAGATCCAGTTGGAAGGACCGTGCATGAAATCTTCCGTACTGAAGAGCCTCGTAGGAGGCAAGCATCTTCCCCAGCAGGCGAATGCACTGATTAACAGATACCCGGGTAGGCTTCAAGACATCCCGGACCTTAGCTTGGATCACCAACGCCTTTTCCACCGGTAGAAATACCCTCTGCACTTCCGTGTCGAGGAGCATCCCAAGGAAAGACAATCTCCTTGTCGGCTCCAAATGTGATTTTGGAAGATTCAGGATCCATCCATGTGCCCAGAGCAGTCGAGTCGTGAGAGCAATGGACTGCAATAACCTTTCCCTGGAAGATGCCTTTATCAGCAGATCGTCCAGATAAGGAATTACATTCACCCCCTGCCTGCTGAGGAGAATCATCTCTGCCATTACCTTGGTGAACACCCTCGGTGCTGTGGAGAGGCCGAATGGCAGTGCCTGGAAATGATAGTGACAGTCCAACAGCGCAAATCTGAGATAAGCCTAGTGTGGCGGCCAAATCGGAATGTGGAGGTACACATGCTTGATGTCCAAGGACACCAGAAACTCTCCCTCCTCCAGCCCTGAGATCACCATTCTAAGAGACTCCATTTGAACTTGAATTTCCTCAGATAAGGGTTTAGTGACTTCAGGTTCAAAATTGGCCTGACCAAACCATCCGGTTTTGGTACCACAAACAGGTTTGAATAGTAACCCTGGTTTACCAGATGAGGTGGAACTGGAACAATTACATCTAACCTTTCCAATTTGTGAATGGCTTCCTGAAGGATAGCCCTTTCTGTCAGCAAAGCTGGCAGGCCTGATTTGGAGAACCTGTGGGGTGGGAGCTCTTGAAACTCCCAGTTTGTACCCCTGGGACACAATATCCTGTACCCAGGGATCCAGACCGGACGACACCCAGACGTGACTGAAACGTCTGAGCCTCGCTCCCACCTGCCCGTTCTCCAGGCAGGGGAGGTCCACAGTCATGCTGAGGATTTTGAGGACACAGAGGCAAGTTTCTGGTCTTGGGAACCTGCCGGTGCCAGTTTTTTGGATTTTGCTCGCCCACCTATGAAGAAAGTGGTAGGAGTCTTGGACTTTTTAGCTTTTCCAGACCGAAAGGACTGCACAGAGGACGCAGAAAAAAATGTTTCTTCCCTCAGCCGGCTAAGAAAGGTCGACTTACCAGCAATTGCTGTGGAGATTCATGCATCCAATGCTTCCCCAAACAGAGCCTGACTTGTGAAATGTAGGTTCTCCACACTTCTCCTGGATTCCGCGTCTGCAGACCATTGGCGTAGCCAGAGTCCCCTGCGTGCTGAGACAGCCATGGACGATGTTCTTGCAGTCAGATTACCCAGGTCCTTCATGGCCTCCACCATGAAACCCGCAGAATCCTGTATGTTCCGTAAAAACAATAAAAAGGTAACTTCTATCCAGAGAATATAAGGCCTCTAGTAATGTGCCTGACCACTTTACTATGGCTTTAGAAATCCATGCACAGGCAATAGTGGGTCTTAACGCCACTCCTGAAGCAGTGTATATGGATTTGAGCATAATTTCAATCTTGCGGTCTGCCGGTTCCTTCAAAGCGGTAGACCCAGAGACAGATAAAAATAGGATTTTAATACCTACCGGTAAATCCTTTTCTCTTAGTCCGTAGAGGATGCTTCAAGAACCATGGGGTATAGACGGGATCCGCAGGAGACATGGGCACATTAAGACTTTAAATGGGTGTGAACTGGTTCCTCCCTCTATGCCCCTCCTCCAGACTCCAGTTATAGGAACTGTGCCCAGGGAGACGGACATTGAGGAAAAGGATTTATTTAATTTTTTTAAACTAAGATGAGATACACACCAGCTCACACCTCAAACACGCCGTACAATATGGCATTCAACAACAACGCACGCAACGGCATGAACAACATCAGCCACAGACTGACTGAACGCAACACAACATGTGTGTAACCATAACCAATAACTGCAGATACAGGCCGCACTGGGACGGGCGCCCATCATCCTCTACGGACTAAGAGAAAAAGATTTACCGGTAGGTATTAAAATCCTATTTTCTCGTATGTCCTAGAGGATGCTGGGGTCACCATTAGAACCATGGGGTTATACCAAAGCTCTAGAATGGGCGGGAGAGAGTGTGAATAACTCTGCAGCACCGATTGACCAAACTTAAGGTCTTCATCGGCCAAGGTGTCAAACTTTTAGAACTTTGCAAAAGTGTTTGACCCAGACCAAGTAGCTGCTCGGCAAAGTTGCAATGCAGAGACCCCCCGGGCAACCGCCCAGGACGAGCCCACCTTCCTAGTGGAATGGGCCTTCACTGATTCCGGTAATGGCAATCCAGCCGTGGAATGGGCCTGCTGAATCGTGATACAGATCCAGCGCGCAATGGTCTGCTTGGAAGCAGGACACCCAACCTTGTTGGGAGCATACAGCACAAACAGAGTCTGTTTTCCTAATCTGAGCCGTTCTGGCGACATAAATCTTCAAAGCTCTGACCACATCCAGAGATTTTGATTCAACGAAGGCGTCAGTAGCCACAGGTACCACGATAGGTTGGTTTATGTGGAAAGAGGAAACCAAACCATAACCAATAACTGCAGATACAGGCCGCACTGGGACGGGCGCCCAGCATCCTCTACGGACTAAGAGAAAAGGATTTACCGGTAGGTATTAAAATCCTATTTTTTCATACGGGGTTCATATGGGGTTTATACCAAAGCTCTAGAACGGGCGGGAGAGTGCGGATGACTCTGCAGCACCGATTGACCAAACAAGAGGTCCTGCTCAGCCAGGGTATCAAACTTGTAAAAAACTTCGCAAAAGTGTTTGATCCCGACCAAGTAGCAGCTCGGCAAAGCTGTAACGCCGAGACCCCTCGGGCAGCCGCCCAGGATGAGCCCACCTTTCTGGTAGAATGGGCCTTCACAGATTTCGGTAACAGCAATCCTGCCGTAGAGTGAGCTTGCTGAATCGTATTACAGATCCAGCATGCAATAGTCTGTTTGGAAGCAGGAGCCCTAATCTTGTTGGGAGCCCACAGGGCAAACAGAGCCTCCGTTTTCCTAATCTGAGCCGTTCTGGCGACATAGATTTTCAAAGCTCTGACCACATCAAGAGCCTTCGATTCCGCCACTGGCACCACAATAGGCTGGTTTACGTGAAACGATGAAACCACTTTTGGCAGAAATTGCTGACGAGTCCTCAACTCCGCTCTATCTGCATGAAAGATTAAATAGGGACTTTTATGAGACAAAGCCGCCAATTCAGACACCTGTATTGTGGATGCCAAGGCCAACAGCATGACTACTTTCCAAGTAAGGAATTTCAACTCCACCTTACGTAATGGTTCAAACCAATGAGATTGCAGGAACTGCAGCACCACATTAAGATCCCATGGTGCCACTGGGGGCACAAAGGGAGGTTGGATGTGCAGCACGCCTTTCATGAAGGTCTGAACTTCTGGAAGGGAGGCCAATTCTTTCTGAAAAAAGATTGATAAGGCCGAAATTTGTACTTTAATGGAACCTAATTTTAGGCCCGCATCCACACCTGCTTGCAAAAAAATTGAGCAAACGCCCCAGCTGAAAATCCTCCGTAGGAGCAGTCTTGGATTCACACCAAGACACATATTTCATCCAAATACGGTGGTAATGCTTTGCAGTTACTTCTTTTCTAGCCTGAAGAAGTGTGGTAATGACTTCACTGGGAATACCCTTTCGGGCTAGGATTTGGCGTTCAACCGCCATGCCGTCAAACGCAGCCGCGGTAATTCTTGATACACGCACGGTCCTTGTTGTAACAGGTCCTCCCATAGAGGAAGAGGCCAGGGATCTTCTATGAGCAACTCCTGAAGATCTGGATACCAGCCCCTCTTTGGCTAGTCTGTAACAATGAGTAGCGCCTGAACCCTTGTTCTCCTTATAATCTTTACCACCTTTGGAATGAGTGGAAGTGGAGGGAACACAGACAGACGGAAACACCCACGGTGTCACTAGGGCGTCCACCGCTATTGCTTGAGGGTCCCTCGACCTGGAACAATAATATCTTTTAAGTTTTTTGTTGAGGAGAGACGCCATCATGTCTATTTGAGGAGTTCCCCAATGACTTGTCACTTCTGCAAAGACCTCTTGATGAAGACCCCACTCTCCTGGATAGAGATAGACTTCCTCAGCAGAGACTGCTTCCCAGTTGTCCACTCCTGCAATGAAGACTGCTGACAGAGCGATTGCATGTCTCTCCGCCCAGCGAAGAACTTTTGTGGCCTCTGCCATCGCCGCTCTGCTCTTTGTTCCGCCCTGGCGGTTTATGTACGCCACTGCTGTTATGTTGTCTGACTGAATCAAGATGGGCAGACCGTGAAGATGTTCCGCTTGCAGAATGCCGTTGTAAATGGCCCTTAAATCCAGAATGTTTATGTGCAGACAAGCTTCCCGGCATGACCATTTTCCCTGAAAATTTCTCCCGTGTGACTTAGTGATGAGCGGGTTCGGTTTCTCGGAATCCGAACCCGCCGAACTTCAGCTTTTTTTACACGGGGCCGAGCAGGCTCGGATCCTCCCGCCTTGCTCGGTTAACCCGAGCGCGCCCGAACGTCATCATCCCGCTGTCGGATTCTCGCGAGACTCGGATTCTATATAAGGAGCCGCGCGTCGCCGCCATTTTCACACGTGCATTGAGATTGATAGGGAGAGGACGTGGCTGGCGTCCTCTCCGTTTATAGAGAAGAGAGTAGAGAGTTAGAGACACTATTTACTAATTTTGGGGAGCATATTAGGACTGGAGTACTACTACTTGCGGATAGTGTGACCAGTGACCATTGACCACCAGTTTAATTAATCCGTTCTCTGCCTGAAAAAAAACGATACACAGTGTGACACAGTCACATACCATATCTGTGCTCAGCCTCAGTGTGCTGCATCATCATATGTAATACTGTATATCTGACTGTGCTGAGTGCTCACTGCTCACACAGCTTAATTGTGGGGGGAGACTGGGGAGCAGTTAGAGCAGGAGTACATAAATATTTTAAGTACAGTGCACACTTTTGCTGCCAGAGTGCCACACTGCCAGTGTGACTGACCAGTGACCACACTGACCACCAGTATATTGTGATTGTCTGCTTAGGACGGAGTACTACTTGCTGATCGTGTGACCAGTGACCACCACCAGTTTAATTAATCCGTTCTCTGCCTGAAAAAAAACGATACACAGTGTGACACAGTCACATACCATATCTGTGCTCAGCCCAGTGTGCTGCATCATATGTAATACTGTATATCATTATCTGACTGTGCTGAGTGCTCACTGCTCACACAGCTTAATTGTGGGGGAGACTGGGGAGCAGTTATAGCAGGAGTACATATTTTAAGTACAGTGCACACTTTTGCTGCCAGAGTGCCACTGTGACTGACCAGTGACCACTGACCACCAGTATATTGTGATTGTCTGCTGACCACCAGTATATTGTGATTGTCTGCCTGAAAAAGTTAAACACTCGTCGTGTGGTGTTTTTATAAACGCATTCTGCAGACAGTGTCCAGCAGGTCCGTCATTACATAATATATACCTGTCCGGCTGCAGTACTAGTGTAAAGATGTGCCCTGTGGGCACATCTGTGTTGCTGTCCCTAGCTGGGGGCAGCGCTGGGGCAGCTTGTCTGTCCCCAGCGCTGGGTGCGTGGCGGCGGGTGTCCGGTGCAGGGATTACCCTTTTCCCTGCACCGGACAGGAGGCTGCTGGAGGATTCGAATGTTGGCGCCCTCCGGGAGCCAATCGCGGCTCCCGGAGCGGCAGCCAGTCAGAGAGGGACGCGGCGAGCCAATCGGCGCTCGCCGCGTCATAGGCCCCGCCCCCAAAGGGACGGAGCGCGCGGAAGAGCGCGAAGAAGAAAGGAGACGTCGCGCGGAGTAGAGAAGAAGAGCCGGACGGGGAGCCAAGACGGCGTGGACGAAGAAGACGGCGGCCGTGGGGAGAAGAGCTCCGGTGGCAGCTGAAGAGGCCGGAAGACGTCGGCCTGCAGGAGGAAGATGTCCAGCGGCGGCTGGACGCGGAGGAGAGACGGCGGCGCCGCTGGCCAGGACGGGTCAGCGGCAGAAGAGAGTGCCGGAGACCCCGCGGATCAGGTGAGGCCTTGGTGAGGCAACCTTCACCCCCTCCCCCCTTCCTCCCTCGACCACCAGGGACGGGCATTAGGCCCGAGGGCACAATTCAGGCACTAGGCCTGTGGCGCAGCTAGGAGTTTGGGGGCCAATATCTGATTAGGTGGTTTGGGCATTAGGCCCAAGCCACCCTCTCCCGTTGGCACCAGTTAGGCGGGCACTAGGCCCGGGGGCATATCAGGCACTAGGCCTGTGGAGCATTAGAGGGCGCTAGGCCCTAGTGTATTTTGGCCAAGTAGGTGCAGATAAGGTGACCCTGGGCACAAGGCCCAGGTCACCCAACGGGCAGCAAGTTAGGCGGGCGCTAGGCCCGTGGGCGAAGTCAGGCCTCCGGCCTGGGCGCAGTCAGGGGGCGCTAGGCCCAGCGAGTAAGTACCCCCCAAGGTGAATAAAGGTGGCACTGGGCTCGGGCCACCCGGAGGTGTTTAGGTGGGCAGGCCGTGTGGCACCCACCCACTTCCAGCGGCAGGTAGGGATTTAAAGGGACAACACCGTGTGATCTTGCATTCTGATATTGTGATGTATGTTGTTACCGTGCAGGGCAAATTGTCTGTTTGCATAGTTTTGTTGCACCACACCCACAGAGCTAGTTTGAGGGCTCTGCCGTTGTAGTTAGTATAGGGTGTGACACTAGGGTAGAGTTAGGCCCTGCACGGCTGTTTCTCTTTGCCTCCTTACAGGGACCTGTAAGTGGAGAAGATCGAAGTGCAAGACTCGTGACGGTGAGTAGCATCCGTGTACGTTTGTCCCTTGTCTGTCCCCGAGCGCCGGAGTCGGGATTGCTCACGGACGTGAGAATCCTTTTCATCACACTACGTGCGAGAGCGCGAGTGTGTGAAATCTGGGTGGCTGAGGCTTTGTGCCGGTGATGACCATTCACCCAACCGGTGAAGGTCGCGGTCACCCCTGGGGTATCCCCTGTTCCAGTGGAAGAAGGGTCGATACCCCCTTTAAGGTAAATTATTCTCTCCTCAGCTCGGTCGTCGGTCAGCTCCGAGAGGGAATCGCCGTGTCCGGATCCGACTGAAGATTTCCAGGTCCGTTGGAGGTTCTGGTACCGGAAGGTGAGAGAGAGCGGCGCCTGGTGAGTACAGAGTCTACACCTGCACGGCAGCAGGCACCACCACACCGCAGCCGCACCTCTCACACTAGTGTGAGATATATATATATATATATATATATATATATATATATATATATATTTTAATTTTATCTCATTATCATCCAGTCTATATTAGCAGCAGACACAGTACGGTAGTCCACGGCTGTAGCTACCTCTGTGTCGGCAGTCGCTCGTCATCCATAAGTATACTAGTATCCATCCATCTCCATTGTTTACCTGAGGTGCCTTTTAGTTGTGCCTATTAAAATATGGAGAACAAAAATGTTGAGGTTCCAAAAATAGGGAAAGATCAAGATCGACTTCCACCTCGTGCTGAAGCTGCTGCCACTAGTCATGGCCGAGACGATGAAATTCCATCAACGTCGTCTGCCAAGGCCGATGCCCAATGTCATAGTACAGAGCATGTAAAATCCAAAACACCAAATATCAGTAAAAAAAGGACTCAAAAATCTAAAATAAAATTGTCGTCGGAGAAGCGTAAACTTGCCAATATGCCATTTACCACACGGAGTGGCAAGGAACGGCTGAGGGCCTGTCCTATGTTCATGACTAGTGGTTCAGCTTCACATGAGGATGGAAGCACTCAGCCTCTCGCTAGAAAAATGAAAAGACTTAAGCTGGCAAAAGCACAGCAAAGAACTGTGCGTTCTTCGAAATCCCAAATCCACAAAGAGTCCAATTGTGTCGGTTGCGATGCCTGACCTTCCCAACACTGGACGTGAAGAGCATGCGCCTTCCACCATTTGCACGCCCCCTGCAAGTGCTGGAAGGAGCACCCGCAGTCCAGTTCCTGATAGTCAGATTGAAGATGTCAGTGTTGAAGTACACCAGGATGAGGAGGATATGGGTGTTGCTGGCGCTGGGGAGGAAATTGACCAGGAGGATTCTGATGGTGAGGTGGTTTGTTTAAGTCAGGCACCCGGGGAGACACCTGTTGTCCGTGGGAGGAATATGGCCATTGACATGCCTGGTGAAAATACCAAAAAAAAATCAGCTCTTCGGTGTGGAAGTATTTCAACAGAAATGCGGACAACATTTGTCAAGCCGTGTGTTGCCTTTGTCAAGCTGTAATAAGTAGGGGTAAGGACGTTAACCACCTCGAAACATCCTCCCTTATACGTCACCTGCAGCGCATTCATAATAAGTCAGTGACAAGTTCAAAAACTTTGGGCGACAGCGGAAGCAGTCCACTGACCAGTAAATCCCTTCCTCTTGTAACCAAGCTCACGCAAACCACCCCACCAACTCCCTCAGTGTCATAGGCGTGCGCAGCACATTTTATTAGGGGGTGCACGACTGGAATGGTGTGCCTAGCCCCGCCCACTGGGTGTGCCTAGCCCCATATTTTCTTGACATGGATATTACATATTGCTTTTTAATCATTTTGCTGTCTCTGAGTGCCAGTTTTTTATGGACCTTTATATATCTATCTTTCTGAGCACCTGAGCAAGTTGTGCTTTTATGGGAGTGCCGGCTGCTGCTGTAAGGATAGATTATATATATATACACTGCTCAAAAAAATAAAGGGAACACTAAAATAACACATCCTAGATCTGAATGAATGAAATATTCTTATTAAATACTTTGTTCTTTACATAGTTGAATGTGCTGACAACAAAATCACACATAAATTATCAATGGAAATTAAATTTATTAACCCATGGAGGTCTGGATTTGGAGTCACCCTCAAAATTAAAGTGGAAAAACACACTACAGGCTGATCCAACTTTGATGTAATGTCCTTAAAACAAGTCAAAATGAGGCTCAGTAGTGTGTGTGGCCTCCACGTGCCTGTATGACCTCCCTACAACCCACAGAAGTGGCTCAGGTAGTGCAGATCATCCAGGATAGCACGTCAATGCGAGCTGTGGCAAGAAGGTTTGCTGTGTCTGTCAGCGTAGTGTCCAGAGCATGGAGGCGCTACCAGGAGACAGGCCAGTACATCAGGAGACGTGGAGGAGGCCGTAGGAGGGCAACAACCCAGCAGCAGGACCGCTACCTCCGCCTTTGTGCAAGGAGGAACAGGAGGAGCACTGCCAGAGCCCTGCAAAATGACCTCCAGCAAGCCACAAATGTGCATGTGTCTACTCAAACGATCAGAAACAGACTCTATGAGGGTGGTATGAGGGCCCGACGTCCACAGGTGGGGGTTGTGCTTACAGCCCAACACCGTGGAGGACGTTTGGCATTTGCCAGAGAACACCAAGATTGGCAAATTCGCCACTGGCGCCCTGTGCTCTTCACAGATGAAAGCAGGTTCTCACTGAGCACATGTGACAGACGTGACAGAGTCTGGAGACGCCAAGGAGAACGTTCTGCTGCCTGCAACATCCTCCAGCATGACCGGTTTGGCAGTGAGTCAGTAATGGTGTGGGGTGGCATTTCTTTGGGGGGTCGCACAGCCCTCCATGTGCTCGCTAGAGGTAGCCTGACTGCCATTAGGTACCGAGATGAGATCCTCAGACCCCTTGTGAGACCATATGCTGGTGCGGTTGGCCCTGGGTTCCTCCTAATGCAAGACAATGCTAAACCTCATGTGGCTGGAGTGTGTCAGCAGTTCCTGCAAGATGAAGGCATTGATGCTATGGACTGGCCCGCCCGTTCCCCAGACCTGAATCCAATTGAGCACATCTGGGACATCATGTCTCGCTCCATCCACCAACGCCACGTTGCACCACAGACTGTCCAGGAGTTGGCGGATGCTTTAGTCCAGGTCTGGGAGGAGATCCCTCAGGAGACCATCCGCCACCTCATCAGGAGCATGCCCAGGCGTTGTAGGGAGGTCATACAGGCACGTGGAGGCCACACACACTACTGAGTCTCATTTTGATTTGTTTTAAGGACATTACATCAAAGTTGGATCAGCCTGTAGTGTGTTTTTCCACTTTAATTTTGAGGGTGACTCCAAATCCAGACCTCCATGGGTTAATAAATTTGATTTCCATTGATCATTTTTTTGTGATTTTGTTGTCAGCACATTCAACTATGTAAAGAACAATGTATTTAATAAGAATATTTCATTCAGATCTAGGATAAGTTATTTTAGTGTTCCCTTTATTTTTCTGAGCAGTGTATGTGTGTATAATATATATATATATATATATATATATATATATAGTGTAAAGAGCTGGCACTCAATGGATGATCCGTTAGTTGCCTTCCCAAAAACGCCTTGCAGCGAATTAAAGACAGCTTGTAAAAGGCGGCACTCCTAGGACTTACTTATAGATAATATAAATGGGTGACGAGCAACACAATAAGCTGTTAACGTTTCAGTTTTATTACAAAAACTGACGAAAGTATTTGTAATAAAACTGAAACGTTAACAGGTTATTGTGTTGCTCGTCACCCATTTATATTATCTATAATTAAGTCCTAGGAGTGCCGCCTTTTACAAGCTGTCTTTAATTCGCTGCAAGGCGTTTTTGGGAAGGCAACTAACGGACCATCCATTGAGTGCCAGCTCTTTACACTATATATATATATTATATATATATATATATATATATATATATATATATATATATATATATATATATATATATATATATATATATATATATATATGTCCTGGGAGTGCCACCTTCTACAAGAGATTTTATATATATATATATATATATATATATATATATATATATATATATATATATATTAATAATAATAATAACCCTTTATTTTCTTATACACCCCCACCCCCTGCCTGGCCTGAACTGTGCCCTAGTGCACACAAAGACAGTGAGTGAGTCTCTCACTCACATTCTGAAGGCTCAGGCAGGATACTGTTCTCCTCCAGCGGACCAGCGGTCGAAAATGGCAGGGCGGCAGGGCACACACTACTCACTGCCACTGTCTAGAAGTGAGCACGGGCGGGAGCCGGGACTCGGAGGACAGCCGACAAAGCAGGGCAGGAAGGGAGGGAGGGCGCGCGGTGTGACGTGCTGAAGTCACACGCGAGGCAATCAGATTATGACGGTGGGTGGGCTGGGCTGTGCGGCCAGCCCACCCGTCCACGAAGAAGCTGCTTATGTTATGTGCAGCTGACAGGGAGCTGTGTGAGTGTGACCGGCGGCGGCGCAGCGGGAAGGGGTGAATGCTGGATGCAGGACTCAGGTTATCCGATCATCGCTATCAGTGCGCTGCTGTAGTAGCAGTAGCACTGCTACAACAGCAGCACACAGACAGCGATGATCGGATTGCAGGTGTGATGTGCGGGGGGTGCCGGACATTAGGGGGTGCCTGTGCGCACCAGGCACCCCCCGTGCGCACACCTATGCTCAGTGTCAATTTCCTCCTTCCCCAGGAATGCCAATAGTCCTGCAGGCCATGTCACTGGCAATTCTGACGAGTCCTCTCCTGCCTGGGATTCCACCGATGCATCCTTGCGTGTAACGCCTACTGCTGCTGGCGCTGCTGTTGTTGCTGCTGGGAGTCGATGGTCATCCCAGAGGGGAAGTCGTAAGACCACTTTTACTACTTCCACCAAGCAATTGACTGTCCAACAGTCCTTTGCGAGGAAGATGAAATATCACAGCAGTCATCCTGCTGCAAAGCGGATAACTGAGGCCTTGGCATCCTGGGTGGTGAGAAACGTGGTTCCGGTATCCATCATTACTGCAGAGCCAACTAGAGACTTGTTGGAGGTACTGTGTCCCCGGTACCAAATACCATCTAGGTTCCATTTCTCTAGGCAGGCGATACCGAAAATGTACACAGACCTCAGAAAAAGAGTCACCAGTGTCCTAAAAAATGCAGCTGTACCCAATGTCCACTTAACCACGGACATGTGGACAAGTGGAGCAGGGCAGGGTCAGGACTATATGACTGTGACAGCCCACTGGGTAGATGTATGGACTCCCGCCGCAAGAACAGCAGCGGCGGCACCAGTAGCAGCATCTCGCAAACGCCAACTCTTTCCTAGGCAGGCTACGCTTTGTATCACCGGTTTCCAGAATACGCACACAGCTGAAAACCTCTTACGGCAACTGAGGAAGATCATCGCGGAATGGCTTACCCCAATTGGACTCTCCTGTGGATTTGTGGCATCGGACAACGCCAGCAATATTGTGTGTGCATTAAATCTGGGCAAATTCCAGCACGTCCCATGTTTTGCACATACCTTGAATTTGGTGGTGCAGAATTATTTAAAAAACGACAGGGGCGTGCAAGAGATGCTGTCGGTGGCCAGAAGAATTGCGGGACACTTTCGGCGTACACGCACCACGTACAGAAGACTGGAGCAACACCAAAAACGCCTGAACCTGCCCTGCCATCATCTGAAGCAAGAAGTGGTAACGAGGTGGAATTCAACCCTCTATATGCTTCAGAGGTTGGAGGAGCAGCAAAAGGCCATTCAAGCCTATACAATTCAGCACGATATAGGAGGTGGAATGCACCTGTCTCAAGCGCAGTGGAGAATGATTTCAACGTTGTGCAAGGTTCTGCTGCCCTTTGAACTTGCCACACGTGAAGTCAGTTCAGACACTGTGAGCCTGAGTCAGGTCATTCCCCTCATCAGGCTTTTGCAGAAGAAGCTGGAGACATTGAAGGAGGAGCTAAGACAGAGCGATTCCGCTAGGCATGTGGGACTTGTGGATGGAGCCCTTAATTCGCTTAACAAGGATTCACGGGTGGTCAATCTGTTGAAATCAGAGCACTACATTTTGGCCACCGTGCTCAATCCTAGATTTAAAACCTACCTTGGATCTCTCTTTCCGGCAGACACAAGTCTGCTGGGGTTCAAAGACCTGCTGGTGAGAAAATTGTCAAGTCAAGCGGAACGCGACCTGTCAACATCTCCTCCTTCACATTCTCCCGCAACTGGGGGTGCGAGGAAAAGGCTCAGAATTCCGAGCCCACCCGCTGGCGGAGATGCAGGGCAGTCTGGAGCAACTGCTGATGCTGACATCTGGTCCGGACTGAAGGACCTGCCAACGATTACGGACATGTCGTCTACTGGCACTGCATATGATTCTCTCCCCATTGAAAGAATGGTGGAGGATTATATGAGTGACCGCATCCAAGTAGGCATGTCAGACAGTCCGTACTTATACTGGCAGGAAAAAGAGGCAATTTGGAGGCCCTTGCACAAACTGGCTTTATTCTACCTAAGTTGCCCTCCCACAAGTGTGTACTCCGAAAGAGTGTTTAGTGCCGCCGCTCACCTTGTCAGCAATCGGCGTACGAGGTTACTTCCAGAAAATGTGGAGAAGATGATGTTCATTAAAATGAATTATAATCAATTCCTCCGTGGAGACATTGACCAGCAGCAATTGCCTCCACAAAGTACACAGGGAGCTGAGATGGTGGATTCCAGTGGGGACGAATTGATAATCTGTGAGGAGGGGGATGTACACGGTGATATATCGGAGGATGATGATGAGGTGGACATCTTGCCTCTGTAGAGCCAGTTTGTGCAAGGAGAGATTAATTGCTTCTTTTTTGGTGGGGGTCCAAACCAACCCGTCATTTCAGTCACAGTCGTGTGGCAGACCCTGTCACTGAAATGATGGGTTGGTTAAAGTGTGCATGTCCTGTTTATACAACATAAGGGTGGGTGGGAGGGCCCAAGGACAATTCCATCTTGCACCTCTTTTTTCTTTAATTTTTCTTTGCGTCATGTGCTGTTTGGGGAGTATTTTTTTGAAGGGCCATCCTGCGTGACACTGCAGTGCCACTCCTAGATGGGCCAGGTGTTTGTGTTGGCCACTAGGGTCGCTTAGCTTACTCACACAGCTACCTCATTGCGCCTCTTTTTTTCTTTGCGTCATGTGCTGTTTGGGGAGTAGTTTTTTGAAGGGCCAGCCTGCGTGACACTGCAGTGCCACTCCTAGATGGGCCAGGTGTTTGTGTCGGCCACTAGGGTCGCTTAGCTTACTCACACAGCTACCTCATTGCGCCTTTTTTTCTTTGCGTCATGTGCTGTTTGGGGAGTAGTTTTTTGAAGGGCCAGCCTGCGTGACACTGCAGTGCCACTCCTAGATGGGCCAGGTGTTTGTGTCGGCCACTTGGGTCGCTTAGCTTAGTCATCCAGCGACCTCGGTGCAAATTTTAGGACTAAAAATAATATTGCGAGGTGTTCAGAATAGACTGAAAATGAGTGGAAATTATGGTTTTTGAGGTTAATAATACTTTGGGATCAAAATGACCCCCAAATTCTATGATTTAAGCTGTTTTTTTAGGGTTTTTTGAAAATAAACACCCGAATCCAAAACACACCCGAATCCGACAAAAAAAATTCGGTGAGGTTTTGCCAAAACGCATTCGAACCCAAAACACGGCCGCGGAACCGAACCCAAAACCAAAACACAAAACCCGAAAAATTTCAAGTGCACATCCCTAGTGTGACTGCTCCCCAGCCTCGGAGACTTGCATCTGTGGTCACCAGGATCCAATCCTGAATCCCAAACCTGCGTCCCTCCAGAAGGTGAGAACTGTGCAGCCACCACAGGAGGGAGATCCTGGAAGATAGGATAGGATAGGATAGGATTTCCGGTGCATGTCCAGGTGAGACCCGGACCACTTATCCAACAGGTCCCACTGAAACACTCTGGTATCGTACCTGCCAAACTGAATGGCCTCGTAGGCCGCCACCATCTTCCCCAGCAAGAGTGCATTGAAGAAAAGACATTCTTGCCGGTTTCAAAATCTGTTTTACCATGTTCTGTATTTCCAGAGCTTTTTCCTCTGGAAGAAAAACTCTAATTCTGTATCCAGAATCATACCCAGGAACGACAGTCGTGTTGTCGGAACCAACTGTGATTTTGGTAAGTTTAGGAGCCAACCATGTTGTTGCAGAATCGTCAGTGAGAGCGCAACTTTTTCAGCAATTGGTCCTTGGATCTCGCCTTTATGAGGAGATCGTCCAAGTACAGGATAATTGTGAACCATCATTTCCGCAATAACCTTGGTGAAAATCCTCGGAGCCGTGTACAGACCAAACGGCAACGTCTGAAATTGGTAATGACAATCCTGAACAGCAAACCTCAGGTAAGCTTGATGTGGAGGATATATGGGGACGTGTAAGTAGGTATCCTTTATGTCGACCGACACCATAAAATCCCCCTCCTCCAGACTGGAGATCACTGCTCGGAGAGATTCCATCTTGAATTTGAATTTCTTTAGAAAGAAATTGAGGGATTTTAGGTTCAGAATCGGTCTGACTGAGCCATCCGGCTTCGGGACCACGAACAGGCTCTAATAAAAGCCTTCCCCCTGCTGTGACAATGACTTGATTTTGACACAGCTTTAGTATTGCAGCGCATACTACCTCCCTTTCTGGAAGAGAAGCTGGCAAGGCCGATTTGGGGGGGGGGGGAATCGGTGAGGGGGCACGTCTTGAAACTCTAATTTGTACCCTTGGGTTACTATTTCTAATATCCAGGGCAGAGTGAACCCAGACCTGACTGAAGAGTTTGAGACATGCCCCAACCGGTGCTGACTCCCGCAGAGGAGCCCCAGCGTCATATGGTAAATTTGGTATAATCCGGAGAGGACTTCTGTTCCTGGGAACTTGCCACAGCCTGTGATCTTTTTCCCCTTCCTTTTGCAGCAAGGAAGGAGGACCCTCGTCCTTTGTTGTATTTATTGGGCCGAAAGGACTGCATCTGATAGTGGGGTGTTTTCTTTTGTTGTGCAGGAACATATGGTAAAAATGATGACTTACCCGCGGTAGCCGTAGATACCAGGTCAGTGAAGCTGTCACCAAACAAGACACTACTGTTAAACGGTAGAGACTCCATAATCTTCTTAGAGTCAGCATCAGCATTTCATTGATGAATCCACAATGCCCTCCTAGCCGAGACTGCCATGGCATTGGCTCTTGATCCCAAAAGGCCAATATCCCTTGCAGCTTCTTTTAAATATGCTGCAGCGTCCCTGATATGACCCAGTGTCAAAAGCACGCTATCCCTGTCCACGGTATCTATCTCAGATGACAAGTTATCTGCCCACTTTTCAATAGCGCTACTCACCCATGCCAAAGCAACGGCAGGCCTGAGTAGCAAACCTGTAGTGACAAATGGATTTTAGTGTATTTTCCTGCTTACGATCCGCAGGAGACGGAAGCGCTACCTTTTTGGACAGACGCTTTATCCACCGTGGGGGTTCCCCAGAGGGGAACGGATGCGCCACCGGAATTCTTTTGGGAACCTGTACCTTCTTGTCAGGATTTTCCCAAGCCTTTTCAAAAAAAGAGCATTCAGTTCGAGAGGGAGGAAACGTTTCCTCAGGTTTCTTTCCTTTAAACATACAGACCCTAGCATCAGGCACAGCAGGGTCCTCCGTGATATGCAATACATACAATCATGTACTGAATGCTCTTAGGCAGTTTAGGATTTAATCTGGCATCACTATAGTCGACACTAGAATCAGAGTCCGTGTCGGTATCTGTATCTATCTGGATAAATGCACGTTTCTGTGACCCCGCAGGGGTCTGAGCTTGCAACAATGCATCCTCCATGGATTTTCTCCATGTCTGGTTCTTAGACTCAGATTTATCTAATCTCTTAGTCAACCGAGCCACATTTGCATTCAAAACACTCAACATATTTACTCCCACAGCCTTCTCTGTCCCCACTCCAGCCTCCTCCTGGGAAGAGCACTCGGCCTCAGACTTTGACACACACGTACCGACACCCACAACCACACTGGGGCTATAGGAGACAGACCCACAGCAAAGCCTGTTAGAGAAACACAGAGGGAGTTCTGCCAGCTCACAACCCAACGCCTATCCCGGTTCTGATACTGCCCAGACCTGTTAGCGCTTTTAAATTCAATAAATTAGCACAAAATCCCTTGTGCTCCCCCCCCCCCCCCCGTTTTGCACCCTGTTACTTGTACAGTATAGGGACATGCGGTGAGCTAAATGGCTCAGGTGGAACTAGCTGGCCCCAGAGCCAGATTTACACACAATATAGAAGTCAAAGGGTACATCTGGGCATTATACACAGGTGCAGCAGTATAAACTCCTGGAAATTTGTCGAGTTTTGATCAGAGATGAGTGGAAAAGATAGGTAGGTGAGGCAGAGTTTTGGCTATAAAAATTATTAGAATAATGCAAAGGAGATATTTCTAACATTCTTTGTATTTATCATATACTTAACACAGTCAAAACTCTGGCACAAATGTAAGTATGACAGGAAAGGCTCTGCCTCACCCCACTGCACGTCACTGGTACAGTAGTGTGGGAGGCCAGGCTCAGCGTCTCTGCAGCTGTGAAGAGAAAATGGCGCTGATTAGAGCTGTGAGGGCTAAGCCACGCCCCCTTAATGGCGCGCTTCAGTCCCGCTTATTTTTGTAAATTTATGGAAGAGGGAAGTCCTAAGACAACAGTGGGCGCTGATTAAGAATGTATTTAACTAAGGAGTTGAATAAATACTATTATATCAATTCTTTATATGCAAAAGAATTCTATTAGATAGTCTATACAAATATATCTCTCACCCTTCTGGCTGCCCACAAAGGTGGACCTGGCTGTCCACCGTATAAGGCAGAACCAAAGAAAAAGGGGAGATGTGGGCGCTCAGAGGTGATCGTAAGTCAACAGCTGCTGGTTTTGTAAATAAAAATAATTTATTGGTAAGAAATTTCTCACAAATAGACATTAAATGGCTGTAATGCCATTAGCAATACATATACACATTCAACTATAAAAAAAAATTGGCATAAAATCACAAAACAAATTAATATAATGATTAAAACTAATGACTGTGTCCAGGGCCTCAGGACTTATAATAGGGTACCCACCCTAATAAAAGTAAGTTTTCTTGCATGCAAAAGCTTGTTGTTAGTTGCAGTTAGGGTTAGTGCATAATATGTTCAGATTGCACATTGCGGAATGAAGGCTATGTAGTGTTGGAAAAAGCCTGTTAGTACTTCACCATAGGACGCTGGTGGATGTAATATTCAATAATATGGCTGAGTGTTAAACATGCCAGTCCCGCGGCTGTCTCCTATAGAACAAGCTTGTTTAGTTCACTCACTGTTTGGATGGCTGTCCGCACTGCGGCGGTTCCCTTTGGGCAATGCTTGGTATGATGTGCTGTCTAGGAGCACTGTGCCTGGACAGGAGCGGAGACAGAAATTCGTGTGTGCAGGTCCTGGATGGCAGGGGACGCTGTAATGCCGCGATGCACGGCTTCTGGGTTCGGGGCTTCCGGTTGCGGTCCACCTGCGTTCCACAGTCGTAACAGGTCACCTGACGCGTTTCTCCGCCTCCAAAGTGGGCGGTTTCATCAGAGGTATGCCTGATGGTGATTGCAGTCTCTGTTTATACCCGCTTCTGACTCCTCATTGGTTACCAGAATAAACGGATTACAATTAACCCTTTCTGCATATTTTTATTTTGAACACAACCAGCAACATGCATTGGTCCTATTGCTACTGTGTTTTTTTCATTATTTAATCAATCTATTGAGAAAGCAATTTACAACACATACAAATGAGATCTTGACTAAGAAAATATATACACATATTTTCATACCTGTATGATAATGGTTAATAGTACATAATTCTACACCTATTTCAGGCTTATATTTTAATTGACCACAATATAATCCATTATGGGGATAGAAATAAATAAATAAATAAATAAATAAGAACGGGAGCTAATATGGACATAGACAGAAAAAAGGCTTAGAGGTAAGTTCTTATTTATTTATTTCTATCCCCATAATGGATTATATTGTGGTCAATTAAAATATAAGCCTGAAATAGGTGTAGAATTATGTACTATTAACCATTATCATACAGGTACGAAAATATGTGTATATATTTTCTTAGTCAAGATCTCAGTGTGGTCAAATAGGTGTTTATTTCTAAATACATTTGTATGTGTTGTAAATTGCTTTCTCAATAGATTGATTAAATAATGAAAAAAACACAGTAGCAATAGGACCAATGCATGTTGCTACGTTGCTGGTTGTGTTCAAAATAAAAATATGCAGAAAGGGTTAATTGTAATCCGTTTATTCTGGTAACCAATGAGGAGTCAGAAGCGGGTATAAACATAGACTGCAATCACCATCAGGCATACCTCTGATGAAACCGCCCACTTTGGAGGCGGAGAAACGCGTCAGGTGACCTGTTACGACTGTGGAACGCAGGTGGACCGCAACCGGAAGCCGGAACCCCCGAACCCGGAAGCCGCGCATCGCGGCATTACAGCGTCCCCTGCCATCCAGGACCTGCACACACGAATTTCTGTCTCCGCTCCTGTCCAGGCACAGTGCTCCTAGACAGCACATCATACCAAGCATTGCCCAAAGGGAACCGCCGCAGTGCGGACAGCCATCCAAACAGTGAGTGAACTAAACAAGCTTGTTCTATAGGAGACAGCCGCGGGACTGGCATGTTTAACACTCAGCCATATTATTGAATATTACATCCACCAGCGTCTTATGGTGAAGTACTAACAGGCTTTTTCCAACACTACATAGCCTTCATTCCGCAATGTGCAATCTGAACATATTATGCACTAACCCTAACTGCAACTAACAACAAGCTTTTGCATGCAAGAAAACTTACTTTTATTAGGGTGGGTACCCTATTATAAGTCCTGAGGCCCTGGACACAGTCATTAGTTTTAATCATTATATTAATTTGTTTTGTGATTTTATGCCAATTTTTTTTATAGTTGAATGTGTATATGTATTGCTAATGGCATTACAGCCATTTAATGTCTATTTGTGAGAAATTTCTTACCAATAAATTATTTTTATTTACAAAACCAGCAGCTGTTGACTTACGATCCCCTCTGAGCGCCCACATCTCCCCTTTTTTTTTTTTGTAAATTTACACTGGCAGGGGTCTGTATTTAGTGCCCAGGCACTGTATACTCTTGTGCCAGTCGCTAATGAGGTTTTATGCTGCCCAGGGCGCCGCCCTGCAGTGCCGTCTTGTATGTGGGAGCATGGCGCGCAGCGCGGCCGCTGCGCAGTACCTCAAAAGCAGTCACTGAAATCTTCTGCCGTCACTGAAGTCTTCTGATCTTCTACTCACCAAGCTTCTGACTTCTGGCTCTGCAAGGCGGTTGACGGCGCGGCTTCGGGTTCGAGCATCTAGGCGTACCTAGCGATCAGACCCTCTGGAGCTAATGGTGTCCAGTAGCCTAAGAAGCAGAGCCCTGAAACTAACAGAAGTAGGTCTGCTTCTCTCCCCTCAGTCCCACGATGCAGGGAGCCTGTTGCCAGCAGGTCTCCCTGAAAATAAGAAACCTAACAAAAAGTATTTTTTCTGAGAAACTCTGGAGAGCTCCTCAGATTATGTGCCCAGTGAGACTGGATGCACACTAACTGGAGTCTGGAGGAAGGGCATAGAGGGAGGAGCCAGTTCACACCCATTTAAAGTCTTAAAGTGCCCATGTCTCCTGCGGATCCCGTCTATACCCCATGGTTCTTGAAGCATCCCCAGCATCCTCTAGGACATATGAGAAACCACCTTTTTAGACAGTCTAGATACAGAAGCGTCTACTATAGGCTGGTTTTCCCACTTTTTCCTATCATCCTCAGGGAAAGGAAAAGCCACAAGAACCCTCTTTGGAATCTGGAATTTTTATCTCTGGATTTTCCCAGGATTTTTCAAATAATGTGTTTCATTCCTTAGACGCAGGGAAGGTCAGGGAGGCCTTCTTATTGTCTGTAACGTAAGCATCCTCTACCTGTTCAGGTGGTTTGTCATTAATGTGTAACACATCCCTAATAGCCTCAATCATGAGTTGTACCCCTCTTGCCAGGGAAGCCTCACCCCCCCACCCCCGCGTATCTGCATCACCCTCTGCTGTGTCAGAGTCGGGGTCCGTGTCAACCTGCATAATCTGAGCAAGCGCACATTTCTTGGATACACCAGGGGATTTTGAGGTAGTGGGGACAGAACCAGACAAAAGCTCCACAGATTGTTTTAAAATCTGTGACTCAGTCTCATAACGCGTAATCCTAATAGAAATCTGGGATATCCTTCCCTTAATAGAAGCTACCCACTGGGGCTCGGCTTCGGAAGGCTGAGACAAAATATTACATTCCTGTGTACATGGAATGGATTCCTCTGGAGAAGATACATATTCTGCCGCACAAGACACAGAGTGCCTGAACATGGTTATGTGAGAAATTGCATACACACACACACAGGAAAATGTCAGACACAGTTTCCCCAAAGTACCTTCAGAGAAACACAGAGCTTGGAGCCAGCACACACAGCACCCCAGTAGGCAGTTATAGAATAACTACCTGGCGCTGACTGTGTACCCTTAATAGAACTACACAGTATTAGACAGTCTCACACCACCACCCCACCCCCCCTCTACAACCCCCTTGGTACCGCACAGGATAGCTGGAGTCGTGGAGGGTCAGCGCTCCCTGTCAACGTCTCAGAGTGTGGATCTGCAGGGAGAAAATGGCGCTGGTGAGCTGCTGGGTCCGCTCTGAGAAGCTCCACCCCCAAATATGGCGCATCTTCCCGCACTTTGGATGTTTATACTGGCCTGAGGTAATGGCGCTAGCAGTAGTCCCAGTTCCTAAAAATGGTAAGGCCTGTGAGCCAAATGACTATCGACCAATTGCTCTGACATCTCTTATAATGAAGGCCTTTGAAAGATTGGTTATGGGATATATAAAGAAAAATCTCGGCTAATCTGGATCCTTTCCAGTTTGCATACAAAGCAAATAGGTCGTCGGATGGGGCGTGGCTTGGATCGGCATGGAGTAGCTGTGTGCAGCCTTAGCTCTCCACTAAAATCCTGCAAACCCATCCTTTTTACCCCAACCTGTGGATCCTGTTCCCTGCCAGCTGGCCCCTGAATGTGTGCTGCCTTTGCTGCTGCCCTTGCTGATCCGGTGAGCGGCGCGGGTGTGCTGTTGTGGACCTTCCAGCGTGGTCTCCGGCTCCCTACCCCTCCGACGGCCGCCGTCGGAGCTCCGGGAGCGGCGCGTGTCCGCGCACCCGGCGGTGTCTGAGCGCTGGTCCTCCGGCTGGGGGACTACAGAGAGGAGGGCCCTGTCGTCTGCTGGGTCCAGTGGAGGTGCATGCCTGGGGCCCCACTGCGGTGACGCTGGAGACCGAGTACGGGCGAAAAAGCCCGCGAAAAGCCGCCATTTTCAGTCCTGCTGCTCCTTCTCCCCCTGAGGTGCTGTGCGGTGCGATGACTGTGGTTGCCATCCTGTTTCCCTCTTGGGCTTAATACCTGTCCACAGTGCCCTTTTTTGGATGGACTATATACATTTCACTGGAGCCAGCTGCCCTACATTAGCTGCCTGTTATCCTGTGGGGACAGCTTGGGTGCCCCTGACTCAGCTTTCACTCTGCTGCAATTTCTACAACATACACCTGCTTCCTGATTATCTGCAGTGTGCCCACATACTTGCTCCGTTTATTGGGGTGCCATCTCTGTCCTGACTCTTGTGCAGAACCTGCTGTAATACTCCTCCGGATCTGCATTCCCGTTCAGGGATACCATGGTGAGGGGAGGACAGAGTGCAGCTAACGCTGCTGCGAAACTGGAGAAATTTGCCAGACCACAGCAGGCATCCACTTCGACAAAGCGGGGTGAGGCCGGCCCGCCCTCGCCGACGGCCGAGGGGGACACCTCTGACCATGATGAACAGGTGCATTCTACCCAGCAAATATTGCAGGCAATTTCTGCGTCCGAGCAGAGGGTCACGGACCGGATTGGGCAAGTACAAATGGATGTTTCTCTGCTAAGGCAGGATATGCAGAAGATCCGAGAGCGAGTGGGTGAAACTGAACATCGGATATCGGCTTTGGAGGATGCTGCTCCACCCTTGCAGTTGAAGGTGGCGGACCTGTCTACCCAAGTGACATCTATGCAGGCTAAAATGTCAGATATAGAAGGGAGATTGCGGCGCAACAACGTCCGGTTTGTCGGGCTCCCCGAGAGAGCGGAGGGCACCTCCCCGGAGTCATTTCTTGAAGGGTGGCTTATTGATCTATTTGGCAAGGAGGCATTTACCTCTCAATTTGCGGTGGAGAGGGCGCACAGGCTTCCACCTAGGCCGCCGCCGCCGGGGGCCCCGGCTAGAACATTTATTGCACGCTTCCTGCATTTCAAGGACCGTGATGCGGTGCTCCGTCTGGCCCGAACAAAGGGCCCTATTCAACAAGATGGACATAATATTTCCGTATTTCCTGATTTTGCCCTGGAGGTGCAAAAGAGCCGATCTCAATTTATTCACGTCAAGCGTCAGCTCAGAGACCGCAATATACAATATGCTATGCTGTTTCCAGCCAAGTTGCGGGTGGTGCTTAACAACACCACTCATTTTTTTACATCTCCTCAAGATGCTGGTGCATGGCTGGAACGTCAACCACGTTCTCCTTGATGATGTGTTGTTGCTCAGATGTTGATTTCATTCTTCTTGCACCGCTGTTTCTATTTATCTGATGCATATTCCTGTGAATATAAATGCACTGTGGGGATATATGCGATGTGGGGCGAATAGAAATGGGGCAAAATTATGGTATTGCTTGCTATGCATCGTTATGATATGGCGGTAACGGTCAGCCCCACATTGTTTTACTACTGTTTGATGCTTTATAATGGGGCATGTGCCTAGCTATGTTGTTTTTTCTTTTTTTTTTCAGGGTTGGGGTACTACTTCTTTCTACAAGTTGTGGAGAGCTCTTGCCGAAAATAGTGTAGGGGCTTTTCCTAAGGTTCTTTGGTTAGGCCCTTATCCCTTAGTTTGGTTACTTAATGGGAGTTATGGGATCCAGGTATGCCTTAAGTTTGCGAGGTGATACAGGGTGGGTGCGGGGGGGGTTAGTTTGTTTTTTTCTAAGCCATCACTTTTTAGTTCTGTGCGTACTGTGCAATGACACGCTATATCCATACGATACTGCTCTGTGCTCTTTTGTCTCCTGGGGCGTAGGGGGACTGGTTGCTCTTGTCCCTGTTTATTGTTTGCTCAGCCTTGCTCTGCTGCGATGCCAGGTTTTGATGTATGTCTCTTTAATCTATCCTGTTGCACCTTCCTTCTATAATTTCCATGTCTGCTGTTTCTGAGGGGCTTCGTCTGCTCAGCTGGAATGTTCGGGGATTGAATGAGAAAATTAAAAGATCGTTGGTCCTGACTCAGGTTAAAAAATACCAGGCGGACATAATTTGTCTTTCTGAAACACATTTGCATGGAGGTAGGGTGTTGGCACTTAAAAAACCATGGGTTAGTCACGTGTATCATTCCACTTTCTCTAGCAGTGCCAGAGGCGTTTCTGTAATGATTAGAAAGTCCGTACAATTTCACCTGGATGACTGTGAAACTGACCAATATGGCAGATACGTCTTCCTACGAGCCCATATCAACTGCAGATTGTTCCATGTATTAGCAGTATATGTCCCCCCGCCATATAATAATGAGGTTCTCCGTCATGCTGCCCGATTCCTGGCCCGGTCCCCTGCTACCCCTGTAATATGCCTAGGGGATTTCAACAATGTTATGGATGGTGGTATGGACAGGTGGAGGGAGTCTGTTGCGTCCTCCCCTCCCCTAGCGTCCCCTACCCCGTTCGCAAGACTGGTGGGGGAGCTGGGGCTGGAGGATGTATGGAGATGTCGTAATCCCACAGCTACTCACTTCTCCTGTCAGTCCGCTACCCATCATGCTTTTTCCCGTATTGACTTGGTTTTGGTTTCTCCTGATCTGTCCCCGGACGTGCTGGCGGTAGATTATCTCCCTAGGGGTATATCGGATCACTCTCCTGTTTTAGTTACAGTTAATATTGGTTGGGAGCGGGGTGCAAAAATGTGGAAGCTTAACCCCTTTTGGTTGACTTTGCTGGGGGAGGGTGCAGACCTGATTGCCGCTTGGGAAGGGTTCCAGGAAGACAATTTACTATTCAGTGATCTGCCGCTAAAACATGATGCTTTTAAAGCGTTTTTGCGAGGCTCCTTTATAAAGCGGATCTCTGAAGTTAAAGCGTTTAGTAAGAGGGAAGAGGTGCGGTTGGAATCTTTGTGCCGGCAGTTGGAGTCTCAATACCTTATTACCCATCTGCGATCTGATGAGCTGTTGTGGAAGAGCGCGCAGAGCGAGTGGTCGGATTGTTTATTTGAGAAATCCAGGCGTAGACTCCTTTTTGCAGGACATGAGCAGTATTTTCGGGCGGAGATGAATGGCAGCTACTTGGCTTTTTTGGCCCGGTCCGATTCCCCTAGAACTGTAATTCAGTGTGTGAAGAACTCTGCTGGCCAATTGTGTTACTCTGGATCAATGGTGGCGGAGACGTTCCGTAGTTATTATTCCTCGCTCTATGCCTCCCGAGCCAGTTACTCTGACGATCAGCTTCGGGATTTTTTGGCCCAGTTGACCTTGCCATGCTTGTCCCGGGAGGACTCGGGGGCTTTGGATGCACCTATCACGTTGGAAGAAGTGGAGGCTGCGATCCTGTCTCTCCCGGCGTCTAAGGCACCGGGATCCGATGGGCTTCCGGGGGAAGTCTATAAAAAATACAGTACGTTTTTTGCCCCCTATCTCCTACAATTGTTTGACTTACTCTTAGAGGGTAGGGCTCTCCCGCGCTCTATGGCCGAGGCCAATATAATTGTCCTGTTGAAACCAGGGAAGGACCCCCTGCTCCCCGAGTCTTATCGACCCATTTCCCTCCTCAATACTGATGTCAAGATACTGGCAAAAATCTTGGCATCTCGATTGAATTTGGTAATTGCAACAATAATTCACCCGGACCAGACTGGCTTTATGCCAGGTAAGTCCACGGCCCAAAATTTGCGTAGACTGTTCTGTCATCTCCAGAGGGGTGATGTGGTGGGGTCGGACGCGGTGGTGGTGTCCCTTGATGCGGCCAAAGCGTTCGACTCCGTAGAATGGAGGTACCTGTGGGGGGTGCTGGAGAAATTTGCTTTTGGCCCTCGATTTATTAGCTTTATCCAGTTGTTGTATTCCTTGCCTGTGGCTCGGGTGACGGCTAATGGTTTCACGTCTGAGCTTTTTGCGTTGGAGAGGGGCACTCGACAGGGTTGCCCCCTATCTCCTGCACTGTTTGCAATCGCCGTGGAGCCGTTGGCCGGCCTGCTGCGCAGTAATGGTAGGGTCAGGGGCGTTGAGATTGGGGGTCATGTGGATGTGGTAGCGCTATACGCGGATGACATGCTTCTTTTTTTGCAAGACTCTGATGACTCCCTACAAGCAGTGTTACAGGTAGTGGAAAATTTTGGTATCTTTTCCGGTCTACTAATTAACTGGGACAAATCCCACATTTTCCCCATCTCTGGCCTTCTCCCGGAAAATACACAGGGGGCGTATCCTTTGCAATGGACATTGCGGTTCAAGTATTTAGGCATCTGGATTACTCCTATGGCGCGTAGCTATGTGGCCCAAAATATTGACCCCATTCTAGCGACATTTAAAGAGAAGGCTCATAGCTGGAAAAAACTACCGTTGTCTGTCCTGGGTCGGGTTAATCTATTTAAAATGGTAATGCAGCCAAAATTCCTTTATGCTCTACACAATTCTCCGGTATACCTCCCCAAGAAGATCTTTACTGTTATAGAGGGCGTTCTGTCCTCATTTATATGGGGTGGCAGGCCAGCGAGAGTCTCTATCAGGACATTATGCAGATCTCAGATGTCCGGCGGGGCAAGTCTCCCTGATCTCAGACTATACTATGTAGCGACTCAGCTGTCTCATCTGAGTGAATGGATCGGGGATTCTCTAGGTACTACGGTGAGGGGGTTTCTGGCTGAGCGGGCGGAGTGCTCTCCTACTTTCTCTCTTTCTCCTCTTCAGCTTCTCCTCTCTGGTATCTCAGCGCCTGGCTTGCCTCCCCTGTTGCGTCAAGCCTTGCTCATCTGGCGCTATGCACACACTTTATATGATTGGGAGGGACATGATGCCGGTACTCCATTGTGGTTCAATAGTGCATACCCTGAGCTATATGAGATGTCGCTAGATAATATATGGATTGCTAGGGGTGTCGTGGCGCTGGGTCAGCTGTACCACGATGGAGTGCTGAAGTCATTTCAGCAACTGAAGATCGAATTTGATGTACCTAATACTGCTCTGTTCCGGTATTTTCGGCTTAGACATGCTGTACAAACTCAATTCCCTCATGGCCCACCACTGATTGTTGACTCACCTGTTAGGACGATGCTTACCTCTGAGTCAGAGGGGGAGGGTGTCTACCATATATGCTGCTTTAAATAATAGAAGCTACCCCGATCTATTAAATAATCTCCGTATTAAATGGGAGACTGATTTGGGGCGCTTGTCCCATGAGCAGTGGCTCCAGATTATGAGCTCCCTTAGATACACTACGCCGTGTATAAGATATAAGCAGGTTTTTTTCTATATTTTACACAGGGCCTATCGTACTCCAGTTACTATGCAGAGGGCTGGTCTTAGGGAAGATTCTAACTGCCCCAGGTGTCGGGCAGCCGATGCCGGATTTTGGCACTTACTGTGGGATTGCCCTGAGATTTCCCTTTTTTGGCGTAAAGTGTGGAGTGATGTGATCATGACAGCACCGTCCCTCCCTACATTAGATCCTGGTATATGCTTGTTTGGGTTAGATCTTGAGGAAACACACTCTGTCTTACTGTATAAATATGTCCTGTGTCTCACTACGCTGGCAAAAGTTGTTATTGCTAGGGTCTGGTTCTCGGCAGATGTGCCTAGGGTAGAGCACTGGAGGGCGTTGGTGAACGAGGTAATTCGTCATGAGAGGCATATGTATAAAATACGGGGTTCCACCTCTCGATTTACGGAGATGTGGGATCGCTGGAGTAGCACATGGCTGGGCGGGCAGGTATTGAGCACTTGAGCGACATTCGTAATAATATTGATATTCTATGTCGTGTACGCATATGCGAAAAGAATTAACACGCACACCGAACTGTGATCTGAAAATACCTGTTTATTGATGGCAATTGTTATAGTTTATTTCAATGTTGTTGCTTTGTCTTGTTGTGTCAATGTGTTACAAAACTCAATAAAAAATTACTTGATTCAAAAAAAAAAAAATAGGTCGTCGGATGACGTGGCTATCACTATGGTTCATTGTGTGGCGACCCACCTAGAACCCACATGTTCTTTTGCGAGAAGTTTGTGGATTACAGTTCAGCGTTTAATACGGTTATCCCAACATCGTTAGTGTGTAAAATTTGTAAATTATCTCAGTTAGGATTGAATAATTTTGTATGCAGATGGATTTTGGATTTTTTGACAAACAGGCCCCAATCTGTTAGATTGCATAATTCTCGGTCTAGCGAGCTCGTAATTAGTACGGGGGTGCCTCATGGTTGTGTACAGAATCCCCTGCTGTACTCTTTTTACTTACGATTGTATATTTCTAAATCGGAGTCAGTTCACATTATTAAATTTGCTGACGATATTGCAGTTGTAGATTTAATTAGTAATAATGATGAGTTCGAATATAGATCTGAGATCACTAGGTTAGAGGCTTGGAGTCAAACTAATCACTTAATTTTAAATGTAAAAAAAAACCTAAAGAAATGATTTTAGATTTTAGGAAATCGCATAAGCAGCCCTTTAGTCCTATAGTTGTAAATGGCCAGGAAGTGGAGACAGTTGAGTCTTTTAAATTCCTGGGTATTAACATCTCCAATGATTTGTCCTGAGGTACCCATACACAACGTGTTGTCAAAAAAGCCCAACAACGCTTGTTTCTGTTGAGGAAAATGCGTATGGCGGGATTATGTAAGGAGATTTTAGTTAATTTTTATTCGGCCATTTTAGAGAGAGTGTCCTTACATACGGAATTATGCTATGGTTTGGTACCTGCACTGCCGCAGAACGTACGTCTCTTCAGAGAGTGGTAAAAACTGCGAGTAGAGTTATTGGAGTTAGTTTGCCCTGTATTCAGGATATATATGAAAAAAGGCTCCTCACTAAGGTGAGAAGTATCTTGGGAGATCTATCTCATCCAAATGTGGGGGTGTTTTCTGTGCTGCCATCAAATAGGCGTTATCATTCTATTCTGTCGGACTAACCTGTTAAGGTTAGTTTCTCTGACGTCCTAAGTGGATGCTGGGGACTCCGTAAGGACCATGGGGAATAGCGGCTCCGAAGGAGACAGGGCACAAAAGTAAAAGCTTTAGGATCAGGTGGTGTGCACTGGCTCCTCCCCCTATGACCCTCCTCCAAGCCTCAGTTAGATCTTTGTGCCCGGCCGAGAAGGGTGCAATCTAGGTGGCTCTCCTAAAGAGCTGCTTAGAGTAAAAGTTTTGTTAGGTTTTTTATTTTCAGTGAGTCCTGCTGGCAACAGGCTCACTGCATCGAGGGACTTAGGGGAGAAGAAGTGAACTCACCTGCGTGCAGGATGGATTGGCTTCTTAGGCTACTGGACACTAGCTCCAGAGGGACGATCACAGGTACAGCCTGGATGGGTCACCGGAGCCGCGCCGCCGACCCCCTTGCAGATGCTGAAGAGAGAAGAGGTCCAGAAATCGGCGGCTGAAGACTTCCCAGTCTTCTTAAGGTAGCGCACAGCACTGCAGCTGTGCGCCATTGCTCTCAGCACACTTCACACCAACGGTCACTGAGGGTGCAGGGCGCTGGGGGGGGGCGCCCTGGGCAGCAATGAAAGTACCTATACTGGCTAAAAATACATCACATATAGCCCCTGGGGCTATATGGATGTATTTAACCCCTGCCAGGTTGTCAGAAAAACGGGAGAAGAAGCCCGCCGAAAAGGGGGCGGGGCCTATTCTCCTCAGCACACAGCGCCATTTTCCCTCACAGAACTGCTGGTGGGAAGGCTCCCAGGCTCTCCCCTGCACTGCACTACAGAAACAGGGTTAAAACAGAGAGGGGGGGGCATTTTTGTGGCGATATTATTACATATTAAGATGCTATAAGGGAAAACACTTCTATAAGGTTGTCCCTGTAAAATTATAGCGTTTTGGTGTGTGCTGGCAAACTCTCCCTCTGTCTCCCCAAAGGGCTAGTGGGGTCCTGTCCTCTATCAGAGCATTCCCTGTGTGTGTGCTGTGTGTCGGTACGTGTGTGTCGACATGTATGAGGACGATGTTGGTGAGGAGGCGGAGCAATTGCCTGTAATGGTGATGTCACTCTCTAGGGAGTCGACACCGGAATGGATGGCTTATTTAGGGAATTACGTGATAATGTCAACAAGCTGCAAGGTCGGTTGACGACATGAGACGGCCGGCAAACCAATTAGTACCTGTCCAGGCGTCTCAAACACCGTCAGGGGCTTTAAAACGCCCATTACCTCAGTCGGTCGACACAGACACAGACACGGACACTGACTCCAGTGTCGACGGTGAAGAAACAAACGTATTTTCCATTAGGGCCACACGTTACATGTTAAGGGCAATGAAGGAGGTGTTACATATTTCTGATACTACAAGTACCACAAAAAAGGGTATTATGTGGGGTGTGAAAAAACTACCTGTAGTTTTTCCTGAATCAGATAAATTAAATGAAGTGTGTGATGATGCGTGGGTCTCCCCCGATAGAAAATTAAAGGCGCTCACACGCTTATCAAAACAAGTGGCGTTACAGTCTCCAGATACGGCCGCCCTCAAGGAGCCAGCTAATAGGAGGCTGGAAAATATCCTAAAAAGTATATACACACATACTGGTGTTATACTGCGACCAGCGATCGCCTCAGCCTGGATGTGCAGCGCTGGGGTGGCTTGGTCGGATTCCCTGACTGAAAATATTGATACCCTTGACAGGGACAGTATTTTATTGACTATAGAGCATTTAAAGGATGCATTTCTATATATGCGAGATGCACAGAGGGATATTTGCACTTTGGCATCAAGAGTAAGTGCGATGTCCATGTCTGCCAGAAGATGTTTATGGACACGACAGTGGTCAGGTGATGCAGATTCCAAACGGCAGTATTGCCGTATAAAGGGGAGGAGTTATTTGGGGTCGGTCCATCGGACCTGGTGGCCACGGCAACAGCTGGAAAATCCACCTTTTTACCCCAAGTCACATCTCAGCAGAAAAAGACACCGTCTTTTCAGCCTCAGTCCTTTCGTCCCCATAAGGGCAAGCGGGCAAAAGGCCAGTCATATCTGCCCAGGGGTAGAGGAACGGAAGAAGACTGCAGCAGGCAGCCCCTTCCCAGGAACAGAAGCCCTCCACCGCTTCTGCCAAGTCCTCAGCATGACGCTGGGGCCGTACAAGCGGACTCAGGTGCGGTGGGGGGGTCGTCTCAAGAGTTTCAGCGCGCAGTGGGCTCACTCGCAAGTGGACCCCTGGATCCTACAAGTAGTATCCCAGGGGTACAGATTGGAAATTCGAGACGTCTCCCCCTCGCAGGTTCCTGAAATCTGCTTTACCAACGTCTCCCTCCGACAGGGAGGCAGTATTGGAAACAATTCACAAGCTGTATTCCCAGCAGGTGATAATCAAAGTACTCCTCCTACAACAAGGAAAGGGGTATTATTCCACACTATTTGTGGTACTGAAGCCAGACGGCTCGGTGAGATTTATTCTAAATCTGAAATCTTTGAACACTTACATACAAAGGTTCAAATCAAGATGGAGTCACTCAGAGCAGTGATAGCGAACCAGGAAGAAGGGGACTATATGGTGTCCCTGGACATCAAGGATACCTCCATGTCCCAAATTGCCCTTCTCACCAAGGGTACCTCAGGTTCGTGGTACAGAACGGTCACTATCAGTTTCAGACGCTGCCGTTTGGATTGTCCACGGCACCCCGGGTCTTTACCAAGGTAATGGCCGAAATTATGATTCTTCTTCAAAGAAAAGGCGTCTTAATTATCCCTTACTTGGACGATCTCCTGATAAGGGCAAGGTCCAGAGAACAGTTGGAGGTCGGAGTAGCACTATCTCAAGTAGTTCTACGACAGCACGGGTGGATTCTAAATATTCCAAAATCGCAGCTGATTCCGACGACACGTCTGCTGTTACTAGGGATGATTCTGGACACAGTCCAGAAAAAGGTGTTTCTCCCGGAGGAGAAAGCCTGGGAGTTATCCGAGCTAGTTAGGAACCTCCTAGAACCAGGCCAAGTGTCAGTGCATCAATGCACAAGAGTCCTGGGAAAAATGGTGGCTTCTTACGAAGCGATTCCATTCGGCAGATTTCACGAAATAATTTTTCAGTGGGATCTGCTGGACGAATGGTCCGGATCGCATCTTCAGATGCATCAGCGGATAATCCTGTCTCCAAGGACAAGGGTGTCTCTGCTGTGGTGGCTGCAGAGTGCTCATCTACTAGAGGGCAGCAGATTCGGCATTCAGGACTGGGTCCTGGTGACCACGGATGACAGCCTGAGAGGCTGGGGAGCAGTCACACAGGGAAGACATTTCCAAGGAGTGTGGTCAAGTCTGGAGACTTCTCTCCACATAAATATACTGGAGCTAAGGGCAATTTACAATGCTCTGAGCCTAGGAAGACCTCTGCTTCAAAGTCAACCGGTGCTGATCCAGTCGGACAACATCACGGCAGTCGCCCACGTAAACAGACAGGGCGGCACAAGAAGCAGGAGGGCAATGGCAGCAAGGATTCTTCGCTGGGCGAAAAATAAGAATTTACTTACCGATAATTCTATTTCTCGGAGTCCGTAGTGGATGCTGGGGTTCCTGAAAGGACCATGGGGAATAGCGGCTCCGCAGGAGACAGGGCACAAAAAAGTAAAGCTTTTACCAGATCAGGTGGTGTGCACTGGCTCCTCCCCCTATGACCCTCCTCCAGACTCCAGTTAGGTACTGTGCCCGGACGAGCGTACACAATAAGGGAGGCAATTTGAATCCCGGGTAAGACTCATACCAGCCACACCAATCACACCGTACAACTTGTGATCTAAACCCAGTTAACAGTATGATAACAGAAAGAGCCTCTTAAAGATGGCTCCTTAACAATATAACCCGAATTTGTTAACAATAACTATGTACAGTATTGCAGATAATCCGCACTTGGGATGGGCGCCCAGCATCCACTACGGACTCCGAGAAATAGAATTATCGGTAAGTAAATTCTTATTTTCTCTATCGTCCTAAGTGGATGCTGGGGTTCCTGAAAGGACCATGGGGATTATACCAAAGCTCCCAAACGGGCGGGAGAGTGCGGATGACTCTGCAGCACCGAATGAGAGAATTCCAAGTCCTCTTTTGCCAGGGTATCAAATTTGTAGAATTTTACAAACGTGTTTTCCCCCGACCACGTAGCTGCTCGACAGAATTGTAATGCCGAGACCCCTCGGGCAGCCGCCCAAGATGAGCCCACCTTCCTTGTGGAATGGGCCTTAACAGATTTAGGCTGTGGCAGGCCTGCCACAGAATGAGCAAGTTGAATTGTGTTACAAATCCAACGAGCAATCGTCTGCTTAGAAGCAGGGGCACCCAACTTGTTGGGTGCATATAGTATCAACAGCGAGTCAGATTTTCTGACTTCAGCCGTCCTTGAAATGTATATTTTTAAGGCTCTGACAACGTCCAACAACTTGGAGTCCTCCAAGTCGCCAGTGGCCGCAGGCACCACAATAGGTTGGTTCAGGTGAAACGCTGATACCACCTTAGGGAGAAAATGCGGACGAGTCCTCAGTTCTGCCCTATCCGAATGGAAGATTAGATAAGGGCTTTTATAAGATAAAGCCGCCAATTCAGATACTCTCCTGGCGGAAGCCAGGGCCAGTAACATAGTCACTTTCCATGTGAGATATTTAAAATCCACCTTTTTCAATGGTTCAAACCAATGGGATTTGAGGAAATCTAAAACTACATTTAGATCCCACGGTGCCACCGGAGGCACCACAGGAGGCTGTATATGCAGTACTCCTTTAACAAAAGTCTGTACCTCAGGAACTGAGGCCAATTCTTTTTGGAAGAATATTGACAGGGCCGAAATTTGAACCTTAATAGATCTCAATTTGAGACCCATAGACAATCCTGATTGTAGGAAATGTAGGAAACGACCCAGTTGAAATTCCTCCGTCGGAACACTCCGATCCTCGCACCACGCGACATATTTTCGCCAAATGCGGTGATAATGTTTCGCGGTGACTTCCTTCCTTGCCTTAATCAAGGTAGGAATGACTTCTTCTGGAATGCCTTTCCCTTTTAGGATCTGGCGTTCAACCGCCATGCCGTCAAACGCAGCCGCGGTAAGTCTTGAAAGAGACAGGGACCCTGTTGTAGCAGGTCCCTTCTCAGAAGTAGAGGGCACGGGTCGTCCGTGACCAACTCTTGAAGTTCCGGGTACCAAGTCCTTCTTGGCCAATCCGGAGCCACTAGTATTGTTCTTACTCCTCCTCACCGTATAATCTTCAATACCTTTGGTATGAGAGGCAGAGGAGGAAACACATATACTGATTTGTACACCCAAGGTGTTACCAGTGCGTCCACAGCTATTGCCTGTGGATCTCTTGACCTGGCGCAATACTTGTCCAGTTTCTTGTTGAGGCGAGACGCCATCATGTCTACCATTGGTCTTTCCCAACAGTTTATTAGCATGTGGAAGACTTCTGGATGAAGACCCCCCTCTCCCGGGTGAATATCGTGTCTGCTGAGGAAGTCTGCTTCCCAGTTGTCCACGCCCGGGAAGAACACTGCTGACAGTGCTATTACGTGATTCTCCGCCCAGCGAAGAATCTTGGCAGCTTCTGCCATTGCACTCCTGCTTCTTGTGCCGCCCTGTCTGTTTACATGGGCGACCGCCGTGATGTTGTCCGACTGAATCAACACCGGTTTTCCTTGCAGGAGTGGTTCCGCCTGGCTTAGAGCATTTTAGATTGCTCTTAGTACCAGAATGTTTATGTGAAGAGACTTTTCCAGGTTCGTCCATACCCCCTGGAAGTTTCTTCCTTGTGTGACTGCTCCCCAACCTCTCAGGCTGGCGTCCGTGGTCACCAGGATCAAATCCTGTATGCCGAATCTGCGGCCCTCCAATAGATGAGCCTTTTGCAACCACCACAGAAGATATACCCTTGTCCTTGGCGACAGGGTTATTCGCAGGTGCATCTGAGGATGCGACCCTGACCATTTGTCCAACAGATCCCTTTGGAAAATTCTTGCATGGAATCTGCCGAATGGAATTGCTTCGTAAAAAGCCACCATTTTTCCCAGGACTCTTGTGCATTGATGTACAGACACCTTTCCTGGTTTTAGGAGGTTCCTGACAGGTCGGATAACTCCTTGGCTTTTTCCTCGGGAAGAAAAACCTTTTTCTGAACCGTGTCCAGAATCATCCCTAGGAACAGCAGACGTATCGTCGGAAAACAGCTGCGATTCTTGGAATATTTAGAATCCAGTCGTGCCGTCGAAGAACTACTTTAGATAGTGCTCTTCCGACCTCCAACTGTTCTCTGGAACTTGCCCTTTTTAGGTCGTGCAAGTAAGGGATAATTTAGATGCCTTTTTTCTTTGAAGAAACATCTTTTCGGCCATTACCTTGGTAAAAAGGCCCGGGGTGCCGTGGATAATTCAAACGGCATCGTCTGAAACTGATATTGACAGTTCTGTACCACGAACCAGAGGTACCCTTGATGAGAAGGACAAAATTTGGACATGGAGGTAATCCTTGATGTCCAGGGACACCATATAGTCCCCTTTTTTCCGGTTCGCTATCACTGCTCTGAGTGACTTTATCTCGATTTGAACCTTTTATGTAAGTGTTCAAAACATTTTAGATTTAGACTATGTGTCACCAAGCCGTCTGGCTTCAGTACCACAATATAGTGTGGAAAAATAATACCCTTTTCCTTGTCGTAGGAGGGGTACTTTGATTATCACCTGCTGGATATACAGCTTGTGAATTGTTTCCAATGCTGCCTCCCTGTCGGAGGGAGCCGTTGGTAAAGCAGACTTCAGGAACCTGCGAGGAGAAGATGTCTCGACTCTCCAATCTTTACCCCTGGGATAATACTCGTACGATCTAGGGGTCAACTTGCGAGTGATCCCACTGCGCCCTGAGACTCTTGAGACTACCCCCCCACCTTGAGTCCGCTTGCACGGCCCCAGCGTCATGCTGAGGACTTGGCAGACGCGGTGGAGGGCTTCTTTTCCTGGGAAAGGGCTGCCTGCTGCAGTCTACTTCCCTTACCTCTATGTCTGGGCAGATATGACTGGCCTTTTGCCTGCATGCCCTCATGGGAAAGGAAAGATTGAGGCTGAAAAGACGGTGTCTTTTTTAGCTGAGATGTAACTTGGGGTAAAAAAGGTTGGATTTCCCAGCTGTTGCTGTGGTCCCCAGGTCCGATGGACCGACCCCCAAATAACTCCTTCCCTTTATACAGCAATACTTCCATCTGCCGTATGGGATCTGTATCACCTGACCACTGTCGTGTCCCTGACATCTTCTGGGAGATATGGACAACGCACTTATCTTGATGCCAGAGAGCAAATATCCCTCTGTGCATCTCACATACATATATATAGAATGCATCCTATTAAATGCTCTACATGAATAAAATATTTTCAGTCAGGGAATCCGACCAAGCCAACCCAGCACTGCATCTCCAGGCTGATGGCGATCGCTGGTCGCAGTATAACCACCGTATGTGTGTATATACTTTTTAGGATATTTTTCCAGCTTCCTATCAGCTGGCTCCTTGAGGGCGGCCGTATCTGGAGACGGTAACGCCACTTGATAAGCGTGTGAGCGCCTTATCACCCTAAGGGGTGTTTCCCAACGTACCCTAATTTCTGGCGGGAAAGGGTATAACGCCAATATTTGCTATCGGGGTAACCCTACGCATCATCACACACTTCATTTTATTTTATCTGATTCAGGAAAAACTACAGGTAGTTTTTTCCACTCCCACATAATACCCTTTCTTGTGGTACTTGTAGTATCAGAAACACGTAACACCTCCTTCATTGCCCTTAACGTGTGGCCCTAATGAGAAATACGTTTGTTTATTCACCGTCGACACTGTATTCAGTGTCCGTGTCTGTGTCTGTGTCGACCGACTGAGGTAAATGGGCGTTTTTAAAACCCCTGACGGTGTTTCTGAGACGCCTGGACCGGTCCTAATAGATTGTCGGCCGTCTCATGTCGTCAACCGACCTTGCAGCGTGTTGACATTCTCACGTAATTCTCTAAATAAGCCATCCATTCCGGTGTCGACTCCCTAGAGAGTGACATCACCATTACAGGCAATTTCTCCGCCTCCTCACCAACATCGTCCTCATACATGTCGACACACACGTACCGACACACAGCACACACACCGGGAATGCTCTGACAGAGGACAGGACCCACTAGCCCTTTGGGGAGACAGAGGGAGAGTCTGCCAGCACACACCAAAAACGCTATAATTATATAGGGACAACCTTATATAAGTGTTTCTCCCTTATAGCATCTTTTATATATATACAATATCGCCAAAATCAGTGCCCCCCCTCTCTGTTTTAACCCTGTTTCTGTAGTGCAGTGCAGGGGAGAGCCTGGGAGCCTTCTCTCCAGCTTTTCTGTGAGAGAAAATGGCGCTGTGTGCTGAGGAGATAGGCCCCGCCCCTTTTTCGGCGGGCTCGTCTCCCGCTATTTTTGAAGTTAGGCAGGGGTTAAATATCTCCATATAGCCTCTGTGGGCTATATGTGAGGTATTTTTTGCCTCTAATAAGGTTTTTATTTGCCTCTCAGAGCGCCCCCCCCAGCGCTCTGCACCCTCAGTGACTGTTGTGTGAAGTGTGCTGAGAGGAAAATGGCGCACAGCTGCAGTGCTGTGCGCTACCTTTATGAAGACTCAGGAGTCTTCAGCCGCCGATTTTGGACCTCTTCTCTCTTCAGCGTCTGCAAGGGGGCCGGCGGCGCGGCTCCGGTGACCATCCAGGCTGTACCTGTGATCGTCCCTCTGGAGCTAGTGTCCAGTAGCCAAGCAGCAAATCCACTCTGCACGCAGGTGAGTTCACTACTTCTCCCCTAAGTCCCTCGTTGCAGTGATCCTGTTGCCAGCAGGACTCACTGTAAAGTAAAAAACCTAAGCTAAACTTTCTCTAAGCAGCTCTTTAGGAGAGCCACCTAGATTGCACCCTTCTCGTTCGGGCACAAAATCTAACTGGAGTCTGGAGGAGGGTCATAGGGGGAGGAGCCAGTGCACACCACCTGATCTGGTAAAAGCTTTACTTTTTTGTGCCCTGTCTCCTGCGGAGCCGCTATTCCCCATGGTCCTTTCAGGAACCCCAGCATCCACTTAGGACGATAGAGAAAATCATGTGATAACACTGTTAGCGGTGTTCATTCCGGGAGTGGACAACTGGGAAGCAGACTTCCTCAGCAGGCACGACCTCCACCCGGGAGAGTGGGGACGTCATCTGGAAGTCTTCCACATGATTGTGAACCGTTGGGAAAGACCAAAGGTGGACATGATGGCGTCCCGTCTGAACAAAAAACTGGACAGGTATTGCGCCAGGTCAAGAGACCCTCAGGCAATAGTTGGGACGCTCTGGTAACACCGTGGGTGTACCAGTCGGTGTATGTGTTCCCTCCTCTGCCTCTCATACCCAAGGTACTGAGAATTATAAGAAGGAGAGGAGTAAGAACTATACTCGTGGCTCCGGATTGGCCAAGAAGGACTTGGTACCCGGAACTTCAAGAGATAATAAGAAGGGACTTGCTTCAGCAAGGATCATGTCTGTTCCAAGACTTACCGCGGCTGCGTTTGACGGCATGGCGGTTGAACGCCGGATCCTAAGGGAAAAAGGCATTCCGGAAGAGGTCATCCCTACCCTGGTCAGAGCCAGGAAGGAGGTGACCGCACAACATTATCACCGCATTTGGCGAAAATATGTTGCATGGTGTGAGGCCAGGAAGGCCCCCATGGAGGAATTTCAACTCGGTCGATTCCTACATTTCCTGCAAACAGGAGTGTCTATGTGCCTCAAATTGGGGTCCATTAAGGTTCAAATTTCGGCCCTGTCGATTTTCTTCAAGAAAGAATTGGCTTCAGTTCCTGAAGTCCAGAAGTTTGTCAAGGGAGTACTGCATATACAACCCCCTTTTGTGCCTCCAGTGGCACTGTGGGATCTCAACGTAGTTCTGGGATTCCTCAAATCACATTGGTTTAAACCGCTCAAATCTGTGGATTTGAAATATCTCACATGGAAAGTGACCATGCTGTTGGCCCTGGCCTCGGCCAGGCGAGTGTCAGAATTGGCGGCTTTGTCTCACAAAAGCCCATATCTGATTGTCCATTCGGACAGGGCAGAGCTGCGGACTCGTCCCCAGTTTCTCCATAAGGTGGTGTCAGCGTTTCACCTGAACCAGCTTATTGGGGTACCTGCGGATACTAGGGACTTGGAGGACTCCAAGTTGCTAGATGTTGTCAGGGCCCTGAAAATATATGTTTCCAGGACGGCTGGAGTCAGGAAAACTGACTTGCTGTTATCCTGTATGCACCCAACAAACGGGGTGCTCTTGCTTCTAAGCAGACGATTGCTAGTTGGATGTGTAGTACAATTCAGCTTGCACATTCTGTGGCAGGCCTGCCACAGCCAAAATATGTAAATGCCCATTCCACAAGGAAGGTGGGCTCATCTTGGGCGGCTGCCCGAGGGGTCTCGGCTTTACAACTTTGCCGAGCTGCTACTTGGTCAGGGGCAAACACGTTTGCAAAATTCTACAAATTTGATACCCTGGCTGAGGAGGACCTGGAGTTCTCTCATTCGGTGCTGCAGAGTCATCCGCACTCTCCCGCCCGTTTGGGAGCATTGGTATAATCCCCATGGTCCTTACGGAGTCCCCAGCATCCACTTAGGACGTCAGAGAAAATAAGAATTTACTTACCGATAATTCTATTTCTCGTAGTCCGTAGTGGATGCTGGGCGCCCATCCCAAGTGCGGATTGTCTGCAATACTCGTACATAGTTATTGTTACAAAAATCGGGTTATTATTGTTGTGAGCCATCTTTTCAGAGGCTCCGCTGTTATCATGCTGTTAACTGGGTTCAGATCACAGGTTGTGCAGTGTGATTGGTGTGGCTGGTATGAGTCTTACCCGGGATTCAAAATCCTTCCTTATTGTGTACGCTCGTCCGGGCACAGTATCCTAACTGAGGCTTGGAGGAGGGTCATAGGGGGAGGAGCCAGTGCACACCACCTGATCCTAAAGCTTTTACTTTTGTGCCCTGTCTCCTGCGGAGCCGCTATTCCCCATGGTCCTTACGGAGTCCTCAGCATCCACTACGGACTACGAGAAATAGAATTATCGGTAAGTAAATTCTTATTTTTTTCCCAACAGCAATAAATATGTTAAACTGGACAAAATCAAGATAATTGGAAGGGTTTTGGTCTGAGAAGTGCTCTTTCTGCTCTTATGGTTTTTGTATATGCTTGCTTTTAGTTTCGTTGAATGTTCATGTCTTTCTTGAACCATTGATTATAACAAAGTATTATTACATATGTCCCTGATAGCCTGAGTGACCAGTCTTGTAGGGTATAGCGCTGGCCCAGGGCGCTCCTCACAGCACCGCACCTGTGTACCGGTGAGCATCTGGAGCGCAGTGTCAGGACTGCGCTCCCACCCTGTTGCCACCATGCACACCGGCTCCCTGCAATCTTCTGGCTCTGTTAGGGGGTGGCGGCATGCTGCGGGAGTGAGCGGTCGCCTCGGGGGCTAACGATCAACACCCTCAGGAGCTCAGTTTCCCGTCAGCGGAGATAGTGGACATTAACCTCTGAGGGTTGGACACTACACCCCCACCCCCTAAGTCCCACGAAGCAGGGAGGTTGTTGCCAACAGCCTCCCTGTGCCTATCACTCTTAAAAAAACAAAACAAAAAACAAAAGAAGCTCTAGGAGCTCCCCTAGCTGTGACCGGCTCCTTCAGGCACATTTTCTAAACAGAGTCTGGTTACAGGGGCATAGAGGGAGGAGCCAGCCCACACTATTAAAGTCTTAAAGTGCCCATGGCTCCTGGTGGACCAGTCTATACCCCATGGTACTAATATGGACCCTCCTCTAGGACATAAGAGAAAGTTTCACGTTAAACCCTTTTACCGCGGAGGTTTTATTTTTTTTTATCATCTGTACTTATTCAAACATCTGTTCTCATTCCAACCCCCCAATCTTCCTTTCTTGGTGCTGGTTAACACATTTGCAATTTACAGTTTGTGGAGCATAGGAGGGCAGTGCTCCCTGCAACTTAGCAGCTTTTCCTTACTTCCCCCTACCCATCACCCACAGCCTTGTGCAACACCATTAGATGTGCTTGTATGGTCAGGAAGCTTGCCGCAGCTAGTGGAGGCATACTGCAGGTGAGTGGAAGTGGAATTACACAGAGGTCCAAGAATTCTGGACACCATCCTTCCAGGAGAAGCATGCCTCTCGACTCCAGACATATCTAGCCATAGCTGGACTGCCTGGAGGAATCCCCAAGAGCCAGATATGAACCCAGACACAACAATTGTACCATCAGTCTTTAACTCCTCACATTCTTCCTACAAAATCCCACATGCCCAGCAAGAACTTCACTAGTGTAGATTCCTGACCATTATCTGACATTAAATACGCCATATCAGTTTTATTAGTGTTACATTTCTAAAATGCTACCATCTATCCTTAAAGTTTCTGAAAAATCTACAGTAGAATCATCATCACTTACATAATCCCATTTCCCAAGGAGATATCGATAAACACCAAGACCTCTACGTTAATATCTTCCACCAGCCAGCTTCAAACCCACACTGCCCATGTGTGCTGAAGGATATTATTTGATCTACATTAAAACAAATACATTTCCCTGCAACAGTCGTCGGTACAAAATGAGCAGGAAAAAAAATTATATATAAAAAAATGAAAATGAATTCCTAAGAGAAGATACAGATGGGTCCTCACACAGTTGCTCAAGTCGCACTAAATAGCATACCGGGTACCGGGCAACTGTCACGATGAGAGTCGCAGTCAACATTTGCTTCTTATTTGTATACATCAGAAAGCTGGAAGGACAAGACAGGATCCAACTCCTCTCACACAAAAACAAAGGTGTTGGATTTTAGAAATGCAGACTTTGCAAAAATGGGGAGATGTTTAAGTGATTCATTGGCAGACTGGAGGAACTTGGAAGGGGTGCAGGAGAGGTGGAAAAAAATTAAAAGTGCATTACTAAGTGTAACAGACCTTTGTATCAAAATGGTTAGGAAAAGCACCAGGAAAAGGAAGCCAGTGTGGTTCACAAAAGTAGTATCAACTAGTGTGAAAGCAAAAAAGATGGCTTTTAGGAAATACAAACAGACTCAAAATAATAACGACAAAGAGGAGTATCTGGACAGACGGAAGGATGCTAAGAAAGTGATCAGACGTGCAAAGGCAGAAGCTGAGGAGAAAATGGCCCAGTCAGTAGATAAAGGGGGCAAAACTTTTTTTAAGTATATAAGTGAAAGGAGAAAATCAAATGGAGGAATAATAAGACTTAAGACTTAAGACAGAGTGGGCATTTGGTGGAGGGAGACAAGGCAATAGCAGATCACCTAAATAATTATTTTTGCTCAGTATTTACTACAGAAGAAGGGATGGGGCCACAGTTAAATTGCAAGGACATTCATAAAAATAAGGTAGATGAAAATACATTTACAGAGGAGAAGGTCCTAACAGAACCTTCAAAACTAAAAGTGGATAAATCAATGGGACCAGATGGAATACACCCAAGGATACTCAAAGAGCTAAAAGATGTCCTGGTTACACCTTTAACAGAATTATTTAACCAGTCACTAAATACAGGTGATATTCCAGAGGACTGGAAAAGAGCAAATGTAGTTCCACTGCACAAAAGTGGAAGCAAGGAAGAAGCAAGTAACTACAGACCAGTAAGCCTTACATCAGTAGTAGGGAAAGTAATGGAAAAACTATTAAAAGAAAGAGTAGTGGAATATCTTAAATCAAACAACTTACAGGATCCAAAACAGCATGGATTTACTGGTGGGAGATCATGCCAAACAAATCTTATTGACTTTTTTGACTCTGTGATGAAAATAATAGATCAAGGGGGAGCTGTAGATGTAGCATATCTAGACTTTAGTAAGGCATTTGACACTGTCCCACATCACAGACTGCTAAATAAACTTGAAAGCCTGGGGGTGGATTATAAATTAGTGAAATGGATAAGAACCTGGTTGCAGGATAGGAAACAGACAGTTGTAGTTAATGGAGTGCAATCTATGGAGGGAAATGTTACCAGTGGAGTACCCCAGGGATCTGTACTTGGTCCAGTTCTCTTTAATATCTTTGTTGGGGACATTGCAGATGGTATTGAAGGGAAGATATGCCTTTTTGCAGATGATACAAAGATATGCAACAGGGTAGACACACCGGGAGGGGTCAAACAAATGATTGATGACCTAGGTAGGCTTGAGAAATGGTCAAGAACGTGGCAACTACAGTTTAATGCTAAAAAATGCAAAATCATGCACTTGGGTCTCAAAAACCCAAAGGCTAAGTATAGTATCAAGGGTACTATAATGGAAACTACTGAGGAGGAAAGAGATTTAGGAGTCACTATTTCAAGTGACTTGAAGGCAGGAAAGCAATGCAACAAAGCAATGAGAAAGGCAAGTCAGATGCTTGGTTGCATAGGGAGAGGAATCAGTAGCAGGAAAAAAGAAGTGATAATGCCACTGTATCGGTCATTGGTAAGGCCCCATCTGGAATACTGTGTCCAGTTCTGGAGACCATATCTCCAGAAGGATATAAATACATTAGAGAGTGTACAAAGAAGGGCAACTAAAATGGTGCATGGCCTACATCACAAAACTTACCCGGAAAGGCTAAAAGATCTTAACATGTATAGTTTGGAGGAGAGAAGGGAAAGGGGAGACATGATAGAAACTTTCAAATATATAAAGGGTCTTAACAAAGTTCAGGAGGGAAACATTCTTCAAAGGAAAAGAAGCATTAGAACTCGAGGGCATACATTGAGACTGGAGGGGGGGAGGTTCAGGGGAAATTTAAGGAAAAATTACTTCACAGAAAGGGTAGTGGATAAGTGGAATAGCCTCCCATCAGAGGTGGTAGAGGCTAAGACTGTAGGGCAATTTAAACATGCTTGGGACAGGCATATGAATATCCTTACAAAGAATCAAGGTTAAAAAAGGGTTGAGATTGCCTAAAGGATAAAATAAAAAAGGGGCAGACTAGATGGGCCAAGTGGTTCTTATCTGCCGTCAAATTCTATGTTTCTATGTTTCTATGACTATACTACATTGCTAGCTTGTACTGATCAAATTATGTGACATTTGTACATCTGTGTGTTAATCTGTTAGAAGGGCTCTGATGCAGCGGCCATGGCTCAGACCAAGTTCTGTTTTTTGCAAGGTGAGCGTCACTGGTATCCATCTTGCCCTGTGACAGCTGTTACTACTGTGCAGTCGGGATGTAGTTATGTGACCGGCAGTCTCACAATACCGACGCCGGGATCCAGGCATCTGAAAATCCTGCCGATCGGCATGCCGACCAACAGGGACTATTCCCTCGTGGGTGCCCTGTGTGGCAAATGCAGCAAACCCGCAAGAGTCACACATACCTAACCAATGCAGTCAAATGGCCTGATCCAAATACCCATGAAGCCTGATCTCTTCCTGGATTTGTGGATTTTTGTACACAGCCCTATGGAGCTGTAGACATAGATCCATGAGTCCATCGGTAATATAAGTATTGCATGCATCTGCACCTGTGATGAAGTCACGGGGAGTTAATACGAAAAAAAACCACACCCCTATATATGGTATTCTGGCTCAGTGTTGGCTTTTGCTGTATATATGCAGAGAGATCTAAGGTTGACCCCTGGTGGCTGCGCTGTCAGCGGCCATTTTTTTTTCCAGAGCAGCTTCGTGTGAAGTCATGCAAACCACCCCCGCTTTCAGGCACAGACACCGCACCACCGTAACTCCGCCCCCACAATCCCCGCACCTCAATCACATTCAGGGATGCGGGCACAATGTGTAAGGTCACGCACGCGTGAAGACAAGCTTGCGTGCGCAGATCACCTGCATGTGGCCGCTGTGAGCAACCGCGCGGCTGTGTCCAGGTCTGAATGAGGGCCTCTGTTCACTAAACTAGTTACAGAGCTGGTAAGTTGGTGCTTAGGCAGAGTGACAGAGTCTGACCTTACCATAAAATTCTACCTGAAAATACAGAGCACCAGGTGGTGATCAGGTCCCGACTTCACTACCGACCCAGCTAGGTGGCAGGCTTTTGTGTAAGCTAGCTGATGCCCACCTTGAGAAAATACAGATCACATTAACTTTGATAAAAGTGCATAGTTATTTTAATAGAATATAAATTATGTTTCACTTATTAATGTGTACATTTTATTTATTGACAATATGACATTTCATCGTTGAAGCTATATCATTTCATTTAAAATTAAACCATATTGCATTAAAAATAATGCTATAAAACTAGCAACCAGTAAAGATTTTTTTTACATTTTACTTTTGTTTTCTATATTACTGTTCTGAGAATGGGTGTAGTATGGTATGCCGGCGGCCAGGCTCCCGACTGCCAGGATACCGGCGCCGGCATACAGACAGCTGGGCGAGCGCAAATGAGCCCCTTGCGGGCTTGCTGCACTCACCATGCTGCGGGCATGGTGGCACGCGTATTCTCCCTCCAGGGGGGTCGTGGACCCCAAAGAGGGAGAAAAGGTGTCGGTGCCGGTATACTGTGCGCCGGGATCCCAACAGCTGGCAAACTGAAGACCACCCCTGAGGGGTGTAGTATGGAATGCCGGCGGCCAGCATACCGGCGCCGGAATCCCGACCACTGGCATACCGACAGCTGGGCTACGCCCACCACGCTATATATTCTCCCTCCAGGGGGGTCGTAGACTCCCAAGAGGGAGAGTAGGTGTCTGTGTACTGGGTGTCGGGATTCCGGCGCCGGGATCCCAACAGCCGGCAAACTGAAGACCACCCCTGAGAATGGTGTGTATGGCCTTAATGCTTGATACATAGACAATAACCCCATTAATATAGGGCAAAGTGAAAATAGGCCTGTCCCAAGAAAGAAAACCAGATTTCTCCTGAGTAAAAGGCTGCCTACGTTTTATACATAAAACTTTTAGGTATGGGCAGCTGCTCATGTACAGTACTTGCTTGCAGGCTGAAATGATCAGCCAGCCCCTTGCAAGCAGGTAGCAGAACATTGATGCCATTAAGAACTGCTGGTAGCAATTTGTTGAATCCGTATTTTTTGGTGTGTACTTTAGAAAGGACAAGGAAACATTTAATACATTTAGGTCACAACCAAATATCCCAAAAAATATAACTCCCTGTTTTAGGTGTTGTAGGATATTAAATAACCCGTAATATTTCCTTTCCCTTTTATGTTTCTGCAGGCTCCTGGGTTAATAAAAGGCAGTACAAGGCTAGTATGTAGTTCACATGCCCTCAGGTAAAGTAAACAGGTCACCAGTCAAAAGAGCTTTGTCAAAACATCTCCTCCCCTCTTCTGCCCTTTATGTGTCATTCAATAGTGGAGCAGCAGCAATAGTATGACTGTAGGAAAGTTGGGTAAACGGAGAAGATATTAACCTGTGCAGTGTCACAGACCCGTGAATTATTGGAGCTCCCACTGCCATCACTGTACATAAGCCAATATACAGGCCACATAGACCTGGTGCAACACATCATCCAGCATTACCCTAAAACTCTTGGCTGCAGCTTGGAATCCTGTCAACCTGCACCTGCTGTTAGCCCTGTGTATGCTGTTCCCATTTCTAACTGGTTAATAAACTGGATACGGATGACGATCTACAGTTAGGTGGTTTACTATCATTAGGTCAACACCATATGGTGAACAGTGAAAAGGTAGACATGGACAATGTCAACATGGTCATTAGGTCGACATATGAAAGTTAGACACTTGGAAAAGGTCTACAGCCAAAAAGGTTGACACACAATTTTTGCATGTTTTTGTTGTTTCGCCATCTGAACACGTGGACCCCCAATTAGTGCACCGCTTCACTCGCCATGCTTTGGGCCAAGTTACCAATCCCTAATCATAGTCCACATGGATGGTAAAGTAGGAAAAAGTTTTGGAAAAAACAAAACCTCATGGAGACCATGTGTCGAACATTGGCACGTGGACCATTTGAACCTGTTAACCATAATCACTGTTGACCTTTCATAGGTCAACCTAATGACCTTGTCGACCATGTGAACCTAATGCATGTCGACCTAGTGACTGTCTAACACTGTAGATCTATAGACCGCATATCAATAAGCCACCTATAGTTAAGTCATCTGCTGTGTGGACTAAACTCCATTTGCACACCGTTGCGACCTACCACTGCAGTGTCTTAAATACGGTTACCTTCTGCCTGTCCCTCCTCCTGCGCTGTGTGGGGAGAGGTGTCCTAATGGCATGTGATGATCTGAGAGGAGCCTTGCGGAGGTATGAACTGACTGATGAAACAAAGGGGAGCATTTGTTTTAAGTGAAGAGAGTTATGGGCATACCAATTTAAATGGGATGATTAGCAAGGAGTCTTGATGGGCATAAAAATATACAGTAAGTGGGATCACCGGCAAGGTGTGGTGATGTAGGCCTCCCAACAGTCTAGCTTTGTGGGCAATGTCCCGCAGCATGTACGGGGGAGGCCCACTCACATCCTCCTCTGAGCAAGCAGTGACTAGCTTCCGCTCAGAGTCTATTCACTGGAGAGAGGGACTAGGAGCATGCCACTGGCAGAACAAAAACAGGAGACAAGGCCATGCACCTTATTTGGCGCATGCCTTTGTCACACTCGGAAGTCCTTCTCTGCTCTTCTAAAACGTTGGGAGGAATGTGACAAGAAGATGAAGTGTGATGACTGGCAAGGTGGGCCTAACAATATATTACAGTATATACATACAAACTCATAACCCAAAATAAAATAAAACAAATTAAAAAAAGGCCTCAAATTACCACCAAATCAAGTTTTTCATGCATTTCTAATTGAATCTCTTATGCACATTCATTTGAAGTCTGCAAGTTTCATGAAAAACTCGCATTTGTAGACTTCCTCCTAATTGGATGGAGCCCTAAAACTATAGGAATGTTGAATTTAGGAAGCAGTTAAACAGGGTACCAAGTTATTTTTATTTAGCTATTTATTTTGGAACACTGACAGGTAAGTCAACCATTTACCTGAAAAAGGAAATAAAAAAAAATAAAATAAATAAAAACTCCCTTGGGAAAAGTCGGTTTCAATGAAAAAATCATGTCAACTTTTTGACCTGTTGACATTTTAAATGTCGGTATTTTGACTTGGTTTATATTTTAAAGGTCTGTATTTTGACCATGTCGGGATTTTGACCGTTGGTCAATGGTTGTCGGGATTTTGATTGTAGGTAAATTGTCAGCATCCCGGTGTTATGCTCTTTACAGCTGAACAATTTTTTTACATTTGTGCTAACAAGTGACCGAGAAGGTATATTAAAGCCAGAGGAGTGTGAGTGACCACAAAGACCAGTACAGTAGCTCAGTAGCAGGTTGCAGAATGTAATGTTTTATAACATATAAGGCCTCATCAGCACTGCTCTTCCCGAAGGACATGAATCACTGCTTTTACTGAAAACAGTAACAAACACTTGTGTAAACAAAGAAAATAAAATTAAAATAAAATTAAAATAAAATTTGGTTCTTGTGACTCAGCCTTGAGGAACAGAAGCACAAACTTCTATATCAAATAAAAACAAGATAACTATTGTACTGTACAGTACGTATGTATGTCTAGAATATGGGTGTGGTATGGGAGGTCGCCAGTAACTAGGTAGACAGTGTCTAGGCTGAACACTATTGGTCGACAGCAACTAGGTCTACAGGGTCTCTCGTTTTCTCCATACAGTGACCGGGAACCCCAATTAGTGCACAGTGTCCCCTCGCATGGCAAGTGACTTCAGGCAAGGTGGCACAGGTTACTATTCCCAATTGTAGTCCGCGTGGATCTTTAAGTATGAAAAAGTTAAGGAAAAAAAATTGTGAAACACTCATGTCGACCTTTTGACCTGTCGACCTAGAGACCCTGTCGACCTAGAGACCGGATCCCCAGAATACATATAAGTTTACACCTTTGTCCAAAATCAAAACCGAGATGATCTAGTGCAGACAGAGTGAAGGCTAAAGTATTTTTATAGCAGAATATGGCTTCTAGCCGCACCTACATCACAGTATATTAATGGGTGAGAAACTGAACCCAAAACTCTTCTTTGAGTCTCCTCTATTCATACCACAATACAGTAAACGGTTGATTTTACAATTAGCAGTTCTACCATCTCAAATCAAGCAGAGTGGTAGCTACAACAATATGTCTCCAATACCCCTTTTTACACTGCCTAAAAAACCCGGGTAATTACCGTGCCTACACGGGATGCGGCTCATACCCCTTTTCCATCTAATAACACGGGTCGCAGCTGGGAGCCTGACACAGGTGCTTCCCCGGCTGCGACCCGCATCAGCCCCCTTTCCATCTGCCGTCTCCAACCCGGCACATGATCTCCCAGCGCCGCCCTCGCATACAGTGTGAACGGGAGCCAGGTTGCATCGACCCGGCTTCTGTTTACACTGCACAGCTTACCGGGTTGAACCCGTGTTCAACCCTGCAAGCTACCCGAGTTGGAATACAGAGTCACTCGACCTGGATTATTCCCACTCAGCAACGCAGGTTATGCGCAATAACCCGTGTTGTATGCTGGCTGGTGGAAAAGGGGTATTAGTGGAAGAGGCTCCATGGAAATAATCCCAGGTTCTACTGACCAAGGATTTTGCCTAGGTATGGAGCACAGTTTAGAGTAGGCCTGGCCAACCTGTGGCTCTCCAGCTGTTGTAAAACTACAAGTCCCATCATGCTTTGCTACAGTTTTGCTATTAGGGAAGGCTAAAACTGTGGCAGGGCATGCTGGGATGTGTAGTTTCACAACATCTGGAGAGCCACAGGTTGGCCAGGCCTGGGGAGGGTAAAACCTGGTAACACTGCAGTGGAAACAGCTCTTACCCAGATTTTTTACCCAGGTAATTGCAAAAGCCACTTATTGGTTCCTCCAGGGTGCTGACTGCTGAAGTAATCACCCAGAGACCAGCGGAGACGCATCAACGTGTGTGCACAGAGTAGGCAGAGGGCTTGGAAGGAGAGCTGGGCACGCACAAACTGAGCACAAAGCGGGCCTAGAAGGACAGCTGGGCACAGAGCGTGCCTAGAAGGACAGCTGGGCACAGAGCAGCCCTAGAAGGACAGATGGGCACAGAGCAGCTCTGGATGGAGTGCTGGGGGCTTGACACCGTCCACACCCCTCACTTTTATTCCCTTTTCTGTGACCTCATCTTTGTGGGCCTGAATAAAAGCAATTTTTAATGACATCCACAGGTTTTGCTGTGCTTACCCGGGTTCAGCGGTAATAGAGGTAACCCGGGAAAAACCCTGGGCTTATGGCGCAGTAAAAACGGGGTCTAAATCGGGTATGAACCGGCAAAAATAAGATTTTACTCACCGGTAAATCTATTTCTCGTAGTCCGTAGTGGATGCTGGGAACTCCGTAAGGACCATGGGGAATAGACGGGCTCCGCAGGAGACTGGGCACTCTAAAAGAAAGATTAGGTACTATCTGGTGTGCACTGGCTCCTCCCTCTATGCCCCTCCTCCAGACCTCAGTTAGGATACTGTGCCCGGAAGAGCTGATACAATAAGGAAGGATTTTGAATCCCTGGTAAGACTCATACCAGCCACACCAATCACACCGTATAACTCGTGATACTATACCCAGTTAACAGTATGAAATATAACTGAGCCTCTCAACAGATGGCTCAACAATAACCCTTTTGTTAGGCAATAACTATATACAAGTATTGCAGACAATCCGCACTTGGGATGGGCGCCCAGCATCCACTACGGACTACGAGAAATAGATTTACCGGTGAGTAAAATCTTATTTTCTCTGACGTCCTAGTGGATGCTGGGAACTCCGCAAGGACCATGGGGATTATACCAAAGCTCCCAAACGGGCGGGAGAGTGCGGATGACTCTGCAGCACCGAATGAGAGAACTCAAGGTCCTCCTCAGCCAGGGTATCAAATTTGTAGAATTTAGCAAACGTGTTTGCCCCTGACCAAGTTGCAGCTCGGCAAAGTTGAAAAGCCGAGACCCCTCGGGCAGCCGCCCAAGATGAGCCCACTTTCCTCGTGGAATGGGCTGTTACTGATTTAGGATGCGGCAATCCAGCCGCAGAATGCTCCAGCTGAATTGTGCTACAAATTCAGCGAGCAATAGTCTGCTTAGAAGCAGGAGCACCTATTTTGTTGGGTGCCTACAGGATAAAAAACGAGTCAGTTTTCCTGACTCCAGCCGTCCTGGAAATATAAATTTTTAAGGCCCTGACTACGTCCAGTAACTTGGAATCTTCCAAGTCCCTAGTAGCCGCAGGCACTACAATAGGTTGGTTCAAGTGAAAAAGCTGATACCACCTTAGGGAGAAACTGGGGACGAGTCCTCAATTCTGCCCTATCCATATGGAAAATCAGATAAGGGCTTTTACATGACAAAGCCGCCAATTCTGACACACGCCTGGCCGAAGCCAAGGCCAATAACATGACCACTTTCCACGTGAGATATTTCAAATCCACAGTTTTAAGTGGCTCAAACCAATGTGATTTTAAGAAACTCAACACCACGTTGAGATCCCAAGGTGCCACAGAAGGCACAAAAAAGGGGCTGAATATGTAGCACTCCCTTTACAAATGTCTGAACTCCAGGCAGTGAAGCCAGTTCTTTCTGGAAGAAAATCGACAGCCGAAATCTGGACCTTAATGGAACCCAAGTTTAGGCCCATAGTCACTCCTGACTGTAGGAAGTGCAGAAAACGACCCAGCTGAAATTCCTCTGTTGGGGCCTTCCTGGCCTCACACCACGCAACATATTTTCGCCAAATACGGTGATAATGGTTTGCGGTTACTTCTTTCCTGGCTTTTATCAGCGTAGGAATGACTTCCTCCGGAATGCCCTTTTGCTTTAGAATCCGAAATTCAACCGCCATGCCGTCCAACGCAGCCGCGGTAAGTCTTGGAACAGACAGGGCCCCTGCTGTAGAAGATCCTGTCTGAGCGGTAGAGGCCATGGGTCCTCTGAGATCATTTCTTGAAGTTCTGGGTACCAAGCTCTTCTTGGCCCATCCGGAACCACGAGTATCGTTCTTACTCCTCGTTTTCTTATTATTCTCAGTACCTTTGGTATGAGAGGCAGAGGAGGGAACACATAAACCGACTGGTACACCCACTGTGTCACTAGAGCGTCCACAGCTATTGCCTGAGGGTCCCTTGACCTGGCGCAATATCTAGTTTTTTGTTTAGGCGGGACGCCATCATGTCCACCTGTGGCCTTTCCCAACGGTTTACCAACAGTTGGAAGACTTCTGGATGAAGTCCCCACTCTCCCAGATGTCGGTCGTGTCTGCTGAGGAAGTCTGCTTCCCAGTTGTCCACTCCCGGAATGAACACTGCTGACAGTGCTAAGACGTGATTTTCCACCCATCGGAGAATCCTTGTGGCTTCTGCCATCGCCATCCTGCTTCTTGTGCCGCCCTGTCGGTTTACATGGGCGACTGCCGTGATGTTGTCTGATTGGATCAGTACCGGCTGGTTTTGAAGCAGAGGCCTTGCCAGACTTAAGGCATTGTAAATGGCCCTCAGTTCCAGAATATTTATGTGTAGGGACGACTCCTGACTTGACCAAAGTCCTTAGTAATTTCTTCCCTGTGTGACTGCCCCCTAGCCTCGAAGGCTGGCATCCGTGGTTACCAGGACCCAGTCCTGTATGCCAAATCTGCGGCCCTCTTGAAGATGAGCACTCTGCAGCCACCACAGTAGAGATACCCTGGTCCTTGGAGACAGGGTTATCAGCCGATGCATCTGAAGATGCGATTCAGACCACTTGTCCAAGAGGTCCCACTGAAAGGTTCTTGCATGGAACCTGCCGAATGGAATTTTGCTTCGTAAGAAGCTACCATTTTTCCCTGGACTCGTGTGCAGTGATGCACCGATACCTGTTTTGGTTTCAGGAGGTCTCTGACTAGAGATGACAGCTCCTTGGCTTTCTCCTGCGGGAGAAACACTTTTTTCTGTTCTGTGTCCAGAATCATCCCCAGGAACAGCAGGCGTGTGGTAGGAACCAGCTGTGACTTTGGAATGTATAGAATCCATCCGTGCTGTTGTAGCACTTCCCGAGATAGTGCTACTCCGACCAACAACTGCTCCATGGACCTCGCCTTTATAAGGAAATCGTCCAAGTACGGGATAATTAAAAACTCCCTTTTTTCAAAGGAGTATCATCATTTCTGCCATTACCTTGGTAAAGACCCTCGGTGCCGTGGACAGTCCAAACGGCAGTGTTTGGAATTGGTAATGGCAATCCTGTACCACAAATCTGAGGTACTCCTGGTGAGGATGGTAAATGGGGACATGTAGGTAAGCATCCTTGATGTCCAGGGATACCATGTAATCCCCCTCCTCCAGGCTTGCAATAACCGCCCTGAGCGATTCCATCTTGAACTTGAATTTTTTTATGTATGTGTTCAAGGACTTCAAATTTAAAATGGGTCTCACCGAACCGCCCGGTTTCGGTACCACAAACATTGTGGAATAGTAACCCCGTCCTTGTTGAAGTAGGGGCACCTTGACTATCACAGCTTGTGAATTGCCTCTAGCACAGCCTCTCTGCCTGAGGGAGTTGTCGGCAAGGCAGATTTGAGGAAACGGCGGGGGGGGAGACACCTCGAATTCCAGCCTGTACCCCTGAGATACTACTTGAAGGATCCAGGGATCCACCTGTGAGCGAGCCCACTAAATCGCTGACATTTTTGAGGCGGCCCCCCACCGTACCTGGCTACGCCTGTGGAGCCCCCGCGTCATGCGGTGGACTCAGAGGAAGAGGAGGAAGAATTTTGATTCTGGGAACTGGCTGACTGGTGCAGCTTTTTTCCTCTTCCCTTGTCTCTGTGCAGAAAGGAAGCGCCTTTGACCCGCTTGCTTTTCTGAAGCCGAAAGGACTGTACCTGATAATACAGTGTTTTCTTAGGCTGTGAGGAAACCCGAGGTAAAAAAATTTCTTCCCAGCTGTTGCTGTGGATACGAGGTCCCAGAGACCATCCCCAAACAATTCCTCACCCTTATAAGGCTCTATGTGCCTTTCAAAGTCAGCATCACCTGTCCAGTGTCAGGTCTCTAATACCCTCCTGACAGAATGGACATTGCATTAATTCTGGATGCCAGCCGGCAAAATATCCCTCTGTGCATCCCTCATATATAAGACGACGACTTATGTTCGCAAAATAGTATCCACCACGCTGCAGCAGTACTATCTGCAGGTCTCAGTCTAGTACCCGAGTGTAAATACAGACTTCAGGATAGCCTCCTACTTTTTATCAGCAGGTACCTTCAAAGTGGCCGTATCCTAAGACGGCAGTGCCACCTTTTTTGACAAACGTGTGAGCGCCTTATCCACCCTAGGGGATATCTCCCAGCGTAACTTATCCTCTGGCGGGAAAAGGTACGCCATCAGTAACTTTTTAGAAATTACCAATTTCTTATCGGGGGAACCCACGCTTTTTCACACTTCATTCGCTCATTTGATAGGGGAACAAAACACTGCCTGCTTTTTCTCCCCAAACATAAAACCCTTTTTTTTTTTATTTTATTTTTTTGTTAGTGGTACTTGGGTTAATGTCAGAAATGTGTAACATTTTTTATTGCCGGGATCATGTAACGGATGTTCCTAGTGGATTGTGTATATGTCTCAACCTCGTCGACTCTGGAGTCAGACTCCGTGTTGACATCTGTGTCTGCCATCTGAGGGAGCGGGCGTTTTTGAGCCCCTGATGGCCTTTGAGACGCCTGGGCAGGCGCGGGCTGAGAAGCCGGCTGTCCCATAGCTGTTACGTCATCCAGCCTTTTATGTAAGGAGTTGACACTGTCGGTTAATACCTTCCACCTATCCATCCACTCTGGTGTCAGCCCACAGGGGGCGACATCCCATTTATCGGCATCTGCTCCGCCTCCACATAAGCCTCCTCATCAAACATGTCGACACAGCCGTACCGACACCGCACACACACAGGGAATGCTCTGACTGAGGACAGGACCCCACACAGCCCTTTGGGGAGACAGAGAGAGAGAGAATGCCAGCACACACCAGAGCGCTATATAATGTAGGGATAAACACTATCACTGAGTGAATTTTCCCCAATAGCTGCTTGTATAAACAATATTGCGCCTAAATTTAGTGCCCCCCCCCCTCTCTTTTTAACCCTTTGAGCCTGAAAACTACAGGGGAGAGCCTGGGGAGCCGTCTTCCAGCTACACTGAAGAGAAAATGGCGCCAGTGTGCCGAGGGAGATAGCTCCGCCCCTTTTTCGCTGACTTTTCTCCCGCTTTTTTATGGATTCTGGCAGGGGTGATTATCACATATATAGCCTCTGGGGCTATATATATTGTGATTATTTTGCCAGCCAAGGTGTTTTTATTGCTGCTCAGGGCGCCCCCCCCCCCCCAGCGCCCTGCACCCTCAGTGACCGGAGTGTGAAGTGTGTATGAGGAGCAATGGTGCGCAGCTGCAGTGCTGTGCGCTACCTTGGTGAAGACAGAAGTCTTCATGCCGCCGATTTTCCGGACTTCTTCTTGCTTCTGGCTCTGTAAGGGGGACGGCGGCTCGGCTCCGGGACCGAACACCAAGGCCAGTTCCATGCGGTCGGTCCCTCTGGAGCTAATGGTGTCCAGTAGCCTAAGAAGCCCAAGCTAGCTGCAAGCAGGTAGGTTCGCTTCTTCTCCCCTTAGTCCCTCGTTGCAGTGAGCCTGTTGCCAGCAGGTCTCACTGTAAAATAAAAAACCTAAAATATACTTTCTTTCTAGGAGCTCAGGAGAGCCCCTAGTGTGCATCCAGCTCGGCCAGGCACAGAAATCTAACTGAGGTCTGGAGGAGGGGCATAGAGGGAGGAGCCAGTGCACACCAGATAGTACCTAATCTTTCTTTTAGAGTGCCCAGTCTCCTGCGGAGCCCGTCTATTCCCCATGGTCCTTACGGAGTTCCCAGCATCCACTAGGACGTCAGAGAAATGGCGGGTAAAAATAAGAATTTACTTACCGATAATTCTATTTCTCGTAGTCCGTAGTGGATGCTGGGACTCCGTAAGGACCATGGGTAATAGCGGCTCCGCAGGAGACAGGGCACAAAAGTAAAGCTTTAGGATCAGGTGGTGTGCACTGGCTCCTCCCCCTATGACCCTCCTCCAAGCCTCAGTTAGGATACTGTGCCCGGACGAGCGTACATAATAAGGAAGGATTTTGAATCCCGGGTAAGACTCATACCAGCCACACCAATCACACCATACAACTTGTGATCTGAACCCAGTTAACAGTATGATAAAACGTAGGAGCCTCTGAAAGATGGCTCACAACAATAAACAACCCGATGTTATTGTAACAATAACTATATACAAGTATTGCAGACAATCCGCACTTGGGATGGGCGCCCAGCATCCACTACGGACTACGAGAAATAGAATTATCGGTAAGTAAATTCTTATTTTCTCTGACGTCCTAAGTGGATGCTGGGACTCCGTAAGGACCATAGGGATTATACCAAAGCTCCCAAACGGGCGGGAGAGTGCGGATGACTCTGCAGCACCGAATGAGAGAACTCCAGGTCCTCCTCAGCCAGGGTATCAAATTTGTAGAATTTAGCAAACGTGTTTGCCCCTGACCAAGTAGCTGCTCTGCAAAGTTGTAAAGCCGAGACCCCTCGGGCAGCCGCCCAAGATGAGCCCACTTTCCTTGTGGAATGGGCTTTAACAGATTTTGGCTGTGGCAGGCCTGCCACAGAGTGTGCAAGCTGAATTGTACTACAAATCCAACGAGCAATCGTCTGCTTAGAAGCAGGAGCACCCAGCTTGTTGGGTGCATACAGGATGAACAGCGAGTCAGATTTTCTGACTCCAGCCGTCCTGGAAACATATATTTTCCGGCCTTGACAACGTCTAGCAACTTGGAGTCCTCCAAGTCCCTAGTAGCCGCAGGCACCACAATAGGTTGGTTCAGGTGGACGCTGAAACCACCTTAGGGAGAAACTGAGGACGAGTCCTCAATTCCGTCCTGTCCGAATGGAAAATCAGATAAGGGCTTTTACAGGATAAAGCCGCCAATTCTGACACGCGCCTGGCCCAGGCCAGAGCCAACAGCATGACCACTTTTCCTGTGAGATATTTTAACTCCATAGATTTAAGTGGGTCAAACCAATGTGACTTTTGGGACCCAAAAACTACATTGAGATCCCAAGGTGCCACTGAAGGCACCAAAGGAGACTGTATATGCAGTACCCCTTTTACAAACGTCTGAACTTCAGGGACTGAAGCTAGTTCTTATTGGAAGAAAATTGACAGAGCCGAAATTTGAACTTTAATGGACCCCAATTTCAGGCCCATAGACACTCCTGTTTGCAGGAAATGTAGGAATCGTCGAATTTCCTCCGTCGGGACTTACTGGCCTCGCACCACGCAACATATTTTTGCTAAATGCGGTGATAATGTTTTGCGGTTACATCCTTCCTTCAGGATAGGGATGACTTCATCCGGAATGCCTTTTTCCTTCAGGATCCGGCGTTCAACCACCATGCCGTCAAACGCAGCCGCGGTAAGTCTTGGAACAGACAGGGTCCTTGCTGGAGCAGGTCCCTTCTTAGAGGTAGAGGCTACGGATCCTCCGTGAGCATCTCTTGAAGTTCCGGTTACCATGTCCTTATTGCCCAATCCGGAGCCACGAATATAGTGCTTACTCCTCTCCATCTTATCAATCTCAGTACCTTGGGTATGAGAGGCAGAGGAGGGAACCCATACACTGATTGGTACACCCACGGTGTTACCAGAGCCTTTACAGCTATTGACTGAGGGTCCCTTGACCTGGCGCAATACCTGTCGAGTTTTTCCCAACGGTTTATAATCATGTGGAGGACTTCTGGGTGAAGTTCCCACTCTCCCGGGTGGAGGTCGTGCTGAGGAAATCTGCTTCCCAGTTGTCCACTCCTGGAATGAATACTGCTGACCGTGCTATCACATGGTTTTCTGCCCAGCGAAGAATCCTTGCAGCTTCTACCATTGCCCTCCTGCTTCTTGTGGCACCCTGTCTGTTTACGTGGGTGACTGCCGTAATGTTGTCCGACTGGATCAACACCGGCTGACCTTGAAGCAGAGGTCTTGCTAAGCTTAGGAGCATTGTAAATGGCCCTTAGCTTCAGATATTTATGTGAAGTGATGTCTCCAGGCTTGACCATAAGCCCTGGATATTCCTTCCCTGTGTGACTGCTCCCCAGCCTCGCAGGCTGGCATCCGTGGTCACCAGGACCCAGTCCTGAATGCCGAATCTGCGGCCCTCTAGAAGAAGAGCACTCTGCAACCACCACAGGAGGGATACCCCTGTCCTTGGTGACAGGGTTATCCGCTTATGCATCTGAAGATGCGACCCGGACCATTTTTCCAGTAGGTCCCACTGGAAAGTCCTTGCGTGGAATCTGCCAAATGGGATTGCTTCGTAGGAAGCCACCATTTTTACACAGAACCCTTGTGCATTGATGCACTGAGACTTGGCTCGGTTTTAGGAGGTTCCTGACTAGCTCGGATAACTCCCTGGCTTTCTCCTCCGGGAGAAACACCTTCTTTCTGGACTGTGTCCAGGATCATCCCTAGGAACATAAGACAAGTCGTCGGAACCAGCTGCGATTTTGGAATATTGAGAATCCAATCGTGCTGCCGCAACACTACCTGAGATAGTGCTACACTGACCTCCAACTGTTCCCTGGATCTTACCCTTATCAGGGAATCGTCCAAGTAAAGAATAACTAAAATTCCCTTCCTTCAAAGGAATATCATCATTTCGGTCCGTACTTTAGTAAAGACCCGGGGTGCCGTGGACCATCCCTACGGCAGCGTCTGAACTGATAGTGACAGTTCTGTACCATAACCTGAGGTACCCTTGGTGAGAAGGGTAAATTTTGACATGAAGGTAAGCATCCTTGATGTCCCGAGACATCATGTAGTCCCCTTCTTCCAGGTTCGCAATCACTGCTCTGAGTGACTCAATCTTGAATTTGAACCTCTGTATTCAAAGATTTTAGATTTAGAATCGGTCTCACCGAGCCGTCTGGCTTCGGTACCACAATAGTGTGGAATAATACCCCGTTTCCTTTTGCAGGAGGGGTACCTTGATTATCACCTGCTGGGAATACAGCTTGTGAATGGCTTCCAAAACTGCCTCCCTGTCAGAGGGAGACGTCGGTAAAACAGACTTTTGGAAACGGCGAGGGGGAGACGTCTCGAATTCCAATTTGTACCCCTGAAATATTACCTGAAGGATCCAGGGGTCTACTTGCGAGTGAGCCCACTGCGCACTGAAATTCATTGAGAACGGGCCCCCACCGTGCCTGAGCTTGTAAAGCCCTAGCATCATACTGAGGGCTTGGCAGAGGCGGGAAAGGGTTTCTGTTCCTGGGAACTGGCTCATCTCTGTAGCCTTTTTCCTCTCCCTCTGTCACGAGCAGAAAAGAGGAACCTTTTGTCCGCTTGCCAACAAAGGACTGCGCCTGATAATACTGCGTCTTATTTTGAGAGGCGACCTGGGGTACAAACGTGGATATCCAAGCTGTTGCCGTGGCCACCAGGTCTGAAAGACCGACCCCAAATGTCCCCTTTAAGGCAATACTTCCAAATGCCGTTTGGAATCCGCCTCACCTGACCACTTTACTGGTAGAATTGGACAACGCACTTATACTTGATGCCAGTCGGCAATATTCCGCTGTGCATCTCGCATATATTTTAAATGCTCTATAGGCAATAATATACTGTCCTTATCTAGGATATCAATATTTCCAGTCAGGGAATCCGACCACGCCAACCCAGCACTGCACATCCAGGCTGAGGCGATTGCTGGTCGCAGTATAACACCAGTATGTGTGTAAATACATTTTAGGATACCCTCCTGCTTTCTATCAGCAGGATCCTTAAGGGCGGCCATCTCAGGAGAGGGTAGAGCCCTTGTTCTTACAAGCGTGTGAGCGCCTTATCCCCCCTAGGGGGTGTTTCCCAACGCACCCTAACCTCTGGCGGGAAAAGGTATACTGCCAATAACTTTTTAGAAATGATCAATTGTTATCGGGGGGAAACCCACGCATCATCATTTTATTTCTCAGATTCAGGAAAACTACAGGTAGTTTTTCCTCACCAAACATAATACCCCTTTTTGGTGGTACTCATATCAGAAATGTGTAAACATTTTCCCTTGCCTCAATCATGTAACGTGTGGCCCTATTGGAAATCACGGTTGTCTCTTCACCGTCGACACAGGAGTCAGTATCCGTGTCGGCGTCTGTATCTGCCATCTGAGGTAACGGGCGCTTTAAAGCCCCTGACGGCCTATGAGACGTTTGGACAGGCACAAGCTGAGTAGCCGGCTGTCTCATGTCAACCACTGTCTTTTATACAGAGCTGACACGGTCACGTAATTTTCAACAGTACATCCACTCAGGTGTCGACCCCCTAGGGGGTGACATCACTATTACAGACAATCTGCTCCGTCTCCACATCATTTTTCTCCTCATACATGTCGACACAAACGTACCGACACACAGCACACACACAGGGAATGCTCTAATAGAGGACAGGACCCCACTAGCCCTTTGGGGAGACAGAGGGAGAGTTTGCCAGCACACACCAAAGCGCTATAAACTGTATAGGGACAACCTTATAATAAGTGTCTATCCCTTATAGCTGCTTATATATATTTTTAGCCAAATAAGTGTCCCCCTCTCTGTTGTACCCTGTTTCTATAGTGCAGTGCAGGGGAGAGTCTGGGAGCCTTCCTACCAGCGGAGCTGTGTGGGAAAATGGCGCCGTGTGCTGAGGAGATAGGCCCCGCCTCCTTCTCGGCGGGCTCTTCTCCCGCTTTTATCTGGAAAACTGGCAGGGGTTAAATACATCCATATAGCCCAGGGGCTATATGTGATGTATTTTTTGCCATAGGAGGTATTTACATTGCTGCCCAGGGCGCCCCCCCCCCCCAGCGCCCTGCACCCTCAGTGACCGCAGTGTGAAATGTGCTGGGAGCAATGGCGCACAGCTGCAGTGCTGTGCGCTACCTTAATGAAGACAGGAACGTCTTCTGCCGCCGATTTCTGGACCTCTTCACTCTTCAGCATCTGTAAGGGGGCCGGCGGCGCGGCTCCGGGACCCATCCAGGCTGTACCTGTGATCGTCCCTCTGGAGCTAATGTCCAGTAGCCAAGAAGCCCAATCCACTCTGCACGCAGGTGAGTTCGCTTCTTCTCCCCTTAGTCCCTCGATGCAGTGAGCCTGTTGCCAGCAGGTCTCACTGAAAATAAAAAACCTATTTAAACTTTACTTCTAAGCAGCTCAGGAGAGCCACCTAGCCTGCACCCTTCTCGTTCGGGCACAAAAATCTAACTGAGGCTTGGAGGAGGGTCATAGGGGGAGGAGCCAGTGCACACCACCTGATCCTAAAGCTTTACTTTTGTGCCCTGTCTCCTGCGGAGCCGCTATTCCCCATGGTCCTTACGGAGTCCCAGCATCCACTTAGGACATCAGAGAAAAATCCTGGGTCAAACCCAGGATTTTGTTGGAAAAGGGAATACCCCTTTCAGAGAGCAAGTGGAGTGGGGAGTGTTTGAGTGGCCGGGCAAAAGCTGTATACTTACAGGAAGCTCACACACACACACGCGAAGGGCAGACCTGAAACCGACGTACAGTATGGTAATACAGGCTTATAGGTGGGTGTGGGAGAGGGAATGTGAGTGGGGGCACCTTAGTAAAAAAAAAATATACAAAATTAAAATTAAAAACAGAATTACCTAGCAAGTAGCACAGCTTTGAACCAAAATGTATTTAAACAGGAATTAAAACCCCAAATTTCCCATTAACAAATATAAAAAGGTTACACATGAAAGCGTCCCCTTTTAAAACACAACAAATTCCAGGGCAGACTTGGGTTCAGTGTGAATGCATCTGACCTGGGAATTTCTGTCTTTTTGGTGTAATGTGAATGGGGGACTCAGACAGACCAGGGAAAATCCCGGGTAGATAGACCTGGGTTGTACCAGTGTATTTACCGGGTCTTATGTCTGAAAGGGTTATTAAAAGACAATTGACAATTAAATTTCTATAGTAATAGAAATGTTCTAAACCATTTATTACATGGTACTAGAGCTGTTTGATGTGCTTTCAGAGAAATATGGCATCATGTAGTGAGCAACTTCTGACAATTGCTGACGACTACAGCTCTTCCTCCAAATATTCTTGGCTTCCTTTTGTAACAATTATAAAACAGACACATCATTACATATTGTATGACTTTCTTACAGAGTCAATAAAATACTTTGTCCAACACATCAAATTCCTATACTTTGACAGCTGTTGCCTACAGAAGTTACTTTGTTGAGATAGACGGCTCAGCTGTCGAAAAGTGGTTGAAGCGGCAGTCTGCAGCTCAGTCATTGGCTAGGCATGTATGCAGGAAGGAAAACGGAATGGATTCCTGGCAGCGTGTGGATCCAGCAGAGGCTGTGCGCTGCTTATACCCCTTTCAGACTGACAAATATTTCCCGGGTTATTGCACATGAACGTGCATCAACCCAGGAATTTGCTCAGTGTGAGAGGGTACTGAAAGAATACGCCGGGTCGAGCGTCCCAGCATTTCATCCCAGGTCTTGACCTGGGTTGAATCCGGGATCGTCCCGTGATGCAGTGTAGTGTGAATGGGCCCTACCCAGTATTCAGTACACGCCATGGGACTGTTAAAAGGCCTCTCACTGGAGCTTTCTTGGGCTCAGAAAAGATATCATCCAGAGCCCGTGGAAGCATCCTGGAAGCGGAGGAGACAGGCAATATGGCTACCTGGACTGATCAGTAGATCAGAGAGCTGCTCAGCATAAGGGGGGGGGGGGGGGGGGGGGAGGAGGAAATAAAGAGACTGATAACAGGCACAGTGAAGGATGCTATTTATAAAAACATTGCAAAGCTGCTTGAAGCCAGGAGGAACCGACGTGATGGGGGTGGGATGTGAGATATGGTCAGGGACGTGCAGTCAGAGGAGGCAATGCCTCCCCTGTCATTAATGATAACAATGCAAAGATGATTATTATGACACATTATGTGTCATAAGTAGAGATGAGCGGGTTCAGTTCCTCGAGATCCGAACTTCACCTATTTTACACGGTTCCAAGGCAGCCTCGGATCTTCCCGCCTTGCTAGGTTAACACGAACGCGCCCGAACGTCATCATCCCGCTGTCATATTCTCGCGAGATTCGTATTGCATATAAAGAGCCGCGCGTCGCCGCCATTTTCACTCGTGCATTGGAGATGATAGCGAGAGGACGTGGCTGCGTTCTCTCAGTTTCTGTGCTCAGTGTGCTGCAAATATCTACGTTCTCTGCCTGAAAACGCTCCATATCTGTGCTGCATTGTAGTTGTGCGCAGTATATAGTAGGAGGACAGTGCAGAATTTTGCATATATATATATATATATATATATATATATATATATATATATATATATATATATATATATATATATATATATATATATTTCCACAAATTAAAAGATGGAGAACAAAAATGGAGGGTAAAATAGGGAAAGATCAAGATCCACTTCCACCTCGTGCTGAAGCTGCTGCCACTAGTCATGGGCGATACGATGAAATGCCATCAACGTCGTCTGCCAAGGCCGATGCCCAATGTCATAGTAGAGAGCATGTAAAATCCAAAAAACAAAAAGTTCAGTAAAATGACCCAAAAATATGAATTAAAAGCATCTGATGAGAAGCGTGAACTTGCCAATATGCCATTTACGACACGGAGTGGCAAGGAACGGCTGAGGCCCTGGCCTATGTTCATGGCTAGTGTTTCAGCTTCACATGAGGATGGAAGCATTCATCCTCCCGCTAGAAAAATTAAAAGACTTAAGCTGGCAAAAGCACAGCAAAGAACTGTGCGTTCTTCTAAATCACAAATCCCCAAGGAGAGTCCAATTGTGTCGGTTGCGATGCCTGACCTTCCCAACACTGGACAGGAAGAGGTGGCGCCTTCCACCATTTGCACGGCCCCTGCAAGTGCTGGAAGGAGCACCCGCAGTCCAGTTCCCGATAGTCAAATTGAAGATGTCACTGTTGAAGTACACCAGGATAAGGATATGGGTGTTGCTGGTGCTGAGGAGGAAATTGACAAGGAGGATTCTGATGGTGAGGTGGTTTGTTTAAGTCAGGCACCCAGGGAGACACCTGTTGTCCGTGGGACGAATATGGCCATTGACATGCTTGGTCAAATTACAAAAAAAAAAAAATTCCACACCGAAGAGGTGATTTTTTTAAACAGAAATGCGGACAAGGTGTCAAGCCATGTGTTGCCTTTGTCAAGCTGTAATAAGTAGGGGTAAGGACGTTAACCACCTAGGAACATCCTCCCTTATACGTCACCTGGAGTGCATTCATCAGAAGTCATTGACAAGTTCAAAAACTTTGGGTGACAGCAGAAGCAGTCCACTGGCAACTAAATCCCTTCCTCTTGTAACCAAGCTCCTGCAAACCACACCACCAACTACCTCAGTGTCAATTTCCTCATTAGACATGAAAAACAATAGTCCTGCAGGCCATGTCACTGGCAAGTCTGACAAGTCCTCTCCTGACTGGGATTCCTCCAATGCATCCTTGAGTGTAATGACTACTGCTGCTGGCGTTGCTGTTGTTGGGAGTCGATCGTCATCCCAGAGGGGAAGTCGGAAGACCACTTGTACTACTTTCAGTAAGCAATTGACTGTCCAACAGTCTTTTGCGAGGAAGATGAAATATCACAGCAGTCATCCTGCTGCAAAGCTGATAACTCGTGTCTTGGCAGCTGCGGTGGTGTTAAACGCGTGTCCGGTATCCACCGTTAATTCACACGGAATTATAGAATTGTTTGAGGTACTGTGTCCCCGGTACCAAATACCATCAAGGTTCCATTTCTCTAGGCAGGCGATTCCGAGAATGTACACAGAACTCAGAAAAAGACTCCAGTTGTACCCAATGTCCACTTAACCACGGACATGTGGACAAGTGGAGCAGGGCAAACTCAGGACTATATGACTGACAGCCCACTGGGTAGATGTTCATAAGAGGCACACAGCGGACAACCTCTTACGGAAACTGAGGATCATCGCAGTCCAATTGGACTCTCCTGGGGATTTGTGACATCGGACAACGCCACCAATATTGTGCGTGCATTACATGTGGGCAAGTTCCAGCACGTCCCATGTTTTGCACAGACACTGAATTTGGTGGTGCAGAATTTTTTTTAAAAAAAAGACAGGGGCGTGCTAGAGATGCTGTCGGTGGCCCGAAGAATTGCGGGCCACTTTCGGCATTCAGCCACCGTGTGCCAAAGACTGGAGCACCAGCAAACACTCCTGAACCTGCCCCGCCATCATCTGAAGCAAGAGGTGGTAACAAGGTGGAATTCAACCCTCTATAGGCTTCAGAGGATGGAGGAGCAGCAGAAGGCCATTCAAGCCTATACAGCTACCTACGATATAGGCAAAGGAGGGGGAATGCACCTGACTCAAGCGCAGTGGAGAATGAGTTCAACATTGTGCAAGGTTCTGCAACCCTTTGAACTTGCCACACGTGAAGTCAGTTCAGACACTGCCAGCCTGAGTCAGGTCATTACCCTCATCAGGCTTTTGCAGAAGAAGCTGGAGAGATTGAAGGAGGAGCTAAAATGGAGCGATTCCGCTAGGCAAGTGGGACTTGTGGATGGAGCCCTTAATTCGCTTAACCAGGATTCACGGGTGGTCAATCTGTTGAAATTAGAGCACTACATTTTGTCCACCGTGCTCGATCCTAGATTTAAAACCTACATTGTATCTCTTTCCGGCAGACACAAGTCTGCAGAGGTGCAAACTGCAAAGACCTGCTGGTGAGACACTTGTCAACTCAAGCGGAATGTGACCCGTCAACAGCTCCTCTTTCACATTCTCCCACAACTGGGGCTGCGAGGAAAAGGCTAAGAATTCCGAGCCCACCCGCTGGCGGTGATGCAGGGCAGTCTGGAGCGAGTGCCGACATCTGGTCCGGACTGAAGGACCTGCCAACGATTACAGACATGTCGTCTACTGTCACTGCATAGGATTCTGTCACCATTGAAAGAATGGTGGAGGATTACATGAGTGACCGCATCCAAGTAGGCACGTCAGACAGTCCGTACGTATACTGGCAGGAAAAAGTGGCAATTTGGAGGCCCTTGCACAAACTCTTTATTTTACCTAAGTTGCCCCCTCCCTCCAGTGTGTACTCCGAAAGAGTGTTTAGTGCAGCCGCTCACCTTGTCAGCAATCGGCGTACAAGGTTACTTCCAGAAAATGTGGAGAAGATGATGTTCATCAAAATTAATTATAATCAATTCCTCCGTGGAGACATTCACCAGCAATTGGCTCCAGAAAGTACACAGGGACCTGAGATGGTGGATTCCAGTGGGGACGAATTAATAATCTGTGAGGAGGGGGATGTACACAGTGAAAGGGGTGAGGAATCGGACGATGAGGAAGAGGTGGACATCTTGCCTCTGTAGAGCCAGTTTGTGCAAGGAGAGGTTGATTGCTTCTTTTCTGATGGGGGCAAAAACCAACCAGTCATTTCAGTCACAGTTGTGTGGCAGACTCCGTCGCTGAAATGATGGGTTTGTTAAAGTATGCATGTCCTGTTTTTACAACATAAGGGTGGGTGGGCGGGCCCAAGGACAATTCCATCTTGCACCTCTTTTCTTTAATTTATCTTTGCATCATGTGATGTTTGGGGCCAATTTTTTTACGTGCCATCCTGTCTGACACTGCAGTATCACTCCTAGATGGGCCAGGTGTTTGTGCCGGCCACTTGGGTCGCTTAGCTTTGTCATCCAGCGACCTCGGTGCAAATTTTAGGGCTAAAAATAATAGTGTGAGGTGTTCAGAATAGACTGGAAATTATGGTTATTGAGGCTAATACTATGGGATCAAAATGACCCCCAAATTCTATGATTTAAGCTGTTTTTTTAGAAAGAAAAAAAAAAAAAAACACACGAGAACCCAAAACACACCCGAATCCGACAAAAAATTCAGGGAGGTTTTGCCAAAACGCGTCCGAATCCAAAACACGGCCACGGAACCGAATCCAAAACCGAAACCCGAAAAATGTGCACATCTCTAGTCATAAGTATATGCTTTATATTATTGTAATAATTTGTATTATTAAAAATAGGATTAAATTAGTTTTCAGAGGGACAGAAATCAGTGCCTCCCGCGGGCAATGATAAAGGGCCGGAAGTGAGGGGCGGGCCAAGCTATGGGCAGTAAAAAGCCCATTTAAAAAAGCAGGATAAGCAGCACTAGTATAAATGCCTCAGTGACAGGGGCGTGCTTTCAGCCCACATGAAAGCACGCCCCTGTCTCTGAGGCAGATATGATTGGGCATCAGATTTGGAGCTATCCTTGGAATCCAGCCCACCTTCACTAATACCAAGACTCCTTTGTCCTCCCTCTACACCGCACCTCCGATCATTCATCGCCACTGGAAGCCGGGAGTAGCTGCACTCTCTGCCGCCAGGGCTGAGCGCACCATTGCTCCAGGTAAGGCGTCAGACCGCACCGCAGCCCGACATACTCTTCAGCTGTCACCCGGTCCCCACCCGCCGCAGACACTGTCAGAGACTGGCGCACAGCCCCCCGCCTGCTTCCTTCCATAATCTTCGTTCTTGTGAATGACGTGCTCCGCGGCCACCTTATCTACACAGGTCAGTGTCTATGCTGAGCGCTGCTGTGTATTGCGCACAGGCTGTCCTGCTCTCACTGTTTCAGCGAGATGTGCGCACTGTGCCAGGGGAGTGGGGGTGATTAGTGCGTTTGTGCCGGGTATAAGGATAGGATATGTGCGATTACTGCATGTGTGCCGGGTGTAAGGGTAGAGTGTGAGAGTGTGAGAGTTTACTGCATGTGTGCCTGGGTATAAGGGAAGGGGTGATTACTGCACGTGTGCCTAGGTATAAAGGGGAGGAAGGGGGGGTGATTACTGTATGTGTGCCTGGGTATAAAGGGAAGTGGGAGAGGGGTGATTAGTGCATGTGTATCGGGATATAAGGGGAGAGGGGAGTGGTTAGTGGGTGTGCGCACGAGTATAAAGAGGAAGGGTAAAGATCACTGCCGATGTCTCGATCAACCGCCCTGCAGCTCTAAACCTGCTTCCATGCCTCCGGGCAGACCCTCTGCTGCTCTCCTTAACCCTGGGCACCTCTGCTGCCCAGACCTTGGCTGCCACTGCTCCCCAGACTTTGCGGGCATTGGCGGTAGCATCGGACTGGCAATTAGCAGTGGGGGCAGTACCTGGCGGCAACATTAGCAGGCATTGGCAGCTGGCGGGGGTGACAGTACAGTAGCAATCACTGACAGCAGCGGTAGTGGGCATGCCTCACCAGCCACTGACCTCACCGCACGCCACTGGATATGAAAGTGTATGAAGAGGGTCTGAGGGCGGGATGTATTATCAATGTTCGCGGGTCATCGCAATGATGCTAATCGCATATGTAGTAACATATGTGATTAGTATCTCAAAGAGATGCCAGGGGTGTCCTGCGATCAGTGATGGTCCGCAGGAGAGGGTTTGAGGCGGCGACTTCCCTCACCTCCCTGCCCCGGGAGGTGACGTGTAGGGATCCTCCTTCTCCCCCCTGCAGCTGGAAGGAGACAAGGTTGTGCTGCGCGGGAGAAGGAGGAGGGGGGGCCTGGGGGAGGGAGGTCATCGTGAGCGGCGGCAAGAAGCCCATAGGCTTCTATAGGGTATCGCCATCAAAAGATGGCGATACCCCCAGCGGCGTAAACCCGGCAGTGGGGTCTTAGTACACATGAAAATGCGGTAAAACCCTCGAAAATGGGGGTTTTACCGCATATTCCCTTAGTACATCCCACCCTGAGTGTTGTAGAGAACTATCTGAGGAGGGGAAGGGCTTTCTGGGTGTATGAGCAAGAGGGGGACTGGGGACTGTAGTTTTAGGGTGGGGGGCTGGGTTTTGGAGTGTATGAGAGAAGGGGGGGGCTGCAGTGCATAAGGTGGGGTCTATCTGGGTGTATGAGGAAGGGGGGGGGGGGCAGTGTGCCGTAGCATATGAGGAGGGCTATCTGGGTGTTGGGGTGTATGAGGAAGGGGGGCTGGGTGCTGTAGTGTAGGAGGGGGTGCTTAATGTATGGGGGATACTGGGTGTTGGGGTGTATGACGAAGGAGAACTGGGTACTATAATGTATAAGTGGGGATGCGGGGGGTTGGCATGTATGAGGAAGGAGGGTTGGGTGTTGTAGTGTACGAGGGGGCTGTTGGCATATACGAGGAAGGGGTCTGGGTGCTGTAGTGCATGAGGGAGGATGTTGGGGTGTATGGGGAGCTGGGTACTGTAGTATATGGGGGGCGGGGGGGGTTGTAGTGTATGAAGGGATAGACTGTCTGGGTGTTGTAGTGTCTGAGGGAGGATGCTGGGAGTTGGGGTGTATGAGAGGGGGGGCTGTAGTGTATAAGATGGGACTGTCTGGGTATTGGGGTGTATAAGGAAGGGGGGCCTAGGTGCTGAAGTGTAGGAGGAGGGGTGCTGGGGGTTGGGGCGTATGAGGGGGGACTGTAGTGTATAAGGTGGGTCTGTCTGGGTGATGGGTTATATAAGAAAGGTGGGGCTGGGTGTTGGGGTGTATGAGGAGGGCTGCCTGGGTGTTGGGGTGTATGAGGATAGGGGGGCTGGAGGCTGTAGTGTATGAGGAGGGCTGTATGGATGTTGAGGTGTATGAGGAAGTGGGGACTGTGTGCTGTAGCGTATGAGGGCTGTCTGGGTGTTGGGGTGTATAAGGAAGGAGGAGGGCTGGGTGCTGTAGTGTAGGAGGGGGGGTTTGTATGAGGAAGGGAAGGCTGGGTGTTGTAGTCTATGAGGGGGGTGCTGGGTGTTGGAGTGTTTGGGGGGGTGCTGGGAGCGGTCGTATATGGGGGGGTGCAGAGGGTTGTAGTGTATGTAGGGGGACTGTCTGGGTGTTGTGTCTGAGGGGGGCTGTTTGGGTGTATGAGGAAGGGGACCTGGGTGCTATAATGTATAAGCGGGAGTTTGACTGTATTTGTCTGTCTCCAGTCTCTGACTCAGCCATTTTAAAGGACCTTAAGGTGGATGGTTGGCCTGCACTTATACAGTGCATAATGGGCACACTGTGTGGCTTTATGGGCACAATGGGGGTAATTCAGATCTGATCGCTGCTGTGTGTTTGTGCACAGCGGGCGATCAGATCCGAACTTTGTATGCGTATGAACCGCAATGCGCCGATGTCGCACAGCTACAACAGGCATCACCGGTCAGCGATGGGATGGTGCAAATGATTCATTTGCACGGGCGTCCGTTAGGTGATTGACAGGAAAAGGCAGTTTGTGGGTGGCAACTGACCGTTTTCAGGGAGTGTTCGGAAAAACGCAGGCGGGCTCAAGCATTTTCAGGGAGGGTGTCTGATGTCAGCTCTGGCAGTGATCAGCAGGAAACAATTGCACTGGAAGAGTAAGTCCTGGGCTGTGCAGGTACTGCACAAACTAATTTTGTGCAGCTCTGCTACACATGCTATCGCACACTTGCACATCAAAAATACACTCCCCTGTAGGCAGTGACTATCTGATAGCAGGGCAGCAAAAAACGCAGCCCAACGATCAGATCTGAAATAGGCCCAATGTGCGGTGTAATGGGTGCACTCTGCAGCCTAATGTGTATAATGGGTACACTGTGTCGTAAATATATATATACATACATATATATATATATACACATACATACACATATATACATACATACAGAAAGTCCACACTCACTGCTCCAATTTGCAACCTGGGCGGTGCACCATAAGAGATTCACAAGAAATCCAAAAATATATCCAAAGATACAGGCACTCACCACTTCCTTGATGATGAAAACTTTATTGGTGTGTCTCACATAGAGACAGTTAACAGCATGTCACCTTTTGCTGACATGCTGTTAACTGTCTCTATGTGAGACACACCAATAAAGTTTATCATCAAGGAAGTGGTGAGTGCCTGTATCTTTTTTTCATAATATATATATATATATATATATATATATATATATATATATATATATATATATATATATATATATATAGATATATATATATATATAGAGTACTACTGCTGTGCGGTGTAAGGTATATATGGACTACTACTACTACCACCAGGCGTAATGTGAATAAGGACCACAACTGTGTGGCATGTGAGTTTTTGGGATTTTACTACAGTACATATAAATGAAACATGGATCATATTAATTTGTAAAAAGCCACCATGGGCCACACCTGGTTTATCGTTTATTTACAACAAAAGATTTATATATATATATATATATATTTATTTTTTTTTTTTTATTTTTTTTTTTTTTAAAGTCCCAGGCCTTGCTTAAGAATTAAGAAAGCCAACCCACAGCTCTCGAGCGGGTGGTATCCAGTATGCCGGGATCTCGGCGCCGGAAACCAGACACTCGGCATACCGACAACTAATCTCCCTCTTGGGGGTTCAAGACTTCCCTGGAGGGAGCCCGCAAGGGGCTGATTTGCGCTCACCCAGCTGTTGGTATGCCAGCGGTCGGGATCCCGGCGCCGGTATGCTGTCCGCTGGGATCCCGGCCGCTGGCATACCATACTACACCCCTCTCAAACCACATGAGGCTTTCTTCTGTGTGATGCGGCTCCTGCTCCTGCTCCCGCCACTGCTCCTACTGTCAGCCTGCCTCCTCTGACACGCGTGCAACTGTTCAGACGAAGCTTCACTTGTAGCTGGGAGGAGCCCACACTGCTACGCTCCATGCGCCGTCATGATGACACATTGCATGAGAGGGGGAGCTAAAGGCAGCCATGAGGAGATGTTAGAACGCTGACGCAGAGATAAGTGGTGTGTAGCTGTGGGTGGGCTGTCTGACTGCCGGTTGGGGAAGGGCCTGAAATCTGGTGGGTGAGGACTGCCTGGGAGTCTCCTCTGCAACGACGAGGAACACTGGCCTAGTGAGCTGGGCGACCCCATTGACAATCATTGAGTCAAAGGAGGAGGTGAAGTGGCCACCACTGTGATTCTTCTATAATTGATTTTAATAAAAAGGTCAAATATACTTTCTTTCATGTTCATGATTTGTGCACCGTAGGTATCATTTAAACCCGACCCACACACTTATCTGCTCTATTCCTTCATCCTTCCTCATCTTACTTTCCAACATTCCTCTTTTCCTCCCTCCTTCCTATTCTTTTCCTCCTTTCTTTTTCAAGTTTTTTTTCTGTTTCCTGAGGGACTACCCTCCTGTATATCCTTCTTCCCACCACATAACACATTCTTGCTTCACACTCTACCTCAGTGTTGTGCTGCATCTTACCTTACCTGGATTTACACATGAATGTTGGTTGGAATGACATTGGAGGGGGCTGGAGTGACACATGGAGGAGCTGATATATACTGTGTGGTATATTCAATTGAAGTCTGATCCATTCCGACATGCATTTGTCGGAATGGGTCCAACAAGGGCTATTCAATTCAATGGCCGTCTCAGACTTTAGAAAAAGTCTAATTGAGATGAGGGAGCAGAGATGAGGGAGCTGAAACGGGGGAGAGTCGCGGGGAGACAGGGGAGAGCAGCGCTACAGCAGCGGCTCCAGCAAGCGTAGCGGGAGGATGTGTCACAACCGCCACTCACGGCAGCGTCCACCCGGCTCCAGCAAGCGTAATGTGAGCAGCGGCTGTGACGCATCTTCCTAACAGCATCCACCCGGCTCCAGAAAGCAAGGTCTCGCTTGGAGCCGGGTGGACGCTGCTGTAAGCAGCGGCAGTGACACATTCTCCTGCTACGCTGCTGTAGCTCTGCTCTCCCCGCTGGTCTCCTCCTCAGCTCCCTCATCTCAATCTGACTTTTTTTAAAGTTGGATTGAAATGGTCGGAAACGGGGCCCAGTTTCCGACAGAAGCACACGGATCGGCAGCTATTCCGCCGATACACGTGCTTTCCTACAAGTCGAATTCCCAGACTTGTCGGATAAAAAAGAGCCGGGGATTGAATAGGTCGGAATCCCTTCTGACCTGAAAAAGTCAAAAACCGCCGTCTTTCCAACAAGATGGCAGTTTCAACTTCAATTGAATATACCCCTATGTGGATATGGCTTTTAAAAGTGGCTTTTAAAATGTGTTTTCTGTGGATCTTGCCCTTTCAATGTATTTTATGTTGGATCTGGGCTTTTTAATGTATTTTATACCAGCGGTGTGGCCTAGCGGACACAAGGCCCTGCCCTATCTTGCGTGTGTGCTTTCGGCGCGCACATGGTGTCACCTCTTTGACATATCCAAAGATTCTTCTTGGCTCTTTGTCGCCAACTAGGAATTGTTTAATTAATTTAAAAAAAGCTCCAGGCTTTGCTTAATTATAAAAAAGACCCAGACCTTGCTTATTTATTTAAAAAAAAAAATAAAAAAAAGAAAAGAAACCCCAGGCAGCAATACAAGATGCATATTTCTAAATGTTTTCTTCATATTTAATTATGGAAGCAGTTTTATAGCATTTACCTGGTTTATGTATCTATATATAACATTTCTATCATGCGGTTATAGTTTGTAGTCGTGTTTGGGTGGGGAGGTGCAGTTTTCCATTTTGCCCTGGGCTCCAAAAACCCTAGTTACGCCTTTGACTGCTAGTGGAGCAGAAGTAACTTACGATTTTGACTATATCATACCTCCCAACTGTCCAGATTTTCGCGGGACAGTCCCATTTTTTTGGGACTGTCCCGCTGTCCCACCCGCTGGGCCGCAGTGTCCAGCGGTGGGGGGGGGGGCAGTTGGGAGGCTCCATCTCTCGCTGCCCTGCTTAGCAGAGAAGCTGAGAATAGATGCTGTGCGCATAGCGTCTATTCACGAGTGACAGAGGGAGAAGGGGACATGCCAGCAGCTCACAGAGCGCTGGGCATGCCCCCTTCAGTGACGGACAAGGGAGGTGCGGCCTAAATAGTGTCATTGCCCCTTTTTCCGGGAGCACATTAAAGAAAGTTGGGAGGTATGATTATATAGTCAAAAACGTAAGAAAAGTTAGTGCAGATCGGAAGGTGAAAGTCACCTTGCGATCCTGATGCGATGCCGATGCGCGGTTGGCATCGCAAGCCTAGATAGTCAAAATTGACTTGCCTGCACAGTCTCTCTCGTAGAAAAGATAGTCAAAATTGACACTCAGCCAATATCGCAGGCACAGTCATTATGTGCTTGCGATACCGACCTAGTCCCTATCGCACAGTGAGAATCGGGGTTAGCCCGAATCTCACCGTGTGTACACACCTTTAGATTTGGGTGGGTTATATTGTTTCTGTGCAGGGTAAATACTAGCTGCTTTATTTCTACACTGCAATTTAGATTTCAGTTTCAACACACCCCACATAAATCTAACTCTGCAAATGTTACATCTACCCCACCTGCAGTGCAACATGGTTGTGCTCATTAGTGCGCTTTTTTTTTTTTGCTAACAAACCTGAAATAAAAAACCATAGTGAGAAGTTAGTTATGAACCTTATTTAAAAAAAACAAAATATAGACTTAAGCTGGGTGGGTACACATTGGTAGATATATCTGCAGATATATCTATAGCCACATCGGGCAGTGTGTTGTGCATACACTCCATGATCATATACAGTATAAGTGTTGAACACGGCAACAGTGTGTTTCTCAGTTTAACAGGAGATTTCAGGCAAACAGACTATAAAATTAGATGACTACAGGACAGAACTAGCTCCATGAACCAGACAGCCAATGTCAGCCCCCTCTCCCAAAAAAAAGTTAGACGGTCCCCATTACCGAAAAACACTCGTGTCTATGACAACACAGAAATTTGATCATTTTATGGACTTGTTCAGCCACTCCATCTTAACCAGCCATCCGGATTTTCCCCCAGTAAAATGTAGGAGAGGTGGAACGTGTGCAGTATATATAGTTATCTATGTAGGGCATAGTCGTTCAATGGACAGCAACCTCTAAATGCAGTCCTGTTAGAATAATTTCTCACTAGTCTAATGGTGTACAGTACAGTATGTGTTATTCAGTCGGCTGGTAGCTCCTGTAATGCAGTGGCATTCTATAAAAGGGGAAACAAAGAAACAAACCTTGCTGCACGCCATTCATAAGCATACTGTTCATAAAATGAAGCATCTACATACCACTTTATGAGTGCAGCTTGTGGGCATAGAGATAAACTCGTGATCCAATGTTAACCTGAATTAATGCCACAACACAATAGTAGATAAAAATGAGCTCATTCTTTGAACACGTGCCAGTGGCACACAGGAACAATATGCAGAGCAATAACCATTGGGGCATGACAACACTGAGCTAATGCCATATGTATTTTCTTCCTTCCAATGTATACAATAATGCATTATTCTTTGCACATTAGGCATAATTTGTTGCGTTCTGACTTGAGCAGATAAACCGCAGATAAGCTGCGGGGGGAGGTTAGGTTTAGACTGCAGGGAAGGGAGGTATACTTACCTTCCCAGTATCAGGATTCTAAGCATCGGGATGACAACGTCAGTCTTCTGACTGCTAGGATTTCCTATCAAGCACTTTCCAATGGATGTATACTTATGATGATCTAATAGTGGCTGCCTCCAACAAGTACACATAGGAGGAGATTCAATTAGCACCTCTGGGATGTAGCTCTCAGGGTGGTAAGTGCCCAAAGTAATTCAATTACTCCCACAGTAAAGCCCATGGCTAGCAGATTTTCTGCTTGCACTCTCTAGGGCGAGAGCAGAAATCTGTGCTAACTAGTGCCTATGAGCTAGTCTCGGGCTGGCAATGTGCGGTAATGCATTGCACCTGTCTATTAACATGGAAAATGCGGTTTACAGCAACTAGTCCAAGGTGATAGTCACAATAAAATGCTCCTCCAGAGCTAAATGGCAGGCACATTGCAGTTAACTGAATAGCTCTGGACACTTAACCCTGGAGCTAGGTCTCAGTGGCTGTAAACAAATTGCCCCATTCTCAATTTAAAGTTTTTGTATTTAAACAAAAAAAAAAAAAATAATCAAGTTATGTATGCACACTCTCCTGAAGCATTGCGGCTGTCACTTTTGAGTGCATATTACATACTGTTATTTAGCAAGGTATCCCAACAGGTAAGGAGGGGACTTCATAATGTTTGGCAGATTTTTCCCGAGCCTCCTTCTCAGATGCTAGTGCTACCCACTTTCCAAGGGACGTAGCCTTGAAGAAATATCATTGCAAGACGCATCAAGGCAATAATAGACATTTCCAGGGACATATCTGAATAAACAGAGTACTAAGTAAAGTAAAATAAATTAAAACATTATAAACTATATTTCCACATGATAGCACTGATAGACAATATTTCTTCTCACACAATGGCCATCTCTATTGTGCTGTATGTAGGTGCTAATGGTAAGCGTATCGAGAATATGGTTGTAATGTTTGTGCCCGATAATTGTCCAGTGTATGCACACTACCTATCCGAAAACATTGGCCAGGCATGCGGATCGTAAGATGCAATATTTTCTATGTTTACAGTCGGCCACTGTATGCCCTATTGCGGGGAGAGCCCCAGATATCATGGGCAACACATGGAGAGATCTCTCTGATGGGTGTCAGATAAAGGGTCTGTCAGGCATTTTATCTGTCAGTGTTTGCCCAACATAAGTAATAAAAGTTGCACAGTAGCGTGCAGACTTAAATTTATACTAACTGATGACTTGCATATATGTGTCTTAGCAAGTCATCTGAGCTGGCAGACAAACAGATCGGATTTTAAATGACATACAAAATTAGATACACACTTCGTTTTTACTACAGAAAAGTTTGTGTCCTAAATGGAATCTGACTATTTTAAATAACAAGCTAACAAGTGAACAAGTTACTCTACAGCAATCCTCAGAAATCAATGTGAATGTTCTTCCCACACAGCAGCATGCCTTCCCTACAGAGAAGCAATATAGACTGGTTTTCAAGCTCAATTGCCATTTAGATAACCTCTTTCTGCTGACCTAACCTTTCTGGCCACACTTTACAGTCAGTAATCTAGTTGTATTATCCTTTGAACAGTGGAAGGGCCCCATAACGCTATTCCATACCATAGGCAAACGCAGGGGGGGGGGGGGGGGGGGGTGACCGGTTGCACGGAAACCCCCTCCTCTTGGCAAGTGGCTCAAATTATGACAACAGCAGGGCCGGTTCTACACCTTGTGGTGCCCAGTGCGAAAGTTTCCACTGGCGCCCCCCCCCCCCCCTTCCCTGCAGCAAAACAGGGGCGTGGCTTCATAGGGGAGGTTCGTGGCCATAGTTATGCCCCCAGATTTGCCCCAAGTAGTTGTGCCCCCCAGTTGATTTGCCCCCCTGTAGACTTACCCCCAGCAGCTGTGCCCCCAGTTAATTTGCCCCCAGTAGCTGTTCCCTCTGTAGTTGTTCCCCCTGTAGTAGCGCCGCTTTGAAACCCTAAAAGTAAAAAATAATACTTACCAGCCTCGCTCCTACTTCCGGACCGCTGCTGCTGTCTCCGGGCGCCGGCTCCTCTATATGGGAAAGACGTCATGACGTCTCTCCCATAGCAGCGCCGCACTGACACTAGGGGTCAATTTTGGCCTCTAGCATGAGTCAGCACCGCCGGCTGCAAACGGCACTCGCTGCAGCCAGGGAGCGGGGCAGCAGGGAGGATAATATGTAGCGGCTCTTGCCACGGCGGTGGCGCCCTCAGGGTAGCGGCGCCCCGGGCAAAAAGCCTGCTTGCCAGTGGCAAGAGCCACCACTGAACAATAGCAATGTTATATAATACTATTACTAGAGCTGCCACCACTTCATGCAGTGTAAGTAACCGAGCAGAGCTACTGCACATGCCCAGTGGTAGCAGCTTCTTCTACCAAGTTTGCTGTGTGTGGATCTAATGCTGGCCATACACTTGTGCACTGGCAGTTCAGGTGCGATGAAATCGCGCCTGAACTGCCAAAGTGATTACCATGCGATCATGCGACAGATCGCATGGTAATCATGTGATGGGCACGTCACCGCCGAGTGGGACGGGTGCCCATCGCAGTACAATATATCTCATGTGGGTTTAAAACCACATGCGATTGCACTGGGATGCGAGAAATATTAAGTGCAGCACATAATATCTTGAGACTCGATATTCGATATTTTGGTCGAAATCAAAGGATAGCACCGATTATCTCATAAGTGTATGGGCACCATTAGTCCTCAATCAGTGCACTGGACCAGAGAGTAGCTTCCAGGAAGAAGAGACAGGAGCCTCATCATGAGGTGGGGAATGTGTGATTAGAAAGTGCAGTTCTGGCTCTATTAGGTTTGTGTATTTATTTATTATGGTATGTTAAACCTTTTCCTGACCACTTCTCTTATTTCAAATATATTTGATACAGCCTATACCCTAGTTAGATATTAATACTGTGTTCCATACAGTGTCCAGTATATAAAAAGTCCAATGTTTACATTAATGTCCAGGGTTATTACCAGGTTCTTCTAACGCTCCCCCAGACTCCCGCACTTGCTCCAATGTTTCACAGAGTGGGAGATTATAGATTGCATTTGGAAACCCCCCCTCTAGAAATCCTGCATTTGCCACTGCATACAACGAATCACAGGCAAGATTAATGCCACTTGAACAGCTAGCAATATGGGTTCCTACAAGCAAAAGCTTCTTGGGTGCCAGACATATGGAAACTTGACATCCGCCAAATGTAATAGCTGTGGTGGTTGCCAAGCTGAGGATACTTGCCATGACTGTTACAATACAAGGGCTCAGAATTAGCCATTTACAATCAAAATAATTAAAGATCATTCAATCGAGTCTAGATCAAACTTCATAGCAAGGTGGCAGTGTCCTGTTCTATATGCATAATGAAAGGTAATATTTGTAGAATGAATAAATAAAAAAAGATTGTGCAGATTGAAGCAGCAGGAGAAGAGAGAAGACGGAGGACATCCATCCACCTCCCTGCAAACCCTGTCGATGGTGCCAGTGTCCATATAGGCCAACGCCCCACCCACCGCCGTAAAGCAGTAGCCGGAACCAGTGCCCACCCATCACCTGCCAACCCACCGCTGTAGGCGCCAAAGTTTCTCCCCACCACCACTGCTGTGACCTCTACATTGCCTCCGGCTTACACGAGAACTGCTCGGGAGCTGGAGGTAAGAGGACACATCAGGATCTTTTCAGACCCCTCTGCTGCATCGGAAAACTGAACGCATCTCAGGATTTTATTTTTATTACCAGTTATTTATATAGCGCACACATTCTGCAGCGCTTTACAGATAATTGGCCATTCACATCGGTCCCTGCCCCAGTGGAGCTTACAATCTATATTCCCTACCACATACACACATTCACACTAGGCTTCATTTTTGTTGGGATCCAATTAACCTACCAGTATATTTTTAGATTGTGGGAGGAAACCGGAGTACCCGGAGGAAATCCACGCAAGTACGGGGAGAATATACAAACTCCGCACAGGTAGAGCCATGGTGGCAATTGAACCCATGACCTCAGTGCTGTGAGGCAGTAATGCTAACCATTACACCATCCGTACGGATGGTGGCAAACAGTTTCACTATCAAACTAAGAAAAAAAAAAAAAAAAAAAATGACTTGATGTAATTACCCTTAGATTACTGTGATAGAACTGAAACACAAGGGGCCATGTTTATTATCCTTAAATGTTCATAATTTTATTTCAAATTGTATTTGTTTTGTAAACTGCTAATTCAAAGATGTAACAAAGGAGACATGACTAATATCACCTTAGTTACAGCCTGCTTCGATCATTTCTACACTGCTACCATCTAGAAATTGGTACATTCAAACTCCGAAAAAAAGCTTTTTTACAGTAGTGTGTATCAGCAGTATAATGCTATAGATCATTCACACTGAGACACCCAGGGGCGTAACTAGACATTTTACTTCCAAGCCAAAACATTCTGACGCACGCCCCCCCCCCCCAATAATTGGCACCAGGCCACAACACGAAAAGGGGGTGGAAATGGGTGTGGCTTTGCATAAAGGGGCGTGGCATTGCAGGAAGAGACTACCTTATATCCCAGTTTTGCAACCTGCATGCCCAGACGTTGGCCACCAAAGGAAAAAAATAATCCTGATTCATGCCCCTTACATTGTCATGTTCCTCCTTATAGTAATGCCCATTATACCACATACTGCAATGGCCCTTAGACATTATGCCACACACAATAATGCCCATGACACAATATGCCACACACCATAATGCCCCCGACACTATGCCACACACCGTAATGCCTGTAACATGACGACACGCATCGCAATGCCCGTTATACATTATGTTACACACTGCAATGCCCCTGATACATTATAGCACATACAATGCCTGTGACACATTATGACACACACCGCAATGTCAGTGATACATTATGCCACACACTGCAATGACCCTGAGACATTATACCACAATGCCCATGATATAGTATACCACACACCGTAATGACCATTACACATTAAGTCCTACAGTAAGGCTTCCATTACTTTTAAATTACCTGCTCGTTGCCAGGGGTTTCATGCTCTTGGTTCTATGCACGGTACCAGGGGTTTTCATGCTCATGGTGTCATGCTCGTTGCCAGGGGTTTCAAGCGGTAGGTGTTATGCTTGTTGCCAGAGGTATCATGTGCTGGGTTTCAAGTTTGTTGCCAGGGGGTAATATTCGTTGCCAGGGGTTTCATGCACTAGGTGTCATGCTCGTTGCTAGGGGGTAATGCTTGTTGCCAGGGATTTCATGAGCTGGGTGTTGTGCTTGTAACCAGGGGATAATGCTTGTTGCTAGGCCTGTGCTCCCAGTGCCACATATTCCCCCACAGTGCTAGATACACATATGCCCCCAGTGCCAAATATGCTCCCCCCCCCGTGCCAGGTACATATATACCCCCCCAGTGCCAGGTACATATATACCCCCCCAGTGCCAGGTACATATATACCCCCCCCAGTGCCAGGTACATATATAACTCCCCCCCCCCCCCCCCCCCCTTCCCAGGCTCCCCCACTGCTGTGCCGGTTCGGGAGCCAATCAGAGCTCACAAACCAGCAGTTCATTTAACAGACACGCCGCTGACGCCAGAGGCCCAGGAGGGACACACAGGAGAGGTACGCACTGTGCCCTCCCGTGTCCTTCCCAAAATAGCAGAAATCAGTGGCGCCGGCGCCCCTGCAGCCCTACGCTTCCAAGCTATCGCAGTGGCTGCGTGGCCCTAGTTACGCCACTGGAGACACCGTAAATTGAAAGGGGGAAAAAAAAAACCCAGAAACTAGTACTACCTATGCCAGCGTTTAGAGATCATCATGCAGAGAATCTGAAAACCTGAAAATTCCTTTCTTATCTATGGTAGATTAAACAAAGCCATCACAGATTTAAGCAAGCAGATTTGCATTTGTAATCACTGTATAGATGTAGTGTAGACACATGTACACCCACCCACCCCACAAGCACGGCAACATATCTGATCAGCAGTAACAGAAAATCTGCGATCACCACTCTCTAAGGAATACTTACCTACTACCGGCGGCCGGGGTCACGGCTGTCATGATCCAGACCGCGGGATCCCAGCCACCAGTATGCAGGCAGCGAGGCAAGTGCTAGAAAGCCCCTTGCAGGCTCCCTGCGTTCGCCACAGTATCTACTCTTCCTCTATGGGTGTGGTGGATACCCACAAAGGGAGAAAAGCCTGTGGCCCCGGTATTCCGGCAGCATTTCACCGCCTGTCAGGATTCCAGCATCAGCATTGTGACCGCCGATATCCCGGCAGGCAGTCTCTTGTTTGCCTCCCCTTTCTAATGGCTACAGTCAAGTATCCTTTGTTACCAATTACAGTAATGTACACTATATAGACCATATCAGGCAGATTTTTCTTGGGTGGTATTCATGGGACCGGCGGTTGGGAGACAGACGGTCACATGACCTCCACCAACATCCCGCCCCCTCACTATCCCAACAGTCGGCCAACAGGGACTATTTCCACTCGTGGGTGTCCACAACACCCATAGAGTGGGATTAGAACCCCTGCCAGGATCCCGACATCGGTATGCTGCAGGGATCCCAGCATCAGAATGCTGACCGGCAGTCTCCTGACAGCCGGTCAGCCATACCTAACCACACCCATTTTATTAAGTCCTTCATACTTAACAGAACAAATCTAAAAGTTATAACACATGAAATGGTGGGAACAGCATACAATGTTTATATGGGACAGGTGGGAGAGAGGACATAGGGTACTGCAATGTTACATGTATCATATAGTGTGGGATTTCCTTACTAAAACCAGTCACATTGCTGTAAGGAGTGCAGTGTCCAGTTTAGTTTTTGTTATCAGAGAATGTTGAAAAGAAGTTTAAAAAAAAAAAAAAAAAGAAGAAGTTTTTGCAGTCTACATATTAAATACATTGTAGGCTAATGTAGGGTTTCATTTTATTGATAGAATGTTACCTCTTTGGTACATTTGGCCAGTATGGTCGGTTTAAAAGTTAGCACTGCTGCCCCATATTAGATTTTTGGGCCCAGGTTCACGGCTATGTCACCAATATGCTTCATATTCAGATACCTTTATCGCCCAAATGGGATTTCTGGGGTTCTTTTCTGGGAAGTCTTCCCTTGGGAAGACTTCTGATGGGAATGCGGAATCATTTCAGCACTATAAGGACTGTAACAAAATATGCAAAAAAAGAAATAAGAGCGGCTAAAGTAGAAACAGAAACTAGTAGCAAAGGAAAGAGAAGCGAATCCCAAAAAATTCTTTAAATACATTAATAGCAAGAGATTAAAGGAGAGTATAGGCCCTGTAAAAGACAAGTCAGGAGTCTTTATCAAAAATGATAATGACATAGCGGACATACTTAATGAATTTTTTTCAACAGTATTTACTAGAGAAAACCCAATTATGGGACTAACACAACCTCAATAATGAGAATATCCCACTGATAGACTACCTCCTCACTTAAGTAAGTACCTGTGACCGATTAAAACATTTAAAGATTAATAAGTCATCGGGGCCCGATGGAATTCACCCAAGGGTTCTAATGGCGCTTCACTCTGAACTTGCAAGACCGCTATTTTTGATCTTTAAGGATTCAGTTATATCAGGTATGGTTCCCAAAGACTGGCGTATAGTGGAAATAGTGTCTATATTCAAAAAGGGAAGTAAAGCTGAACTGGGAAACTATAGACCAGTTAGTCTTACATCTATAGTGGGGAAAGTACTGGAAGGTATTCTAAGGGATAGTATTCAGAAATTCCTTGAAGCCAATAAAATCATTAAAAGGAATCAACATGGATTCGTGAATGACAAATCCTGTCAAACCAACTTACTTGGTTTTTATGAAACAGTAAGTGCAAACCTCGATCAGGGTAAAGAGGTGGATGTAATCTTTTTAGATTTTGCCAAAGCTTTCGACACAGTACCACACATGCGACTTATCTACAAGCTACAAGAAATAGGGCTAGGAAGCTCTATATGCACTTGGGTCAAGAATTGGTTAGTTAGAGAGCAGAGCGTTGTGGTTAATGGATCGCTTTCAAATTGGACTGAAGTGTTAAGTGGTGTGCCACAAGACTCGGTATTAGGACCGCTATTGTTCAACATTTTCATTAACAGAAGGTCTAGAGAGCATGGTGTCAATTTTTGCAGATGATACCAAATTGTGTAAGGCTATAAATACAGAGGAGGATGTAGAGTCTCTTCAGAACGACTTAGTTAAATTAGAAGCATGGGCAGCCAAATGGAGAATACGCTTCAACACAGACAAGTGTAAGGTAATGCACTGTGGTAGCAAGAACAAAAACAACAAACACATACATACTGAATGGGGTAAAATTAGGGGATACTGTACTGGAAAGAGACTTAGATGTTCTCATAGATAGCAAACTAAGCAGCAGTTCCCAAAGTAGGATGGCAGCAAAGAAGGCTAATAAGATACTAGCATGCATAAAACGGTAAATTGATGCAAGGGATGAGAGTATTATACTCCCATTATATAAATCACTAGTGAGGCCACATCTTGAATACTGTGTACAATTCTGGGCACCATACTACAAAAAGGATATCATGGAGCTAGAAAAGGTACAGAGGAGGGCAACCAAACTAATTAAGGGCATGGAGAGGATAGAATACAATGAAAGGCTTGAAAGACTAGGAATGTTTACATTGGAAAAGAGGAGACTAAGAGGGGATATTATCAACATCTACAAATATATAAGGGGACAATACACAGAGTTAGCGCGGGACCTGTTTTTGGCCAAATCAACACATAGGACTCGTGGACACCCGCTCAAGTTAGAAGAGAGGAGATTCTGCACAATACGTCGTAAAGGCTTTCACGGTAAGGACAATTCGTGTTTGGAATTCCCTGCCTGAGGGAGTTGTAATGGCAGACTGTCAACACCTTTAACAATGGGTTAGAGAAATTCCTCATGGATAAGGATATCCAGGGTTATGGTGCATAGTCATGCACTATGGCCCTCATTCAGAGTTGTTCGCTCGCTAGCTGCTTTTAGCAGCATTGCACACGCTAAGCCGCCGCCCTCTGGGAGTGTATCTTAGCATAGCAGAATTACGAACGAAAGATTAGCAGATTTGCGAATAGAAAATTCTTAGCAGTTTCTGAGTAGCTCCAGACTTACTCAGCCATTGCGATCAGTTCAGTCAGTTTCGTTCCTGGTTTGACGTCACAAACACACCCAGCGTTCGCCCAGACACTCCCCCGTTTCTTCAGACACTCCCGCGTTTTTCCCAGAAACGCCAGCGTTTTTCCGCACACTCCCATAAAACGGCCAGTTTCTGCCCAGAAACACCTACTTCCTGTCACTCACCGATCACCAGAACGACGAAAAATCCTCGTTATGCTGTGAGTAAAATACCTAACTTTTGAGTAAAATAACTAAGCGCATGCGCTCTGCGAACCTTGCGCAGTAAGCGGCTAATCGCAATGTAGCGAAACTCGGCAACGAGCGAACAACTCGGAATGAGGGCCTATAGTTACTATAAAAAGGGATAAAATGCAACGGCTGAAATCCGCATCAGTCATAATTTTAGACAAATCATCATGCATAGGAGACCACAAATAGGTTGAACTTGATGGACAATTGTCTTTTTTCAACCTCAGATACTATGTTACTATGGGGGTAATTCCAAGTTGATCGCAGCAGGAATTTTGTTAGCAGTTGGGCAAAACCATGTGCACTGCAGGGGGGGGGGGGGGGGGGGGGGGGTGCAAATTTAACATGTGCAGAGAGAGTTAGATTTGGGTGGGGTGTGTTCAATCTGCAATCTAATTTGCAGTGTAAAAATAAAGCAGCCAGTATTTACCCTGCACAGAAACAAAATAACCCACCCAAATCTAACTCTGCACGTTATATCTGCCTCCCCTGCAGTGCACATGGTTTTGCCCAACTGCTAACAAAATTCCTGCTGCGATCAACTTGGAATTACCCCATATGTATGTTACTATGCTATAGCTAAAGGCAACAAGTTGCTCTTATCTAAGATTGCAGGGTCAGCCAAAATACAAAACAATCCTCACAATGGATTGAACCCTCCACCCTTCATTTTCTTTAATTGTTGATGTCTCCATATATCTATTTCAACTCCTTAAGTTGTAAGGAGTATTGCTATTGCATTAATTTTTTATTTTTATTTTCTTAATTACCCATCCATTTGTTTACCTCAGGGGTGGGGAACCTCAGGCCCAAGGGCCGTATAAGGCCCGAAGAGCCACTTGATCCGGACCGGCCAGGCTCATCTACCCGGGCGCCCGCTGAGATTGTTACTAGTGGGTGCCTGGCTTCTTACCCTCAGTAGCAGCCGGAGGCAGGAGCTCACTTCTGAGCTCCAGCTTCCGGCTCTGGCAGTGTGCCGCTGCTGAGGTAGGTAGGGGGGGGGGTGTGTGTGTGTGTGTGTGTGTGTGTGTGTGGCTACTAGGGGGCATATCTAATGGGGCATAACTACTGACTGGTGGCATATCTAATGGGGCATAACAAGTGACGAGGCATATCTAATGGGGCATAACAAGTGACGAGGCATAGCTAATGGGGCATAACAAGTGACTGGGGGCATATCTACTGAATGGGGGCCGACTCATTTTTAAGTTTATAGTTTTTGTATGGCCCTGAAGGATTTTATAAATATCCTAATGGCCCTTGGTAGAACAAAGGTTCCCCACCCCTGGTTTACATATATCACGGTCTACTAGTTACACTTTTTTGTATTGTGTCATAACTGTTCCAGAATGGCTTTTGTGAGTCCATTAAAAAAATGTTTTATATTATATTATATTATTATTTGCACTGCTACCATACACAGAGGTCTTGGGTGTGATTTCCTGCATGGCCCAGTGTGGAGTTTGTATGTTCTCCTCCAACAAACTAAATACACTAGTACAGGGATTCTCAAACTGGGTGCCCTGGGTTGGTGGTCCAGGACCAATTTAAATTATTTATGGTCAATGTAATAAGCAAAACCAGTGCTGGTGGCTTCCAATCATATTACTTCGTGGACAAACAAAAGCAAATCCTGACACTCACCACATAACCAATACGAAGGTTGACAAACAAACTACTTAATCTGAGATTCACAAAAAGAAACGTGTGGCCTATAATAAATAAAAAAATAAGAATTTACTTACCGATAATTCTATTTCTCGTAGTCCGTAGTGGATGCTGGGGACTTCGTAAGGACCATGGGGAATAGCGGCTCCGCAGGAGACTGGGCACAAAAGTAAAGCTTTAGAACTACCTGGTGTGCACTGGCTCCTCCCCCTATGACCCTCCTCCAAGCCTCAGTTAGGATACTGTGCCCGGACGAGCGTACACAATAAGGAAGGATTTTGAATCCCGGGTAAGACTCATACCAGCCACACCAATCACACCATATAACTTGTGATCTAAACCCAGTTAACAGCATGATAACAGAGGAGCCTCTAGAACAGATGGCTCACTACAGCAATAACCCGATTTTTTGGTAACAATAACTATGTACCAGTATTGCAGACAATCGGCACTTGGGATGGGCGCCCAGCATCCACTACGGACTACGAGAAATAGAATTATCGGTAAGTAAATTCTTATTTTCTCTGACGTCCTAGTGGATGCTGGGGACTCCGTAAGGACCATGGGGATTATACCAAAGCTCCCAAACGGGCGGGAGAGTGCGGATGACTCTGCAGCACCAAATGAGAGAACTCCAGGTCCTCCTCAGCCAGGGTATCAAATTTGTAGAATTTTACAAACGTATTTGCTCCTGACCAAGTAGCTGCTCGGCAAAATTGTAAAGCCGAGACCCCTCGGGCAGCCGCCCAAGATGAGCCCACCTTCCTTGTGGAATGGGCTTTTACAGATTTTGGCTGTGGCAGGCCTGCCACAGAATGTGCAAGCTGAATTGTACTACAAATCCAACGAGCAATAGTCTGCTTAGAAGCAGGAGCACCCAGCTTGTTGGGTGCATACAGAATAAACAACGAGTCAGATTTTCTGACTCCAGCCGTCCTGGAAACCTATATTCCCAAGGCCCTGACAACGTCTAGCAACTTGGAGTCCTCCAAGTCCCTAGTAGCCGCAGGCACCACAATAGGTTGATTCAGGTGAAACGCTGAAAACCACCTTAGGGAGAAACTGAGGACAAGTCCTCAATTCCGCCCTGTCCGAATGGAAAATCAGATGAGGGCTTTTACAGGATAAAGCCGCCAATTCTGACACGCACCTGGCCCAGGCCAGGGCCAACAGCATGACCACTTTCCATGTGAGATATTTTAACTCCACATATTTAAGTGGTTCAAACCAATGTGACTTTTGGAACCCAAAAACTACATTTAGACCCCAAGGTAAAACTGGAGGCACAAAAGGAGGCTGTATATACAGTACCCCTTTCACAAACGTCTGAACTTCAGGGACTGAAGCTAGTTTTTTTTTGGAAGAAAATTGACAGGGCCGAAATTTGAACCTTAATGGACCCCCATTTCAGGCCCATAGACACTCCTGTTTGCAGGAAATGTAGGAATCGACCTAGTTGAAAATTCCTCCGTCGGGGCCTTACTGGCCTCGCACCACGCAACATATTTCCGCCAAATGCAGTGATAATGTTTTGCGGTTATATCTTTCCTGGCTTTGATCAGGATAGGGATGACTTCATCCGGAATGCCTTTCTCCTTCAGGATCCGGCGTTCAACCGCCATGCCGTCAAACGCAGCCGCGGTAAGTCTTGGAACAGACAGGGTCCTTGCTGGAGCAGGTCCCTTCTTAGAGGTAGAGGCCACGGATCCTCCGTGAGCATCTCTTGAAGTTCCGGTTACCAAGTCCTTCTTGGCCAATCCGGAGCCACGAATATAGTGCTTACTCCTCTCCATCTTATAATTCTCAGTACCTTGGGTATGAGAGGCAGAGGAGGGAACACATACACTGACTGGTACACCCACTGTGTTACCAGAGCGTCTACAGCTATTGCCTGAGGGTCCCTTGACATGGCGCAATACTTGTCGAGTTTTATAAACATGTGGAAGACTTCTGGGTGAAGTCCCCACTCTCCCGGGTGGGGGTCGTGTCTGCTGAGGAAGTCTGCTTCCCAGTTGTCCACTCCCAGAATGAATACTGCTGACAGTGCTATCACAAGGTTTTCCGCCCAGCTTAGAATCCTTGCAGCTTCTGCCTTGCCCTCCTGCTTCCTGTGTCACCCTGTCTGTTTACGTGGGTGACTGCCGTGATGTTGTCCGAATGGATCAACTCCGGGTGACCTTGAAGCAGAGGTCTTGCTGAGCTTAGAGCATTGTAAATGTCCCTTAGCTTCAGGATATTTATGTGAAGTGATGTCTCCAGGCTTGACCATAAGCTCTGGAAATTCCTTCCCTGTGTGACTGCTCCCCAGCCTCGCAGGCTGTCATCCGTGGTCACCAGGACCCAGTCCTGAATGTCGAATCTGCGGCCCTCTAGAAGATGAGCACTCTGCAACCACCACAGGAGAGACACCCTTGTGCTTGGTGACAGGGTTATCCGCTGATGCATCTGAAGATGCGACCCGGACCATTTGTCCAGCAGGTCCCACTGGAAAGTTCTTGCGTGGAATCTGCCGAATGGGATTGCTTCGTAGGAAGCCACCATTTTTCCCAGAACCCTTTCATTGATGTACTGAGACTTGGCTCGGTTATAGGAGGTTCCCGACTAGCTCGGATAACTCCCTGACTTTCTCCTCCGGGAGAAACACCTTTTTCTGGACTGTGTCCAGGATCATCCCTAGGAACAGAAGACGAGTCGTCGGAATCAGCTGCGATTTTGGAATATTGAGAATCCAATCGTGCTGCCGCAACACTACCTGAGATAGTGCTACACCGACCTCCAACTGTTCCCTGGATCTTACCCTTATCAGGGAATCGTCCAAGTAAGGGATAACTAAAATTCCCTTCCTTCGAAAGAGTATCATTTCTGCCATTACCTTGGTAAAGACCCGGGGTGCCGTGGACCATCCATACGGCAGCGTCTGAAACGGATAGTGACAGTTCTGTACCACAAACCTGAGGTACCCTTGGTGAGAAAGGTAAATTGGGACATGAAGGTAAGCATCCTTGATGTCCCGAGACATCATGTAGTCCCCTTCTTCCAGGTTCGCAATCACTGCTCTGAGTGACTCAATCTTGAATTTGAACCTCCGTATGTAAGTGTTCAAGATTTTAGATTTAGAATCGGTCTCACCGAGCCGTCCGGCTTCGGTACCACAACAGTGTGGAATAATACCCCGTTCCCTGTTGCAGGAGGGGTACCTTGATTATCACCTGCTGGGAATACAGCTTGTGAATGGCTTCCAAAACTGCCTCCCTGTCAGAGGGAGACATCGGTAAAGCCGACTTTAGGAAACGGTGAGGGGGAGACGTCTCGAATTCCAATTTGTACCCCTGAGATATCACCTGAAGGATCCAGGGGTCTAATTGCGAGTGAGCCCACTGCGCGCTGAAATTCATTGAGACGGGCCCCCACCGTGCCTGATTCTGCTTGTAAAGCCCCAGCGTCATACTGAGGGCTTGGCAGAGGCGGGAGAGGGCTTCTGTTCCTGGGAACTGGCTGATTTCTGCAGCCTTTTTCCTCTCCCTCTGTCACGGGGCAGAAATGAGGAACCTTTTGCCCGCTTGCCCACGAAAGGACTCCGCCTGATAATACGGCGTCTTCTTATGTTGAGAGGCGACCTGGGGTACAAACGTGGATTTCCCAGCTGTTGCCGTGGCCACCAGGTCTGAAAGACCAACCCCAAATAACTCCTCCCCTTAATAAGGCAATACTTCCAAATGCCGTTTGGAATCCGCATCACCTGACCACTGTCGTGTCCATAACCCTCTACTGGCAGAAATGGACAACGCACTTAGACTTGATGCCAGTCGGCAAATATTCCGCTGTGCATCACGCATATATAGAAATGCATCTTTTAAATGCTCTATAGGCAATAATATACTGTCCCTATCTAGGGTATCAATATTTTCAGTCAGGGAATCCGACCACGCCAACCCAGCACTGCACATCCAGGCTGAGGCGATTGCTGGTCGCAGTATAACACCAGTATGTGTGTAAATACATTTTAGGATACCCTCCTGCTTTCTATCAGCAGGATCCTTAAGGGCGGCCATCTCAGGAGAGGGTAGAGCCCTTGTTCTTACAAGCGTGTGAGCGCTTTATCCACCCTAGGGGGTGTTTCCCAACGCACCCTAACCTCTGGCGGGAAAGGATATAATGCCAATAACATTTTAGAAATTATCAGTTGTTATCGGGGGAAACCCACGCATCATCACACACCTCATTTAATTTCTCAGATTCAGGAAAACTACAGGTAGTTTTTCCTCACCGAACATAATACCCCTTTTTGGTGGTACTCGTATTATCAGAAATGTGTAAAACATTTTTCATTGCCTCAATCATGTAACGTGTGGCCCTACTGGAAGTCACATTTGTCTCTTCACCGTCGACACTGGAGTCAGTATCCGTGTCGGCGTCTATCTGCCATCTGAGGTAACGGGCGCTTTAGAGCCCCTGACGGCCTATGAGACGTCTGGACAGGCACAAGCTGAGTAGCCGGCTGTCTCATGTCAACCACTGTCTTTTATACAGAGCTGACACTGTCACGTAATTCCTTCCAACAGTTCATCCACTCAGGTGTCGACCCCCTAGGGGGTGACATCACTATTACAGGCAATCTGCTCCGTCTCCACATCATTTTTCTCCTCATACATGTCGACACAAACGTACCGACACACAGCACACACACAGGGAATGCTCTGATAGAGGACAGGACCCCACTAGCCCTTTGGGGAGACAGAGGGAGAGTTTGCCAGCACACACCAGAGCGCTATATATATATATATATATATATAAATATATATATATATATATATATATATATATATAAACACACACACACACATATATATATATATATATATATATATATATATATATATATATATACACACACACACACACACACACACACACACACACACACACACACACACACACACACGGATAACCTTATATAAGTGTTTTTCCCCTTATAGCTGCTGTATTTTTAATACTGCGCGTAATTCGTGCCCCCCTCTCTTTTTTTAACCCTTTCTGTAGTGTAGTGACTGCAGGGGAGAGCCAGGGAGCTTCCCTCCAACGGAGCTGTGAGGGAAAATGGCGCCAGTGTGCTGAGGAGATAAGGCCGCCGAGAAGGGGGCGGAGCCTATCTCCCGTTTTTCTGTGTATTCTGGCAGGGGTTAAATTCATCCATATAGCCCAGGAGCTATATGTGATGCATTTTTTGCCATCCAAGGTGTTTTTTATTGCGTCTCAGGGCGCCCCCCCCCCCCCCCAGCGCCCTGCACCCTCAGTGACCGGAGTGTGAAGTGTGCTGAGAGCAATGGCGCACAGCTGCAGTGCTGTGCGCTACCTTGTTGAAGACAGGACGTCTTCTGCCGCCGATTTTCCGGACCTCTTCTGCCTTCTGGCTCTGTAAGGGGGCCGGCGGCGCGGCTCCGGGACCTATCCATGGCTGGGCCTGTGATCGGTCCCTCTGGAGCTAATGTCCAGTAGCCTAAGAAGCCCAATCCACTCTGCACGCAGGTGAGTTCGCTTCTTCTCCCCTTAGTCCCTCGATGCAGTGAGCCTGTTGCCAGCAGGTCTCACTGAACATAAAAAACCTAAAACTAAACTTTTCACTAAGCAGCTCAGGAGAGCCACCTAGTGTGCACCCTTCTCGTTCGGGCACAAAAATCTAACGGAGGCTTGGAGGAGGGTCATAGGGGGAGGAGCCAGTGCACACCAGGTAGTTCTAAAGCTTTACTTTTGTGCCCAGTCTCCTGCGGAGCCGCTATTCCCCATGGTCCTTACGGAGTCCCCAGCATCCACTAGGACGTCAGAGAAAAATAAACGCCACTGGGAAAGGGATTGATGTGAATGGCCAAATACATGTGAAAGTACTGCAGAGTATGTGCTATTTAATAAGACTTTAAACCTACCGGTAAATCTTTTTCTCGTAGTCCGTAGAGGATGCTGGGGACTCCGTAAGGACCATGGGGAACAGACGGGCTCCGCAGGAGACATGGGCACTTTAAGAAAGACTTAGACTCTGGGTGTGCACTGGCTCCTCCCTCTATGCCCCTCCTCCAGACCTCAGTTAGAGAAACTGTGCCCAGAGGAGACGGACAGTACAAGGAAAGGATTTTTGTAATCCAAGGGCAAGATTCATACCAGCCACACCAATCACACCGTATAACTTGTGATATACTACCCAGTTAACAGTATGAACAACATAGCATCAGTCCAAGACTGATGAAACTATAACCTAACCCTTATGTAAGCAATAACTATATACAAGTCTTGCAGAAGTAGTCCGCACTTGGGACGGGCGCCCAGCATCCTCTACGGACTACGAGAAAAAGATTTACCGGTAGGTTTAAAATCTTATTTTCTCTAACGTCCTAGAGGATGCTGGGGACTCCGTAAGGACCATGGGGATTATACCAAAGCTCCCAAACGGGCGGGAGAGTGCGGATGACTCTGCAGCACCGATTGAGCAAACAGGAGGTCCTCCTCAGCCAGGGTATCAAACTTCTAGAACTTTGCAAAGGTGTTTGACCCCGACCAAGTAGCAGCCCGGCACAGCTGTAGTGCCGAGACCCCTCGGGCAGCCGCCCAAGAAGAGCCCACCTTCCTAGTGGAATGGGCCTTAACCGATTTTGGTAACGGCAATCCTGCCGTAGAATGCGCCTGCAGAATCGTGTTACAGATCCAGCGAGCAATAGTCTGCTTTGAAGCAGGGCCGCCAACTTTGTTGGCTGCATACAGTGCTTCTGTTTTTCTGATCCTAGCCGTTCTGGCCACGTAAATTTTCAAAGCCCTGACCACATCCAGGGACTCTGAATCCTCCAAGTCACGTGTAGCCACAGGCAAGACAATAGGTTGGTTCATATGAAAGGATGAGACCACCTTAGGTAGGAATTGAGGACGGGTCCGCAATTCCGCTCTATCCATATGGAAAACGGGTGTGGTTCATTAAATCGACAGTGTCTAGGTCGACAATGTTTAGGTCGACCACTATAGGTCGACAGTCACTAGGTCGACATGGATGGAAGGTCGACAGGGTTTCTAGGTCGACATGTGCTAGGTCGACAGGTCTAAAGGTCGACATGAGGATTTATTTTTTTGTGTGTCGTTTTCTTCGTAGAGTGACCGGGATCCCAAATTAGTGCACCGCGTCCCCTCGCCATGCTTCAGGCATGGTGCCTTCGCTCCGCTACCGCTTCGCTCGGCACACTTTACCGTTCCAATCGTAGTCCACGTGGATCGTTAAGTATGAAAAAAAAAAAAAAAAAAAAGTGAAAAACTCATGTCGACCTTTAGACCTGTCGACCTTCCATCCATGTCTACCTAGTGACTGTCGACCTAAACATTGTCGACCTAGACACTGTCGATCTTCAGACCGGATCCCATGGAAAACCAGATAGGGGCTTTTATGTGATAAAGCCGCCAATTCCGAAACTCGCCTAGCCGAAGCCAAGGCTAACAACATGACCACCTTCCAGGTGAGATATTTCAACTCCACTGTCTTAAGTGGTTCAAAGCAATGTGACTTAAGGAAACTCAACACCACGTTAAGGTCCCAAGGCGCCACCGGAGGTACAAAAGGAGGCTGAATATGCAGTACTCCCTTCACAAAAGTTGTACTTCAGGTAATGAGGCCAATTCCTTTTGAAAAAAAATGGATAAGGCCGAAATCTGAACCTTTAATGGAGCCTAATTTTAGACCCAAATTCACTCCAGTTTGTAGGAAGTGAAGAAAACGGCCCAGGTGGAATTCTTCCGTAGGAGCATTCCTGGCCTCACACCAAGAAACATATTTTCTCCATATTCGGTGACAAGGTTTAGATGTCACGTCCTTCCTAGCCTTTATTTGCATAGGAATGACCTCATCCAGAATACCTTTTTCCGGTAGGATCCGGCGTTCAACCGCAATGCCGTCAAACGCAGCCGCGGTAAGTCTTGGAACAGACAGGGACCTTGTTGTAACAAGTTCTGCCTTAGAGTAAGAGGCCACGGATCTTCTGTGAGCATTTCTTGCAGATACAGATACCAGGTCCTTCGTGGCCAATCTGGAACAATGAGAATTGCTCCCATTCCTCTTTCTTATTATCCTCAACACCTTGGGTATGAGAGGAAGAGGAGGAAACACATATACCGACTGGAACACCCACGGTGTCACTAGGGCGTCTACAGCTACTGCCTGAGGGTCTCTTGACCTGGCGCAATACCTTTGTAGATTTTTGTTGAGACCGGATGCCATCATGTCTATTTGGGGTAGTCCCCACCGACTTGCAATCTGCACGAAGACTTCCTGATGAAGTCCCCACTCTCCCGGATGCAGAGCGTGTCTGCTGAGGAAGTCTGCTTCCCAGTTGTCCATTCCCAGAATGAATACTGCTGACAGAGCGCTTACATGATTCTCCGCCCAAAGAACTCTGGTGGCTTCCGCCATTGCCACTCTGCTCCTTGTGCCGCCTTGGCGGTTTACATGAGCTACTGCGGTGATGTTGTCTGACTGGATCAGAACTGGTCGATTGCGAAGCAAGATCTCCGATTGACGTAGGGCGTTGTATATGGCCCTTAGTTCCAGGATGTTGATGTGAAGACAAGTCTCTTGACTTGACCAAAGTCCTTGGAAATTTCTTCCCTGTGCGACTGCTCCCCAACCTCGGAGGCTCGCGTCCGTGGTCACCAGGATCCAGTCCTGAATGCCGAACCTGCGGCCCTCTAGAAGGTGATCACTGTTTAGCCACCACAGGAGAGACACTCTGGCCCTTGGGGACAGGGCGATCCGCTGACGCAATTGCCGATACGACCCGGACCATTTGTCCAATAGGTCCCATTGGAAGGCCCTTGCATGGAATCTGCCGTATGGAATGGCTTCGTATGTTGCCACCATCTTTCCCAGAACTTGAGTGCAATGATGTACTGACACTTGTTTTGGTTTCAACAAGTTCATGACTAGAGTCATGAGTTCCTGAGCTTTTCCCTGCGGAAGAAAAACCCTTTTCTGGTCTGTGTCCAGAATCATGCCCAAGAAGGGCAGACGAGTTGTAGGATTCAGCTGCGACTTTGGAATATTGAGAATCCCGCCGTGTCGCTGTAACACATTCAGTGAAAGTGATATACTGCTCAGCAACTTCTCCCGTGATCTCACTTTTATGAGGAGATCGTCCAAGTACGGGATAATTGTGACACCCTGCTTGCGCCGGAGCACCATCATTTCCGCCATTACCTTGGTGAAAATACTCGGGGCCGTGGAAAGCCCAAACGGCAACGTCTGAAATTGGTAATGACAATATCTCAGGTACGCCTGATGAGGAGGATATATGGGGACATGTAGGTATGCATCCTTTATGTCCAGAGATACCAAAAAATCTCCTTCTAGGTTGGCGATGGCCGCCCTGAGTGATTCCATCTTGAACTTGAACCGTTTTAAGTAAAGGTTCAGGGGTTTTAAATTTAAAATGGGTCTGACCAAACCGTCCGGTTTCGGAACCACAAACAGAGTTGAGTAGTACCCTTGCCCTCTTTGAAGCAGGGGAACCTCTACCACCACTTGTTGCATACACAATTCGTGAATCACATGTAACACTATCTCCCTTTCCAGGGGTTGTTTCGGTAGGGCAGATTTGAAAAAAACGGCGAGGAGGCACTTCTTCGAATTCCAGCTTGTAACCCTGGGAAACAATTTCTATTGCCCATGCATCCACCTGTGAGTGGACCCAGACGTGGCTGAACAGTCGAAGACGTGCCCCCACAGGAGCCGACTCCCCCCACAGGAGCCGACTCCCTCAGGGTAGCCCCAGCGTCATGTGGTGGATTTAGCAGAGGCCGGGGAGGACTTCTGTTCCTGGGAACTAGCTGTGTTGTGCAGCTTTTTCCCTCTGCACTTACCTCTGGCAAGAAAGGACGAACCACGTGCGCTCTTGTTTTTATTGGAACGAAAGGACTGCATTTGATAATGAGGCGCTTTCTTAGATTGTGAGGGAATATATGGCAAAAAAATTTATTTACCTGCCGTAGCCGTGGAGACGAGATCCGAGAGGCCCTCTCCGAACAATTCCTCACCCTCGTTTGACTCTAGAACCCAGTAGACTAACGTCTCTTTGGGCATGTCTCATATCTATCTAAGACAATATATAAATATATCTATATCTATATATATATCTATATCTAAGACAATAAATAAGAATTTACTTACCGATAATTCTATTTCTCGGAGTCCGTAGTGGATGCTGGGGTTCCTGAAAGGACCATGGGGAATAGCGGCTCCGCAGGAGACAGGGCACAAAAGTAAAGCTTTCCGATCAGGTGGTGTGCACTGGCTCCTCCCCCTATGACCCTCCTCCAAGCCAGTTAGGTACTGTGCCCGGACGAGCGTACACAATAAGGGAGGAATTTTGAATCCCGGGTAAGACTCATACCAGCCACACCAATCACACCGTACAACTTGTGATCTAAACCCAGTTAACAGTATGATAACAGCGGAGCCTCTGAAAAGATGGCTCACAACAATAATAACCCGATTTTTGTAACTATGTACAAGTATTGCAGATAATCCGCACTTGGGATGGGCGCCCAGCATCCACTACGGACTCCGAGAAATAGAATTATCGGTAAGTAAATTCTTATTTTCTCTATCGTCCTAGTGGATGCTGGGGTTCCTGAAAGGACCATGGGGATTATACCAAAGCTCCCAAACGGGCGGGAGAGTGCGGATGACTCTGCAGCACCGAATGAGAGAACTCCAGGTCCTCCTTAGCCAGGGTATCAAATTTGTAGGATTTTACAAACGTGTTTGCCCCTGACTAAATAACCGCTCGGCAAAGTTGTAAAGCCGAGACCCCTCGGGCAGCCGCCCAAGATGAGCCCACCTTCCTTGTGGAATGGGCATTTACATATTTTGGCTGTGGCAGGCCTGCCACAGAATGTGCAAGCTGAATTGTATTACACATCCAACTAGCAATAGTCTGCTTAAAAGCAAGAGCACCCAGTTTGTTGGGTGCATACAGGATAACAGCAAGTCAGTTTTCCTGACTCCAGCCGTCCTGGAACCTATATTTTCAGGGCCCTGACAACATCTAGCAACTTGGAGTCCTCCAAGTCCCTAGTAGGTGCAAGGCACCACAATAAGCTGGTTCAGGTGAAACACTGACACCACCTTAGGGAGAGAACTGGGGACGAGTCCGCAGCTCTGCCCTGTCCGAATGGACAAACAAATATGGGCTTTTTTGAGAAAAAACCCACCAATTTGACACTCGCCTGGTCCAGGCCAGGGCCAAGAACATGGTCACTTTTCATGTGAGATGCTTCAAATCCACAGATTTGACTGGTTTTAAACCAATGTGATTTGAAGAATCCCAGAACTACGTTGAGATCCCACAGTGCCACTGGAGGCACAAAAGAGGGTTGTATATGCAATACTCCCTTGACAAAGTTCTGGACTTCAGGAACTGAAGCCAATTCTTTCTGGAAGAAAATTGACAGGGCCGAAATTTGAACCTTAATGGACCCCAATTTGAGGCCCATAGACACTCCTGTTTGCAGGAAATGCAGGAATCGACCGAGTTGAAATTTCTTTGTGGGGCCTTCCTGGCCTCACACCACGCAACATATTTTCGCCACATGTGGTGATAATGTTGTGCGGTCACCTCCTTTCTGGCTTTGACCAGGGTAGGAATGACCTCTTCCGGAATGCCTTTTTCCCTTAGGATCCGGCGTTCCACCGCCATGCCAACAAACGCAGCTGCGGTAAGTCTTGGAACAGACATGGTACTTGCTGAAGCAAGTCCCTTCTTAGCGGCAGAGGCCATAAGACCTCTGTAAACATCTCTTGAAGTTCCGGGTACCAAGTCCTTCTTGGCCAATCCGGAGCCATGAGTATAGTTCTTACTCCTCTACGTCTTCTAATTCTCAGCACCTTAGGTATGAGAAGCAGAGGAGGGAACACATACACCGACTGGTACACCCACGGTGTTACCAGAACGTCCACAGCTATTGCCTGAGGGTCTCTTGACCTGGCGCAATACCTGTCCCGTTTTTTGTTCAGACGGGACGCCATCATGTCCACCTTTGGTATTTCCCAACGGTTTACAATCATGTGGAAAAAACTTCCCGATGAAGTTTCCACTCTCCCGGGTGGAGGTCGTGCCTGCTGAGGAAGTCTGCTTCCCAGTTTCCATTCCCGGGATGAAACACTGCTGACAGTGCTATCACATGATTTTCCGCCCAGCGAAAAGTCCTTGCAGTTTTTGCCATTGCCCTCCTGCTTCTTGTGTCGCCCTGTCTGTTTACGTGGGCGACTGCCGTGATGTTTTTCCCACTGGATCAATACCGGCTGACCTTGAAGCAGAGGTCTTGCTAAGCTTAGAGCATTATAAATTTACCCTTAGCTCCAGTATATTTATGTGGAGAAAAGTCTCCAGACTTGATCACACTCCCTGGAAATTTTTTCCTTGTGTGACTGCTCCCCAGCCTCTCGGGCTGGGCTCCGTGGTCACCAGCATCCAATCCTGAATGCCGAATCTGCGGCCCTCTAGAAGATGAGCACTCTATAACCACCACAGGAGAGACACCCTTGTCCTTGGATATAGGGTTATCCGCTGATGCATCTGAAGATGCGATCCGGACCATTTGTCCAGCAGATCCCACTGAAAAGTTCTTGCGTGAAATCTGCCGAATGGAATTGCTTCGTAGGAAGCCACCATTTTCTACCAGGACCCTTGTGCAATGATGCACTGTTTTTAGGAGGTTCCTGACTAGCTCGGATAACTCCCTGGCTTTCTCTTTCGGGAGAAACACCTTTTTCTGGACTGTGTCCAGAATCATCCCTAGGCACAGCAGACGTGTCGTCGGGATCAGCTGCGATTTTGGAATATTTAGAATCTACCCGTGCTGTTGTAGCAGTATCCGAGATAGTGCTACTCCTACCTCCAACTGTTCCCTGGACTATGCCCTTATCAGGAGATCGTCCAAGTAAGGGATAATTAAGACGCCTTTTCTTCGAAGAATCATCATTTCGGCCATTACCTTAGTAAAGACCCGGGGTGCCGTGGACAATCCAAACGGCAGCGTCTGAAACTGATAGTGACAGTTCTGCACCACGAACCTGAGGTACCCTTAGTGAGAAGGGCAAATTTGGGACATAGAGGTAAGCATCCCTGATGTCCCGGGACACTATATAGTCCCCTTCTTCCTGTTCGTTATCACTGCTCTGAGTGACTCCATCTTGATTTGAACCTTTGTAAGTGTTCAAAAAATTTTTAGATTTAGAATAAGTCTCACCTAGCCTTCTGGCTTCAGTACCACAATATAGTGTGGAATAATACCCCTTTTCTTGTAGTAGGAGGGGTAATTTAATTATCACCTGCTGGGAATACAGCTTGTGAATTTTTTCCCATACTGCCTCCTTGTCGGAGGGAGACCTTGGTAAAGCAGACTTCAGGAGCCTGCGAAGGGGAAACGTCTCGACATTCCAATCTGTACCCCTGGGATACTACTTGTAGGATCCAGGGGTCCTGTACGGTCTCAGCGCCATGCTGAGAACTTGTCAGAAGCGGTGGAACGCTTCTGTTCCTGGGAATGGGCTGCCTGCTGCAGTCTTCTTCCCTTTCCTCTATCCCTGGGCAGATATGATCTTATAGGGACGAAAGGACTGAGGCTGAAAAGACGGTGTCTTTTTCTGCAGAGATGTGACTTAGGGTAAAAACGGTGGATTTTCCAGCAGTTGCCGTGGCCACCAGGTCCGATGGACCGACCCCAAATAACTCCTCTTCCTTTATACGGCAATACACCTTTGTGCCGTTTGGAATCTGCATCACCTGACCCCTGTCGTGTCCATAACATCTTCTGGCAGTTATGGACATCGCATTTACTCTTGATGCCAGAGTGCAAATATCCCTCTGTGCATCTCGCATATATAGAAATGCATCCTTTAAATGCTCTATAGTCAATAAAATACTGTCCCTGTCAAGGGTATCAATATTTTTAGTCAGGGAATCCGACCAAGCCACCCCAGCTCTGCACATCCAGGCTGAGGCGATCGCTGGTCGCAGTATAACACCAGTATGTGTGTATATACTTTTTATGATATTTTCCAGCCTCCTGTCAGCTGGTCCTTGAGGACGGCCCTATCTATAGACGGTACCGCCACTTGTTTTGATAAGCGTGTGAGCGCCTTATCCACCCTAAGGGGTGTTTCCCAACGCGCCCTAACTTCTGGCGGGAAAGGGTATACCGCCCATAATTTTCTATCGGGGGGAACCCACGCATCATCACACACTTTATTTAATTTATCTGATTCAGGAAAAACTATGGTAGTTTTTTCACATCCCACATAATACCCTCTTTTGTGGTACTTGTAGTATCAGAAATATGTAACACCTCCTTCATTGCCTTTAACGTGTGGCCCTAATAAGGAATACGTTTGTTTATTCACCGTCGACACTGGATTCAGTGTCCCTGTCTGTGTCTGTGTCGACCGACTAAAGTAAACGGGCGTTTTAAAACCCCTGACGGTGTTTTTGAGACGTCTGGACCGGTACTAATTGTTTGTCGGCCGTCTCATGTCGTCAACCGACCTTGCAGCGTGTTGACATTATCACGTAATTCCCTAAATAAGCCATCCATTCCGGTGTCGACTCCCTAGAGAGTGACATCACCATTACAGGCAATTGCTCCGCCTCCTCACCAACATCGTCCTCCTACATGTCGACACACACGTACCGACACACAGCACACACACAGGGAATGCTCTGATAGAGGACAGGACCCACTAGCCCTTTGGAGAGACAGAGGGAGAGTTTGCCAGCACACACCAAAAACGCTATAATTATATAGGGACAACCTTATATAAGTGTTTTCCCTTATAGCATCTTTTTTATATATTTCTAACGCCAAATTAGTGCCCCCCCTCTCTGTTTTAACCCTGTTTCTGTAGTGCAGTGCAGGGGAGAGCCTGGGAGCCTTCCCTCCAGCCTTTCTGTGAGGGAAAATGGCGCTGTGTGCTGAGGAGATAGGCCCCGCCCCTTTTTCGGCGGCCTCGTCTCCCGCTCTTAACGGATTCTGGCAGGGGTTAAATATCTCCATATAGCCTCCGGAGGCTATATGTGAGGTATTTTTAGCCAAAATAGGTTTTCATTTGCCTCCCAGGGCGCCCCCCTCCCAGCGCCCTGCACCCTCAGTGACTGCCGTGTGAAGTGTGCTGAGAGGAAAATGGCGCACAGCTGCAGTGCTGTGCGCTACCTTTAGAAGACTGAGGAGTCTTCTGCCGCCGATTCTGGACCTCTTCTTATTTCAGCATCTGCAAGGGGGCCGGCGGCAAGGCTCCGGTGACCATCCAGGCTGTACCTGTGATCGTCCCTCTGGAGCTGATGTCCAGTAGCCAAGAAGCCAATCCATCCTGCACGCAGGTGAGTTCACTTCTTCTCCCCTAAGTCCCTCGTTGCAGTGATCCTGTTGCCAGCAGGACTCACTGTAAAATAAAAAACCTAAGCTAAACTTTTCTAAGCAGCTCTTTAGGAGAGCCACCTAGATTGCACCCTTCTCGGCCGGGCACAAAAATCTAACTGGCTTGGAGGAGGGTCATAGGGGGAGGAGCCAGTGCACACCACCTGATCGGAAAGCTTTACTTTTGTGCCCTGTCTCCTGCGGAGCCGCTATTCTCCATGGTCCTTTCAGGAACCCCAGCATCCACTAGGACGATAGAGAGATATATAGATATATATATATATATATATATATATATATATATATATATATATATATCTCTATATATATATATCTATATCTAAGACAATATATATATATCTATATATATATATATATCTATATATATATATATATATATATATATATATATATATATATATATATCTATATCTATATCTATATCTATATCTATATCTATATCTATATCTATAGACAATGACATGGTATCCTTATCTAGGCTTTCAATCTCCGCTGATAAGATATCTGTCTACGCTGCTACAGCGCTATAAACCCATGCCAACACAATCGCCGGTCTGAGTAGTATACCAGAATGTGTGTAAATGGACTTAAGTACTTTTACTGCATGCTGTCTGCAGGATCCCCGAGGATAGCTGTAAAGTCAGCGCTACCTTTTTGGGTAAACGTGTCAATGCCTTGTACACCCTAGGGGAAGATTTCCATCTTATCCTGGCCCCATTAGGGAAAGGATACTCCCTGAGGATTCTTTTTGGGAAGCTGCAGCTTCTTGTCTGGAGATTCCCGCTCTTTCTTCATGAGAGGAGGGAAATTTACCTCAGCTTTCTTCCCCTTAAACATGTGTACCCTCGTGTCAGGGACAGATGAGTCATCAGTGATAAGCAAAACATCATTTATTACAATAATCGTATATTGAATACTTTTCTGCCAGTTTTGGCTTTACTTTGCATTATCGTAGTCGACACTGGAGTCAGACTCCGTGTCGATATCAGTGTCTATTATTTTGGATAGTGAACGTTGTGAGACTCTGAAAGTCTCTGTGACATAGGGACAGACATGGGTAGATTCCCTGTCTGCTCTCTAATCTTGTGTAATAAATTAATCTTAGCACTTAATTTCACATATCCAATCAAGCGTCGGCGTTGCTCCACTTGCTCCATCTCCTCCATAGGAGAGCCTTTTACCTCAGACATGTCGACACACACGTACCGACACACCACACTCAGGGAATGCTCTTCTGTAGACCGTTCCCCCACAAGGCCCTTTGGGGGGGGGGGGGGGGGGGAGGAGAGAGAGAGAGAGAGAGAGAGAGAGAGAGAGAGAGAGAGAGAGAGAGAGAGAGAATGCCAGCACACACCCCAGCGCAATATGACCCAGGAAAAACACAGCAATTTAATGTTTACCCCATAGCGCTGTTATTATCTGCGCCGAATTATGTGCCCCCCCCCCCCCCCCCCCTCATCTTTAAAACCCTCTCTTCTACCGTGGTAGAAGCAGGGGAGAGTCCAGGGAGCTTCCTCTCAGCGGTGCTGTGGAGAAAAACATGGCGCTGGTGAATGCTGAAGGAGAAGCCCCGCCCCCTCGGCGGCGGGCTTCAGTCCCGCTAAAAGTGTAAAATTGGCGGGGGCTCCTGCATATATACAGTGTCCAGCTGTATATATGCTCTCTTTTGCCAAATAAGAGGTTTATATTGCTGCCCAGGGCGCCCCCCCCCCCCTGCACCCTTACAGTGACCGGAGTATGTGAGGTGTATGGGAGCAATGCGTTACCTCAGTGAAGCTCACGAAGTCTTCTGCCACCTTTTGAAGCCTTTCTTCTCATACTCACCCGGCTTCTTTCTTCTGGCTCTGTGAGGAGGACGGGGGCGCGGCTCTGGGACGAACCTGTGTTCCGACTCCCTCTGGAGCTAATGGTGTCCAGTAGCCTAAGAAACAAGACCTTGAAACTCAGAGAAGTAGGGTTGTTTCTCTCTCCTCAGTCCCTCGATGCAGGGAGTCTGTTGCCAGCAGTGCTCCCTGAAAATAAAAATAAAAACCTAACAAATATACTTTCTTAGCAGGAAACTCAGGAGAGCTCCCTGCAGTGCACCCATCTCCTCTGGGCACAGTCTCAAACTGAGGTCTGGAGGAGGGGCATAGAGGGAGGAGCCAGTGCACACCCAGAGTCAAAGTCTTTCTTAAAGTGCCCATGTCTCCTGCGGAGCCCATCTGTTCCCCATGGTCCTTACGGAGTCCCCAGCATCCTCTAGGACGTTAGAGAAAAAGAACTTAATACAGCTATGGGCAGTATCAGAAAGCCACCTACATCCAGAACCATCACAGCCAGCCACAACCAGCATGGACATTTTGTACCACCATGCTGCCAACACTTGTTATCCGAGGATTACTAGGATGAATACTAGTTCGGCCCACAATGCGTCAGCTACATACTGTATTAACCAACTCATCTACTGCTTTTAAGTGGCTATGACATAACTGAGCAATTCCTGACAAAAGTACTCTCCTACACCAATTGTGTAGTTTCCGAGAGCCGATGATTACTGTATATTCTTTGGATACATAATGTTAACCTAAGATTAGTTTTTATAAGGTATTACTCACATGGAATGTACTAGAGCAGCCGCTGATTCATTGCTGGAAAACATTGTTCTGGCTGCTCCCTGTTCACCATGTTGCTATCACAGAGAAGTTTGTTATGCAAACAGTACATTCTGTAAGCAGTAATCATACAATAATGAACGATATTACTGTAGATGCTTGCTTTGTAGGGACTATAGACCCCTTTTATATATACACACTTAAATCTGGACAAGGTTGACCATTACAAATAAAATAGTGAAAAATGGTGATTCTGCCAATAATGTAATTTGCCTTGGCTTAATATCCAATTATCCCTGTGTTATACGTCATGTCTCACCTCACCCCCAGCAGCCCAGACGTAAAATCCAACATTACCAGTATTTTCTCATTTTGTTATTTCTCGAGTGTGACACTCAGGCGCAGAAGTGGGACTTGGGGACCCTATTCATCAAGCCCGTTTTTCCTAAAATTATGTAGAAACAGCAGTTTCTGCATCATTTTATGCATTACTGCTATGTCCTGACAGACTAATGCAGGAGATTTCACAGACTGCATAAGGCTCATTAGCGCTGCAGACCCAGTCCCTGTTATTAGCTTTGGTTTTCTGGAGTTTGGCTCCATTGGTTTCCACAATCTTCAGCTGGTGTGCAACCTGCATTATGCCTTCCCTCTCCTACAGCTTTCATCCGGCTCTGGAATCTGACACTGCACAAGCACCGTGTCATTCCCAGGAGGAGTCTCCCACAAATAGCTGCCAATAAACCAGAGATTTAATGCACAGGGACATCGGTTATCACTACCACTGTCCCTGTTATTTAGCACATAGGGGGGGGGGGGGGGGGGGGGGGGACCATTGCAAGACGGACTGTTCGTAATTGCAGCACTGCCACAATACATAAGCCCCTTGGTCTCCGAGCCAAATCACAATGGTTGAAAGAGGCAAGGGACAGACACAGGTCAGCCATAACATTAAAACCACTGACCAGTCAAGACCAGTGTTTTTTTGTTTTTTTAAATTGAGACTCAGATATTTTCCAATACTTGGGAAGTCTAGGTTCTTATGTATGGAACGGTGTACATTCCACATGATGCTCAGGTTTACAAATTAATTTTAACCTACTGAGAACCTCCTGGACAAATTGGAGCAACAGGTGCATTTTAGACCAACTCAACCTTCTTCAGTGTTGCAGTTGGTCACTGTATGTAAGGCTTACATTTCCTGGTGTCCAGGAACTTGGACAGTTTGCCAAAAAAGGGTGTCTGCAATAATCACTGCACGTGGTGGACCTACAAAGTACTGTGTTCTCATACATCTTACCTAAAATACACCACGCAGTTGGAGATGTCTGGCGTGAGTGAGCCGACAGGTCTCGTGCAACTCTATTAACATTGGGAATCTTTTGTGCAGAAAAAGCATCGCTACAGTAAGACGCACATGCAGACTGCTGATAAAATGATATGCAACAGGTCTATATTCTGTGTGTCTGCGGCTATATCTGCATACGAAATGCTACGTTAGTGTCTTCTAGGAAATCACTGTAGCGTAGCATTTCATATACAGATACAGCCACACCGAATAGAAGCATGCTGCATATCATTTTAATCCGCATACGCTGTGTCTTACATCGTTTTGTGATTAAGACGAGTTTTAATTGAATAAGTCACATGTAAAGATGCTCAGCCCTACAGAGTCAATAGAAGAGAGAAATACCAGCGCTAACTGTTTATGAAGAAAATGAAATAAATTAAATACATAAAAGGCTTGTTAAAAAAATAACACATTTATTGCATTAACACAATTAAACTCACATTGGGAATAGATAAAAATGCCACATATCAAACTGTGCTACTCATCAGTAATGCCGCAATTAGTCATGTTCCACAGTGCTGGCTATGATTCACTTAAATGGGAATAATGGCCCTCATTCCGAGTTGATCGCTCGCTAGCTGCTTTTAGCAGCAGTGCAAACGCTAAGCCGCCGCCCTCTGGGAGTATAGCTTAGCAGAAGTGTGAACGAAAAGTTAGCAGAACTGCGCATAAAAAATTTCATGCAGTTTCAGAGTGGCTCGATACTTACTCCTATCTTGCGATGACCGCAGTCTGTTTAGTTCCTGGTTTGATGTCACAAACACGCCCTGCGTTCGGCCAGCCACTCCCCCGTTTCTCCAGCCACTCCTGCGTTTTTACCTGGTACGCCTGCGTTTTTTTTAGCACACTCCCTGAAAACGCTGAGTTGCCGCCCAGAAACACCCACTTCCTGTCAAACGAACACTCGAGCGACTGAAAAGAGTCGCCCGAGCTTGTTTAAACTAAAAAGTTGTGTGTTAAAGTACTTAGCGCATGCGCGCTGGGTACCATGCGCATAAATGCTGTTTTTTCACCCGATCGCTACGCTGTGAAAAACGGCAACGAGCGATCAACTCGGAATGAGGGCCAATGTCACTGGAATAAGCATCAATAAATCGGCTATATTAGCATTTATCCGATAGTTTGCAATCATGAAGCTGTTACCAGTTGTCCAAATGCAGAGGTTGTCCACCTTAATATTGGCTGAAAGAGAATGTCCTTTATCGGTGCTGGATAGAGAGGACCAACCAAAGAAGGTGTTGCAGTGTGAGTTTCCGAAAATTGCAGGAGTGTGACCAATAGACGCACAGTGAAATAAAGAGCTCAAAACGTTTCGCTGGTGTATTAGATCCAGCTTCCTCAGGAGCATATGTATAGTGGCTGACAGGGATTCCTTTTATACCCAGTTAAGTGGCATAATTATACCTGGCATACATTATTAAACACCAAAACAATCCATTTAGAAAAATATAATAAGATACAGACATAGGAGATTATTGGTCCCATTAATCATAGGTGATAAATGTGACAAGTCACAGAGTTAGACAGGTTTTAATAAATCAATTTAGAGCTGTATGGTTCCGATCAGGGTGGTCGGGACTTAGTAGAAATGACCAATCGGAATATAATATGTACTGCTCTATAACGTCGGGTGTGGTCATGTGATTACTACACGTGACTCAGCTTCGATCTGTCACGACAAGGGTTTAGATGACAGTATTTTGCAACTGGTCCTGTGATGTACCCAGCATATTTCAAGGGCCACGTGACTGGGCTTGTAACCGTGCATCCTCATGATCGTGAAACCCGGAAGTCCACGTCTTCACATTGTTATGGTGACCCGTGGACCAAATTGGGTTTCATACCGTGGACCAATCGGGTTTCATAGTTATATTTATATTGTGAACCCACAGAATTAAGATAATAAAAAACCAGGGGAAATCATTCAGAGAATAAAATATACAAGTGGAGAGAGAGGGCAAACAGTAGATGTACATATGAGAGGTATGCAGATAACCGCAATAGCGACAATAATCCTGTCTTGGTTAATACTTCTTAAATACATAAATTCATCTAACATTCTTGAGGTATATAGGAAAAAAATCCAGTACCTAAGTATATCATACTCAAATACAGTATAGAATCATACAGAGGATATGATTATGCTAAATAATTTTGATCAATGGTATAAGAAAGGGGATAATTAACATACTTTATGATTTAGATGGTTTTCTCAAAAGAACCAAAGATACATGCTCCTTATTAGATTTTAGTCCTGACAAGTCAGAGGGAAAGAGAAGTAAGGGTATAATCTAAAGGACAATTAAATTTCAGTGGTCTCATTAAGGCCTTCTGGATGTAAGGAATTGGATTGTAACATCCAGAAAACTTCACGGCTACATCATTTCTTGAATCTGTTGCCACCTCTTGGAGTTGGGGGTGATCTGTTCAAGGCATATGACGGAAAGACATGTTGGATCAGCAGAATGTTTCAGGAGATAATGTCTGGGTACACTAAGTGTCTGGCATTTATTTATAATATTCCTACGATGTCCCATAGAACGGACTCGTAACGGTCTCGTTGTGCGACCTACATAATTAAGTCCACAGCTACATGTTAGCAGACAGATCACGAATGTAGAGTCACAATTCATAAAAAGATTAGTTTATAAATCTCACAAAAAAAAAAAAAAAAATTTTAAGAAAAGGGTGATCATAGTGACCTTGTGTTGCATATATGAGCACATAGTGCACCTCGTCTTGCCACATTTGTGAAAACCTACCAATTTGGTTCTCAGCTAATCTGAGCTCTTCTGAGGTACTTTTTCCTTGTATCACCTTCAGATGGCTGGGAGCCAAAATTGTTTTGAGAGACTTATTTTTTCTGTCTGTTACTTGAGCTTTATCAGGTAATATTGTATTAAGTATATACAAGTAGATGTATTAACCTGGAGAAGGCATAAGGAAGTGATAAACCAGTGATAAAGCAGTGTTAAGTGCAAGGTGATAATGCACCAGCCAATCACCTAACTGTTAATTTACATATGGGAGCTGATTGGCTGTTGTGTTTATCACCTTGCATTTATCACTTCCTTATGCCTTCTCCAGGTTTATACATCTGCCCCATTGTATGGGTTCAAAATTCTGTAATTGCACCAAAGTATAATTTCCTGGGCACATTTATTATATTTACAATAAATTCTCCATTTGTAGTATTCGCTCCTCTCAGTCTGTTTTTTTCGGAAATAATTTTGGTCTGTCCATATTAAAAACTTCCATGTATCATATGCTTGCTGTAACAGTGATTCTGGATAGTCTATTTCTCAGTGATTATAGTAATTCTTTGGCTTGTGTGGAAAAGGTCTCGATATTAGTACAGTTTCTTCGTAATCGCATAAGTTGTCCTTTGGGTATATTGTTCTTCCAAGATAAAATGGTGTAAACTTTTAAAATGAAAAAAAAAATTAAAATATGAATGAGTGCTTACAGGTTTCACATAATTGGATCGCATTGTTAATTATTTCAAGTGTCAGGTCAAGAAAGTCCACTCGATTGCCATATGTGGAAGTGAAAGATAAATTACTTGACACAAAAACGCAGGAAATTGTACTGTTGGTAAAGGCAGTAATGTGTCACTACACACGGGATCGGTATGAAATACCTCCAATCAAAATCCCGACTGTCGAAATCCCGGCAACAATCGACCGACGGTCAAAATCCCGACAAGGTCAAAATCTCGACATTAAAAATACCGTTTAATATGGAGTTGGTCCCCCTTTTGCAGCTTCCACTCTTCTTGGAAGGCTTTCCACAAGATTTTGGAGCATTCATTCGGTAGAGCATTCATGAGGTCAGGTACGGATGTTGGTTGAGTAGGCCTAGCTCACAAGCTCCATTCTAGTTCATCTCAAAAGGTGCTCGATGGGGTGGAGGTCAGTGCTCTATGCGGGCCAGTCATTCTTCCACATTGAACTCCTCTAACCATATCTTTATAGTTCTTGCTTTGTGCCATGGGGAAGTCATGTTGGAATAGAAAGTGCCTTCCCCAAACTGTTGCCACAAAGTTGGAAGCATAGCATTGTCCAAAAGGTCTTTGTATGCTGAAGCATTAAGACTGCCCTTCACTGGAAATAAGGGGTCTAGCCCAAACCCTAAAAAAAAAAAAAAAGCCTTACACTATTATGCCTCCTCCATCAAACTTCACAGTTGGCATAATGTAGTCAGGCAGGTAACGGTCTCCCAGCATTCGGCAAACCCAGACTCGCCCATCTGATTGCCAAACAGAGAAGCGTGATTGGTCACTCACAGAACATGTTTCCACTGCTCGACAGTCCAGTGTCGGTATGCTTTTCACCACTCCAGCAGACCCTTTGCGTTGGAGTTGGTGAGGCTTGCATGCGGCTGCTCAGTCATGGAAACCCATTCCATTAAGTTCCCGCCGCACACAGAGTTTGTGCTTACATTAATTCCAGTGGAAATTCTGAACTCTTCAGCTATGGAATCAGCAGAGTGTTAGCCACTTTTACGCACTTGGCACCTTAGCAGTCATTGATCCCACTCTGATTTTATGTGGTCATCCACTTAGTGGCTGAATTGCCGTTCCTAAATGCTTCCACTTTCTAAGAATATCACTTACATTTGACTGGAATATCCAGCAGAGATGACATTTCACAAGACAGTTTTATTGCAAATGGTGGCATCCTATCTGTCAGGTCTGCGTCTGTTCCTGGAGGGGACACCAGTGGGTCAGTGGCGGTGCGGTGGAGGAAACGAGGAGGCTGCAGTAAGTTCCTGTGCATGTGCGCAATGATGTTTATTGAAGCACACAAGACATAAAATAACTGGAGTAATGGCAAATACAACAGTAGTTCAGTGTAGAGACTGAGTCTCTGGCAACAAAACAGAATCAGCTTTATTGGCCAGGTATACTTGGGTATACTAGGAATTTGTCTTTGGATTGCTATACAACAGCCAAGTAGGTAACAGATAAGCAGGTGGGGGCGCAAGTAAAGTCATACAGATAGGAATATCGTAGGGACACAAGCGAGTTACATGCAAGTCTAGTCAGTCAACGTTCAGGAGTTCAGCAGGCGGACATGCTATAGGTCGGTCTGGGAACGTACGACAACTTGGAATAAACGATTGTCAGCCTGGAAGCAGATGATGACTTAAAACAGATGCTTGGCAAAACTGATGATCGGCCTGGAAACAGATGGTGACTTGAACAGGATTGTACAGGCAATTGGAAATACAGATGATCGGCCTGGAATCAGATAATAACTTGCAACAGAGCTACACAGTCAATTGGCAAAACTTGCATGCAACAACAGAACCAGTTTTGGTTATTGCAGGAGACAGCTGAGAATTTCACAGGATGCTTTAGTGCATGTGGAATGGTATACGAATGGTGTAATGGTTAGCATTACTGCCTCACAGCACTGAGGTCATGGGTTCCATTCCCACCATGGCCGTAACTGTGCAGCATTTGTATATTCTCCCTGTACTTGCGTGGGTTTCCTCCCACAATCCAAAAATATACTGGTAGGTTAATTGGCTCCCAACAAAAATTATGTTATGGTAAGAACTTACCATTGATAACGTGATTTCTCTTATGTCCACAGGTATCCACAGGATAACATTGGGATATTGTCGAGCGACAGCGAAAATGGCACCAACACGGTCACGAGCTTTCTGGCCTCCCAGGATGCACTGGGGCCTCCACTATATAGTCCCGCCCACTGACTCAGTCAGATTAGTTCTTTCCACAGCGATTTTAGGCAGGAACATTAGGTAGAGACCTATACAGGCGATAAGAACACACATGCACACCCTTCCAAACAAGAAGGAAGAGGTTTAGTGATTGTCTAGATCCTCAAATCAGATGCGTCAGGGTGGGATCCCTGTGGATACCTGTGGACATAAGAGACATCACGTTATCAACGGTAAGTTCTTACCATTACGTTCATTTCTCTGGCTGGGTCCACAGGATTATCCACAGGATAACATTGGGATTCCCAAAGCCATTTTAGTGGTGGGGACGCTCCTGATTGCACAGGAGGACCTTTCGCCCGAAGTTTGCGTCATGAGAGGCAAAAGTATCCAAGGCATAATGTCTGATGAATGTGTTTATGGAAGACCATGTGGCTGCCCTACATATCTGTTCTGCTGATGCACCCTGTTGTGCTGCCCAAGAAGGACCTACCTTACGTGTAGAGTGTGCAGAGACATTAGCCGGAATAGGGAGATCTGCATGAGAATAAGCTTCTGATATTACCATTCGGAGCCATCTCGCCAGCGTCTGTTTACTAGCAGGCCATCCTCTTCTATGGAATCCGTAGAGGATGAAGAGGGAATCTGTTTTCCTGATGGCACTAGTACGATCTATGTAGATTTTTAAAGCCCGGACCACGTCCAGCGACGCTTCTCCCGCAGATAGTCCAGATATCTGAAAAGCGGGGACTATAATCTCTTCATTCAGGTGAAATTTTGATACCACCTTTGGAAGATAGCTAGATCTCGTTCTGAGAACTGCTCTGTCTGGAAAAAAAAAAACTTAGGAAAGGAGACTTACAAGATAATGCTCCCAAATCTGACACTCTTCTGGCCGACGCCATTGCCAGTAAAAAAAAAAAAAAAAAAGAACTTTAACCGTTAACCACTTAAGATCTGCTCTCTCAAGTGGTTCAAACAAAGGACCCTGGAGAAATTTAAGAACTAAATTCAAATCCCAGGGAGCTGCAGGAGGAACAAATGGAGGTTGAATATGTACTACTCCTTGGAAAAACGTACGTACATCCTGTAGGTCAGCAATCTTCTGCTGAAACCATACAGTCAATGCCGAGACTTGCACCCTCAAGGAAGCAACCTTCAACCCTTTATCCAATCCTGCCTGCAGGAAATCCAAAATTTTAGCTACTTTAAAGGATCTCGGATTGTAATTTTTTTCCAGAACACCAATGAATATAGGCTTGCCATATTCTATGATACACACGGGCCGAAAAAGGCTTTCTTGCTCTAAGCATGGTTTGGATTACTTGCTTTGAAAATCCTTTAGCCTCTAAGATAGAGGTTTCAACAGCCACGCCGTCAAAGACAGGCGATCCAGATGACTGTGACAAGGACCCTGCATTAACAGATCCGGACGTTGAGGGAGCAGTATTGGTGCTTCCACGGACATTCTCAACAGATCTGTGTACCAATGCCTTCTTGGCCAAGCTGGAGCTATTAGAATGATTGCTCCTTTTGCCTGTTTTATCTTTCTCACTACTCTGGGTAACAGAGATATTGGAGGGAACAGATATGCCAGCTGAAACCTCCATTCTACTGACAGTGCATCTACCAGGACTGCTCCTGGGTCCCTTGTTCTTGATCCGTAACTCGGAACTTTGTTGTTTAGACGAGACGCCATAAGGTCTATCTCCGGTAGACCCCATCTGTTCACCAGTGTCTGAAACACTTCTGGGTGTAGTGCCCATTCGGTTTCCTGAATGGTGTGCCGACTGAGAAAATCCGCTTCCCAATTTAGTACACCCGGGACAAATACTGCCGACAATGCCGGGAGATGGAGTTCCGCCCATTTTAGAATGGGAGTTACTTCCTCCATCAGACTTTTGCTGTGAGTTCCTCCTTGATGATTGAGGTATGCTACTGCCGTCGCATTGTCTGAGCGGATCTGGACTGGTCTTCCTTGTAGATTGTCCTTTGCCTGAACTAGGGCCAACTAAATGGCTCTTATTTCTAACAGATTTATCGGCAGGCGACTTTCCCTTGCGGTCCATTTTCCCTGGAACCATAGGCTTCCGAGTACCGCCCCCCAGCCTTGCAGGCTGGCATCTGTCGTCAGGACTTGCCACTCTTTTATCCAAAAGGGTCTCCCCTTGTTTAAATGGTCTGTCTGTAGCCACCATGCTAGAGACCTTTTTACATTTACTGGAATCTTTATCTGCTTTTTTATCGTATGATGATTTCTGTTCCATTTGGTCAAAATGAGATGCTGCAACGGTCTGGAGTGGAATTGCGCATATTCCACCATGTCGAACGTTGATACCATCAGACCCAACAGTCGCATTGCTGCATGGACTGACATTGTCTGGGCTTGCAACGCTTCCTGAGCCATGACCTGCACCTTGACTATTTTTTTCTCTGGTAAGAACTCTGTAGGTCTGAATCCAATATGGCTCCCAAATGAACCATCCGCTGTGACGGATTCAGGGACGACTTCTCCCAATTTATGAGCCACCCGTGTCTCTGTAAACAAACGATCGTCTGTTGGAGATGGCTCAACAGTAAATCTTGCGACTGTGCCAAGATTAATAGGTCGTCTAGGTATGAGAATATTCTTATCCCTTGCATGCGCAGACAAGCTGCCATAACCACCATGATCTTGGTAAACACCCTGGGTGCTGTAGCTAGCCCGAAGGGCAGAGCTTGGAACTGGAAGTGTTCCTTGAAGATGGCAAACCTGAGGTAACACTGATGTGATAGTGCAAAAGGTACATGCAGGTAAGCATCCCGTACATCCAGAGATACCATATAGTCCCCCGGTTCCATAGCCAACATTATGGAGCGTAACGTCTCCATGTGGAACTTCGGGATCCATATGTAGTTGTTCAACCTCTTCAGATTTAGAATTGGTCGATATGACCCATTTGGTTTCTGGATTAGAAACAGATTGGAGTAATACCCCTGTCCCTTTTGTGATGGAGGTACTGGGACAATCACCCCTGACTGCAGTAATTTTTGGACTGCTTCTTGCAGGGCATTGGCCTTCGACTCTATACGAGACGGGCTTTGAGGAGGCGGCCTCCTGAATGGGAACCCATACCCCTGAGATACTACCTTCTGCACCCAGGCATCTGTTGCTGACTGTTGCCATATGTGTGCAAATTGCAGGAGTCGGCCCCCAACCCTGGAATCCTCCAGGCGGAGGCCCGTCTCTTCAGGCTGAGGGTTTCTGTTCAGGTTTGGAAGCTGGCTTTTTGCTAGCCCACTGCTTCCTACCCCTGGATTTAAACTGGGGTCATTTAGGCTCCTCTTTAGCTTTCGCTTTGCTTTGCCAGCGAAATTAGCGAAATTTTAAACCCTTAGACTTAGGGTTATAGGTAGCCGGAAATCTGACCTTTTTTGATTCAGCCTCTGACTCTAGGATATCCGATAAGGGTTTTCCAAATAATATATTACCCACGAAAGGCAATGCTTCCAATTCTTTCTTGGACTCCGCATCTGCCTTCCAGGTCCGTAGCCAAACTGCTCTGCGAGCGACTACTGCCAGGGCTGAAGCTTTAGAAGCAACAGTGCCAACATCAATAGCTGCTTCTTCTAAATACTGGGCAGATTGTCTTAAACGGCAAAGACGGTCCTCTTGCTCCCTAGTAGGAGAGGGGGATGTCATTCTCTAGTTCCTCTATCCATTCGCCCATTGCCTTTGCTACCCAGGCCGAAGCCATAGCAGGTCTTACCACTGCACCTACAAGAGAAAAAATTATTTTCAATAGGCTCTCTACCCTTCTGTCTGTGACATCATTCAAAGAGGTAGTTGACAGTGGTAAAGCAGATTTATGCACGAGTGGCAGAACATGTGCATCTACTTTTGGAGGAACTTCTCTCTTCGAACAATCTCCAGCAGGAAATGGATAATAAGAATCCCATCTCTTAGGAATCTTATACTTTTTACTGGGCGCTGCCCAAGACTCATCCATCATTTCCGTCAACTCATCTTCAGCCTTCACTGACTTTGTTCGTTTGAATACAGGTGCTTTTTCTTTTAACGCTGTCTTGGCTGGTTCTTCCAGAGAAAGCACAGCCTTCACTGCATTAATGAGTTCAGCTACATCATCTGAACTAAAGCTCTGCGACTGATCATCATACGGAGTTGACTATTGTTTCCGCATCATCATCCGATGTATCATCTTGTGTAGTCTGCCATACAGACGTATCTGTCTTAGTCTTACCTGCCCCTTGGTTGCTTGTAGAAGCTACTGGAACCAAACCATAGGAAGGGAGCTGCATGTATGGGTTCATAGTGTAACCTAACCCTTGAGGTGGTGCTACCAGAGCTAACCTGTCCGCTATTGAAGACAGAGTCTTTGCGAACATATTCCATGGTGGCTCTACTGGAGGCTGAACTCCTGTTTTTTACTTCGCTGAAAAGCGAAACAGTTTGCACACAAACCCTCATAAGTGACCAATTGATTCATATCAATTACCCCTGACTTACAAGATAAGCATGTTAGGGCTATGGGAGTGCTTGACAAATTCTCCTCATCACTTTTGCCGCTCACAGACATTTTATCTGATATTGACTACACAATTTTGTGACTGAAAAACACCCTATAATCAGTATATAGAGGTGAAATCAATCTGACCACAGTGCACCTGATTTGAGGGTCAGAACAGGACTGACATTACACAGAAAAGTCAGCACGCATACTAGCAGTCAGTCACATGTTAAAGCATTAGACATTGTCATATGAGAATACAACCTCCATAATAACTTAAACATAAGTAGGAAAATTGTACTTCTGTTTAACTGGTTCTTTTTTCAACATAACATGCAGAAAACACAGTAATATACAGGTCTCCTATGCAATAGGTACTAAAAATTAACAATGCATACTAAGGAGTAGAAAGGAATTTTTAGTACTGTATACCCTGCCTCCAGAGAGCGGGATACAGGGAGACTCACCACACTTCCATATCCAAGCAAAGACGCTCGTAAGACACTGAGTGGATTCAGACGCTACTGGTGTACACGGCCGCACTTGGTAACTGATATCGGACACGGACGCTCACCAACGGACACGGACGCTGAGCGACTCCACGTGCATGCAGACGCTAAAGGCCTGCGACTCGGTCTGGGCGGGTTTATATCCAGTGTACACAACCGCAGCGTCTAAGCTGCGACCGAGTACCCTCGTGGTAGCGTCTGAGCCGGAAGCGAGATCATTCAGTTCATGAAACGAGACACGCGGGAACTGGCCATGAACTCGGAGGAGGGACGGCCAGGAGAGCGTCTGAAACCCCCTGTTGACTTAAACTCCCAGGATCGCGGCCTCACCTAGTCCTGGTGCCTATGATCCCCAGAGCGTAGCGCTGTCACACCGGGATGTTTGGCGCATCAACACACTGTAGTCTACACCAAATCAGTGTAGCTGTGTCCTGACCCCTCTAGTAAGAGGAAGTCCATAGACTCACCGTCTCCCCATGCTCCAGCACAGCCTGGTAACGTCTGCTGGACCTGCTAGAACATCTGACACAGACGCCCGTCGAGACAGCACTGTACTGCGGAGGTAAGCGTTGTTGCGACCTGGTGGGGAGTTGTTGGAGCGACTCTTTCTAATATGCGTTTAAGACGCTGTTAAGAGAAGTTGCTCTAAAAATATAGTAAGTCTATAAAAATAAAGTAATGAAAACTTGAGGCTGCTTTCACAGCAGCCCTGTGACCATGCGGCTTCGTGCCGCACCAAGCAAAAAACTGATCTGACTGAGTCAGTGGGCGGGACTATATAGTGGAGGCCCCAATGCATCCTGGGAGGTCAGAAAGCTCGTGACCGTGTGGGTCCCTATTTCGCTGTCGCTCGACAATATCCCAGTGTAATCCTGTGGACCCAGCCAGAGAAATAAATAAAATAAAAAATATATATATATTATATATATTTTTATATATATATTATATATATATATATACACACACACACACACACACACACACACACACACACATACATACACGATAGGGACTGAAGACTAACTCCACTGGGGCAGGGGCAGTTGTAAATGGGCAAATATTAACTGTACAGCGTTGCAGGAATATGGTAAATAAAATAACAGCGCTGATGCAGAGTGGTAGCAAACAGGTGAGTATGGTATGCAGCACCTGAGGCGAGTCTCTTACTGCAAGTAGTTGTTGAATGTTGATGAAGCAGTAGCTGAGCTGGATGGCTGGTGCCTGTAGTTCCATGGAAGAGTAGACACAAGGAAGTTTCCGGAGACAGGAGACTGTGCACTGGATGCAACGCGTTGTTCAAGGCAAGGATACTGAGCTGGTGTTCTGGCTTTATACCCCCTGGTCAGCAGCAATAGGAGGATTCAGTCATGTGTGCAGACAGCGCAGGATTGGATGTTACCAAATCAGCTGACAACCAGTGTCATGTGGTGCCCATGCAGTGCAGATAGCGGGAACACAGTGGGGTACACGCCAGATGGAATTCAGGGGTGCACAGAGGTAGTGGGTTCTGTGCACCGGGGACAGGGTACACATGCATCATCAAGCTGGGGGCGTGACCTCCGGAAGCCCGCGCACCAGTATGCTGGTAAGCGAGTTAACGCTGATTCCGGACACTATCACAGTACCACGCTTGAAGTCAGAGCTCTTCAGAATGACTCATTTTGTACCACAAATGTTTGCAAATGGAGACTGCATGGCTTAAGGTGTATACACACAGTGAGATCCTTGCTATGCCTGATTTTGACTATGCGATTTCCCATGAACTCCCCCAGAGCCCAGATTTTGACTATCTGTACTTGAGATTTTGTCTGTTTACGATTCTAAGTGCCAATTTTGACTATACTTTGTACTATCTAGTACACTAGATAGTCAAGATTGTGCAGGCAAATCAGTCTATCTAGCCCGACGATACCAGCCCCGCGGGAGTGCGCATCGGGATCGAATCAGTATCGCAAGCTGCCCAACACCTTGAGATGTGCATTAACTTTCCTCAAGATTTTAACTATGTAGTCAAAATCTTACATATTTATCTCACTGTGTGTACACACCTTAAGAGTTTGATTTTACACATCTGTGGCAACGGGTCCGATTAAAACACCTGAATTCAATCATTTACAGTGCGGCAAAATACTTTGGTCTATATAGGGTATAATATTTTTTATCCAACATACTGTATATACACAAAAAACACTGATCCACTGCAATCACCATTCCTAGGTTTGGGTTGCAACACGGTAAGTGACCACATTGTCTAAATAGAAATTATATATTTTTATTTATGTTTTTTCTAATAAAAAGCATGGTCTGTTTTCAACATATGCTATAAATACCCTGCAACCATTGTCCTTAAATATGCACCTTACTGCTTTGTGGATCGATAACCCCATAGCCAGCAAAGTTTGATAGGGATAAATGGAGAAATGGCTTGTTTGCTTAAAAGCATAGATAAACCTGCACATTTTTCCCCCAAATCCATTTTGACTGCTACAAATTTCCTAAACACATCTCCAAAAGGTGCTCGTTTAAGATCACCATACACCACCACCTCTGACCCCCCCCTCTTCAAACAAGGGCCCACAAGATACATGAATCTTTAGAGAGAGTCGTGTGCAAGTACATTAGTTCTGCTTAATTCTGTATTAAAATACATACAGGCCTTTTCCCCACAGATAAAACATACTTTAGACTGCCGATCAAATTTACCAACGGAGCCATTGGTGGCTCCTAACCCCCTTGATATGCCAGAATTAAAAAAAAAAAAAAAAAAAAAAAAAAAAAAACACACACGCAGGATTTTCCCTAAACTGGTGTTCAGACAATACAACTTATTTGGGACACCCGTAGATGACTAGTTTAAGCAATACAGTATATCCTACTCAAAGCACTACCATTAAAGTATAGAGCCAAGTTAACAAATTGGAGTGGAGAAAATCTGCAAGTGGTAGAGAATAGATAACCCTACTCTCTGTGGTCAAAAACTGATGATTTTGTTGGCAGATGTATAGATTGGCAAGTGTTCTGTCTGTAAACTAGAAACGACCTTTGAAATTTAGCCATGTACACCAGACATCTCTACTAGTGATTGCATGTTTGATACGTTTTCTACGCATACCAATTTTCAGCAAATGCCCCCGATGACCCCTGAAAGTTGTGTATTTACGGTGGTTCTTTAATTATCTGTGTAGACCTGGAGATTACTAAATAGTCCTTCAATCTGCTGTGAAGTCTACAGAGCTCACCTGGTTCCTAATCTTTATTTACATACTAACACACCTTATTACATCATTTGGCTTAGTTCATGTTTGAAGTTCAGTCGCATGTCAGACTTTAGATCAGGCTCAGCCAGATCTGCTAGAAAACACACAGCAGAAGAAATCCTCCCTTAAAAGGCTATTTCCTAATCAACCCAATTACTATTTGCTTACACCACACCCAAGTATATAGACAAGTTTGTGTTTTGCGTCAGATGTGACAGGGATACATAGCATTCATTAAAGTACGTTTACCAATTAATTCTGAAACTTTACTATGCTGGCAATAAAGAGATTATAGTACACAAGCATGCAGTTTTCACATCATGCTTACAATTCTGTCACCCCACACACACTGCCACCACAATTAGAGCAATAGGGTGAGGCATGGGTGCCAAGTATAACAGCTACCAGCATTAATTGAGCCCTCCCAACCTAACCTTTACCCCTGCAGACTTCAATTGGGATTCCGCAGTTTGGGATCCCAGAGTCAGCATTCCGAGCACGGTCTGGATTCTGGCATCGACATTCTGACTGCTGGGATGCCAAACGTCGATATCCTGAACGGATGCCCCCGCTAAGCAATTATGTAACTCAGAGCTTCTTGCACCAGAGGATAGGAGGCTATGCAACAATTCAAAGAACAGTAAGTGGATTTCAATTAATATATCCAATATTCCCCTTTAAGCAGAAGAGAATTTAAAAAAAATAAAAAAAGGGATGCTGTGGGGGTTTCTACCATTTTGAAGTATCACATAAGTATTCTTAAAAGGAGATGCAAATGCCTAACAAAACTAGAATTTGAGACCAAAGTTTGAGGAGCGAACCCTCAAGTTTCTAGAGGCAACCTAGTATTGTCTTCCATGCTACGTGCAAAGGAAACTCAGCTGTGGTCTTCCAAGAGGCTGCTGGTCTTCTAGTCTCTCCGTCTTGCACATGTGCAAGAGGGGTATATTAATTACTACATAAACACACACACACACACACACACACACAGTGTAGTAAAAAGCAGAAAATGTGCAAGAAAATTAGGCACCAAGAGCATCCAGCATTGATGAATAGAACGCTTTCCCTGCTGCCTGTCCTTACATTTGGCTAGACTTCCTGTGGTATCTGGCACCATGACACTTAGCATCTGTATATCCTGTAATTTGTGAGGTTGGGCCCCCATAGCTTGAAATTGCTTTATCAGTACATCCCATAAATGCTCCAGTGGGGGGATTGAGATCTGGGGAATTTGGAGGCCAAGTCAACACCTTGAACTCGTCTTGTTCCTCAAACAATTCCTCAAATTTTGCAGTGTGGCATGGCTGGAAGACACCATTTCCATCAGGGAGTACAGTTGCCATGAAGGGGGGGCGTGGAACAAGACTTGGTCTGCTATGTTGGGACAGTACGGATGGCGTAATGGTTAGCATTACTACCGCACAGCACTGAGGCCAAGAGTTCAAGTCCCACCATGGCCCTAACTCTGTGGAATTTGTTTACTATCCCCATTCTTGTGTGGGTTTCCTCTGGGTACTCCTCCCATAATCCAAAAATATACTGGCAAGTATTCAGAAGTGTGTGGTTTTTTTTCTTGGCTGGCAAATTCTATGTTTCAGTAAGTGAACATGCCAAAGTAACAGTCACATCAATGGAAGGACCCGAGGTTTATCAGAACATTGCCCAGAGCATCACATTGCATCCGATGACTTGTCTTCTTACCATAGTGCATCCTGGTGCCTTCCTTTACCCAGAGAAAAGACACACATGCACCAATTAAAAAAAAAAAAAAAAAAAAAATTAAAAAAGGATTTAAAAAAGTGACAGCGATTTGCCAGAGAAGGTCACTTTGTTCCATTGGTCCATGGGCCTGTGCAGACGCTCACAGGCGATTTTAGTAGGTGTACAGGGAGTCAGCATGGGCACTCAGATTGGTCTACTCAGCAGCAAGATGTAATGCACTGAGTGTTCTTACACCTTCCTATCATAGCCAGCATCAACATTTTTCGCAATTTGTGTTCCTCTGTGGAATAGGACCAGATGGGCTAATCTTTGCTCTCCACGTGCGTCAATGAGTCTTGGGTGCCCATGACCCTGTTAACAGTCCATCGGTTTTCCTTCCTTGGACCACTTTGTTAGGTACTAACTACTGCAATAACTCTCCCCTCTTCCCCCCCTCCATGTCAAATTTACTCAGATCCTTACGCTTGCCCATTTTTTTTGCTTCAAACTCATTGACTGTTCACTTGCTGCCTAATATTCCACCCCTTGACAGGTAGCGTTGTAATGAGATAATCATTGTTATTCACTTAGTCAGCAGTTTTAATGTTATGGCTGTTTATATATAGAATAAATAAAATTCTAAGTTATAGTCACACAAAGCAAATTAAATTCCGACCCATTATAAACACATAAAATAAAACAATAAAAAAAAAAATCACAAAAATACCAATTAAGCAAACCTGAGCAGCATATTTAATGTATACAATTACTATTAAATAAGTATTTGAGTGATACCTAGATACCTTAGGGTAGGGGCACACATAGTGGCCAAGTGGGTCCCGCTTGGTCGGGAGGTTTTTTTTTTTGTGTACACACGGATCCTGTTCTGCGGGATGCCGCAGAACAGGATCCGGTCAGTGACACAGGATTTCATAGAACACAGTGCAGCACAGCCGCACTGTGTGAGCACATACATTGAAATGTATGTGTTCACATTGAAATCCTGCATAGGCGCCCATGTGCAGTCTCACTGGACAGGACCAGCTTGGCCACTATGGGGCAGTGACGTGCGGTGGGGTGAGGCAGGGCCTTTCCTGCCATACTAACGTTTGTGCCAATGTTTTGACTGTATAAAGTATATGGAAAATACAAAGAATTTGTTTGAAATATCTTCTTTGCATTATTCTTATTTTTTATAGCCAAAACTCTGAAGTAAAAGTAAAGTAAAAAGTCTATGACAGGTGAGGCAGTGCCTCACCTGCTTATCTTTCCCGCACATCTCTGATTAACACTAACCAAATTTCCATGAGTTTATACTGCTGCACCCGTGTATAATGCCCCCATGTACCCTTTGGCTCATATATTGCATGTAAATCTGGCTCTGGTGCCAGCCAGTGGCTCCTAAGCCATTTAGCTCACCGCACATCCCTGCTATGGGGTATATTCAACAAGAGTCGGGTCCATTCCGACATGCAGTTGTCGGAATGGACCAGACAACCCCTATTCAAAAGAGCGGCCAAATCAGACTGTCGGATTTGGCCGTTCACTGTTTCCTGACCCGCGGGTGCGCTGACCGCAATGGAAGAGGGAGCGGTCGGAGGAGGAGGAGCGGCTGCAGCAGCGGAGGCTCACGGCGGGACCTCGCTTGCTGGAGCCGGGTGGACGCTTCCACTGGGTTCCTGCTCTCCCTGCTGCAGCGCTGCTCCCCCCCCCCCCTCCTGATTCAGATGAGGGAGCTGAGATCAGACTTTTTTTTTTTTTAAAGCCGGATTGAGATGGTCGGACACGGGGTTTCCCGACTTGTCGGAATAAATGGGGCCCGTAATGAATAGGTCGGAACCCCTTCCGACCTAAAACTGACGGAAGCTGGCATCTTCCCGACAAGACGGCAGCTACTGACAGTTATTGAATATACCCCTATGTGTGGCCCTGCCCTAAAACACAAAAAGATTTATTATTATTATTATTATTATTATTATTAAAGTCCCAATGAAAAAGCATCCCTACATCCAAGAAAAACCATAGCCCACCATAAGTCTTCCCCTATGGCAGTGGTTCCCAAACTTTCTTGAATCACGGCGCCCTAGAGTATCAGCGTTCTTTCAAGACACCCAGACTCCAAAAGTTTTTTTTTATTGTTAACAAAAAACACACACACACACACACACACACACACACACCTTTTAAGTAAATTGTGCTTACCCATCACCCTTCGGTTCAGTTATGTGGTGATGTACACAGTTGTGGTTCTAATTAGTGTTCACTCTAGGCTGTTTTAGGCTAATAGCAGGGCGCCGCGCCCTGCCCGTTTTTTAACAGGCAAAACCCGCCCTGCCCCTTTTGCGGCGCCCTGCTAGAACAGCCGCCCGCTCCCTGCCCTCCCGGCGTGTATAGATGCCGTGCGCATGCGCGCGGCATCCATTCACGCATTGGGAGAGGGCTGGGGGAAGCCCAGCACCGACGGAGGTGCTGGGCACGCCCCCAACAGTGACGTCGGCGGCCACAGACTCTCTCTATAGTAGCGTCTGTGGGCCGCACCGCCCCCTAAAATGACGGAGTCGTGGCTACGCCCCCTAATTTGCGTGGCCGCGCCCCCATTTCGGGCGCGGCGCCCTGCCCCTTTTCACTCCTAGAGTGAACACTACTAATTATCCACGTATTTTATGATGACTGGCAGCCACCAGCACTGGTTTTGCCCATCAATTTGCCCATAATTTGTTTTAGCTCTGGACCACAAACTCAGAGTCACCCCAGAAAAGCATCTTGCAACACACAGTTTCGAACCACTGCCCTACAGCCTTGGAGAGAGGAGTTTAACACTAACCATAAAACGCACTGACAAGGCAGGAAGTAATTCATTCTCTTCACCATCAACTACTGAAACAACTGTGGGGAAGCCATGCGAGTAGCATATATCAGACCTCAAAACCCCAAACAGTCACCTAACAGGTGTATGATCAACAGTTACATTTTAAAAATCCATAAACTTCTCGGAGACCAAATTTTGAGGCTTGAACAGACCGGGCCAAATCTGTGAAATGTGAGGTGGTATGACTCTCAGGCAATGTGGAGCACAAAGGAGACTTCCAAACACTGGGGGTCATTCAGAGTTGTTCGCTCGGTAAAAATCTTCGCATCGCAGCGAATTTCCGCTTATTGCGCAATGTCCGCACTGCGACTGCGCCAAGTAAATTTGCTATGCAGTTAGGATTTTTACTCACGGCGTTTTCATCGTTCTGGCGATCGTAATGTGATTGACAGGAAATGGGTGTTACTGGGCGGAAACAGGACGTTTCATGGGCGTGTGGGAAAAAACGCTACCGTTTCCGGAAAAAACGCAGGAGTGGCCGGAGAAACGGAGGAGTGTCTGGGCGAACGCTGGGTGTGTTTGTGACGTCAAACCAGGAACGACAAGCACTGAACTGATCGCAGATGCAGAGTAAGTCTGGAGCTACTCAGAAACTGCTACGAGGTGTGTAATCGCAATAATAAGAATTTACTTACCGATAATTCTATTTCTCGTAGTCCGTAGTGGATGCTGGGGACTCCGTAAGGACCATGGGGAATAGCGGCTCCGCAGGAGACTGGGCACATCTAAAGAAAGCTTTAGGACTATCTGGTGTGCACTGGCTCCTCCCCCTATGACCCTCCTCCAAGCCTCAGTTAGGATACTGTGCCCGGACGAGCGTACACAATAAGGAAGGATTTTGAATCCCGGGTAAGACTCATACCAGCCACACCAATCACACTGTACAACTTGTGATCTGAACCCAGTTAACAGCATGATAACAGAGGAGCCTCTAGAAAAGATGGCTCACTACAGCAATAACCCGATATTTTGGTAACAATAACTATGTACCAGTATTGCAGACAATCCGCACTTGGGATGGGCGCCCAGCATCCACTACGGACTACGAGAAATAGAATTATCGGTAAGTAAATTCTTATTTTCTCTAACGTCCTAAGTGGATGCTGGGGACTCCGTAAGGACCATGGGGATTATACCAAAGCTCCCAAACGGGCGGGAGAGTGCGGATGACTCTGCAGCACCAATTGAGAGAACTCCAGGTCCTCCTCAGCCAGGGTATCAATTTTGTAGAATTTTACAAGCGTATTTGCTCCTGACCAAGTAGCTGCTCGGCAAAGTTGTAAAGCCGAGACCCCTCGGGCAGCCGCCCAAGATGAGCCCACCTTCCTTGTGGAGTGGGCATTTACAGATTTTTGGCTGTGGCAGGCCTGCCACAGAATGTGCAAGCTGAATTGTACTACAAATCCAACGAGCAATAGTCTGCTTAGAAGCAGGAGCACCCAGCTTGTTGGGTGCATACAGGATAAACAGCGAGTCAGATTTTCTGACTCCAGCCGTCCTGGAAACATATATTTTCAGGGCCCTGACAACGTCAAGTAACTTGGAGTCCTCCAAGTCCCTAGTAGCCGCAGGCACCACAATAGGTTGGTTCAGGTGAAACGCTGAAACCACCTTAGGGAGAAACTGAGGACGAGTCCTCAATTCTGCCCTGTCCGAATGGAAAATCAGATAAGGGCTTTTACAGGATAAAGCCGCCAATTCTGACACGCGCCTGGCCCAGGCCAGGGCCAACAGCATGACCACTTTCCATGTGAGATATTTTAACTCCACAGATTTAAGTGGTTCAAACCAATGTGACTTTTGGAACCCAAAAAACTACATTGAGATCCCAAAGTGCCACTGGAGGCACAAAAGGAGGCTGTATATGCAGTACCCCTTTTACAAACGTCTGAACTTCAGGGACTGAAGCTAGTTCTTTTTGGAAGAAAATTGACAGGGCCGAAATTTGAACCTTAATGGACCCCAATTTCAGGCCCATAGACACTCCTGTTTGCAGGAAATGTAGGAATCGAGCCAGTTGAATTTCCTCCGTCGGGCCTTACTGGCCTCGCACCACGCAAAATATTTTCGCCAAATGCGGCGATAATGTTTTGCGGTTACATCCTTCCTGGCTTTGATCAGGATAGGGATGACTTCATCCGGAATGCCTTTTTTCCTTCAGGATCCGGCGTTCAACCGCCATGCCGTCAAACGCAGCCGCGGTAAGTCTTGGAACAGACAGGGTCCTTGTTGGAGCAGGTCCCTTCTTAGAGGTAGAGGCCACGGATCCTCCGTGAGCATCTCTTGAAGTTCCGGTTACCAAGTCCTTCTTGGCCAATCCGGAGCCACGAATATAGTGCTTACTCCTCTCCATCTTATCAATCTCAGTACCTTGGGTATGAGAGGCAGAGGAGGGAACACATACACTGACTGGTACACCCACGGTGTTACCAGAGCGTCTACAGCTATTGCCCGAGGGTCCCTTGACCTGGCGCAATACCTGTCGAGTTTTTCCCAACGGTTTATAATCATGTGGAAGACTTCTGGGTGAAGTCCCCACTCTCCCGGGTGGAGGTCGTGCTGAGGAAGTCTGCTTCCCAGTTGTCCACTCCCGGAATGAATACTGCTGACAGTGCCATCACATGATTTTCCGCCCAGCGAAGAATCCTTGCAGCTTCTGCCATTGCCCTCCTGCTTCTTGTGCCACCCTGTCTGTTTACGTGGGCGACTGCCGTGATGTTGTCCGACTGGATCAACACCGGCTGACCTTGAAGCAGAGGTCTTGCTAAGCTTAGAGCATTGTAAATGGCCCTTAGCTTCAGGATATTTATGTGAAGTGATGTCTCCAGGCTTGACCACAAGCCCTGGAAATTTTTTCCCTGTGTGACTGCTCCCCAGCCTCTCAGGCTGGCATCCGTGGTCACCAGGACCCAGTCCTGAATGCCGAATCTGCGGCCCTCTAGAAGATGAGCACTCTGCAACCACCACAGGAGAGACACCCTTGTCTTTGGTGACAGGGTTATCCGCTGATGCATCTGAAGATGCGATCCAGACCATTTGTCCAGCAGGTCCCACTGGAAAGTTCTTGCGTGGAATCTGCCGAATGGAATTTCTTCGTAGGAAGCCACCATTTTTCCCAGGACCCTTGTGCACTGGATGCACTGACACTTGGCCTGGTTTTAGGAGGTTTCTGACTAGTTCGGATAACCCCCTGGCTTTCTCCTCCGGGAGAAAACACCTTTTTCCGGACTGTGTCCAGGATCATCCCTAGGAATAGAAGGCGTGTCGTCGGGATCAGCTGCGATTTTGGAATATTGAGAATCCAACCGTGCTGCCGCAGCACTATCTGAGATAGTGCTACCCCGACTTCCAACTGTTCCCTGGATCTTGCCCTTATCAGGAGATCGTCCAAGTAAGGGTTAACTAAAACTCCCTTCTTTCGAAGGAGTATCATCATTTCGGCCATTACCTTGGTAAAGACCCGGGGTGCCGTGGACAATCCAATCGGCAGCGTCTGAAACTGATAGTGACAGTTCTGTACCACAAACCTGAGGTACCCTTGGAGAAGGGTAAATTGGGACATGTAGGTAAGCATCTTTGATGTCCAGAGAGACCATATAGTCCCCTTCTTCCAGGTTTGCAATCACTGCTCTAAGTGACATCTTGAATTTGAACCTTTGTATGTAAGTGTTCAAGGATTTTAGATTTAAAAATGGTCTCACCGAGCCGTCCGGCTTCGGTACCACAATAGTGTGGAATAGTACCCCTTTCCCTGTTGCAGGAGGGGTACCTTGATTATCACCTGCTGGGAATACAGCCTGTGAATGGCTTGCAATACTGTCTCCCTGTCTGAGGGAGACGTCGGTAAAGCAGACTTTATGAAACGGCGAGGGGGAGATGTCTCGAATTTCTTGAGACGGGCCCCCACTGTGCCGGAGACCGCTTGTAAAGCCCCAGCGTCATGCTGGAGGACTTTGGAGGCGGGAGAGGGCTTTTGTTCCTGGGAATTGGCTGTTTGCTGCAGCCTTTTTCCTCTCCCTCTGCCACGGGGCAGAAATGAGGCGCCTTTTGCCCGCTTGTCCTTATGGGGCCGAAAGGACTGCGCCTGATAATACGGCGTCTTCTTAGGTTGAGAAGCTACCTGGGGTAAAAATGTGGATTTTCCAGTGGCCACCAGGTCTGTTAGACCTACCCCAAATAACTCCTCCCTTTTATAAGGCGATACTTCCATATGCCTTTTGGAATCATCACCTGACCACTGTCTTGTCCATAACCCTCTTCTGGCAGAAATGGACAGCGCACTTACTCTTGATGCCAGTCGGCAAATATCCCTCTGTGCATCACGCATATATAGAAATGCATCTTTTAAATGCTCTATAGTTAGTAATATACTGTCCCTATCTAGGGTATCAATATTGTCAGTCAGGGAATCCGACCAAGCCACCCCAGCACTGCACATCCAGGCTGACGCGATTGCTGGTCGCAGTATCACACCCGTGTGAGTGTATATACATTTTAGGATATTTTACTGCTTTCTGTCAGCAGGTTCCTTAAGGGCGGCCGTATCCGGGGACGGTAGTGCCACCTGTTTAGACAAGCGTGTGAGCGCTTTATTCACCCTAAGGGGTGTTTCCCAACGTGCCCTATCCTCTGGCGGGAAGGGGTATGATGCTAATAACTTTTTAGGAATTAACAGTTTTTATCGAGGGAAACCCACGCATCATCACACACTTCATTTAATTCCTCAGATGCAGGAAAAACTACAGGCAGTTTTTTCTCACCCAACCTAATACCCTTTTTAGTGGTACTGGTATTATCAGAAATGTGTAAAAACATTTTCCATAGCCTCAATCATGTAACGTGTGGCCCTACTAGAAGTCACATTCGTCTCTTAATCGTCGACACTGGAGTCAGTATCCGTGTCGGCGTCTGTATCTGCCATCTGCGGTAACGGGCGTTTTAGAGCCCCAGATGGCTTTTGAGACACCTGGACAGGCACAAGCTGAGTCGCCGGCTGTCTCATGTCATCAATCTTTTGTAAAGAGCTGACACTGTCACATAATTCCTTCCATAAGCTCATCCACTCAGGTGTCGACTCCCTAGGGGGTGACATCTCTGTTACAGGCAATTGCTCCGCCTCCACCTCATTTCCATCCTCATACATGTCGACACAACGTACCGACACACAGGGAATGCTCTGATAGAGGACAGGACCCCACTAGCCCTTTGGGGAGACAGAGGGAGAGTATGCCAGCACACACCAGAGCGCTATATTTTATTATATATATATATATATATATATATATATATATATATATATATATATATATATATATATATATATTATATATAGATAACCTTATATAAGTGTTTTTCCCCTTATAGCTGCTGTATTGTTATACTGCGCCTAATTAGTGCCCCCCTCTCTTTTTTAACCCCTTTCTGTAGTGTAGTAACTGCAGGGGAGAGCCAGGGAGCTTCCCTCCAACGGAGCTGTGAGAGAAAATGGCGCCAGTGTGCTGAGGAGATAGACTCCGCCCCCTTCTCGGCGGCCTTTTCTCCCGTTTTTCTGTGGAATCCGGCAGGGGTTAAAATTCATCCATATAGCCCTGGGGGCTATATGTGATGTATTTTCGCCAGCCAAGGTGTTTTTATTGCTGCTCAGGGCGCCCCCCCCTAGCGCCCTGCACCCTCAGTGACCGAAGTGTGAAGTGTGCTGAGGAGCAATGGCGCACAGCTGCAGTGCTGTGCGCTACCTTGGTGAAGACAGGATGTCTTCTGCCGCCGATTTTTCCGGACCTCTTCTTGCTTCTGGCTCTGTAAGGGGGCCGGCGGCGCGGCTCTGGGACCGAGCTCCGAGGCTGGGCCTGTGTTCGGTCCCTCTGGAGCTAATGGTGTCCAGTAGCCTAAGAAGCCCAATCCACTCTGCACGCAGGTGAGTTCGCTTCTTCTCCCCTTAGTCCCTCAATGCAGGGAGCCTGTTGCCAGCAGGTCTCACTGAAAATAAAAAAACCTAAAACTAAACTTTCACTAAGAAGCTCAGGAGAGCCCCTAGTGTGCACCCTTCTCGGCCGGGCACAAAAATCTAACTGAGGCTTGGAGGAGGGTCATAGGGGGAGGAGCCAGTGCACACCAGGTAGTCCTAAAGCTTTACTTTTGTGCCCAGTCTCCTGCAGAGCCGCTGTTCCCCATGGTCCTTACGGAGTTCCCAGCATCCACTAGGACGTCAGAGAAAAAGGAAATCACAAATGACGTACAAATCAAGTTGACTACCGAGTTCCCTGCAGCACAGATAAAGGCCAAGCGAGCAGCCAATGATGGCCATGCTGAGCGTGACATCACGAGTCACACGAGTGGGGCGAATGGCAGGGCTGCCAGGTCGTGCCATGTATGGCATTATTTGCCATTCGTCGTTAATAGCATTCAGTTTCTTATGGTAAAACATTGAAAATGCCATAAAAGTATTGTGTGAATGCCAAAAGTATATTAATGCACCTGGCAACGGGAATGGACACACACCTCAGCCGAACCCCTGAGTTCGATCGAACTCAGGTTAAGAACCACTGCTCTAGGGCGGGATGAGAAGAAGTCGTCGTTTAGGAAATACACCTCTATATCACCTGCTCTTCACTTAAGTGCAGTCTCTGATTTAATAGTTGTTGTTGTTGTTGTTGGGTAAACAGGCTTAAAAAGGGGCAACTAGTTTTTTTTCAAATATATTTCTTTTCATCCTTTTCATACTTTACTATCCACGTAGACTATGACTGGGAATAGCAACCTGTGCCAAGTGCTGCAATGCGAGGGGACGTGGTACACTAATGAGGCGGTGTGTCAGAAAAGTGACAAAAACCACCCCCACAAAAAAATGTAAAAAAAAAAGTCTTTGTGTCGACCATTTCCATGTTGACCCTGTCCTTTTCTACAATCTTCCTATTCTATGTTAACCTTTTGACCTGGTCGCCCTAATGCATGTCTACCATTAATGGTCGACCTATTGACCGTAGACCTGTATATTTAATAATCCACACCAGAGTTTATCTATGGCATTGGTCAAATAGTTATGCTCCACTTTACCTTACATGTTCCATATCCATTTGGAGTCGTTTTATTACCAATAATGCATTTTGTATTTATCAGAAGCTTGTTATAGTGCTTTGCAAAATTAGTGCATTTGTAGTTATAGCATGTACTATATTGTATTCCTCAACAGTTAGGCAAAAGGATAGAAAACCCAGTTAAGAATAAGATAGTATATATTTTCTTTATGATTCAGACAGGAACTAATGAGGGAAAGAGACCATCTGTAAAAGCATTATTTCTATTGCAAACTTGAATCATGTCACTCAATACATTTAAATGCAAATGACCTACAATCCACTTTCAGTCTGAGCACATCTTAATGCAAATGTTACATGGATGCTTTAATTGGGCAACCTAAGCATTGTAGACCTGTGAGGGTCTGAGACTTCACTTGAGAATACCGCCTGCTGCACATACTGTACAATGACCTGCCAGTCACTTAAAAGGTCCTTGAAACATAATACAAACGGACTTTTATAGCTATCACACGTGTGTAAATCATGAATAGGTCTATTCTTTGCAGACTTCTAGTCAGTTCCACTAACATAAGCCTCTAGTTGTCTGAAATGGATAATTGCAGTAGAAACATTTGCACTTTTACTAGTACATGAAAATGGAAAGTTGTGTGTTTTGGTAATCCGAGAGCTCTTTCCTGGATATATGTAGAAGTTATGCTGCAGCATACGTTTTTCAGAAAAACCAGAGCAGCTAATTTTAAAGAGTCTATAACAATGAACATTTTCTTTGACTGTTGCTAGATCTGTACATACCAGACATTTATCTTATCTCAAATGGCTAGTTTTGCGTCATATTGGATTCTCACCTCACCGTGACCAGAATCACGTGTAACCACTTTAGTTTGTCCAGGATTATATTCATTACTGTGGTGAGTGATTGCTGCCTTAATGGTTAGTGACAATTTCTTTAAAAAAAATAAAGGGAGCAGTGTGATTAGTTTTCACCGTCTTCAGCGTATATGTGGAAATGTCTAATAGTGGGTGCAAAAAACAAGAAAAAAAAAAAATTGCTTTCCAACAGCCATACTGTATATGCACCCAACTGTGGTTCACATTGATTTGCGTGAACACACCCTTACTAAACTTTGCAGTTTTCCTCTCTTGTACAGTCATAAGTTAAAGATGGGTGCAAGTCTGCAAGTGCGGGAGTTTAGTTTCTCTGCAAGCAAATTCTACATAAGCTATGCAAACGGATTCTAGTATGGAGTTGTGAATAAGTGCTTTAAATAATCCATCAACAATGGAGGTTCGTAATCAGGGATTTTGTAGTATACAGCATGTTACAATACACTTTTATATGGTTATACATCTCTCAACAATGGCCCTCATTCTGAGTTCATCGCTCGCCAGCTACTTTTTGCAGCCGTGCAAACGCATAGTCGCCGCCCACGGGGGGGGGGGGGGGGGTATATTTGCTTTGCACGAGTGCGATCGCATGTGGAGCAGAGCGGTACGAAAAAGTTTTTTGCAGTTTCTGAGTCGGTCTGAACTTACTCAGCCCTTGCGATCACTTCAGCCTGTCCGGTCCTGAAATTGACGTCAGACACCCGCCCTGCAAACGCCTGCGTTTTCCCTACCACTCTCAGAAAACTGTCCGTTGACACCCATAAACGCCTACTTCCTGTCAATCTCCTTGCGATCGGTTGTACGAATGGATTAGTCGCTAGAAGCATTGCAAAGCTACGATGCTGTTTGTACCTGTACGACGCGTGTGCGCATTGCGGTGCATGCGCAGTAGTAACCTGATCGCTTGCTGCGAAAACCGGCAGCGAGCGATCAACTCTGAATGAGGGCCATTGACCCAAAACTAAGTAGCAGCACATCTAGAGTTAACCAGGCCACTGCCAAACCCACTCACCTAAACAAGGTTTTGAAGTGTTACATGTACGAGGGCATACATATTTATCATTCTCCTTTGTTTAGAGGGCACCACATTTTCCACATGGCAGTCAATGGAAAATAAGTTCTGGATGAATCAGTACCCTAGTGATGGGTGCCGCAGACAATTTGAGCCACCGATAACAAAAATACTATGGCCAGTATCCTAGTAGCCACTAAAGGCCATGCCCACGACTATCCTATTAGCCTTGATAAGCCAGGGCGAGCTGTGGCTCATCGAGGATTTGGCTGGAAAGAGCCCCGGTTTCAAACGAAAACACAGGTTTCACTGAACCGGTGTGCTTTCGGGAGAAAGGGTGCCCATTAAAAAAAAACAAAAAAAAAAACCACCTAATAGGATAGCCTGTAAAAAATAAGTCTCTAGCTGGACATTGAGTAGGATGTGATTTCCTAGATCCCCAGCCGAATAATCCTGCCGCCCTGTATAAGTGCCCAGATTGCCCTGCACGGTGTCTTAAAGGCTGCTGCCCATCCTGTGTTTGAGGACGATCCTGTAACTCCCTCTGTGCTGGGTGCCCGAGTGTGCCATGCTGCTATGGCTGGGTGGGTCTGGGACTGAGGGTCGACAGCACAAAGGTCGACACACCTTAGGTCGATGCCAATTGGTCGACACACCTTAGGTCGACATGGACACAAGGTCGACATGGAAAAAGGTCGACATAAGTTTTTTATGTGTCGTTTTCTTCGTAGAGTGACCGGGAACCCCAATTAGTGCACCGCGTCCCCTCGCATGGCTCGTTTCGCTTGCCATGCTTCGGGCATGGTGCCTTCGCTCCGCTACCGCTTCGCTCGGCACACTTTACCGTTCCAATCGTAGTCCACGTGGATCGTTAAGTATGAAAAGGTTCAAAAAAAAGAAAAAAAATCGTGAAAAACTCATGTCGACCTTTTTCCATGTCGACCTAAGGTGTGTCGACCAATCGGCATCGACCTAAGGTGTGTCGACCTTTGTGCTGTCGACCTGGAGTCCGGATACCGGCTGGGTGCGGCCTGCGTGTGACTGGCGCCATCTTGGGAATCGTTGCAGCCTGCTGTGTCCGCCCTGCCCGACTCACCCTGGGGATGGCTGGGGGACTGACTGCCGTGACAGCTGCTCTGCGAGCAAAACCTGACCACCACCACCCCCCCCCCCCCCCCCCCAATATGCTGGAGTTGCTGCAGTGGGCGCGCTGACTGTGCGGGACTGCCAGGCGCCATCTTGGATTCGGCGGAGCGCGCGGACCTGCTCCCACCAGTGCCTCTCCCGCTGCCTGAGCCAGGCGCTGTGAAGACTCTCCTGCACTGTCACAGAGACAGTGTTTTAAGCCTGCCACACTTGTTTATAAAGGAAAACATCTTATCATACAGGGGGTCATTCAGAGTTGTTCGTTCGTTATATTTTTCTCGCAACGGAGCGATTAGTCGCTAATGCGCATGCGCAATGTCCGCAGTGCGACTACGCCAAGTAAATTTGCTATGCAGTTAGGTATTTTACTCACGGCATTACGAGGTTTTTTCTTCGTTCTGGTGATCGTAATGTGATTGACAGGAAGTGGGTGTTTCTGGGCGGAAACTGGCAGTTTTATGGGTGTGTGCGAAAAAACGCTACCGTTTCTGGGAAAAAGGCGAGAGTGGCTGGAGAAACGGAGGAGTGTCTGGCCGAACGCTGGGAGTGTTTGTGACGTCAAACCAGGAACGAAACTGACTGAACTGATCGCAGTTGCCGAGTAAGTGTGGAGCTACCCAGAAACTGCTAAGAAGTGTCTATTCGCAATTTTGCTAATCTTTCGTTCGCAATTTTGATAAGCTAAGATTCACTCCCAGTAGGCGGCGGCTTAGCGTGTGTAAAGCTGCTAAAAGCAGCTTGCGAGCGAACAACTCGGAATGAGGGCCACAGTTTCTTGGATGGACCCTGGTGCAGCCTGCCTGTTCCTGGGGGTTGTGGTGCGGCAAGTGGAGGAGGTGTCCCTCCCCTCCCTTTGTGCTCCTGTGCTGCATACCTGTGTGCTACAGACTCTACATAGTAGAACATTTGTTTCTGGGGCGGCTGTGCACTCATTAAGTGACTTCTCTCCGTTCCCCACTCCCCTCCACTCTCCCTGGATTTTCACTGCGCATTTCTGGAGCGCCGTCATACCTATGCCTCCTGTTTCTACCTATTGGGAGATTTCTAACATAACCTTTAATTATCTGGCTCTACTGCGTAAACCTGATGGTCCAGCGACGCCACACCTCTGCTGCAGCCCGTCTAGTGCAGTTTGCCCGTGTAGAGCGGACCACCGTTTCTTCATATTAGTCTCCAGCTGCATCCTTTACCCCCCGACATGGCGGAAGCTGCTGAAGCTACCATGTCCCAACTTTTGCAAGCCATTACGGATTCTGAGAAACGTCTCGCTGATAAAGTGGCGGAGGTTCATGTTGATATTTCATTTATAAGCCAAGATAAGCAAAAGCTCAGGGAAAGGGTAGGGGGGAGACAGAACCGCACTTCTACGCTGGAGGACTCCAATTCCTGCTCAACTCGCCTCCCTAGAATCACAGATGTCTTCCTGTAAACTCAAATTGACGGATATCGAGGGACGTCTCAGGTGGAACAATGGTCGATTTGTGGGCCTCCCCGAAAAGGCAGAGGGTTCCCAGCCAGAACAATTTCTGGAAACCTGGTTATAAATTATCCACCTTTGGCAAGGATTCGTTCACCACACAGTTTGCTGTTGAGCGGGCCTACAGAGTTCCCACCTGCCCCCTTCCTCTGGGGACACAACCCAGGACTTGCATCGCTAAGATCCTTCATTACAAGGACAGAGATACTATATTATGTCTTGCTAGGATTAAAAGCCCGCAAGAAAATGGAGGTCAGAGGGTGGCTGTGTTTCAGGACTTTTCCGCTGAGGTCCAGAAATCCCGTTCGCAGTTTACACAGGTTAATACAGAAGCTGCGTGATCTTCAATTACAATACTCCATGTTATATCCTGCGCGACTTAGAGTGGTGTCTGGCAACCGCACGTATTTCTTTGACACAACACGGGAAGCTTCTGCTTGGATTGATCTACAGCCTAATCACCATGCTGCTCCGCCTCGAGAGTTTTTTTTTTATGCATAGCTCATGTTCATATTTTTGAATTTCTAGCATTTATTGTTTGCTTACAGGAATGCTTCTAGTCAGGGCTGTTAAATAAATATTTGTTACTGGCATGTTCCTGGTGCTAAATGCAAAGAAAGGAGTACCTACCAAATGGTAATTCTCTCCAGGCGCTGATTGGGGAGATTCAACACAGTAGATATCGATATATACATACATACGGTAGTGTCCACACACGTATTGCACAGAAAATTGCTGGGGTAGCATCCAGATAGATAGGAACAAAGTCCCATTCTAACACAAATCCATTGAAAAAGCAGGAGCACTCACCAGTCTTCAAAGTAGCAAAAAGTTTTTAAATAGATCAATACAAGGTTCAGATCAACGTTTTGGTCTGTATGTAGACCTTTGTCAAGATGATTAAAAAATGAACAGATTGTCCTTATATACCCACCCACTAGTTAATCAAATCTATCTCTATCTCTATCTGTGTTGGTCAGACCTCACACAATAGGAAAACAAATAGAATAGCGCTAATTGGTCAGATGATAGGTAGGTCAAATTGCATATTTAAGTCATAAAAATCAATATAACATACATATGGAATAACAATAAATGATGAATAAAATGTTAAAAAAACCCTATTGGAAGGATTTTAAAGTAAAAACTCCCATATGCATGGATCAAGCAATAGTGGAGATAATAGGACCTGTTCCTATAATATAGTCCCCTTCAAAAGTCCATAGACCCAGTTAGTAGTGGAAGGTCGACATTAATAGTTACCACAGATGAATCCAAGGGTAATTTAAGCGGCTCAGCAATCCGCAGTATCGCAGTTCCTAGGTAAAGTGAACAGTTGAGCAGTGTCCACAGTTCAATTGGTATACCTCCAATTAGGGTCTCTGGAATCGCAGTGAATAGGGGGAACTTGGTTCAGGTCATCCAATCTCCGAAAGGTGGATGTCCAGGGAGTAATGCAGGGAGGCAGCTCACACCAACGCGTTTCGTTGTGTTCACACAACTTTTTCAAGGTGCTCACTAAACTATAAACAGGGGTTTATATACCCAAACAATATGGCTGCTCATTTGCATAGATAATTGAAATTGGACCATCTTATCTCACAATATGACCCAATTAATGACAGACATTAGTATATAGTCACAAGCATGTACCACCAAATATATGTATTAAAAAAGGAGACAAAAACACTCCAAAATGATATATTTATTTTCATATAGGGTGATCACATGACCCTTTATAAAATATCTAACATGTGCTGTAATGCCCAAACTCCGGAGTGGATAGAGTATATATATATTAAATATACTAAATAGTGATGGTAACGCTCCTTCCCGGGTGGGAGGAGATCCTACCCGCTGTTTAGTGTATTGCTGGGGGGTCCCCTCCCCCGCATCGTCAGCACCACTAACGGAGATGACGCAAACGGATCCCATCCCGTCATCAAACACCGCCCGGCCGAGTGTCGATGATGCGGTCCGTGTTCCGGCGCCGCGTCATTCTCGCGGACCCCGGGCGCACATGTCATGACGCGACGCACCACTAGTTGTCGTCAGTATTGTCAAGGCAACGCGTCTATTTACGCGTCGCTTGGTAACTACTCTGTGGAGGTCACAGTGGGAGGCATCCGGGAATCTATCGCTTAGAGAAGCGGATAAGGGGGGTGGTCTGGTGGTGCAGGACAGAGAGGAGTACATTATGGAGGCACAGAGACAATTAATGAACACTAATTTCTACAAACTTTTGGATTTGATCTTTTTATAATTTGGGATGGGGATTCACTGTCAGCACAAGAATTTGTTTCCAATTTAAATTCCAATCACTTTAATCTCCAATTTACTCACTCTTTTCACCCTTCTACCATTAACTTCCTGGATGTGACTCTAGAGGCCAGGGACAATAGAATATATACCTCCAATTACAACACGGAGGTTGATACTCACTCCTACCTGCACTACCAGAGCGCACACTATCCACCTTGGAAGAAGAACATTCCAAGGGGGCAACTTATGCGGTTGCGGCGCAACTGAACAGAAAAATCCAAATTTTTGGAACAGGCTGACTCTATGGTAGAGGCATTTAGTGGAAGAGGGTATCCCTACTACCCGCTAAAGAAGGCGTTAGAGAGGTCTCGAATTTGGATAGAGATGTCCTACTTAGACCGAATAAAATACATAAAAAAGGAAAAAATAAGATTTTACTCACCGGTAAATCTATTTCTCGTAGTCCGTAGTGGATGCTGGGACTCCGTAAGGACCATGGGGAATAGCGGCTCCGCAGGAGACTGGGCACAACTAAAGAAAGCTTTAGGACTACCTGGTGTGCACTGGCTCCTCCCACTATGACCCTCCTCCAGACCTCAGTTAGGATACTGTGCCCGGAAGAGCTGACACAATAAGGAAGGATTTTGAATCCTGGGTAAGACTCATACCAGCCACACCGTATAACTCGTGATACTATACCCAGTTAACAGTATGAAATATAACAGCCTCTCAACAGATGGCTCAACAATAACCCTTTTGTTAGGCAATAACTATATACAAGTATTGCAGACAATCCGCACTTGAGATGGGCGCCCAGCATCCACTACGGACTACGAGAAATAGATTTACCGGTGAGTAAAATCTTATTTTCTCTGACGTCCTAAGTGGATGCTGGGACTCCGTAAGGACCATGGGGATTATACCAAAGCTCCCAAACGGGCGGGAGAGTGCGGATGACTCTGCAGCACCGAATGAGCAAACTCTAGGTCCTCCTCAGCCAGGGTATCAAACTTGTAGACTCTTGCAAAAGTGTTTGAACCCGACCAAGTAACAGCTCGGCAAATGTGTAAAGCCGAGACCCCTCGGGCAGCCGCCCAAGAAGAGCCCACTTTCCTCGTGGAATGGGCTTTTACAGATTTAGGGTGCGGCAGTCCAGCCGCAGAATGTGCAAGTTGAATCGTGCTACAGATCCAGCGAGCAATAGTCTGCTTAGAAGCAGGAGCACCCAGCTTGTTGGGTGCATACAGGATAAATAGAGAGTCAGTTTTCCTGACCCCAGCCGTCCTGGAAACATATTTTTCAGGGCCCTGACTACGTCCAGTAACTTGGAATCCTCCAAGTCCCAAGTAGCCGCAGGCACCAAATAGGTTGGTTCACATGAACCGATACCACCTTAGGAAGGAATTGGGAACGAGTCCTCAATTCCGCCTTATCCATATAAAAAAAAAAAAAAAATTAGATAAGGGCTTTTGCATGACAAAGCCGCCAATTCTGATACACGCCTGGCCGACGCCAAGGCCAACAGCATGACCACTTTCCACGTGAGGAATTTTAGCTCCACGGATTTAAGTGGCTCAACCCAATACCACGTTGAGATCCCACGGTGCCACTGAAGGCACAAACGGGGGCTGACTATGCAGCACTCACTTAACAAAAGTCTGAACTTCAGGCAGTGAAGCCAGTTCTATTTTGGAAGAAAATCGATAGAGCCGAAATCTGGACCTTAATGGAACCCAATTTTAGGCCCATAGTCACCCCTGACTGTAGGAAGTGCAGAAATCGACCTAGCTGAAATTCCTCCGTTGGGGCCTTCCTGGCCTCACAGCACGCAACATATTTCCGCCATATGCGGTGATAATGGTTTGCGTTCACTTCTTTCCTAGCTTTAATTAGCGTAGGGATAACTTCCTCCGGAATGCCCTTTTCCTTCAGGATCCGGCGTTCAACCGCCATGCCGTCAAACGCAGCACGTCTTGGAACAGACAGGCCCCCTGCTGCAGCAGGTCCTGTCTGAGCGGCAGAGGCCATGGGTCCTCTGAGATCATTTCTTGGAGTTCTGGGTACCAAGCTCTTCTTGGCCAATCCGGAACAATGAGTATAGTTCTTACTCCTCTCCTTCTTATTATTCTCATTACCCTGGGTATGAGAGGCAGAGAAGGGAACACATACCAGAGCGTCCACAGCTACCGCCTGAGGGTCCCTTGACCTGGCGCAATATCTTTTTAGCTTTTTGTTGAGGCGGGATGCCATCATGTCCACCTGTGGCCTTTCCCAACGGTGTACAATCATTTGGAAGACTTCTGGATGAAGTCCCCACTCTCCCGGGTGGAGGTCGTGTCTGCTGAGAAGGTCTGCTTCCCAGTTGTCCACTCCGGGAATGAACACTGCTGACAGTGCTAACACATGATTTTCCGCCCATCGGAGAATCCTTGTGGCTTCTGCCATCGCCATCCTGCTTCTTGTGCCGCCCTGTCGGTTTACATGAGTGACCGCCGTGATGTTGTCTGACTAGATCAGCACCGGCCGGTGTTGAAGCAGGGATCTAGCCTGACTTAGGGCATTGTAAATGGCCCTTAGTTCCAGAATATTTATGTGTAGGGAAGTCTCCTGACTTCTCCATAGTCCTTGGAAGTTTCTTCCCTGTGTGACTGCCCCCCAGCCTCGAAGGCTGGCATCCGTGGTCACCAGGACCCAGCCCTGTATGCCGAATCTGCGGCCCTCTCGAAGATGAACACTCTGCAGCCACCACCACAGCGACACCCTGGCCCTTGGAGACAGGGTTATCCGCCGATGCATCTGAAGATGCGACCCGGACCACTTGTCCAACAGATCCCATTGGAAGATCCTTGCATGGAACCTGCCGAATGGAATTTCTTCGTAAGAAGCTACCATCTTTCCCAGGGCTCGCGTGAATTGATGCACCGACACCTGTATTTGTATTAGGAGGTCTCTGACTAGAGATGACAACTCCTTGGCCTTCTCCTCCGGGAGAAACCCTTTTTCCTGTTCTGTGTCCAGAACCATACCCCGGAACAGTAGACGCGTCGTAGGAACCAGCTGCGACTTTGGAATATTCAGAATCCAGCCTTGCTGTTGTAGCACTTCCCGAGATAGTGCTACTCCGACGAACAACTGCTCCCTGGACCTCGTCTTTATAAGGAGATCGTCCAAGTACGGGATAATTATTTCGGCCATTACCTTAGTAAACACCCTCGGTGCCGGGGACAGACCAACGGCAACGTCTGGAATTGGTAATGACAATCCTGTACCACAATTTTGAGGTACTCCTGGTGAGGAGGGTAAATAGGGACATGCAGGTAAGCATCCTTGATGTCCAGTGATACCATGAAATTCTCCAGGCTTGCAATAATCGCCCTGAGCGATTCCATTTTGAACTTGAACCTTCGTATATAAGTGTTCAAGGATTTCAATTTTAGAATGGGTCTCACCGAACCGTCTGGTTTCGGTACCCCAAATATTTTGGAATAGTAACCCCGGCCTTGTTGAAGGAGGGGTCCCTTGATTTCACCTGCTGGAAGTACAGCTTGTGAATTGCCGCCAGTACTACCTCCCTTTCTCCGAGGGCAGCAGGCAAGGCTGATGTGAGGTAACGGCGAGGGGGAGTCGCCTCGAACTCCAGCTTGTATCCCTGTGATACTACTTGCAGAACCTAGGGATCCACCTGTGGGCAAGCCCACTGGTCCCTGAAGTTCCCGAGACGCGCCCCCACCGCACTTGTCTCCACCTGTGGAGCCCCAGCGTCATGCGGTGGACTCAGAGGAAGCGGGGGAAGATTTTTGATCCTGGGAACTGGCTGTCTGGTGCAGCTTTTTCCTTCTTCCCTTGTCTCTGTGCAGAAAGGAAGCGCCTTTGACCCGCTTGCTTTTCTGAAGCCGAAAGGACTGTACCTGAAAATACGGTGCTTTCTTAGGCTGTGAGGAAACATGAGGTAAAACTTTTTTCTTCCCAGCTGTTGCTGTGGATACAAGGTCCCAGAGACCATCCCCAAACAATTCCTCACCCTTATAAGGCAGAATCTCCATGTGCCTTTTAAAGTCAGCATCACCTGTCCACTGCCGGGTCTCTAATACCCTCCTGGCAGAATGGACATTGCCTTAATTCTGGATGCCAGCCGGCAAATATCCCTCTGTGCATCCCTCATATATAAGACGTCTTTAATATGCTCTAGGTTAGCAAAATATTATCTCTGTCTAGGGTATTAATATTATCTGACAGGGTATCAGACCACGCTGCAGCAGCACTATTCATGCTGAGGCAATTGCAGGTCTCAGTATAGTACCTGAGTGTGTATATACAGACTTCAGGATAGCCTCCTGCTTTTTATCAGCAGGCTCCTTCAAAGTGGCCGTATCCTAAAAGACGGCAGTGCCACCTTTTTTGACAAACGTGTGAGCGCCTTATCCACCCTAGGGGATATCTCCCAACGTGACCTATCCTCTGGCGGGAAAGGGTACGCCATCAGTAACTTTTTAGAAATAACCAGTTTCTTATCGGGGGAACCCACGCTTCTTTACACACTTCATTCACTCATCTGATGGGGGAACAAAACACTGGCTGCTTTTTCTCCCCAAACATAAAACCCCTTTTATGTGGTACTTGGGTTCATGTCAGAAATGTGTAACACATTTTTCATTGCCGAGATCATGCAACGGATGTTCCTAGTGGATTGTGTATATGTCTCAATCTCGCCGACACTGGAGTCAGACTCCATGTCGACATCTGTGTCTGCCATCTGAGGTAACGGGCGTTTTTTGAGCCCCTTATGGCCTTTGAGACGCCTGGGCAGGCGCGGGCTGAGAAGCCGGCTGTCCCACAGCTGTTACGTCATCTAGCCTTTTATGTAAGGAGTTGACATTGTCTGTTAATACCTTCCACCTATCCATCCACTCTGATGTCGGCCCCACAGGGGGCGACATCCCATTTATCGGCCTCTGCTCCGCCTCCACGTAACCTTCCTCATCCAACATGTCGACACAGCTGTACCGACACACCACACACACAGGGAATGCTCTGACTGAGGACAGGACCCCACAAAGTCCTTTGGGGAGACAGAGAGAGAGTATGCCAGCACACACCAGAGCGCTATATAATGCAGGGATTAACACTATAACTGAGTGATTTTTCCCCCAATAGCTGCTTGTATACACATATTGCGCCTACATTTAGTGACCCCCCCCCCCCCCCCCCCCTCTCTTTTTAACCCATTGAGCCTGAAAACTACAGGGGAGAGCTTGGGGAGCTGTCTTCCAGCTGCACTGTGAAGAAAAAATGGCGCCAGTATGCGGAAGGAGATAGCCCCGCCCCTTTTTCGGCTGACTTTTCTCCCGCTTTTTTCATGGATTCTGGCAGGGGTATTTATCACATATATAGCCTCTGGGACTATATATTGTGATTTTTTTGCCAGCCAAGGTATTCATATTGCTGCTCAGGGCGCCCCCCCCCCAGCGCCCTGCACCCATCAGTGACCGGAGTGTGAGGTGTGCTTGAGGAGCAATGGCGCACAGCTGCAGTGCTGTGCGCTACCTTGTTGAAGACCGAAGTCTTCTGCCGCCGATTTCCAGGACCATCTTCATGCTTCTGGCTCTGTAAGGGGACGGCGGCGCGGCTCCGGGACCGAACGATCGAGGTCGGGTCCTGTGTTCGATCCCTCTGGAGCTAATGGTGTCCAGTAGCCTAAGAAGCCCAAACTATCTCCAGTCAGGTAGGTTCGCTTCTTCTCCCCTTAGTCCCTCGTAGCAGCGAGTCTGTTGCCAGCAGATCTCACTGAAAATAAAAAACCTAAAATATACTTTCTTTTCTAGGCGCTCAGGAGAGCCCCTAGTGTGCATCCAGCTCAGCCGGGCACAAGATTCTAACTGAAGTCTGGAGGAGGGTCATAGTGGGAGGAGCCAGTGCACACCAGGCAGTCCTAAAGCTTTCTTTAGTTGTGCCCAGTCTCCTGCGGAGCCGCTATTCCCCATGGTCCTTACAGAGTCCCAGCATCCACTTATGAAGTCAGAGAAAGATACTAATGTTGAATTGGATCGTTTAGCTTTTATATCTACATACAATAATGAAAGCATGCAGATTAAAAAGATTGTATGTAAAAACTTTAACCTTTTGAATCAGGATAACCTTTTGAGAAGTCACCTACCACTTAAACCGAAATTTATTTTCAAAAAGAATAAGTCACTTAAAAATATTCTTGCTCCTAGTTTTATTCAAAAAGTTACTACACAACAGACCAAAGGGGACTCCTGGCTGATGTCGAGACCCAAAGGTTTCTTTCGATGTGGGGCCACCAGGTGTACTACCTGCAAACACATATGTAGGAAAACTACACACATTCACATTAAGGATGGAGAGGAGTATGAATTGACTAGTTTTATGAACTGCGATTCATCCTACATAATATATCTCCTTTCCTGTGGATGTGACCAGAAATATGTGGGGTGGACAAGAAGCATCAAGATCCGCTTCATGGAACACCGCCGGAATATCGTTAAAGAAAATTTCTACACAGTGTCTCTAGACATTTTAGGGATCATCATGGGGGAGACCCCATTCCCTACACCTTACAGCGATTGAACAGGTGGATATAACGAAAAGAGGGGGCGATCGATATAAAGCCTTGTGTAAACAAGAATTATATTGGATGTTCAAACTGAACACTATATATCCAAGAGGATTAAATGAAGCAGTTGAACTTAATTCAGTACTACGATTGTTTGCCAAGTGTTCTGGTTTGCATTTTTACTTCCTTACTCCCTCTTGTTATTATGATTATACTAACAATACTATTAGCATACCTTATTGTGTGCTGGAAGATCATTTTGAATGCTAATAGTCCACCATTATATTATGGGTATATTTGGTTGATGTCTGAATTTGATGCCCCAAGAGCATGTTTGGATTATAGGAAGAAAGTATTATCTGTGATCTCTATATGTATATGTTGATTAATTAGATTTTTTATGCCTCCCTCTTGGTATTTGTGACATAATCTCGAGATATATCTAGCAGCCATATATATCCACTTATACCTCCCCCCCTTTTTTTTTTTTATTTAATTTAATATCTATTAAGATGTGTAATTTATATCCCAATCTACTATAAATATTCCTTCATATAATCTTGTTGTATATGCTTTATGTGAAGTCTTATGAAGTAATACAAAGTGTAATATGGGTATATTATACTAATTGATGGAACTTTACATAGATCATGCATGGCATATTACACGTTTCTCCGTGTGGTTGGCACAGTGGCTGGCGGAAATACACAGACAGTAGTGTCAGATAGATTCCCGGACGCTTCCCACTGTGACCTCCACAGAGTAGTTACCAAGCGATGCGTAAATAGACGCGTTGCCTTGACAATACTGACGCAACTAGTGGTGCGTCGCATCATGTGTGCGCCCGGGGTCCGCGAGAATGACGCGGCGCCGGACCGCGTCATCGACATGCGACAGGGGGCGGTGTTTGATGACGCGACAGGATGGGATCCGTTCACGTCATCTCCGTTAGTTAGTGGTGCTGACGATGCGGGTGAGGGGGAGGGGACCCCCAGCAACACACTAAACAGCGGGTAGGATCTCCTCCCACCCAGGAAGTAGCGTTACTAATATAATATAATATAATATAATATATACACACATACATACACACACGATCCACTCTGGAGTTTGGGCATTACAGCACGTTAGATATTTATAAAGGGTCATGTGATCACCCTATATGAAAATAAATATATCATTTTGGAGTGTTTGTCTCCTTTTTAATACATATATTTGGTAGTACATGCTTGTGACTATATACTAATGTCTGTCATTAATTGGGTCATATTATGAGATAAGATGGTCCAATTTCAATTATCTATGCAAATGAGCAGCCATATTGTTTGGGTATATAAACCCCTGTTTATAGCTTAGTGAGCACCCTGAAAAAGTTGTGTGAACTCAACGAAATGAGTTGGTGTGAGCTGCCTCCCTGCATTACTCCCTGGACATCCACCTTTCGGAGATTGGATGACCTGAACCAAGTTCCCCCTATTCACCGCGACTCCAGAGACCCTAATTGGAGGTATACCAATTGAACTGTGGACACTGCTCAACTGTTCACTTTACCAAGGAACTGCAATACTGCGGATTGCTGAGCCGCTTAAATTACCCTTGGATACATCTGTGGTAACTATTAATGTCGACCTTCGACTACTAACTGGGTCTATGGACTTTTGAAGGGGACTATATTATAGGAACAGGTCCTATTATCTCCACTATTGCTTGATCCATGCATATGGGAGTTTTTACTTTAAAATCCTTCCAATAGGGTTTTTTTTTTACATTTTATTCATCATTTATTGTTATTCCATATGGATGTTATATTGATTTTTATTATGAATTAAATATGCAATTTGACCTATCTCATCTATGTTCCTGGTGCTAGGCTGGGGACTTCATGTCCTATGGGTTATGGGGTTTTGTTGCCCTGCAGTTAGTTAATTTTTCGTTTACAGTCTCTCTTCTAGAATCTTTGCAATGTTTGGGATTAGGTGTACCTACAGTATGTTTGGGTTGGTATGCAGGGTGGGGGTGGTTGGGTTTTGTTTTTTTCCTTACAGAAAAAAAAAAAAAAAAAAAAAATGTATGTGCTTTTCTTGTGCCATTTTTCAGTCTGCGTGCGATTTTATGTATGTCCCTTTTCTGCGTGGGGGGCACCTGGTGCCGTGCTGGGGCAATACTGGCTTAGTGCTCCTGTTCTATATGTCACCATGGTGAATGTCCTCTCCTGGAACCTTCAAGGCCTTAATGATAGGGTCAAGCGTTCCATAGTTTAATATATTAGGACCCAAAAACCGGGTTTAGTTTGCCTTATGGAGATGCATCTTATTGGCAGCCGAGCTCTATCACATAGGAAGCCTTGGGTATGGTGGGCGTTTCACTCCACCTCCCAGTCTAAATTCTAGAGGAGTTTTGCTACGGATTCATACAAATTTGAATTTTGTATGTACTAAGGTCCAGACTGACCCGTTAGGGTGTTATGTAGTTTATAGCCAGCACAATACACAGTTCCCAGTTTGTGGTGTGTGTGTGTGTGTGTGTGTGTGTGTGTGTGTGTGTGTGTGTGTGTGTGTTTACATACATACCACCCCTCCAACTCTGGAATTCTTGTGAAGGCATGTGCCTTTATGCAGGAATTTCCCTCTGTCCCAGCTATATACATTGGTTACTTTAATGCTGTTATGGATGAGTCTACTGATAGTTGGAGGCCTGCTACCCAGAGCAAATATGCTGGACCCACTGCCTTTGCACGCCTAATATTAGAGCTTGGACTTTTGGATATCTGGCGCTTGCGCAATTCCTCTGTCAGCTGTTTCTCAAGCTCACATGGTATATTTTCCCGTATAGATATGGCACTGCTTACTCGCTCATTACTTCCCTGTGTATCCACAGTGAAATATTTGCCCCGAGGGATATTTGATCACTCCCCTATATTGCGGTCTCTGGGCTTTGATATACCCAGAGGAGCATCCTTTTGGAAGTTTAATCCTTTCTGGTTGACGCAGATGGGTGCAGCCTCAGAATTGTGCTCTGGGAGGAGTTCTTTACTAATAACCCCATCTGCAATAATGCCCCATTGGTGTGGGATGCCTATAAGGTGGTTCACTAACTTCCAGAGTCACCCAATTGAAGATAATTAATAGGAGGAGTTCTGGGGAAGAGTTGGAGAGGAGTGGTGAACTTTAACAGACTTATTTGCGTAGTGGCCTCCCAGCGGATCAGGTGGAATAGCCGACTGTTCTTAAACAATGGACGGATCTACTTCTTGATAAATCAAAGAGGTTTATTGCTTTGCGCCCATGATTTCTATATTCATTGAGATCGATCAGGAAAATTCTTGGCCTACTTGGCTAGACAGGAGCGGACCCCCAACCACTGTGCATAGTATAAGGAATATGTCTGGCGTTGTTTGTACGGATACCCCCCCTTCTGTAGCTTGTAGTTTTTATGCACACTTTCTAGAGATTTATGGGTCCAGGGTGCGATATACACATAGCATTATTTAGTTATTTGAACACAATAGAGGTTCCTGCCGAGTCCCGATTCACAGCAATTTTTGGAAGCGCCCATCACATTAGAGGAGGTCAAAAATGCCATTAGGTCCTTTCCCTGCAATAAGGCCCTGGGGGTAGATGGTCTCCCTATTGAACTGTATAATACACGCCTGGATATTTTTTGCTCCCAAACTTTTGATTCTCTGTTGCAGGGTGGTACTCTCCCCCTGTCTATGGCAGAGGCGTTGGTGGTGTTGATACCAAAGCCCAGTAAAGATCCCCTTTCCTTAGACTCGTACCGTCCTATCTCTTTGCTGTCAACTGACATTAAAAATTCTTGCTCAACTTTTAGCGCTCTGGCTTAATGTGGTGCTGGAGTTGGTCCATTTTGATCAAACTGGCTTTATGCCGGGTAGATCTACTACTGTAGATTAACATATATGCAGTTGGTGGATGATGAGTTGGACGGTGCGGTAGGTGTTTTCCTGGATGCTGCCCACGCCTTTGATTCTGTGGAGTGGGTGTATCTTTGGGAGGTTCTTGTAAGATTTGGAATAGGCCCGACTTTTTTGTCCTGGATCAAGCTTTTGTATTCCTGTCCAGCTGCGAGGGTTATTGTCAACAGATTCACAACCGAGTCCTTTCTGTTGGGGAGGGAACTTGGCAGGGGTGCCCTCTGTCCCCATTACTATTTGCTCTCACGATACAGCCCTTGGCTTGTGCCGTTAGGGCCGCCATAACTATAAAAGGGCTCCATATTGTGGGTCGGGAGGAGAAAATTGGTTTATACGCGGACAATATTGTTTTTGAAGGATATCTCCCATTCATTGCCTACACTTCTCGAATTGGTACAGGAGTATGGCTCTTTTGGGCATATGTATCAATTGGGGGGGGGGGGGGGGGGGGAATCAGCGGTGTTTCCATTACTCTCCTCTACATTACCACACCCCTCTTAAATGGTGTACCCAGTTTAAATATCTCGGTATGCAAATTTCTCATTCTCCTAAGGATTTTATTACATTGAATTTGACTGCCCAGATTGATAATTTACGTACAAAGACCAAAACTTGGCAGAAACTCCCTCCATCTGTTACGGGTCACGTGAACCTTGTCAAAATGATCGTCCAACCCAAATTTTTATATATATATATATATATATATATATATATATATATATATATATATATATATATATATATATATTTTACACACACCAGTTTATATCCCTGCCTCCCAATTTGTGTTGATTTCCAGGGAGCTAAACGGGCACATATTGCATATAAAACACTTTGTAGACCCAGAGCAGAGGGCGGAGAGCAACGGAGGAGTAACGCCAGTGTGTGCCATCACTGCCGCACTCAGAATCCGGAAGCCGCGTGAGGTTTTCAGCCGGAGCAACAGCGAGACAGGACCTGACACATCTGCGGCAGCCAGTCAGGCTAACATCAAGCCGCTAGCAGGTCAGTTAAGGATAGCAGGGACAGTTACTCATTACAAGAGACTGTTACATCTATCCGAAGCAACAAAATTATACCTCCAAACCAAACATATTTCACAAAAAGAGCTGTAACATTACAAATTAACCTATTTTTTCCTTTTACAGGTATGTGCGTTCACAATAATTAGCGCTCCAATTTACATTTTATTACTGTCTTATTTCACCAGACGAGGGCGACAAAACAAAAGGCAAAAGCAGAGCAAAGCCACCGAGAGCGAAGAAGCGTTAATCTTCAATCTGTCCAGTATTCCCCTATCACCAGCTGAATCACGGGTACTTAACAAGGGGCTCACTTTTGTCCCGACAAATTATGGTGACGACTTCAAGAAAAAAATCAACACATTTAAATTGCACCGCACTTTAAAGATTAAGGAGCACTTCGGCAAACAGCCTTCACTGGCCACCAAGAATCCATTACCCCCGAGGGTCCAGAAATTAGGGCCCAAGTCGCGCTTCGATCCAATCTCCACCAACGCCTCTTTAAAAACTTTCAATAGAATGCTAGACAGCTTGGACTCTAAACCCAGCAATCGTCATTTCCATAATCTACAGCATGACGAGAGAGTGGCTCTAAAGGCGCTGAGTAGTAGAAAGGACATTGTAATTCGTGGCGCTGATAAAGGCGGGTCTGTGGTGGTGCAGAACACCACGGACTATATAGCAGAATGCCTCAGACTTCTTGGAGACAGCGAGACCTATTGCACTTTAAACAAAGACCCTTCGCCTGAATACAAACTCGAATTGTCACAGCTGCTTGAACGGGCTAAGGCTGAAGGTGTCATTTCGGATGCCATTTTTGAAAAACTGTTACCGGACAAACCTGTAGTCCCCCTTTTCTATACCATCCCCAAGGTCCACAAGGACGCACAGAGACCCCCGGGCAGACCCATCATCTCTGCCCGCGGGTCTCTCTGTGAACCAGCGGCCATTTTCTTGGACACATATCTGCAGCCGTGCATTCAAAACATTTGCACATATTTAAAGGACTCTAGCACTTTATTGCAGACATTTTGCACCATCAAAGAAATTCCTACAGATGTGTCCTTAGCCACGGTTGATGTCACCAGCCTGTACACCTGCATCCCCCATCAGCAAGGGTTGCAGGCTGTGAGACGGCTGATAGTGGGCAATGCGCTCTACACAGGGCCTGACATCGATTTCTTCATTGAGCTGCTACAGTTCACCCTTACACACAATTTTTTTATTTTTGACGGTAGATTCTACAGGCAGCGAACGGGGTGTGCCATGGGGTCATCAGTGGCACCCTCGTTCGCTAATGCCTTCATGTGGGAGACTGAGCGCGAATTGTTTTTGGCCGACAGGGCTGTCGCTGACAGATTGTTTGTTTATTTCCGTTACATAGATGACGTGTTAATTTTTTGGCGGGGCCAGATTCATGATCTGAGCTCTTTGATTGAAGTTCACAATCAGTCAGATAACCCAGCTAAACTTACTATGAATAGCAGCCCCGCGGAAATCTGTTTCCTTGACATTCTCATCAAATTAGAAGATGGCAAAATTACTACGTGTCTTTACAGGAAACCTACTGACCGTAACACGATTTTGCGTTACGACAGTTTCCATCCTCCTGCCACCATCAGGGGCCTGCCATACTCTCAGTTTTTGAGAGTCTGTAGGGCCAACAATAACGACTCCAATAGGACAGGTCAGTTAGACGAGATGGAACACAGATTTCTCACAAGAGGGTATCCCCAGTTTTTGGTGCGATCAGCTCGCCTCAAGGCAGAAGCCACACAGAAGGTTAGCGGGGTAAAGCCCAAACACACTAAAGACATGTCCAAAATTATCCCTTGGGTGTGCGATTATGACGTATCCAGTCAGGAAACGCGACACCGTCTTGGACAGCTATGGCCAATAGTGGCATCAGACCCCGAGTTGCAAATGCTACATGATAAGCGCATTATGCCTAGTTACAAAAAGGGTAGGAGCATCAAGGATATCCTGGTCAAAACTGACATGTCCAAATTCAAAGCAAATCCTGTACATTTTTTAACCAGACGTAACGGCTGTTTTAAATGCACAGGTTGCACAACATGCTCCCATATGTCACCAGGGACCACCATAGCTCACCCCTTTTCTGGTAAACAGTACAAAATCAAATGGCCCCTCACATGCAGCACGAAGTTTGTGATTTATGCCATCATCTGCCCTTGTGGGCGGTATTACATCGGCAAAACTGAGTGCCAGTTCAAAATCAGAATGGCCCAACACAGACAGGCCATTCGGAATGCTTTGGCATCAGGAAACGGTGATCAACCGGTGGCCAAACATTTTGTGACACACAGACATTCCATGGCCACCTTTAAACATAGGATCATTGACCATGTCCCTGATTCAATACGAGGGGGAGATAGAGGTCGCAGGTTACTGCAATTAGAGTCCATGTGGATTTATAGGCTCAACACCTTGAAGCCCGGGGGTCTGAATGATAATTTGGGGCTCATTAACTTTCTATGATTCTCCCTTGGTTCTTCGCACTCCTTAAACTGCACGGTCCATTTTAAACAGGAACGTAATATGGGCACTTGTAGTCTTCTCCGACATCACTGGCTCATAGGGCCATATGCCTTCATTGCCCTAGTACTAATGGTGTTGGTGATATAAGAGATGTTCATTAGTATAGTTATATAAACACTGCCCGTTGTTGTTTTAGTCAATACACAAAAAAAGTTTTTATTCATCTGCAATTGCTATTTTTAACTGTTATGACAACTTGCACCAGCACTTTACTCTCAATATCACATGCATTTTGACCCAGCGAGGTCATCTTATAGTTTGATCACTGTCTTTTTGTGTTTCAAGGTTTGTTTATGTCACAGCATACTACGTTGCCGCAGCAACGCGGCCGGCTCCCGCATCACGGCTCCAGATTTCGCGAGACTCAGGGGGATGGGACTGACACGTCACGTGCAGCCAGTAGGAGACGCTCGGGCATTGAATATGCCGTGAGCGGTATCCATGGCAACGCAGCGGGTGCCGGCGACGTCACCTCCGTCGCTGTAGTGAGGTCTGTGAGCCGGGCGGAAGCTGGCCGCGTGTGGACGACGGTCAGCGTTACAGCATGTGACCGAATGGGGTCAGGGGGGTAAGTGTCTTTTACCTTATATAAACACTGTTGTTTTTGCACTGTTGTTATCCTGAAGAAGGGGACCAGGTCCCCGAAACGTTGATGTGACCTTTCTTGCACGTTTTGCACTAATTACACGTTTGAATTGAAAGTCTCTGAGTGCCGCCTCGTTTATTCCATTATATATATATATATATATATATATATATATATATATATATATATATATATATATATATATATATATATATATATATTACACACACCAGTTTATATCCCTGCCTCCCAATTTGTGTTGATTTCCAGGGAGCTAAACGGGCACATATTGCATATAAAACACTTTGTAGACCCAGAGCAGAGGGCGGAGAGCAACGGAGGAGTAACGCCAGTGTGTGCCATCACTGCCGCACTCAGAATCCGGAAGCCGCGTGAGGTTTTTAGCCGGAGCAACAGCGAGACAGGACCTGACACATCTGCGGCAGCCAGTCAGGCTAACATCAAGCCGCTAGCAGGTCAGTTAAGGATAGCAGGGACAGTTACTCATTACAAGAGACTGTTACATCTATCCGAAGCAACAAAATTATACCTCCAAACCAAACATATTTCACAAAAAGAGCTGTAACATTACAAATTAACCTATTTTTTCCTTTTACAGGTATGTGCGTTCACAATAATTAGCGCTCCAATTTACATTTTATTACTGTCTTATTTATGGAGCTGCTCATTTAAATACAAGCGCGGGAATTTTTTTAATAATTTATTACCGGAGATATGTCTATATTATTTAGCTGCCCAGTTGGTACAACTCAATGAGTGGGTTACCCCGGGGGATTATGGGAGCCTCCCAGTGGCTCTTTTGGATAAAGCCGGCTTAATATTTTCTCCGCTGCAGTTTCTACTAGCACATACTTCATGGACTTCTTTTCCCTCACTGTTACAACAGGCTCGTAGAGTATTGCTGGCAACTGAGAAATTGCTGGCAAAACCCACAATAGACCCCTGCTCCCCAATGTGGAACAATATGTCTTTTTGTGAAACTTAAAGTTTAGAGGGCAGCACTGGCTGGACCTCTTTTGTGGTGTCTGCCATAGGACAACTTTACCAAGATGGGGTTCTACATAGTTTTGATTATTTATCTTCTACATATTCCATCCCATGACATTATTTCTTTCGGTATTTACAACTCCATCATGCACTATCAGCACAGTGGCGGGGCACTGCTCCACAACTCTGAATCCCCTGTTCATACAATGATCCATACGTTGCCTTCTCGTGGAAGGATCTCTTCTCTACTCTTCCCTCCTCTGGGTCGGATGCGCTGAGCACTCTGTGCTAAATGGGTACAATAGATGAAGACTGGAACCATATCCTGGCCTCCCCACGGCGAGTGCTAGATTCCAGCAGATACAGCTATATATCCTACATAGGGTCTATTGGACCCCTTGTGGATTTAAATTTGGAGGCTCGGCTTCTGATAATTGTCCAAAATGTTCTGCTCCAGCTGCTGGGTTCTGGCATTTGCTCTGGCAGTGCCCACAGGAGCATGCCTTCTGGGAGGCTGTAACTACTTCTGTGTGCCATACTGGTATACAGTTCCCGTTGATGACTCCACATGTATGTATATTTGATCTTGAGTTCCAGGACTCCCTCCCGTCTCATTATTGTTTATATGTTAATAACACTTTAACACTGGCCCGAGTGTGCATAGGCCACACCTGGATGGCTAATGCCTCTCCGTCGTCTGCTGAGTGGGTTTCTCTAGTGAATACCACTCTTTCCCATGAGCGATTTATGGACACTAAATGTAACTGCCCAATGAAATTTGATAAGGTGTGGGGCTCCTGGAAGAACTCCCGGTACTTTATTGATCCTACGTCTTAAATATTATGTATATGTGATGAATTTAAACACTGAGCTGCTTCCGGTGCGGGCCAATCTACGCGCGTAACTCGATTTCTAATATTCTGATAACCTGGATTGGCATGGCCTTTTTTTATTGATGCCACAATATCAGTTTTGTATAACAAATTGGTGTTATGGACCACAACCTTTATTTTTTTGCCTATGGATCGTTGTACTACAAGGTTTATGCACTTGATATATAACTATGCCTTTTCACTATATAACCTGGCTATATATGGAACGAAGTACAAGGAGAGCACGAATTTGTTTTTACAATTGTTTATTTGTATGTTTTGTTGTTAATAGAATTAAAAAAAAAATACCCGATTGCCCCCCAAAAAAAGGGGGAAACATTGGGAAATATCGTGAAAAACTTCAGTGTTTTTTGTACCTGATGTTTTACCGCGGTTAATAGGATACCACAATGTGAGGGAAGAGATGGTGTAGATGAGGAAGAGCACTTGAGGGAAGAGGGCCATGCATGTTAGACCTTACTTCTATATTTACCTACTTTTTCAGATTGTGGAGCTGGAGATCCTTGGAGAACGGAGCTATTATATCACCACACTTCATTGGAAAAGAGTAACATGCAGAAAGTATTCTACTCTCCTGGTAGAACTCGCCCGCATTTCATGAGTCTCCTGGAAATCCCAGGAGGGCAAGCAAATATGTGACCAGTGAGTGGTGCACTCAACAAGCCATTCACCATGCCGAGCTGGTACATGCCTCACAGGTCCCCTCATAGCAACTACAGGGTGTTTAATAAAAAATAATTGTAACTGAAAATTATATGTGTATCTTATGTGCTACAGTAGATGTTGAGTGACAGGCTGGTATGCCACAGTACGCCATCCAGGAACGTGCATGGTGCGTGGAACATTATTCCCGAAGTTACGGGACAGGCCGGAATGGCGGGCCTTCCCTGGCATCTGTAACAACTGTGTTCCAGCGTAATTTCCAGAGACCTGCACAGCCCAAACAAAAACTATCCTGTCTTGGGTGAACATGACCCGGCAAACAGGGTCCGTGGCTAATCATAAGGATGGTCCGGCCATACCTCGTAGGCACCACAACAAGTGTGAGGATGGAAGGGAAGTTGTTGTTTTTTTTTTTTCCTTCCCGCAAACATCTTGTACATGTACAGACAAACATATGCAAATTACTCTATATTATACATAAAATCCCTTAGTTGAGAAGGTTTGTAAATACATTATTTGCATTTATTCTTCATGCTTGTGCTGCTTTTTGTAAGATACGATTCTAACTGATCTGTTAGAGCACTTCTGTAGCTATGTACCAGTCCAGGTCTGTTTTATGGGGAGGTCACTGAACTTAAAGGTGTGATATGTATGTATGTATGTATGTATGTATGTATGTATGTATGTATGTATGTATGTATGTATGTATGTATGTATGTATGTATGTAAGTAAAAAATAAACCCACACACCACACTGGATATACTGTACATAGGGGGTCATTCAGACCCGATCGGACGCTAGCTTTTTTTGCAGCGGTTGCGATCGGGTCTGAACTACGCATGCACAGCTATGTGCAGGCGCATTGCCGCAGGCGACGGGGATCACCGGATTCTACGAACAAAGCAATAGCACCGGTGATCACAAGAAGATTGACGGAAAGAGGCCGTTAGTGGCTGGCAATTGACCGTTTTTAAGGAGTGTCGGAAGAACGCAGGGGTGTCCATCTGTTTGGAGGGAGGATTCCGGACGTCAGCTCCTGGCTGGATCATCGCAGCGGCTAAGTCCTGAGCTGTGCAGAGACTGCAAAACTTTTGTTTTGTGCAGCTCTCTGCACAAGCTGTCGCACCCCTGCACATCAACTACCCCCTCCCCCTGTAGGCGGCAACTACCTGATTGCAGCACTGCAAACGACTGTGTGCGATCAGGTCTCTATCACCCCCATAATGTTTCAGAACAAGAGAGACAATAAAATTGGTAGTGTGATTCTGGAAGCGAGAACTAACTTCCCTTCAGTAATACCAATGAGGGATATTATAGTCAGACAGTATTTGTAGACTATATGGGAAACAGAATAGATTGCACTAAGGTGAAAGCAAAGCTGAACACAATGTCAAATATTAGGTTGTCAATGAACATTGTCAGCTCTCCGGCGGGCTCACCAACGCCAAAGCATGCAGACTTATTTGGCACCACCACCAGCTCTTTTTTTATACCAATATTAATGTATATGAAATGGATGGCTTTACACTGCGCACAACAATAAGGACATTCAAGGGGGAAAAAAATCCTGTAAGCAAATGTATCAAGCCACACTGGGTATTCGTTTCCCATCCCAATGTTTTGGTTACAAATACAGTTGCCCTTTTGCCAGCAAGTTAGCCAATCACAAATGTCAGCCTCACACAAAATCAATGAAGGCAAGGCAGACGAATCAAATGGTCCTGTCTGCCATGCTTAGATTGCAGTAGCAGACTGACCAGCCAAAGTCAGAAGACTCCAGGACACCCAGGCACGGTCTATGATCCCTCCCTCCAGTTCAGTATTAAGAATGCCAAATTGATTTCTCACAAATATTAAAAATGCCCGCTCTAATATATATTGTAAACGCCTGCACCTCTTATTACCATATCTCATGAATGTGCGCTATACATCGCAAAACACTGCATCCCATAAGAGAAAACAATACACCCACACATTATCGGAGTTCCAAAGCTCATTGATGTATATATTTGTTATTAAAAAGGATATGGATTCAATATATATTACAAAGTACAGTATACTTATAGTTACATGATTACAACTCACACAGTAAGCAGTTAAAACATACAATTACATACAGTTTCAGTTACATGCCAGCGATACAATACCATTATCCTTAAGTTATATAAATTTGTCTTTCCATATCACTCTCTCTCTGTAATGTAATGCTGGGACTCCATCTTCCTCTGAGACCTTACAGCAACTCCGAGACCAAAACAGGAACTACCTTCCTTTGTGATCAGTGTGTTATCTAGTTTCTGGGGGAGGGATTCACGATGAGTCACCAGTTCCTTTGTATGTGCTGGTCACCAGTTCCTTTGTATGTGCTGAACAGGCTCAGCCCTGGGGACGTCCAAAGGGGATGGCCTGAGCTTCCCGTCCACTGTCCTATTCGGAACATCCATTGTTCTAACAAAAGTGATTTTAGCTTTTATACATTTAATCATAACTATCTGTCACAATGTCCTACAACTTAACAACAAGTATCAAATTAATCTACACATTAAGCTGGTTGTTTTAATAGTAAATATGACAGGTCTATCTTGCTTCGTTCAAATAATACACATTCATGACATTAATTCATTAGATATAATTTTAAATCATGATGTCTGGCGCTTGATATTATTATAATTATGTACTGTATGAAATAAGTGTCGAATCCATCTCTGTGGCATGTCCGTGTAAATGCGTGTGTTACCATATATTGTTGTGCTTGCTGCGCATATTTGCAAGTATAGTGACTTAAGTGTGTAGTTTGTATGTTCTCTTTATGTAATATTTTTGACTTCGACAGTATGAAATACTGGCATCCGGGATCCCTGCCGTCAGTATAGAGACAGCGGGATCCTGGCCACCAGTATGCCAGCAGCAGTGGCTGCACTCACCACAGGTTATATTCTCCCTCTGTGGGTGTCTACAACACCCATAGAGGGAGAAAAGCCTGTGGCACCAGTATACTGGCTGCGGCATTGTGACCTCCAGGATCCCGACTAGTGGTATTGCAACCGCTTCCCCAGATAATGTTAGTTACGGGGAATAAGAGAACAGATATATCCTCTTTGGAGACCTTAACATTCTAGGCATAGTGTGGCACCAGGTCTCAGCTTTACTCATTCCATTACCCCTTTCAGATATTGGGCCGAATTTATTAAGCCTTAACGAGAGATAAAGTGGAGACTGATTGGCTGGTCACTTATCACTCTATCAGCTCCTAACTGTTTTTTTCAAACACGGCCTGTGACGTGGCAGTAGAAAGCGGATTGGCTGGTACTTTATCACTCTTCATACGTCTCCACTTTATCTCGTTAAGGCTTAATACATTTGGACCCCTGGCTCTTGAAAGTCTAGGACTGTGCAAGTGCCACCAACCAAAAGACGCTTGATCCTGGATGATAAACCAAAGTAGAGGTCGCCTCCTAGAATTAACCTTTTAGGGTAATTTGGATATTGCAGCCCCACTAATTGGAATTACTATAATCTGCACGTAAAGCTTTGTACAGAGTTTAGTGGTACCAATGCCCAAGGCTGTTTTAAATCACTTACAGGAATATTACTGTACTAACCGACCCAGATTTATTTTGGGGTGTTTTTTTGTTTTGATTTTTAAATCAAAATTTAAAGTTGTGTAACAACTAATAACTGGCCAACAGCGTATCTTCTTAGGGGTCTATTCAATGCCTGTCGGAGGACACATTAGTTCCTCACAGCCTCCAGAAGTGCAAGTAAAATAGTGTTGAAACTGCATATTGTGCGTCCAAATGGGAGTTTTGGATTCCCAAAGCAGGGCGTTTAGATAGGCAAAAAAAAAAAAAACAACAATTGAATTGCCCCCTTATCATAGCTGTTTTGCCAGTAAACCTTAAAACAAGAACAGAATGAACAAACAGAATATGGAAAGAAGAGTTAAAAAACAAACACACATAAACCCACACTTGACACTTACAGTACAAAACCTTGCTGCACCAGCAGTCATAAGACCCAAATCAGTAGCAGGACGGTGCTGTTGATGGCAGGCAGGACATTATGGTATAAGTGAGGGAAGGAAAAGCACATGAAGGAAGAAGGCCCTGCTTGTGAAAGCTTACATTCTAAAAGGGAGTTGGAGGCAGAGAGATGACACATTGGGGAGAGAAACTGAGCAAGGAGCAGCTGGTTAGGATAAGAGATGTAAGGCTTTTATAAAGAAGTGGGTCAAGAGCTTGTTTGAAGTTTTGTAGAGAGGTGGAGAGTAGGATAGGGAGATATTTCCAGTGCAAGGAGCAGCACAGGCAAAGTCTTGGAGGCAGGAATGGGAGGAAAGGATCAGTTATGAGCATTCATTTGTAGAGTGATGTGGGCAAGTATATGAAGGGAGATAATGTCAAAAGCTGTAAATAGGAGAGGAATAGACGAGGGCTTTGTAAGAGTGTCAGAATCTGGAGTTGGGGTCTGAAGGGGAAGGGGAGCTAGTGTAGGACTTGTAGGAGAGGCAGATCGTACATTTGGATAGGAAGAGCAGACGGGCAGCAGCATTAATATGACTGGAGAGGAGAGGGGTGGGATTCAACGTATGATGAGGTTACAGATGACCATCATAAAAAGGACCAGTGAAAAAATAAGTATCTTGGTTGCCTTGTGGGTGAGAAAGGGTGTGATCCTGGAGACACTGGCCACTGGTGTATCTATAATGGGTGCAAGGTGCACACTTGAACCTGTGTCCAGGGTGGCCCATGCCACATACCCTGCACCCCTCCCGAGTCCTGTGGTTGTCAGCACTGCAGACAGAAATCACTGAGTGGCGTGGCAGCCATGTTCCCGGTGATTTACAAATGCACAATAGAGATGTTCCCTGGGAACAAGGTGCAGGTGCAATGTTCCCGGAGACCTGCACATACGCAGTAGACTGGAACAACTGCCAGAGAGGAGGGGGTCCACACAAAGTCTGCACACAGGATATCTCCTCTCTTTAAATGCCCCTGCCTGGAGATAGTGACATGGAGATGGCAGGACTACAAGTTTCGTTGCACTCTGTATAAAGACTGCATAACCCAGTCTCTTTCCCAGGCTGGAGAAGATGTGGGTAAAGAATTAGATGGGATAGTTCAGGACATAGATTGGGAGGTGATTTTTCTTAATACCCAGGCAAGTTCTCTTAATCTACTGTAGATACATTAGAAAGTTTATATAAGATCACATATCAATGGTATAGAATTTCCATTAAAAAAAAAAAAAAAAAAATAGAATGTTTCCAATAAGTGTTGGAAATGTAACTCAGCCTTAGGTAGCTGTCTACATATATGGTGGGAATGCCCATCTCTTACTACCTTCTGGTCTACCATATTTAAAATGTTCGGAAGAAATTCTTAAGGGAGAAGTTGCAAAGGACCCTGACTTTTGGATCCTCAATATCACCTACAGTGGGGATTGAAAGTTTGGGCACCCCAGGCAAAAATTCATTTTAAATGTGCAAAAAGAAGCCAAGGAAAGATGGAAAAATCTCCAAAAGGCATCAAATTACAGATTAGACCAGCGTTTTTCAACCGGTGTGCCGCGGCACACTAGTGTGCCGCCAGCGGTTGTCAGGTGTGCCGCAGCCTGCGGCTCACCGGCCACCAGAGATGCCCTGCACAGTGCTCCGCCGCCCGCCAAAGATACATGGATCCTTCTCCTGCTGTCGTGCACGGGCAGCACAGTCAGCTCTCCTGCTGCCCAGTCCGTGACCTATGGTGACGTGCCGATTGGTCACTCATGCTACGTCTCATTCCCGCCCGCGCTTGGTGCTGGTGTATGCTGCAGCGTGCGGACTGCCCTGCACTGCTGTGCTCATCCTAATCCTACTACAGCTCAGATATACAGGACTTCGGACTGACATTACAGTGGGGCTGTGAGTACTATGCTATTACAGGGGAGGAGGGGGGCAGTGTGTGTGTGCGAGCCATTACTGTGGGGGCTGTGAGGGGGGCAGTGTGCGCGCCATTACTGTGGGGGCTGTGAGGGGGGCAGTGTGTGTACCATTACTGTGTGTGTGTGTGTGTGTGTGTGTGTGTGTGTGTGTGTGTGTGTGTGTGTGTGTGTGTGTGTGTGTGTGTGTGTGTGTGTGTGTGTGTGTGTGTGGGGGGGGGGGGGGGGGGGGGGGGGGGGCAGTGTGTTTGATAAATGTTGAGGCCAATGTATTTGATATCTGTGGGGACTAATGTGTTTCCCCCCCCCCCCCCCATGGGTAACTGATAGCGTGCCTTGGGAATTATAAAGTCTTGTTAGGCGTGCCGCGAGTCAGGAAAGGTTGAAAATCTCTGGATTAGACATTCTAATAACATGTCAAAAAGTTTGATTTTAGTTCCATCATTTACACTTTCAAAAGAACAGAAAACAAAAAATAAGATTTTACTTACCAGTAAATCTATTTCTCGTAGTCCGTAGTGGATGCTGGGGACTCCGTAAGGACCATGGGGAATAGACGGGCTCCGCAGGAGACAGGGCACTTTAAGAAAGAATTTGGATACTGGTGTGCTCTGGCTCCTCCCTCTATGTCCCTCCTCCAGACCTCAGTTAGAGAAACTGTGCCCAGAAGAGCTCACAGTACAAGGAAAGGATTTTGGAATCCAGGGCAAGACTCATACCAGCCACACCAATCACACCGTATAACTTGTGATAAACTTACGCAGTTAACAGTATGAACAACAGATCATCAAATCAACCCTGATGCAACTATAACATAACCCTTATGTAAGCAATAACTATATACAAGCATTGCAGAAGAAGTCCGCACTTGGGACGGGCGCCCAGCATCCACTACGGACTACGAGAAATAGATTTACCGGTAAGTAAAATCTTATTTTCTCTAACGTCCTAGTGGATGCTGGGGACTCCGTAAGGACCATGGGGATTATACCAAAGCTCCCAAACGGGCGGGAGAGAGCGGATGACTCTGCAGCACCGAATGAGCAAACACAAGGTCCTCCTCAGCCAGGGTATCAAACTTGTAGAACTTTGCAAAGGTGTTTGAACCTGACCAAGTAGCCGCTCGGCAAAGCTGTAATGCCGAGACCCCTCGGGCAGCCGCCCAAGAAGAGCCCACCTTTACTGATTTTGGCAGCGGTAATCCAGCCGCAGAATGAGCCTGCTGAATCGTGTTACAGATCCAGCGAGCAATAGTTTGCTTTGAAGCAGGAGCACCCAGCTTGTTGGGTGTATACAGGATAAACAGAGACTCAGTTTTTCTGACTCTAGCCGTTCTGGCTACATAAACCTTCAAAGCCCTGACCACATCTAGTAACTCGGAATCCTCCAAGTCACGAGTAGCCACAGGCACCACAATAGGTTGGTTCAAATGAGATTACACCACTTTTGGCAGAAATTGCGGACGGGTCCGCAATTCTGCCCTGTCCATATGGAAAACCAGATAGGGGCTTTTATGTGACAAAGCCGCTAATTCTGACACACGCCTAGCTGAAGCCAAGGCTAATAGCATGACCACCTTCCACGTGAGAAATTTTAACTCCACGGTTTTAAGTGGCTCAAACCAGTGTGACTTCAGGAAACTCAACACCACGTTAAGATCCCAAGGTGCCACTGGAGGCACAAAAGGGGGCTGAATATGCAGCACTCCATTTACAAACGTCTGAACTTCAGGTAGAGAAGACAGTTCTTTTTGAAAGAATGGATAGGGCCAAAATCTGGACCTTAATGGAACCCAATTTTAGGCCCAAAGTCACTCCCGACTGTAGGAAGTGAAGGAAACGGCCCAGCTGGAATTCCTCCGTAGGGGCATTCCTGGCCTCACACCAAGCAACATATTTTCGCCATATACGGTGATCATGTTTAGCCGTCACGTCCTTCCTAGCCTTTATCAGCGTAAGAATAACCTCATCCGGAATGCCCTTTTTCCGCTAGGATCCAGCGTTCAACCGCCATGCCGTCAAACGCAGCAAGTCTTGGAACAGACAGGGCCCCTGTTGCAACAAGTCCTGTCTTAGAGGCAGAGGCCATGGGTCCTCTGAGCATTTCTTGCAGCTCTGGAAACCAAGTCCTTCTTGGCCAATCCGGAACAATGAGTATTGTTCTCACTCCTCTTCTTACGATTCTCAGCACCTTGGGTATGAGAGGAAGAGGAGGAAATACATAGACCGACTGGAACACCCACGGTGTCACTAGTGCGTCTACAGCTATCGCCTGAGGGTCTCTTGACCTGGCGCAATACCTCTTTAGCTTTTTGTTGAGGCGGGATGCCATCATATCTACTTGTGGCAGTTCCCACCGACTTGCAATCTGCGTGAAGACTTCTTGATGAAGTCCCCACTCTCCTGGGTGGAGGTCGTGCCTGCTGTGGAAGTCTGCTTCCCAGTTGTCCACTCCCGGAATGAACACTGCTGACAGTGCTCTTACGTGATTCTCCGCCCAGCGAAGAATTCTGGTGGCTTCCGCCATCGCCACCCTGCTCCTTGTGCCGCCTTGGCGGTTTACATGAGCCACTGCGGTGATGTTGTCTGACTGAATCAGCACCGATCGGTCGCGAAGCAGGGTCTCCGCTTGACGTAGGGCGTTGTATATGGCTCTTAGTTCCAGGACATTGATGTGAAGGCAAGTCTCCCGACTTGACCATAGAGCTTGGAAATTTCTTCCCTGTGTGACTGCTCCCCACCCTCGGAGGCTTGCGTCCATGGTCACCAGGACCCAGTCCTGAATGCCGAATCTGCGGCCCTCGAGAAGGTGAGCACTCTGCAGCCACCACAGGAGAGACACCCTGGCCCTGGGGGATAGGGTGATCAGCCGATGCATTTGTAGATGTGATCCGGACCACTTGTCCAACAGATCCCATTGAAAGGTCCTCGCATGGAACCTGCCGAATGGAATGGCCTCGTATGATGCCACCATCTTTCCCAGGACTTGCGTGCAGTGATGCACAGACACCTGTTTTGGTTTTAATAGGTCTCTGACCAGTGTCATGAGCCTTCTCCATCGGGAGATAAACCCTCTTCTGGCCTGTGTCCAGAATCATGCCCAGGAAGGGCAGACGAGTCGTAGGAATCAACTGCGACTTTGGAATATTTAGAATCCAGCCGTGCTGTTGTAACACTTCCCGAGAGCGTGCTACGCTGATCAGAAACTGCTCTCTGGACCTCGCCTTTATGAGGAGATCATCCAAGTATGGGATAAATTCTGACTACTTGCCGTCGCAGGAGCACCATCATTTCCGCCATTACCTTAGTAAATATTCTCGGTGCCGTGGAGAGACCAAACGGCAACGTCTGGAATTGGTAATGACAATCCTGTACCACAAATCTGAGGTAATCCTGATGAGGTGGATAAATGGGGACATGAAGGTAAGCATCCTTTATGTCCAGAGACACCATAAAATCCCCCCCTTCCAGGCCTTCGATGACCGCTCTGAGTGATTCCATCTTGAACTTGAACCTTTTCCAGGTATATGTTCAGGGATTTTAAATTCAATATGGGTCAGACCGAACCGTCCGGTTTTGGTACCACAAAAATGGTCGAATAGTAACCCCTTCCTTGTTGAAGGAGGGGAACCTTGACCACCACCTGCTGAAGATACAATTTGTGAATTGCAGCTAACACCATTTCCCTCTCTAAGGGGGAAGCTGGCAGGGCCGATTTGAGGGTAACGGTGAGGGGGCATCTCTTCAAATTCCAGCTTGTATCCCTGAGACACAATCTCTATAGCCCAGGGATCCACCTGGGAGTGAACCCACTTGTGGCTGAAATTTCGGAGATGCACCCCCACCGGGCCTAGCTCCGCCTGTGGAGCCCCAGCGTCATGCAGTGGATTTAGTGGAAGCCGGGGAGGACATCTGTTCCTGGGAACTAGCTGTATTGTGCAGCTTCTTTCCTCTACCCCTGCCTCTGGCAAGAAAGGACGCACCTCGGACTTTGCCTTTTTGTGATCGAAAGGGGCAAAAAATTTGACTTTCCAGCCGTAGCTGTGGAGACCAGGTCCGAGAGACCCTCCCCAAACAACTCCTCACCCTTGTAAGGTAAAACCTCCATGTGCCTTTTTGAGTCGGCATCGCCTGTCCATTGCCAAGTCCACAGGACTCTTCTGGCAGAAAATCGACATTGCATTTATTCTAGAGCCTAGTAGGCTAATGTCTCTTTGAGCATCTCTCATATACAGGACAGCGTCTTTTATATGCCCCAGGGTCAGCAATATAGTATCCTTGTCCAAGGTATCAAGTTCCTCAGATAAGGTATCTGTCCATGCTGCTACAGCACTACACATCCAGGCCGACACAATCGCAGGCCTTAGTAAGGTACCTGAATGTGTATAAATGGACTTCAGGGTACCCTCCTGCTTTCTATCCGCAGCATCTTTTAGGGTGGCCGTATCCTGTGACGGCAGGGCTACCCTCTTGGATAAGCGTGTTAAAGCTTTGTCTACCCTAGGGGAGGATTCCCAGCGTAACCTGTCCGTTGGCGGGGAAAGGATACGCCATAAGCATCAGTGTGGAAATCTGCAGTTTATCTGGAGATTCCCAAGCCTTTTCACATAACTCATTTAGCTCATGTGAAGGGGGAAAGGTCACCTCTTGCCTTTTTTCCCCATACATATATATACCCTCTTGTCAGGGACTGGGGTTTCCTCTGTGATGTGCAACACATCCTTCATTGCTATAATCATAACGGATGGCTTTAGCCAATTTAGTCTGTAACTTTGCATAATCGCAATCGACACTGGAGTCAGAATCCGTGTCGATATCTGTGTCAACAATTTGGGATAGTGGGCGCTTCTGAGACCCTGACGGCCTCTGCGACATAGGATCAGGCATGGGCTGAGACCCCGGCTGTCCTAAGGCTTCAGCTTTATCCAACCTTTTATGCAAGGAAGTAACATCATTTAAAACCTTCCACATATCCAGCCAATCGGGTGTCGGCGGCGGCGACCCCACATTCATTTGTTTCCGCTCTGCTTCCACATAGCCTTCCTCGTCAAACATGCCGACACAAGCGTACCGACACCACACACACAGGGGATGCTCCTTTTGAAGACCGTTCCCCCACAAGGCCTTTTGGAGAGAGAGAGAGAGAGAGAGAGAGAGAGAGAGAGAGAGAGAGAGAGAGAGAGAGAGAGAGAGAGAGAGAGAGAGAGAGAGAGAGAGAGAGAGAGAGAGAGAGAGAGAGAGAGAGAGAGAGAGAGAGAGAGAGAGAGAGAGAGAGAGAATGCCAGCACACACCCCAGCGCTATATGTCCCAGGAATCACACAGTAACTTAGTGTTAACCCAGTAGCTGCTGTATATACTGTTTTTGCGCCTAATTTATGTGCCCCCCCCCCCCTCTCTTTTTACCCTCTTCTACCGTGTTTCTGCAGGGGAGAGCCTGGGGAGCTTCCTCTCAGCGGAGCTGTGGAGAGAAAATGGCGCTGGTGAGTGCTGAGAAAGAAGCCCCGCCCCCTCAGCGGCGGGCTTCTCTCCCGCGTTTGTGTAAAAATATGGCGGGGGACCATGCATATATACAGTGCCCAACTGTATATATGCCCACTTTTGCCAAGAGGTCTCTAATTGCTGCCCAGGGCGCCCCCCCTGCGCCCTACAGTGACCGGAGTATGTGGGTGTAGTGTGGGAGCAATGGCGCACAGCTGCAGTGCTGTGCGCTACCTCAGTATGAAGACTGGAGTCTTCTGCCGCCGATTTCGAAGTCGTCTTGCTTCTTTCAACCGGCTTCTGTCTTCCGGCTCTGCGAGGGGGACGGCAGCACGGCTCCGGGATCGGACGACAAAGGGTGAGATCCTGTGTACGATCCCTCTGGAGCCAATGGTGTCCAGTAGCCTAAGAAGCAGGACCTCTCTTCAGTGAGTAGGGCTGCTTCTCTCCCCTCAGTCCCACGTAGCAGAGAGTCTGTTGCCAGCAGATCTCTCTGAAAATAAAAAAACCTAACAAAATACTTTTTTATAGCAAGCTCAGGAGAGCTCACTAAGTAGCACCCAGCTCGTCCGGGCACAGATTCAAACTGGGGTCTGGAGGAGGGACATAGAGGGAGGAGCCAGAGCACACCAGTATCCAAATTCTTTCTTAAAGTGCCCTGTCTCCTGCGGAGCCCGTCTATTCCCCATGGTCCTTACGGAGTCCCCAGCATCCACTAGGACGTTAGAGAAAATAGCATCTGCAAAAGTTTGGGCACCCTGCAGAGTTAATACCTTGTACTGCCCCCTTTGGCAAGTATCACAGCTTTTAAACGCTTTTTGTAGCCAGCCAAGAGTCTTTATATTCTTGTTTGAGGTATCTTCGCTCATTCTTCCTTACAAAAGTCTTCCAGTTCTTTGAGATTCCTGGGCTGTCTGACGCACTGCTCTTTTAAAGGTCTATCCATAGATTTTCAATTATGTTGAGGTCAGGAGATTGTAAAGGCCATGGCAAAACCTTCAGTTTACGCCTCTTGATGTAATCCACCGTGGATTTTGAGGTGTGTTTCCATTTGTGGAAGCCAGCCTCTTTAACTTCAGCTTTTTCACAGATGGCATCAAGTTAGCGTCCAAAATTTGCTGGAATCTTATGGAATCCATTTTTCCTTCTACTCATGAAATGTTCCCTGTGCCACTGGCTGCAATACAACCCCAAAGCATGATTGATCCACCCCCATGCTTAACAGAGGTTCTTTTCATTAAATTCTGTGCCCTCTCTTCTCCAAACGTACCTTTGCTCATTGCGGCCAAAAAGTTCTATTTTAACCTCATTGGTCCACAGAACTTTATTCCAAAATGCATTAGGCTTGTCTATATGTTCATTTGCAAACTTCAAACACTGATTTTTGTGGTGAGGACGTAGAAGAGGTTTTCTTCTGATGACTCTTCCATGAAGACCATATTTGTACAAGTATCTCTTTATAGTGGAATAGTGTACCACAACTCCAGTGTTTGCCAGATCTTCCTGGAGGGATCGTGCAGTCAAACGTGGATTTTGACTTGCTTTTCTCACAATCCTGCGAGCTGTTCTGTCTGATATTTTTCTTGGTCTTCCAGATCTTGCTTTAACTTTTACTGTTCCTGATGATTGCGATTTCTTAATTACATTCCGAACAGAGGACATGGTCATCTGAACGCTTTGCTATCTTTTTATAGCCATCTCCAGCTTTGTGAGCGTCAACTATTCTCAGTTTCAGTGTTCTACACAACTGCTTAGAGGAACCATGGTGCGGATTGTTGGAGCAAGGTCAGATGAGTCTGGGCTTTTAAAACCTTTGAGATTGACATCACCTGGTCTTTCCAGACGATGATTGAGAACAATCCATGACACTGCCAGATCTCAGCTGTCCAAAGGGGGCAGTACACGGTATTAACTCTGCAGGGTGCCCAAACTTTTGCAGACGCCATTTTTTGTTTTCTGTTCTTTTGAAAGTGTAAATGATGGAAATAAAATCAAACTTTTTTTTGACATGTTATAAGAATGTCTAATCTGTAATTTGATGCCTTTTGGAGATTTTTCCATCTTTCCTTGGCTTCTTTTTGCACATTAAAATGAATTTTTGCCTGGGGTGCCCAAACTTTCAAACCCCACTGTAGGTTACTACTAAAACCTATAAGAACTTCCTTTTAAGACACCTTAATAATGCAGCGAAAGCCATTATTCCGGTTCTTTGGAGATCTACTAAAGCTTCCTCCATTAAAGATTGGTTCACAAAGATCGATTATTATATGGAAATGGAGGACCTAATCTCCTTTACATCAGGTAATACTTTGATATTCACAGAGCCGGCCATAGGCAAACTAGGCAATTGCCTAGGGCATTTGATATGCATAGGGGCATCAGCAGCTTCTGCTGATTAATATGATATGCGGCATGCCTATGTTGTGTGTAGCATTTCATATGCAGATACAGCCACAGTCTCACACAGTATATAGGCATGCTGCATATCATTTTAATCAGCAGAAGCTGCTTGTGCATCCTAGCCACACAGCAATGCAAATAAGGTGCATTTTCATAAAAATAGGTGCCCAACACTAGCATTGAGGCAAGATTTATGAGGACAAATCTGTATCCAAGCAGAGGCAGAGGTCACAGTGTTAGTGGCAGTGTGAGTGCTGTGTGCATGTGAGTGGGTTGGTTGTGCAGTAGTGTTCAGAATATGTGTAAGGAGCATTATGTGTGTCATGTAAAAACGCATTAATAATGTGCAACATATGTGTAAAGGGACACTATGTGTCATTATGTGTATAAGGGCATTAATCATGTGCGGCATATGTGTAGGGGGCACTATGTGTGTCATTATGGGTATAAGGGCATTAATAATGTGCGGCATATGTGTAAGGGACATTATGAGTAAAAGGGCATTAATAATTGTTGTCATAATGTGTAAGGCACATTATGTTTATAAGAACATAATGTGTCTCATATGTGTAAGGGGCATTACTGTGTGGAATTATGTGTATAAAGGCATTACTAATGTGTGGCATTACGTGTATAAGGTGCTCTACTATGTGGTGTTGCGTATAGAAAGGGCACTACTGTTTCATCTAATGTGAATAAAGAGCAATAGGGTGTGGTGTAATGTGAATAAGGAGCAATTCAGTGTGATGTAATGTGAATAAGGGGCTCTACTGTGAGGAGTAACGTTTATAAGGTAAAGTGATACTACTGTGGGATGTAATATGAATTATGGACACTATCGCATGATCAAATGTGAATAAAGTTTCAGTACTGTGTGGTGTAATTAGGGTTACTATTGTGTGGCCATGACCCTTGCCAGCAAAAACATACCCCTATTTGGGATGTGTGCCAAATGTGCGAACTGTTTTTATTTAAAATATAGGGGGTACAAACACCAAAATAAGGACTGCTATGGGTGAGGGGTGATGGTACTGGGAAAGAGGTGCAAGGTCAGAGGCGGAACCAGTGGTGGTGCTAGGGGGCACCAGCCAAAATCTTGCCTAGGGCATCATATTGGTTAGGGCCGGCTCTGGATATTTACCGCAACCTGGCTCCCGTGGTTGGAGTTTAAAGAATCTCCACTATATTCTTCCTTGATAAGACAATCTTAATCCATCCTAAAATGTGCTTTCTTCCATTAAATTCATTACACTCATCCAAATCATATTCTCGATCTGAATGATTCTCCGTTTATCTGCAACATCCTTAGATACACAATCTCTATCAGCCCCTGCTTTTCTATTTCTAATTTTCTTCTGTTTCTTACTTGTAAACTATGGTTTAAACAGTTTTTGTTTTGAGAAAAAGCATTTTTCCTTCCTTCGATGATATGGTGTATATTTGGTGCTTATTTACTGCATTATACGACAAATTGTCTTTTTTGCAAGATCAGATGCTATTCCTATATAGACTTTGTACTTGCTCAATTAATGCTCCAAACTCTGTATTTGCAATATTTGAAACTTTATTGCAGTCAATGTATATTTTGTGTATGACAAAACCAAAGCCGATTTTTTTTTTTTTTTTAATCGGCCATCATTTATGAGGCAAAACCCACACACAGATTGGCATCGGACCCCATTACATACGACCCCAGGTGTATCCTAGTCGCATCGCACTGCGGCAAAGACAACATTTTCGATGCTAGCAGAGTTGCACAGGACTTGGCAGCTCACTTAGTGTTCATGCTAGGCTATTGTGCCTGCCTGATTTGAAAGTGGCAATATGTGCCCTGCCCTAATGGGCTGCAGTGTTTAAGAGATGGCGGATGAATAGATGCTGTGTGGCTTCTATTCAAATTGAAGGAAGCCCAGCACCTCAGGTGATGTGTCACGAGGACACGCCTCCACCTCAGTCAGCCATGCGCCGATTTCAGGAGTGTGCGCAGGAAAGAAATCAGCACCCGATTACCCTGCACCCAATCTACCAATAACACTATTACTTGCACCAGGAATCTTAAGCTGTGTTTTCTAATGGGCAAAACCATGTGCACTGCAGGTGGGGCAGATATAATATGTGCAGAGAGAGTCCGATTTGGGTGGGGTGTATTCAAACTGAAATCTACTGTGCAATGTAAAAATACAGTAAAGCAGCCAGTATTTACTCTGCACAGAAAAAAACATTTTTTAACTCACCCAAATCTAATGGGCCCTACACAATGGCAGATCCGCCGCCGAGCTGTGTAGGGCCCTTAACTCTGCACATATTATATATGCCATGGTTTTGCCCATTAGAGAACAATTTTGCTGCTGCGATCAGGTCTGAATTAGGACCACAGAATGTGCTTTTTGAAAACGTATTACTGGGGGTGGGGAAGACTAAAGACCTTGTTCAATAAGCCAAGAGAAACAAGACTCCTACGGGGAAACTAAGACAAAATACCATCTTACAGCCATCTAATACCAATATAGAATACAAACAAGGTGACTGAGAACACAGAATGAAGGCATCAACCTTGTATGGGCTTTACTTCCAACACAGTAGATTCTTGGAAAGATAAAAATGTTCATATACAACAAATCCTACTACAAAGAAAACCCTGTCAACACATATAATATGTAAAGGGTTTAATAAATAAGAACCACTTCCACTAGGGCAGCTGTATCGCACAGGAGACCAAAAAGCCTTTGGAATAACCATTTAGTTAAGTCTACACTGCACCAATAAATGACATCCAGAATGACTGATTATCGTTCAGAAATGTTCTGGGAGGTTGACAATTGTTTAGGAAAAATGTTTGGAGTTATAATAAGGCCATACATACACACACCTGACTTGCTATTAGAATTTTTTTTTTAATTCGGGATTGCTGTAGTGACTGGAGACCTCACAGCCTGAAGGGGCTTTTGTTTACACGGGATCAGTATGTAATACAGACGGTTGGGATGTTGGCCGTCAGTATACAAGCAGTGGCATCCTGGTAGTCAACATGTCTCAGCAGCGGTGTGAGCACAGAGTCCCCTTGCGGGCTTGCTATGCTCACAGCGGGCTACACCCACGTGTGGGAGTAGCCCCTGTGAGCTGGGATTCCGGCTGGCGGCATTGTCAGGAGTAGAGATTCCAGTGTCTGTATCCCGACTGCTGGGATCCCGACTGGTAGCAATTTTACTGCATCCCGTTTACACGTTAGTGAATAAGATGACCAAATAACAGTCCCTGTTACCAACAAACATTTTGCATAATAAACTGGCATAGTACCCAAGGTAGAATACATACAGCAATGTCACTGTCTGAGCACTATGCCGGCACCACAATGCAGACATGGTTAATATGCTTCTTTAAGCATTTTAAAGTGGTCAGCAGTAATTTGAAACATGCTGTTAAGTATAAAACAAGCAACAACGTCATTCAGCGAATTAGGTTTCCTAGTTGTATTTCCAGGAAAACCTACCTTAATGTGTTACACACCATGTATTGCCCTTACTTCTCCTGCAGCTTCCATATTTTGACAATCAAACATACTTGAGTCTTCTTGAGAAGGTGTCTACCACCCAGTGCCGTAACTAGGCATTTTAGCGCTGTGTGCAAGAAACGACAGTGGCGCCCCCCCCCCCCATGTAAGATAGGGGCAGTGCGCGCCGCAGGTGCGCGAAAAAATTATAGGGGCGTGGCTTCACGGGAAGGGGCGTGGCCACAAAATAATAAGAATTTACTTACCGATAATTCTATTTCTCGGAGTCCGTAGTGGATGCTGGGGTTCCTGAAAGGACCATGGGGAATAGCGGCTCCGCAGGAGACAGGGCACAAAAAAGTAAAGCTTTTACCAGATCAGGTGGTGTGCACTGGCTCCTCCCCCTATGACCCTCCTCCAGACTCCAGTTAGGTACTGTGCCCGGACGAGCGTACACAATAAGGGAGGCAATTTGAATCCCGGGTAAGACTCATACCAGCCACACCAATCACACCGTACAACTTGTGATCTAAACCCAGTTAACAGTATGATAACAGAAAGAGCCTCTTAAAGATGGCTCCTTAACAATATAACCCGAATTTGTTAACAATAACTATGTACAGTATTGCAGATAATCCGCACTTGGGATGGGCGCCCAGCATCCACTACGGACTCCGAGAAATAGAATTATCGGTAAGTAAATTCTTATTTTCTCTATCGTCCTAAGTGGATGCTGGGGTTCCTGAAAGGACCATGGGGATTATACCAAAGCTCCCAAACGGGCGGGAGAGTGCGGATGACTCTGCAGCACCGAATGAGAGAATTCCAAGTCCTCTTTTGCCAGGGTATCAAATTTGTAGAATTTTACAAACGTGTTTTCCCCCGACCACGTAGCTGCTCGACAGAATTGTAATGCCGAGACCCCTCGGGCAGCCGCCCAAGATGAGCCCACCTTCCTTGTGGAATGGGCCTTAACAGATTTAGGCTGTGGCAGGCCTGCCACAGAATGAGCAAGTTGAATTGTGTTACAAATCCAACGAGCAATCGTCTGCTTAGAAGCAGGGGCACCCAACTTGTTGGGTGCATATAGTATCAACAGCGAGTCAGATTTTCTGACTTCAGCCGTCCTTGAAATGTATATTTTTAAGGCTCTGACAACGTCCAACAACTTGGAGTCCTCCAAGTCGCCAGTGGCCGCAGGCACCACAATAGGTTGGTTCAGGTGAAACGCTGATACCACCTTAGGGAGAAAATGCGGACGAGTCCTCAGTTCTGCCCTATCCGAATGGAAGATTAGATAAGGGCTTTTATAAGATAAAGCCGCCAATTTAGATACTCTCCTGGCGGAAGCCAGGGCCAGTAACATAGTCACTTTCCATGTGAGATATTTAAAATCCACCTTTTTCAATGGTTCAAACCAATGGGATTTGAGGAAATCTAAAACTACATTTAGATCCCACGGTGCCACCGGAGGCACCACAGGAGGCTGTATATGCAGTACTCCTTTAACAAAAGTCTGTACCTCAGGAACTGAGGCCAATTCTTTTTGGAAGAATATTGACAGGGCCGAAATTTGAACCTTAATAGATCTCAATTTGAGACCCATAGACAATCCTGATTGTAGGAAATGTAGGAAACGACCCAGTTGAAATTCCTCCGTCGGAACACTCCGATCCTCGCACCACGCGACATATTTTCGCCAAATGCGGTGATAATGTTTCGCGGTGACTTCCTTCCTTGCCTTAATCAAGGTAGGAATGACTTCTTCTGGAATGCCTTTCCCTTTTAGGATCTGGCGTTCAACCGCCATGCCGTCAAACGCAGCCGCGGTAAGTCTTGAAAGAGACAGGGACCCTGTTGTAGCAGGTCCCTTCTCAGAAGTAGAGGGCACGGGTCGTCCGTGACCAACTCTTGAAGTTCCGGGTACCAAGTCCTTCTTGGCCAATCCGGAGCCACTAGTATTGTTCTTACTCCTCCTCACCGTATAATCTTCAATACCTTTGGTATGAGAGGCAGAGGAGGAAACACATATACTGATTTGTACACCCAAGGTGTTACCAGTGCGTCCACAGCTATTGCCTGTGGATCTCTTGACCTGGCGCAATACTTGTCCAGTTTCTTGTTGAGGCGAGACGCCATCATGTCTACCATTGGTCTTTCCCAACAGTTTATTAGCATGTGGAAGACTTCTGGATGAAGACCCCCCTCTCCCGGGTGAATATCGTGTCTGCTGAGGAAGTCTGCTTCCCAGTTGTCCACGCCCGGGAAGAACACTGCTGACAGTGCTATTACGTGATTCTCCGCCCAGCGAAGAATCTTGGCAGCTTCTGCCATTGCACTCCTGCTTCTTGTGCCGCCCTGTCTGTTTACATGGGCGACCGCCGTGATGTTGTCCGACTGAATCAACACCGGTTTTCCTTGCAGGAGTGGTTCCGCCTGGCTTAGAGCATTTTAGATTGCTCTTAGTACCAGAATGTTTATGTGAAGAGACTTTTCCAGGTTCGTCCATACCCCCTGGAAGTTTCTTCCTTGTGTGACTGCTCCCCAACCTCTCAGGCTGGCGTCCGTGGTCACCAGGATCAAATCCTGTATGCCGAATCTGCGGCCCTCCAATAGATGAGCCTTTTGCAACCACCACAGAAGATATACCCTTGTCCTTGGCGACAGGGTTATTCGCAGGTGCATCTGAGGATGCGACCCTGACCATTTGTCCAACAGATCCCTTTGGAAAATTCTTGCATGGAATCTGCCGAATGGAATTGCTTCGTAAAAAGCCACCATTTTTCCCAGGACTCTTGTGCATTGATGTACAGACACCTTTCCTGGTTTTAGGAGGTTCCTGACAGGTCGGATAACTCCTTGGCTTTTTCCTCGGGAAGAAAAACCTTTTTCTGAACCGTGTCCAGAATCATCCCTAGGAACAGCAGACGTATCGTCGGAAAACAGCTGCGATTCTTGGAATATTTAGAATCCAGTCGTGCCGTCGAAGAACTACTTTAGATAGTGCTCTTCCGACCTCCAACTGTTCTCTGGAACTTGCCCTTTTTAGGTCGTGCAAGTAAGGGATAATTTAGATGCCTTTTTTCTTTGAAGAAACATCTTTTCGGCCATTACCTTGGTAAAAAGGCCCGGGGTGCCGTGGATAATTCAAACGGCATCGTCTGAAACTGATATTGACAGTTCTGTACCACGAACCAGAGGTACCCTTGATGAGAAGGACAAAATTTGGACATGGAGGTAATCCTTGATGTCCAGGGACACCATATAGTCCCCTTTTTTCCGGTTCGCTATCACTGCTCTGAGTGACTTTATCTCGATTTGAACCTTTTATGTAAGTGTTCAAAACATTTTAGATTTAGACTATGTGTCACCAAGCCGTCTGGCTTCAGTACCACAATATAGTGTGGAAAAATAATACCCTTTTCCTTGTCGTAGGAGGGGTACTTTGATTATCACCTGCTGGATATACAGCTTGTGAATTGTTTCCAATGCTGCCTCCCTGTCGGAGGGAGCCGTTGGTAAAGCAGACTTCAGGAACCTGCGAGGAGAAGATGTCTCGACTCTCCAATCTTTACCCCTGGGATAATACTCGTACGATCTAGGGGTCAACTTGCGAGTGATCCCACTGCGCCCTGAGACTCTTGAGACTACCCCCCCACCTTGAGTCCGCTTGCACGGCCCCAGCGTCATGCTGAGGACTTGGCAGACGCGGTGGAGGGCTTCTTTTCCTGGGAAAGGGCTGCCTGCTGCAGTCTACTTCCCTTACCTCTATGTCTGGGCAGATATGACTGGCCTTTTGCCTGCATGCCCTCATGGGAAAGGAAAGATTGAGGCTGAAAAGACGGTGTCTTTTTTAGCTGAGATGTAACTTGGGGTAAAAAAGGTTGGATTTCCCAGCTGTTGCTGTGGTCCCCAGGTCCGATGGACCGACCCCCAAATAACTCCTTCCCTTTATACAGCAATACTTCCATCTGCCGTATGGGATCTGTATCACCTGACCACTGTCGTGTCCCTGACATCTTCTGGGAGATATGGACAACGCACTTATCTTGATGCCAGAGAGCAAATATCCCTCTGTGCATCTCACATACATATATATAGAATGCATCCTATTAAATGCTCTACATGAATAAAATATTTTCAGTCAGGGAATCCGACCAAGCCAACCCAGCACTGCATCTCCAGGCTGATGGCGATCGCTGGTCGCAGTATAACCACCGTATGTGTGTATATACTTTTTAGGATATTTTTCCAGCTTCCTATCAGCTGGCTCCTTGAGGGCGGCCGTATCTGGAGACGGTAACGCCACTTGATAAGCGTGTGAGCGCCTTATCACCCTAAGGGGTGTTTCCCAACGTACCCTAATTTCTGGCGGGAAAGGGTATAACGCCAATATTTGCTATCGGGGTAACCCTACGCATCATCACACACTTCATTTTATTTTATCTGATTCAGGAAAAACTACAGGTAGTTTTTTCCACTCCCACATAATACCCTTTCTTGTGGTACTTGTAGTATCAGAAACACGTAACACCTCCTTCATTGCCCTTAACGTGTGGCCCTAATGAGAAATACGTTTGTTTATTCACCGTCGACACTGTATTCAGTGTCCGTGTCTGTGTCTGTGTCGACCGACTGAGGTAAATGGGCGTTTTTAAAACCCCTGACGGTGTTTCTGAGACGCCTGGACCGGTCCTAATAGATTGTCGGCCGTCTCATGTCGTCAACCGACCTTGCAGCGTGTTGACATTCTCACGTAATTCTCTAAATAAGCCATCCATTCCGGTGTCGACTCCCTAGAGAGTGACATCACCATTACAGGCAATTTCTCCGCCTCCTCACCAACATCGTCCTCATACATGTCGACACACACGTGCCGACACACAGCACACACACCGGGAATGCTCTGACAGAGGACAGGACCCACTAGCCCTTTGGGGAGACAGAGGGAGAGTCTGCCAGCACACACCAAAAACGCTATAATTATATAGGGACAACCTTATATAAGTGTTTCTCCCTTATAGCATCTTTTATATATATACAATATCGCCAAAATCAGTGCCCCCCCTCTCTGTTTTAACCCTGTTTCTGTAGTGCAGTGCAGGGGAGAGCCTGGGAGCCTTCTCTCCAGCTTTTCTGTGAGAGAAAATGGCGCTGTGTGCTGAGGAGATAGGCCCCGCCCCTTTTTCGGCGGGCTCGTCTCCCGCTATTTTTGAAGTTAGGCAGGGGTTAAATATCTCCATATAGCCTCTGTGGGCTATATGTGAGGTATTTTTTGCCTCTAATAAGGTTTTTATTTGCCTCTCAGAGCGCCCCCCCCAGCGCTCTGCACCCTCAGTGACTGTTGTGTGAAGTGTGCTGAGAGGAAAATGGCGCACAGCTGCAGTGCTGTGCGCTACCTTTATGAAGACTCAGGAGTCTTCAGCCGCCGATTTTGGACCTCTTCTCTCTTCAGCGTCTGCAAGGGGGCCGGCGGCGCGGCTCCGGTGACCATCCAGGCTGTACCTGTGATCGTCCCTCTGGAGCTAGTGTCCAGTAGCCAAGCAGCAAATCCACTCTGCACGCAGGTGAGTTCACTACTTCTCCCCTAAGTCCCTCGTTGCAGTGATCCTGTTGCCAGCAGGACTCACTGTAAAGTAAAAAACCTAAGCTAAACTTTCTCTAAGCAGCTCTTTAGGAGAGCCACCTAGATTGCACCCTTCTCGTTCGGGCACAAAATCTAACTGGAGTCTGGAGGAGGGTCATAGGGGGAGGAGCCAGTGCACACCACCTGATCTGGTAAAAGCTTTACTTTTTTGTGCCCTGTCTCCTGCGGAGCCGCTATTCCCCATGGTCCTTTCAGGAACCCCAGCATCCACTTAGGACGATAGAGAAAATAGCAATTCATACTACGGTGCACAGTAGTCTACATTATTCAAATTACGCTGCACAGTAGCGCCACTACACCAGGTAGAGCCCCTTTTACACATTGCGGCATACAGTCCCCCTTTTTACACATTGCGGCATACAGTCCCCCTTTTTACACATTGCGGCATACAGTCCCCCTTTTTACACATTGCGGCAGCCGGTGTCCGAGAGAGCGAGAGCGATATACTTACCTTCTCCCCGCTGACAGGCTCCTCGTGCTGGCATCTCCCTCTCGGTGCAGGCAGTGAGGTGAGAGGGAGGGGGACTGGAGCCGCAGCAGCGCTATTTCATTGTTAGTAAGCGCCACTGCAGCATCCCCCTCTTCTTCCGTATTGGCTGCCTGGCGCTGCTGAGGATGCTGGGATGAAGGAACCGCATCCATAGCAGCGCCGGGCAGCCAATACAGAAGGAGAGGGGCATGCTGCAGCGGCGCTTACTACCAATGAAATAGCGCTGCTGCGGCTCCCTGCTCCCCCTCCCTCCTCCTCCTTGTCCGCTGCCCGGCGCTGGTCTCTTCTCCCTCCAGCGCGGCGCACACAGCATGTAATGAGTCAATTTGACTCATTACATGCCGCTGGCCGTGCGCCCTCAGGGCAACTGCGCTGTGTGCCAAGCCCACTTGGCACACACGTAGTTACGGCCCTGCAACCGTATATGTCCTCATAATTACACAGAATAACGTAAGGTTCTTCTAAAGGATGCCTTGGTGGAATGGTGTGGTGTGCAAAATGTGTTGTACCCAACAGCTTCTAAGCATAGGCTTTCATTTCCTGATGTAATTGGTAATGCCACTTTCTCCAAGCATTATTTAATTATGTCGGAGTTATGCTTGCCATACATTAGGACGACCAGCATCCGATCCCTCATAAGATTTCTCTTTGTTCCCCTAGCACACGATTTGGAGTTATGTGCAGACAATCGATTGTGTGCCTCACAAAAAGCACATGATCACCTGGAAGGAAATGCCACTCAATGATGCCGATTGTATACGATGCATCTTATGTGCATAAAACAAGGGGGGTCATTCAGAGTTGTTCGCTCGTTGACGATTTTCGCTATACTGTGATTAGTCGCTTACTGCGCAAGGTTCGCAGAGCGCATGCGCTTAGTTATTTTACACAAAAGTTAGGTATTTTACTCACGGCATAATGAGGATTTTTCATCGTTCTGGTGATCGTAGTGCGATTGACAGGAAGTGGGTGTTTCTGGGCGGAAACTGGCCGTTTTATGGGAGTATGCGAAAAAAACGCTGGCGTTTCTGGGGGAAACGCGGGAGTGTCTGAAGAAACGGGGGAGTGTCTGGGCGAACGCTGGGTGTGTTTGTGATGTCAAACCAGGAACGAAACTGACTGAACTGAACGCAATGTAGGAGTAAGTCTGGAGCTACTCAAACTGCAAAGAAATTTCTATTCGCAATTATGCGAATCTTTCGTTCGCACTTCTGCTAAGCTAAGATACACTCCCAGAGGGCGGCGGGTTAGCGTGTGCAATGCTGCTAAAAGCAGCTAGCGAGCAACTCTGAATGAGGGCCAAGGTACGATATGCATAGGATTACAACAGATAATATGGGCTGCACAGATGATCTGAGGATGCGACATTCGACCCACGCATCACATTCATACCCAAAACACGTACTAGTGTATGGCCAGCATTAGACAGCAAGCTAGTGTTTTATTCCATGGAGGCAACGAACCAGCAGCAATTCACTATTTGCTACAACTTCTCAAGCCCCATACACACTAGACGGGAAAGTAAGAAACATCCTCTACCATCTCGTCTAGTGTGTACACTCAATATCATTAAGGATGCACGGGAAGGTTAACGACCCCCTCCCTCATCTGAACAGTCCAGCTGAGGGCGGACCTGCAGCATGGCCCCCCTCCCCCCGCCAAGTGTGTATGCACTTGCCGATGTCGGCACCCAGCTGGGTCCCCGCCACCAATATCGCCAGGTACACACATCGGCTAGTGTGTACCCGGCTTTATTCTGCTACACATGTGGTGGAGTAATTTATAATTATAAAATTACTTATTCTAGAAACTCCCCCATGCCTAAGGAGCCGAATTGTCACAGGGGCCAAGTAAACCAGCCCTGCCATGGTCTACAGACCCATGATGATCTTTGTCTCAATTACGTAGTCAAACTATTAATGAAAGGGCTTGAAGTGGTCAGAATGCCGCCCCCCCCCCCACACACACCTCCCTGAAGCCAATCAGCTGCAGTGACAGCCTTCATCTGTAGCAGTTTACATTAAGACTACATGCTATGTCTGAGCTGACTGCAGTGGTGAGTTTGTGGTAAACCAAGAACGAAGTCTTGCATGAAGAGTGTAAATTGTAAGAAAATTCCAGCACCATTCCAATTATGTATGGTCATCAAAATCATGCTCATCTGTATAGGAGGGGGGCATTAGCGGTACAGTCTAAAATGGCCATGACAATGGAGGGGTCTATGTACTAAAGGGGGGTACACACGGAGAGATCCGTGTTTAAAATCTAAGCAATCGGACTAGATTGCACAGATTTTAAGCACGGATCTGTGGTGTGTATGACCCCCAGTGATAGCGATGCGTAGGGCTATCGCCAATACTAGATTGAGCATGTATGCAGGCTCAATCTAGTGGGTCGCTCACTTCAGCGCTGTGTGAAGTGAGCAGCCCCCCGTCATCGTCCCTCGCCCAGCACATTGCGCTGTGCTGAGTGGGGGGAGAGAAGTGTGCCGAGCGGTCTGTGTTAAGATCGCTCAGCACACATCTCTCCTGTCAGTACTGGCCTTTAGCCTTGGAGAGAGATAAAGTGGACAGATAACCAACCAGACCCTGTAATTTTTCAAACCCAGCCTGTAACAGGACAGTTAGGAACTGGTTGGTACTTTGGGCCTGATTCAGAGAAGTACACAAAGCAGATATTCCACAGGAACGGAGCGATTATGGGCAGACTGCGCCTGTCCTGCGTTCGCACTGCACATGCGCCAAGTTGTCACTGAACCCAAACGCAATGAGTATTCCTTTGCAAAGTGATTGACAGGAAGTAACCGTGTGGGGGGTGTTAACAGTGAGTGGTTGTTAAAACACAGGCGTGTACCGGATGTCAGCTAACGTACAAAAACATGGCACCTGCATGACTACTGCCAGGTCTAGTCTGCATAGTCACAGGTCTACCCTTCAGACAGATGTTCCTTGTTCTTGCGTATAGGCTGTGCATGTGTACGCAACTGTGAATGAGTTGGGTAGATACTGTAGGAGTCTCTTCATCTCTGTGCTCCAGCGTCACTTGCTGATATCTGCAGTTGGGTAGAACAATCGCACTTGCAGCTGCATTAGCATATGTCTCTGTATCAGGCCCTCTCTCGCTCTCCAAGGCTTAATGCATATACCAAGTATCTTCCTCTGACATGCATTAAGCATTTGTGAATGAAGGAAGGGGGTCATTCCGAGTTGTTCGCTCGGTAAAAATCTTCGCATCACAGCGAATTTCCGCTTAATGCGCATGCGCAATGTCCGCACTGCGCCAAGTAAATTTGCTATGCAGTTAGGATTTTTACTCACGGCTTTTTCATCGTTCTGGCGATCGTAATGTGATTGACAGGAAATGGGTGTTACTGGGCGGAAACAGGCCGTTTTATGGGCGTGTGGGAAGAAACGCTACCGTTTCCGGAAAAAACGCAGGAGTGGCCGGAGAAACGGGGGAGTGTCTGGGCGAACGCTGGGTGAGTTTGTGACGTCAAACCAGGAACGACAAGCACTGAAATGATCGCAGATGCCGAGTAAGTCTGAAGCTACTCAGAAACTGCTACGAGGTGTGTAATCGCAATATTGCGAATACATCGTTCGCAATTTTAAGATGCTAAGATTCACTCCCAGTAGGCGGCGGCTTAGCATGAGCAAATCTGCTAAAATCCGCTTGCGAGCGAACAACTCGGAATGACCCCCGAAGGCTTTTTAGATTTCATCAGCATGTGCTATAGGTTTGGCTTGAATAGATTTTCAAATACGAAAACCTATTGTGTTATGACAAAAACACACATTGAGGCATCTTTATACACCATATCATAGAAATCTATGGTATAGAATTAACAGAAGTATAGGAGAAAATCAATTTAGAGGCAAGCAGAAATAGTATAAAGAAATAATATTCAAATGATTGCTGTTCTGCAGGGATTCAGCACCAGCCACACTGTAGGCTGCTTGCTACCCAAGTCATAGCAGGCTGTGAACAGCTAGAGTGTGAGGGCACATACAATACTCAGTAGATGACAATGTACAATGGTGTGAGATGCTCCTCTCTCTGACAATGGTAATGGTCTCAAAAGGGAAGAGACATTTACCTTTCTCAACAGGGAAGATTCTGCTTATTTCAGTATATCTTATTTGAGAGGTCTTTTTTTAAATGCTTGCATGATATATTGCCTGAGGCACGTGTGATTTTTAAGGGGTGGCAAACAAGGGCTTAGTTACACGCGATGCTACTGCAGAGCTCTCACTTCTGCTACACAGCAGGTGACAGCCGTCTGCAGGTAAAATGGAGAGAACTTTGTACCCCCACTGCTTTAGATGGGAGATCAACTGGAGGATTGAAACAGAAATACAGAGAGAAAATGCAGACCCACGCATCATTCACCTCCTACCCAAAGTGACAGCACGTTCCCACACAGATAGATATCCAAATTGCTGAACTGATACATTAATTGGTTCTCTCATTCTTCCTGCACATTAAACGTGAAGTCGGCCATGCCCCCTGCACAGCAGGTCAGTAGACTCAGCAATGATCTGTGTTATAATAATCCTAAAGCCAGGCGACCCCACCCCCGCTATCTACGGTGGAAGCTTACAAAGGATCATTATAGAAGACATTCATAGAAATAAGGCTTTATTTAAATAGCTATTTTTTTTCTAATCCTATCAGGTGCAAGTGGTCTTCTTATTTCAGTTAACAAATGAACAGCAAATCGAAGTCAGGCCATCCAGTTCCACTGCGCATGTCACATCACGCATGCACCAAGATGGTTGGCAAAGTAGCAAGTATTCATACCCCTGCTAGCCAATATCACTGAGCAACTCTTTGCTCTGGTCACATTTTCTAATAAAATTGAGGGTAATGACAGATTTCCCATCACTTTGATAAGCAGCCAAACACAACTTGTGTTCATACTATTTATCATAGAAAACTTATGCTTGGAAAAAAAAAAAAAATATTAACACTCTAGCCATCAAACACACACTAAACAGCATTCACCCATACAATCCCAGTTGGGAGGCGGTCGTTATATCGACATACATTGGGTCAACAATGTCACTAGGTCGACATGCGTTTTTCACATTTTTTCATACTCAATCCACGTGGACTACAATTGGGAACGATAACCTGTGCCGAACGCAGTGGTAGTGGAGCAAGGCACATTGCCCGAAGAATGGCGAGCGAAGAGAGCCATGCGAGGGGAAGCGGTGCACTAATTGGGGTTCCCCCTCACTTTACAAAGAAAACGACACCAAAAACAGTAAAAAAAAAAAAAAAAAAAAGCGAACAAACTTCATGTTGACCTTTTTCTATGTCGACCCAATGCCCATGTCGATCTAATGAGGCACACCCATCCCAGTTTGTAGAGTTTTACATCAACGCAACAGGTTATAATGCACTTTTCCTGAAAGGTTTTTACCATAGGCAAGAAACATTACTGCATTTGGCTTTGGGGTTCTATATAAACTAATTAAAGGGGCCTCTCATGCCTGCAGAAATACTGCACAAAAGGCTGGTACCAAATGGTGCACATAGCACACTCCTTTATACAGGGAGTTTAAAAGGTCCCTCTGCAGTGAGCACCGTCTCAGGCAGCAGATCAGCCATGCAAGGTCAGAGAGGGACAATATTTTCAACACTTAATATACAGTAATGTAACAAAGTATCGGATATGGTATCCGGTCTCTAGGTAGACAGTCATTAGGTCAACATGTGCTTTTCAAAAAGGTCTTCATTTTCTTTTTCATACTTTAAGATCCACATGGACTACAATTGGAAACTGTAACCTGCACCGTGCGCAGCGGCAGCGGAGCAAGGCACCTTGCCCAAAGCATGGCGAGCGAACACGGTGCACTAATTGGGGTTCCCCGTCACACCAATTTATTTTTTTAAACTCATGTCGTCCTATTTTGGGTGTTGACTCTATGAACCACACCCATCTTCTATTATGTTGTCATATTAGCACACATTCTCTGCATGGAGACTTTCTGTCACTGTGGAGGGATTTTCTGAACTCCCTGTATAACATACCAAATGCAAAATTAATTTTCAAATTTAATAGAATATAAAATTTTATCTTTTGAATTTATAAATGAATAGGCTGCATTCACTTTTTCAACCCAAAAAATGGCTGCTTATATCCTGTAGGTGATGAGAACGCCAAAGGAAATACACACCTATACCCCTTTCATACTGCCAATGCCGGATCCCACCCGGGAATTAGAAACGGGTACTTCCCGGGTGGGATCTGACATTGGAGACTGTCCTACCTCTTCTGCTGGCTTCCAGACTTGGTATATTGCGGGGTCGGGTGCTATAGCGGCGGGGGACGGAGCCGGCAGCGGAGGTGGAGGCGGCGCTGGGAGACGAGCTCATCTCAGCGCCGCCTCTCCCTATCTTGTAAATGGGTTCTGGATCGTCACGACCCGTGAATCCGTTTACAGAGCAACTGACCCGGTATTCAACCCGGGAATAACACTGCTTATAACCCGGATTGAATTACCGGGTCAGGCGACCCAGGAAATCAGACACGGCGCTTTCACATCGCACACTGACCCGTGTCAACCCGGCAATATGCCAAATTGATACCGGGTTATTTGTGCGGTGTGAAAGGGGTACTAGAGAGTTTACCTTACATAGAACAGCTTTGTTTTTACTACTAGAGAGTTTATCAGCTATGCTTGGCTCTGTGTACATTAGTCATGCTTGAATTGGATACATAGAGTCAGGGCTTGTCATGAGAGTGTGCAGAGATAGCCTCAAGGAGAGCCCACACAAGGTTGTATTAATCTGCTCCTTTGTTTTCCAGTTCACTCCCTTCTAGAAATCAAGGTTACACAGAGGCTGGTACATACAGGGACAAAGTTATTTAACACAAATCAGTTTATCTTCTTTCTAGAATACCAAAGGGGTTATAGTCTTACATGTGTGTAGTGTTTAGACATATATACTTGGAGGTTACATTATTGACAAAAAAAATAAAAAATACTGCAACACTAAAAAGGTTTTCAGAGTCTCAAATTGTTTGTTAGTATTGTGCTTGCTTCCCATCTGCATTACATATTTAGAAGGAGAATGAATAATAAAAGGTGTTCTATTGTGTATAAAGGTTATAATAATATATTGCAACATAGATAAACAGATTATGTAGGGCACATGACAAACAGAAACCATTATACACAGCAACCACTGCTTGAGAAAGAGCAGGCAGCAGATTAGGAAAACCATACGCAAAAAAAAAATATAAGACTTCTGAAGATATTAAGCTAATAAATTATGTCCAATATAAAAGCATGGAACCAAGAGACATGCCAGAAAAGCCCCTAGTACCTATTCATCTAGTACCTTGCTTACAGTTTCCTTAAGTTGTATATAATATTCATTAATTTCTCATTAGCAAGTGCAGTCTCTCAGCCACAGATCTAGTAAAACACGAACTATGGTGACCTACCAGAGCTATCTGTGGCAGCCAGAACACACTTGCATAGTGCATTCTGGTATCATCGATTTAAATGAGCAAGTTTGAATGTTATTAGATTTGTACTCTTTAGTGATGTGATGAGCAACAGGTAGCTTTCTGGGATTCATGCGGCCCTCAAAGTCTTCACTTAACACCCTTGGCCCCTTCTTATTTCTTGGCACATTTGTTAACAGAAAAGTTCTAAACAAGCTATATATTACAATAGAAAGGGGAATCTCATTGTTTAAAGTGTATTAATTTCAGTTAAATAAAAGGACTACACAATGCAGCCCCAAGTGTATCAAGTTGCCTGTCACCACTATAGGGCAATGGCACACTTCCCACTATAAAATATTTCAGTTACCTGTGCAAGTGGTCATGAGATCGTCAGTGATTTCCAGTATCATTAGAGGATAAATACGGATATACTATAAATGCTTTTACATACACAGCTACTCCTATTATATTTAACCAAAATCCATCAGGTTGTGAATAGGTTAATACACTGCAGATCTAGGCTTAATCCATTCCATACACAAATAACACCGGAAAGAACAAGCTGCTACTGTATGTTTGCAGCACCATAGACAGTGTCTGCAGAACATAACCAGATTTCATTTGCATATAATAGAATACAGAAAAGAAAAGCAACAGTTAAAATACAGTTTTAGTATATCATTAAAGCAATTAATGATTGTATGCAAATAGTGATATGCCCAATCAACAGGCATTAGCCATCTTATATTTTGAAGCATCAGCTGGGCCTATGAACAGAGCAACAGGTACCTCCCCCTAATGCTTCTCTGCAATTATGCGCAGATCTCAGCATTGCCCTTCTGTGACAAGGGTTTGAGGTAATTGAAACTAAAATTAAATTTTCCACTTGTAGATTGCTATTGACACCTTACTACAAGAATCAAATATTAACACAGACTTCAAACAAAATAATTCTACTGTATGATGATATGTTATTGTGATAGGATGCTAGAATGTTTTTCCTATTGTCTAAATTTGGACAGTAAAACAATAACGATGTTTGTAATTAATAAAATACTACGAGAGTTAGCTATCTATGCTTAGCATAAACAAAGGCGAGATTGCATCTTCAGAAACAGCCAATTACAATAATGCTATATATTACTGAGTATCACTAGTACATTTAAAAATACAAAAAAAAAATATATATATATAAAATGTAAAGAGGAGTAGGGCTTAATGAAAACAGAAGTGTCAGCCACGTAGAACACAATAAGTCAGTGGTACAGTGCTGGTCTCTGCAGGAGACCTATGTGTTGCGCATGCAACTTTACCAGCATTTTAGATCTCACATCCAAGTTGACAGGATTCTGCCATACACAGTAACCAGAGGATACATAAAAGCACATCTTCCAAAGTGAGAAAGTCAGACCGGCAGCCACTGCATGGGTCACTCCGGAGATTACTCAGCACCAGGACCCTGGACAGCACTAGGTGACCCGAGAGTAAGGGGGGGATCCAGCCTACACCTCCACAGCAGTGACCCGCACACATCCACGCGTACATGTCACACAGACCCGGGAACAACAAGTGTCACCGAGCAGCAGCAGTAACACCGGGCCCGCAACGTGCTTCCTCAGGCTCCAGCGCCCCTCACCCAGCGCTGCCCCGACCTGAGGTGGAGCTGCAGGTGTCGCCGCGGCCTCACCTTGTACACATTCTCGGTCAGCCGGTGCACCTCCTCCGAGCGGGACATCTTGCTGCCATACACCGCGCCCCGCACTCCAAGCGCTGGCTACAGAGGCTGCTACACTCTCCCCTGCCGTGTAGGCGCTTATATACCGGGAGGGCTGCATCCTCCCCGCCCCGGACTGCCTCGGTACCGCCCACTCCCCGCCTCATGCTCTGTCAGGACGCAGCCTCGTCTCCTATATGTAGCCGCCCCTTGGGTTACCTAGCCACAGCCCTGGACGCTGAGGGGCACGGCGGTGATTGTGCTGTGCGGCCGGGCATTAGCGTTCTCCGGGGACTCTGTGCACGGTGAGGGCAGTGTATTGGTGTCCGGGAACGCGGTGCAAGGAGAGGGCCCGGGTAGGGTTTCCAGACCTTTTCCGTTTCAGATACCAGGATGGGGGCGTGGTCAGGGCGTGTCCAAAATTGAATTAGTGTTAACAGTATGGCAGTATAATTGTCAGATATTAAGTTATTTTCTAACCACTCTTAAGGGGCCAATGTATCACCATCCACGTCTGAGGATGCTGATGGTATGTGATAAAATTGAGCCAATCCATACTGCTATAATTACATCACTCGGATCAGCTGCAAAACTCTGGGTGGCAATGGAGTCGGTTGCCGCCACGCTCCAGACCTGTAGGGGGCACCTGGCTCCTCCACTGTACCCCGTCCCCACCATCATAGGCACACAGGGTGTACTTGATGTGCACAGGCACACCCTAATGTGAAGAGCCCCAGCAGCCGTTGGCAGGGGCGGATCCAGAAGAAACTGAAAGGGGGGCACCATGATAGGGGAACGGTAATAATTATATTTACATGCACCTAAGGCAAGTGTGCTCCCAGATAAGGGGTGTGGTATCACAGGGGGCGTGGCCTCACATAATACGCCATCAGGTAATGATTGGCTGTAGGAGCGCATCCTGGTTTATTGCCAATGTTTCACCTTGATAAAAAGGCTGACTGGGCCTTGAAATGTTGGTCACCTGTTCCATTAGTTATGGGAGCCTGGAAGGCACCCCAGCAAAATATAATTATTAAAGTTTTTAGTTGGTGGTGGCAGGTGCAGCATACCTTGTTTTGGGCACTGCAGTGAGACTCAGACTGCAGGACATGAACTGTCCATCTTTGATTAGCAGAAGCAGCCAGCTGGATCTCCACCAAGCAGCATAAGACATGTGCAGGACAGCCCTGTCACAGCCCTGCCTCCCACCTTGCCAGGGCTGCCTGGAGCTCGGCGCCAGGTTTACTGTATGTCATAGGGTTGGCCAGTGATCATCAATGATTTGAAATCACTCATGACCAATGTCGATGGTTCAGTATTACCATTTTTTTTCCAACCTCGAAGTGCCAGGGCATGTAGCTTAGCCCCACCCCCTGACACCCAACAAGCCCCACCCCTGGGCTCTGATTGGCTCACAGTTAATTTACAGTAATGCAGGGGTGACCATTGATGGGTAAAGCCATCAATGGTTCCCTTACAGATGGTTTTACACCATCAAGGTTATCCATCAGTTGTACCATCAATGGATAACCCACCGATGGCCGTCCCTAGTACATCAAGGCCACGCACGCTCCCTGTACTATCTGATCTTGCCAAGAATAAACAGTGCCTTCCCTTACTGACTGACCGCCAGCTTACTGGCTGACAGGTGAGTACAGCTACCAGTGAAGAAGGTGGGGAGGGGTGCTGAGAGACAAGGGGCTGGGCTGACAGGCACAAAGTGAAGGAGCGAGGCTGAGAGACACAGAGTGAAGGGGAGGGCAGGTTGAGAGATACAGAGTAAAGGAAAGGGGCAGGCTGAGAGACACAGAGATGGGAGGACGCGAGGCATAGAGTGAAGGGTGGGAGGCTGAGAGACATAGAGTGAAGGGTGGGTGGCTCAGAGGCAAGGTGAAGGGTGGAGGCTGAGAGGCACAGAGTGAAGGGGAGGGGGCCACTGAGAGACACAGTGAAGGGGGGAGGCTGAGAGACACAGTGAAGGGTGGTAGGACGAGAGGTACAATAAAGGGAGCAGGCTGAGAGATACAAAGTGATGGGTGGTAGGCTGAGAGGCACAAAGTGAAGGGGGGGGGGGGGGCAGAGAGTAACAGAGTGAAGCGGGGAAGACTGAGACACAGAATTGTGCCAGGTAGCCCCTTATACAATTGCACCAGATAGCCCCTTATAGCATTGCACCAGGTGAGAAAGAGTGTGTGTGTGTGTGTGTGTGTGTGTGTGTGTGTGTGTGTGTGTGTGTGTGTGTGTGTGTGTGTGTGTGTGTGTGTGTCACTCACCACCATCCGCGCTGGCTCCTGTCCTACGGGTCCCGACTCTCTTCCAACGATAAGGGAGTACCTGTGGCCAGCCGAAAGCTGGCGGATGGGGGGGGCAGGGGCGGGGGGATACGAGCAGCGGGAGGGATGCGAGCAACAGAAATTGCGCTGGTGGGGTGATTCACTCTGTCTGGTCGGCGACTATCCGATCACAAACCTCTGCAAATTCCCAGTGGAACGATCAGGTCTGAATTAGGCCTCATATTGGTTATAGATTCGGCAATATGATTTCAAGAGAGACTGAGTGTGAGTCAATGGTAACACCGCGGCAATGAGATTGGTATACTGAGGAAATTGTGGTGGTGGTGTTGATGAGAGATGATAAGCACTGTTATGGACAAATAGATTTCAGAGCCACACGTAATTATGAGATTTAGTTGAACAACTTTTTACTACTGCAATAAAATCCCTAAAATCTCTTACAACGCATTTCTTACACAGAGTATGAACAAATGTGCTGTTGTGAAGGAGATGGGGTGTAATATGGTATGCCAGCATACCGGCGCGGTGATCCCGACTGCCGGCATACCGACAGCTGGGCAAGCGCAAATGAGCCCCTTGCGGGATCAATGCGCTCGCCGTGCTATTATTATCCCTCCAGGGGGGTCGTGGACCCCCAAAAGGGAGAATAGTTGTCGGTATGCCGGGTGTCGCGATTCCGGCGCCGGGATCCCAACACCCAGCATACTGAATACCACCCAATGGGATGCATGGTATCAGAAATGTATTGGAAATGTAATGGGCAGTTAGTGGGAGGAGTCTTAGCGAACACATGGAGATTGCCCATCATGTGGACGTGTTATGGGAACGTCAGAGGGTGTTGATGAAAGTGGTTGCGTACATAGACGCTCATTCGCTGATATAGTAGGCCATACTTGGACGGAGACACTGCACCTGCCGTAGGCCTGGTGCAAGTTAAATGGTGCAATTGATGATGCGTCTAAATGCGCACCAATTGGTATTTCAGAGTCTACGGATGCTCACAGTGTACACAAATCAAGGACTTTGTAGTGGCATTTGCATAAAGTTGCATGTAGGAGACTGCTAATAGACGCACCCACTTCTGCATCCGCCTCTGGGACAGCTTGATGAATGGTGTAACTTTTGAAGTAGATGACAAAGTCAATTGGCTGTGAAGGCTGCCACCCGTGCAGACTCGAGAGAGTTTGTGAGTTGCTCCCTTTATTTTGAGGTTTTCCAAAGAAAAAATACATTTCCAGTTAAGATTCCAATCCCACTCCTGTTCAAATAGGAAATGACATCACAGCTACAAGCATTTGCCTAGGCTGAGCTCACTTTCTACGGAAATTAAGGCACCATCTCCAACTTGCACGCTTATACTTTATTCACCCATACAACAAAGCAAACCCCACATTCACAGACTTAAACCAATAAGTATATTATGACTGACAATGCATGAGATTGTTCTCACTAAAGCATCGGAGATTGTAAGCCATAAAGTCTCATAGCCCCTTGATTATATAGGTTTAAAAAAAAATCTGAAGACTTTTAAAAACATATATTATAGCAGAATACTGAAGTGGTATTGGGGACAAAGCGGTGATTAGGGGTATAGAAGGATGGGTTTACATTAGAAAAGTGAAGTAGGTTTGCCTGGCATTTGCTCCACTGGTAATAATTGCCAGGAGAATAATAATAATAATAATAATAATAATACATTTATTTATATAGCTCTCTTTCTCTAACAGGACTCAAGGTGCTTTACAGTCATCAAAAACAATGCACATAGGGCCTAATTCAGTAAGGATTGCAAATTCTGCTACGTAGCAGAATTTGCAATCCTTGTGACCACATGGTGGGGGCCGCCCATTGCAGGGCAAGTCCGCCCAGCATGCTGATCTCCCCCCCCCCCCCACACCGTTGACCAAGCAGAAATTGCAATCGCACCGAGTGTAGAAAGCTAGCAGGGGTGTTGCATAGAACAAAAGGCACTACCCAGGCGTGAAAGCTGTCTTCCATTTGTCAACCAGTCAGATTTGAATTAGATTATATTTTGGCTGTTTACAGGCATTCCTATAGCTGTGGAATGATTTTGGATTATGGTCTGATTTAAGGCTCAATAATTGATGCAGGGCCTTAAGGTACCATCTATTTTCTTTTTTAATAAATATGATGAGGCACCAGCAAGAGATTGAACTCTTGATTAATATTTTTTTTTTTTTCAAATAGCAGTCCAGTTGTTCTTTTAATAATTAAAGTTTTAGTTCATATAAATTATTAATTCTGTCAAAGAGGATATGTGACCCAGGCAAGATCTCATAGAACAGTCATACAGTGCATCTGGAAAGTGTAAATTTGCAAAAATCTCAAAAAAACTTTTTTCACGTTGTCAGTGTGGGGTATTATGGGGGTCATTCCGAGTTGATCGCTAGCTGCATTTGTTCGCAGCGCAGCGATCAGGCAAAAAAAGTCAGTTCTGCGCACACATATGCGGCGCAATGCGCACGCGCGACGTACGGGCACAACGAACGATGCAGTTTTGCACAGGGTCTAGCGATGCATTTCAGTCGCACTGGTTGCCGCAGAGTGATTGACATGAAGTGAGCGTTTCTGGGTGGCAACTGACTGTTTTCAGAGAGTGTTCAGAAAAACACAGGCGTGGTAGGGAAAACGCAGGCGTGGCTGGGCGAATTCTGGGCGGGTGTGTAACGTCAAATCCGGAACTGAATAGTTTGAAATGATCGCAAGCGCTGAGTAGGTTTTGAGCTACTCTGAAACTACACCAAAAAAATTTGCACGCGCTCTGCGATACAACCATTCGCACTTCTGCTAAGCTAAAATACACTCCCAGTGGGCGGCAGCATAGCGTTTGGGGTTCACTACGGCTGGCCGGCGGTCGGGCTCCCGGCGACCAGCATCCCGGCGCCGGGAGCCCGACCGCCGGCTTACCGACAGCTTGGCGAGCGCAAATGAGCCCCTTGCGGGCTCGCTGCGCTCGCCACGCTACGGGCACGGTGGCGCGCTACGCGCGCCACACTATTTTATTCTCCCTCTATGGGGGTCGTGGACCCCCACGAGGGAAAATAATTGTCGGTATTCCGGCTGTCGGGCTCCCGGCGCCGGTATACTGAGCGCCGGGCGCCCGACCGCCGGCAAACAGAAGACCACCCTAGCGTTTGCACGGCTGCTAAAAACTGCTAGCGAGCGAACAACTCGGAATGACTCCCAATGTGTAGAATTTTGAGGGGGAAAATTAATTTATTCCATTTTTGAGTAAGGCTGTAACATAACAAAATGTGGAAAAAGTGAAGCGCTGTGAATACTTTCCGGATGCACTGTAAATATTATGTAAGATTTCCAACTGGAGACAAACATACATGTAGCCAGTGAGTAGCATATCTGTCATTTGTTCACAGCAAGGATATGTAAGGGCCTTGCAGTTTAGTATTTGGACTGGTTTCATAATTAGATGCAGGGGCAAATGCAGGATTTCTAAAGGGGGGGGGGGTCCGAATGCAATCCACAATCTCCCGCTCTTCGTAACATTGAAGTCTGGGGGGAAGGGTAGAAAAACCTAGTACCGACCCCGGACATTAATGTGCACATTGGACTTTTTATACACTGGACACTAAGGAAAACAGTATTTATATTTAGCATTATAGATGATTTATAGTATAGGCTGTATCAAACATATTTAACTAATATAAATAAAATAAGTGGTCAGGAAAAGGTTACACATCCTATAATAAATAAATAAATACAAAAACATAATAGAGCCGGTAGAGTCAGAACTGCAATTTCTAAAGGTGGGTACACACCAGTAGATATATCTGCAGATCAATTGATCTGCAGATATATCTATGGACGGATCGAGCAGTGTGTTCAGCATACACACTGCTCGATCCGTCAGGGACTGACGTCATGAACTGGGCGGGCGTGTACACACGCCCGCCCAGTTCAGCTGTCAATCATCGCCGGCTGCCGCAGCATGTTTACGGGCGGTCGGCCGACCGCTCCGTACACACACAGCGACGCGCCAATATATCGGTAGATATATTGGCCGTCGGCTGTGCTGCGGGGCCGACGCGATACGTCTGTGAACGACGGAGTTCACAGACGTATCGGCCGTACACACTGGCCGACGGTCCCGCGATATATCGGCCGTTCAAGAGAACGGCCGATATATCGACCAGTGTGTACGGGCCTTAAGAACACCTTCTCCCACCTCATGGTAAGGCATCTGTCTCTTCTTCCTGACAGCTACTCTCTGGTCCAGTGCACTAACTGAGGGCTCAGATCTACACACACAGCAGACTTGGTAGGATAAGCTGCTACCACTGGACATGTGCAGTAGCTCTGCTCTGTCCCATAAATTGCATGTGATGGCAATTCTAGTAATCGTATTATATACTATCGCTATTGACATAATTTGAGTCACTGGCCAAGAGGAGGGGGGTTTCCAGGGAACCGGAAACCCCCATCCACTTTTCCCCTGTTGTTTCCTTTCCCACACCCATGTTGTGGTCACAGCGTATTTCACACCTTCTCATAGCTTTGTATCATGGTGTCCAACAGTTTTGTTTCTTTTCGACAGTCCATTTTTATTGCAGAAAGAGTGGAAATGACCTTGATGACTTGCAACGTGGCCTAAGCTGTCCTGAATGCATACCTCCCAATTTATCCGATTTTCCTGGGACAATCCCGTTGTTTTGGGACTGTCCCGCTGTCCCATCTGCGGGTCGCAGTGTCCCGTGGTGGGGGTCAGTTAGGAGGCTCCTGGTGAATAGACACTGTGCGCATGCGCACAGCGTCTATTCACAGGTGACAGAGGGAGAGGAGGCTTGCCAGCAGCTCACAGAGCGCTGGGCATGCCCAATCAGGTGATGGTAAAAGGGGCGTGGTTCGTGGTCACTGCTCTGCCGCGAGGACATGCACCCTTTCTCATAGGCAACGCCCCCTTTTCGCACACAAGGTACCGCTTTGTCCTGTTAAAAAGTTGGGAGGTATGAGAAAGTTCTCACATTCGTTATCACATTCAGCTCACTCATATCATGCTGTAGTATTCTGGATTTGCTCTTTACATTCATGGAACTATTATTCTTCCATTGTCCACAACGGATATGGTAACCTTCAAATCCAGTGCATAAATCACATTGATAACTATAGTAGACTGTTATAGTAATTATTATTAATATTATTATTATTAACACTAAAGTAGAAACCACAAAAATAGACTTTGAAATAAAATTATAATAAATGTCCTATATTTTGCATCAGCTTTCCAACCATAGGACCACCAACTAGAGATGAGCGGGTTCGGTTCCTCGGAATCCGAACCCGCCCGAACTTCAGTTTTTTTTACACGGGTCCGAGCGACTCGGATCTTCCCGCCTTGCTCGGTTAACCCGAGCGCGCCCGAACGTCATCATCACGCTGTCGGATTCTCGCGAGGCTCGGATTCTATCGCGAGACTCGGATTCTATATAAGGAGCCGCGCGTCGCCGCCATTTTCACACGTGCATTGAGATTCATAGGGAGAGGACGTGGCTGGCGTCCTCTCCGTTTATAGAGATTCGAGAAGAGAGTGAGACAGAGAGAGACACAGTAGTAATTTTGGGGAGCATTAGGAGGAGTACTACTACTACTAGTACTTGCTGAAGTGATAGAGATAGTGTGACTGTATTATCTGACTTGTGGGGGAGACACTGACAGTGGGGAGCAGTTAGAGTCTGAGAGCAGGACTCAGGACTCAGGAGTACATATAACGTACAGTGCACACTTTTGCTGCCAGAGTGCCACACTGCCATTGTTTGTGACCACACTGACCACCAGTATAATATATATTGTGATTGTCTGCTTAGGACTCAGGAGTACTACTTGCAAGTTGCTGATAGTGTGACCAGTGACCTGACCACCAGTTTAATAATCACCACCAGTTTATGAGTTTAATATATATATATATATATATATATATATATATAATTGTATAGAATATATATATAATATTGTATACCACCTAGCACCTACCCGTGTTTTTTTTTTTTTTTTTTTTTTCTTTATACATACTACTATAGTAGCTTACTGTAGCAGTCTGCGGTGCTGCTGAGCTGACAGTGTCCAGCAGGTCCGTCATCAGTCATTACATAATAAATATATATACCTGTCCGGCTGCAGTACTAGTGATATTATATAATTATATATATATATATATATATATTGATTTCATCTCATTATCATCCAGTCTATATTATCAGCAGACACAGTACGTTAGTCCACGGCTGTAGCTACCTCTGTGTCGGCACTCGGCAGTCCATCCATAATTGTATACCACCTACCCGTGTTTTTTTTTTTTTATTTCTTCTTTATACATACTACTATAGTAGCTTACTGTAGCAGTCTGCGGTGCTGCTGAGCTGACAGTGTCCAGCAGGTCCGTCATCAGTCATTACATAATAAATATATATATACCTGTCCGGCTGCAGTACTAGTGATATTATATATACATATATATTGATTTCATCTCATTATCATCCAGTCTATATTATCAGCAGACACAGTACGTTAGTCCACGGCTGTAGCTACCTCTGTGTCGGCACTCGGCAGTCCATCCATAATTGTATACCACCTACCCGTGGTTTTTTCTTTTTCTTTCTTCTTTATACATACTACTATAGTAGCTTACTGTAGCAGTCTGCGGTGCTGCTGAGCTGACAGTGTCCAGCAGGTCCGTCATCAGTCATTACATAATAAATATATATACCTGTCCGGCTGCAGTACTAGTGATATTATATATACATATATATTGATTTCATCTCATTATCATCCAGTCTATATTATCAGCAGACACAGTACGGTAGTCCACGGCTGTAGCTACCTCTGTGTCGGCACTCGGCAGTCCATCCATAATTGTATACCACCTACCCGTGGTTTTTTTTTTTCTTTCTTCTTTATACATACTACTATAGTAGCTTACTGTAGCAGTCTGCGGTGCTGCTGAGCTGACAGTGTCCAGCAGGTCCGTCATCAGTCATTACATAATAAATATATATACTTGTCCGGCTGCAGTACTAGTGATATTATATATACATATATATTGATTTCATCTCATTATCATCCAGTCTATATTATCAGCAGACACAGTACGGTAGTCCACGGCTGTAGCTACCTCTGTGTCGGCACTCGGCAGTCCATCCATAATTGTATACCACCTACCCGTGGTTTTTTTTTTTCTTTCTTCTTTATACATACTACTATAGTAGCTTACTGTAGCAGTCTGCGGTGCTGCTGAGCTGACAGTGTCCAGCAGGTCCGTCATCAGTCATTACATAATAAATATATATACCTGTCCGGCTGCAGTACTAGTGATATTATATATACATATATATTGATTTCATCTCATTATCATCCAGTCTATATTATCAGCAGACACAGTACGGTAGTCCACGGCTGTAGCTACCTCTGTGTCGGCACTCGGCAGTCCATCCATAATTGTATACCACCTACCCGTGGTTTTTTTTTTCTTTCTTCTTTATACATACTACTATAGTAGCTTACTGTAGCAGTCTGCGGTGCTGCTGAGCTGACAGTGTCCAGCAGGTCCGTCATCAGTCATTACATAATAAATATATATACCTGTCCGGCTGCAGTACTAGTGATATTATATATACATATATATTGATTTCATCTCATTATCATCCAGTCTATATTAGCAGCAGACACAGTACGGTAGTCCACGGCTGTAGCTACCTCTGTGTCGGCACTCGGCAGTCCATCCATAATTGTATACCACCTACCCGTGGTTTTTTTTTTCTTTCTTCTTTATACATACTACTATAGTAGCTTACTGTAGCAGTCTGCGGTGCTGCTGAGCTGACAGTGTCCAGCAGGTCCGTCATCAGTCATTACATAATAAATATATATACCTGTCCGGCTGCAGTACTAGTGATATTATATATACATATATATTGATTTCATCTCATTATCATCCAGTCTATATTATCAGCAGACACAGTACGTTAGTCCACGGCTGTAGCTACCTCTGTGTCGGCACTCGGCAGTCCATCCATAATTGTATACCACCTACCCGTGGTTTTTTTTTTCTTTCTTCTTTATACATACTACTATAGTAGCTTACTGTAGCAGTCTGCCGTGCTGCTGAGCTGACAGTGTCCAGCAGGTCCGTCATCAGTCATTACATAATAAATATATATACCTGTCCGGCTGCAGTACTAGTGATATTATATATACATATATATTGATTTCATCTCATTATCATCCAGTCTATATTAGCAGCAGACACAGTACGGTAGTCCACGGCTGTAGCTACCTCTGTGTCGGCACTCGGCAGTCCATCCATAATTGTATACCACCTACCCGTGGTTTTTTTTTTCTTTCTTCTTTATACATACTACTATAGTAGCTTACTGTAGCAGTCTGCGGTGCTGCTGAGCTGACAGTGTCCAGCAGGTCCGTCATCAGTCATTACATAATAAATATATATACCTGTCCGGCTGCAGTACTAGTGATATTATATATACATATATATTGATTTCATCTCATTATCATCCAGTCTATATTATCAGCAGACACAGTACGGTAGTCCACGGCTGTAGCTACCTCTGTGTCGGCACTCGGCAGTCCATCCATAATTGTATACCACCTACCCGTGTTTTTTTTTTTTCTTTCTTCTTTATACATACTACTATAGTAGCTTACTGTAGCAGTCTGCGGTGCTGCTGAGCTGACAGTGTCCAGCAGGTCCGTCATCAGTCATTACATAATAAATATATATACCTGTCCGGCTGCAGTACTAGTGATATATATACATATATATTGATTTCATCTCATTATCATCCAGTCTATATTAGCAGCAGACACAGTACGGTAGTCCACGGCTGTAGCTACCTCTGTGTCGGCACTCGGCAGTCCATCCATAATTGTATACCACCTACCCGTGGTTTTTTTTTATCTTTCTTCTTTATACATACTACTATAGTAGCTTACTGTAGCAGTCTGCGGTGCTGCTGAGCTGACAGTGTCCAGCAGGTCCGTCATCAGTCATTACATAATAAATATATATACCTGTCCGGCTGCAGTACTAGTGATATTATATATACATATATATTGATTTCATCTCATTATCATCCAGTCTATATTATCAGCAGACACAGTACGGTAGTCCACGGCTGTAGCTACCTCTGTGTCGGCACTCGACAGTCCATCCATAATTGTATACCACCTACCCGTGGTTTTTTTTTTTCTTTCTTCTTTATACATACTACTATAGTAGCTTACTGTAGCAGTCTGCGGTGCTGCTGAGCTGACAGTGTCCAGCAGGTCCGTCATCAGTCATTACATAATAAATATATATACCTGTCCGGCTGCAGTACTAGTGATATTATATATACATATATATTGATTTCATCTCATTATCATCCAGTCTATATTAGCAGCAGACACAGTACGGTAGTCCACGGCTGTAGCTACCTCTGTGTCGGCACTCGGCAGTCCATCCATAAGTATACTAGTATCCATCCATCTCCATTGTTTACCTGAGGTGCCTTTTAGTTGTGCCTATTAAAACATGGAGAACAAAAATGTTGAGGTTCCAAAATTTGGGAAAGATCAAGATCCACTTCCACCTCGTGCTGAAGCTGCTGCCACTAGTCATGGCCGAGACGATGAAATGCCAGCAACGTCGTCTGCCAAGGCCGATGCCCAATGTCATAGTACAGAGCATGTAAAATCCAAAACACCAAATATCAGTAAAAAAAGGACTCCAAAACCTAAAATAAAATTGTCGGAGGAGAAGCGTAAACTTGCCAATATGCCATTTACCACACGGAGTGGCAAGGAACGGCTGAGGCCCTGGCCTATGTTCATGGCTAGTGGTTCAGCTTCACATGAGGATGGAAGCACTCAGCCTCTCGCTAGAAAAATGAAAAGACTCAAGATGGCAAAAGCAGTAGCACCGCAAAGAACTGTGCGTTCTTCGAAATCCCAAATCCACAAGGAGAGTCCGACTCCAATTGTGTCGGTTGCGATGCCTGACCTTCCCAACACTGGACGTGAAGAGCATGCACCTTCCACCATTTGCACGCCCCCTGCAAGTGCTGGAAGGAGCACCCGCAGTCCAGTTCCTGATAGTCAGATTGAAGATGTCAGTGTTGAAGTACACCAGGATGAGGAGGATATGGGTGTTGCTGGCGCTGGGGAGGAAATTGACCAGGAGGATTCTGATGGTGAGGTGGTTTGTTTAAGTCAGGCACCCGGGGAGACACCTGTTGTCCGTGGGAGGAATATGGCCATTGACATGCCTGGTAAAAATACCAAAAAAATCAGCTCTTCGGTGTGGAAGTATTTCAACAGAAATGCGGACAACAGGTGTCAAGCCGTGTGTTGCCTTTGTGAAGCTGTAATAAGTAGGGGTAAGGACGTTAACCACCTCGGAACATCCTCCCTTATACGTCACCTGCAGCGCATTCATAATAAGTCAGTGACAAGTTCAAAAACTTTGGGTGACAGCGGAAGCAGTCCACTGACCAGTAAATCCCTTCCTCTTGTAACCAAGCTCACGCAAACCACCCCACCAACTCCCTCAGTGTCAATTTCCTCCTTACCCAGGAATGCCAATAGTCCTGCAGGCCATGTCACTGGCAATTCTGACGAGTCCTCTCCTGCCTGGGATTCCTCCGATGCATCCTTGAGTGTAATGCCTACTGCTGCTGGCGCTGCTGTTGTTGCTGCTGGGAGTCGATCGTCATCCCAGAGGGGAAGTCGTAAGCCCACTTGTACTACTTCCAGTAAGCAATTGACTGTCCAACAGTCCTTTGCGAGGAAGATGAAATATCACAGCAGTCATCCAAAGCGGATAACTGAGGCCTTGACAACTATGTTGGTGTTAGACGTGCGTCCGGTATCCGCCGTTAGTTCACAGGGAACTAGACAATTTCTTGAGGTAGTGTGCCCCCGTTACCAAATACCATCTAGGTTCCACTTCTCTAGGCAGGCGATACCGAGAATGTACACGGACGTCAGAAAAAGACTCACCAGTGTCCTAAAAAATGCAGTTGTACCCAATGTCCACTTAACCACGGACATGTGGACAAGTGGAGCAGGGCAGGGTCAGGACTATATGACTGTGACAGCCCACTGGGTAGATGTATGGACTCCCGCCGCAAGAACAGCAGCGGCGGCACCAGTAGCAGCATCTCGCAAACGCCATGTCACGATCCGGGTATCTGGACGCCATTTCTTACCTATCAGATGCCTTCTAAGGCTGGCTCAGCGCTCCAGGACCGGATCCCATCTGTCATCCTGATGTGCACATTCCCGCATCCTCTCCTGTCTCTCTGGACGCAGTCACAGTAACGCCTTATACATCTGGCATGGCGTCTCCCGCGGCCTCCGCCGCCGTCCCTGAGCTTCTGCATTCAGAGTGGCGATTACGTCAGCCGCGGCCTCCGCTGTGTCCGCGTGGTCGGATGTGCATCTGTCAGCCTGACGTCTCCTGTCTCCGGTGGCCGGCGCCGCCATTACTGTTTTCCAGACCACATGGATTACAATCCAAACTTCCCTCCAAGTGTCTGCATGGGCGCAGCCATCTTGGATTCTGTCAGCTGATCTTTCCTACCAATCCGTTGTCAGTATTATTAATTTGCATAATTGCCTAGCCAATGCCTTCCTTGCTGCAGGTATAAATAGGTTGTGCCTGAGCAAGGAAGGCGTCAGTGCTTTGGTTGTCAAACCTAGTTCCAGTTTGTCTCTTTACTGTGATTGTCTTCCAGGTTCCAGCTCCTGTCTCCAGACTTCTGCTATAGAGACCAGCACCAGCATTCCATCTGCGGTGTAGCCTGACTCTCCGTTCCATTCTGGACTCACCTGTTTCCAGCTACAACATCACCTGCTTCCAGCTCAGCTTCCAGCAGTGTACAGCTTCTCTTAAAGGGCCGGTGTCCTTTCTGCAGTTTACCACTCTCCACCGGTATTATTATTTCTCCGCTCTCAAATTCTACATTTCATCTATATTGCATCGCTCTCAAGCTTTATTTATTATTTAACTGGTTCCAGCCAGTATCCACTCCGTGCCAACACCTGTCTGGTTCTAACCAGTACCCACAGCAGCATTTTATCTACAGCAGTCCAGCTTTCCCTGGAACACCAGCTGGTACGACCCTGGGCTTTCTTCATTGCTACAGTTGAGCCTGGTAAGGACTTTCCAACTTGCAGATAATAAGAACTGTCTCATACCACCAGAGCTCTGTGGCCCCTGCCACCCTGTAGTACCCAGGAACTGTATTATTATTTCTCTACTGATTTTTATGTTACTTTTTACTGCTACTGTGATGCATGGAGTTTGTCATAAATAAATATCATTGACTTTTACTCAAGTTGTCGTGGTCACGCCTTCGGGCGGTTTCTCTTCATGTTACTTACATGTCCAGGGGTCTGATACAACCTCCCAGGTTCCGGTACATCTCAGCCCCTACAACTGAGGCTGCCTTCCGTCAGCTCAGGCCCTCAGTTGTGACAGTAAGCACTGACCTAATTAATCCATCCGGAGACCAGGATCAAGCGGCCAGGCCGATGCAAGAACTGGCAGCCCGACTAGAACATCAGGAGGCTGCACAGGGCCACATCATCCGCTGTCTCCAGGATCTCTCTATTCGGCTGGATGGGATTCAGACAACTCTCCGTGGATCAGGCGCATCTGGGGCGTCAACCACAGTGACTCCAACTATAACCCCACCCACCTTACCCGTTTCTGCTCCACGTCTTCATCTTCCAACGCCAGCAAAATTTGACGGATCTCCAAGATTCTGCAGGGGATTTCTCAACCAGTGTGAGATTCAGTTTGAGCTACAACCTGGCAATTTTCCCAGTGACCGTACAAAAATTGCCTACATCATCTCACTTCTCAGTGGCTCAGCCCTTGACTGGGCATCACCGTTATGGGAGAGGTCCGACACCCTGCTATCTTCTTACACTGCATTCGTGTCAACATTCAGGCGCATCTTCGACGAGCCAGGCCGGGTAACTTCAGCTTCGTCTGAGATTCTCCGTTTACGCCAGGGATCACATACTGTAGGACAATATCTTATACAGTTCCAGATCCTGGCATCTGAACTGGCATGGAACGACGAGGCCCTGTATGCTGCATTCTGGCATGGTTTATCCGAGCGTATTAAAGATGAGTTAGCTACCAGAGACTTACCCTCCAAGTTAGATGAGCTAATCTCACTTTGTACAAAAGTTGACTTACGTTTCAGAGAGAGAGCAACTGAGCGTGGAAGATCATCTGCTCCAAAATCTTCTGCTCCTCCTCCTCGCCAACTGTCACCAACTAAAGATGAACCCATGCAAATTGGCCGTTCCCGTTTAACTCCTGCTGAGCGCCGAAGACGTCTCTCTGAGTCTCTCTGTCTGTATTGTGCAGCTCCGTCTCACACTATTAATGCCTGTCCCAAACGTCCGGGAAAACTCCAAATCCTAGCTCGCCAAGGAGAGGGCCGGCTAGGAGTAATGATCTCCTCTCCATCTCCTCAAGATTGTAATCTCCCAGTCTCGCTTCAAGTTGCTCAACGTTATCAGAACGTCATTGCCCTCCTGGATTCCGGAGCAGCTGGGAACTTTATTACCGAAGCCTATGTTAAACGGTGGTCCCTACCCACCGAGAGACTTCCTTCCTCCTTTTCCTTAACTGCCGTGGATGGCAGTAAAATTTTTGATACAGTTATTGCTCTAAGGACTCTACCAGTTCGTCTGAGAGTGGGAGTTCTTCATTCCGAACTTATTTCACTTTTAGTGATTCCAAGAGCCACACATCCTGTGGTCCTGGGCCTTCCATGGCTCCGTCTTCACAGTCCTACAATTGATTGAACGACATTACCATCAAGAACCGCTATCCTTTACCCCTGATTACTGAGCTCTTTGACAGAGTTAGCGGAGCTACCATCTTTACAAAGCTGGACCTGAGAGGTGCATACAATCTCATCCGGATTCGTGAGGGTGACGAGTGGAAGACCGCATTTAACACCCGTGACGGACATTATGAGTACCTCGTCATGCCCTTCGGATTGAGCAATGCTCCAGCTGTCTTCCAGCATTTCGTCAATGAGATTTTCAGAGACATTCTATACCGTCATGTTGTGGTCTATCTAGATGATATCCTCATTTTTGCCAACAATTTAGAGGAACATCGTTTTTGGGTAAAGGAGGTTCTGTCCCGTCTCCGTGTCAATCATCTCTATTGCAAATTAGAGAAATGCGTCTTTGAAGTCAAGTCCATTCCGTTTCTAGGGTACATTGTGTCCGGTTCCGGACTAGAGATGGATCCTGAGAAACTACAAGCAATCCAGAATTGGCCGGTACCCTTAACCCTCAAAGGGGTCCAGAGGTTCTTAGGGTTCACCAATTATTACCGAAAGTTTATACGAGACTTTTCCACCATTGTGGCGCCTATTACTGCTTTCACCAAGAAGGGTGCTAACCCGTCCAAGTGGTCTGAAGAAGCCATGCAAGCTTTTCATCTTTTAAAACAGAGGTTCATCTCTGCGCCTGTCCTGAAACAGCCTGACATCGACTCTCCTTTCATCCTAGAGGTGGATGCCTCCTCCATTGGAGTAGGAGCGGTGTTATCTCAGAGGGCTAAAGAAGGCCATTTACATCCTTGCAGTTTCTTCTCACGGAAGTTCTCCCCAGCGGAGCGCAACTATGCCATTGGCGACCAGGAGTTGCTAGCCATCAAGCTCGCTCTAGAGGAGTGGAGATATCTGTTGGAGGGAGCTTCTCATTCAATCATCATCCTTACAGACCACAAGAACCTTCTATATCTGAAAGGCGCACAATGTCTCAACCCTCGTCAGGCCAGATGGGCACTTTTCTTTTCCAGGTTCGACTTTAAACTCCAGTTCTGTCCGGGCTCTCAGAATCGCAAGGCCGATGCCCTTTCCCGCTCATGGGAGCAAGAAAATTAGTCAGAGTCTTCAGACAAGCATCCTATTATAAATCCGTTGGCATTCTCCACGGTAGGGATGGACTCTACGCCCCCATCAGGGAAAAGTTTTGTGAAGCCGACACTAAGGAAGAAGCTCATGCATTGGGCCCATGCTTCCCGTTTTGCCGGACATACAGGTATCCAAAAAACCCTGGAGTTTATCTCTAGGTCCTATTGGTGGCCAACTCTGAAAAAGGACGTTTTGGAGTTTATTGCATCTTGCCCAAAGTGTGCTCAACATAAAGTATCCCGCCAGTCGCCTGCGGGGCAACTGGTTCCACTATCTGTTCCCCGTCGACCATGGACCCATTTGTCGATGGATTTTATTACAGATTTGCCCATGTGCAACAAGTTTAATACCATCTGGGTGGTAGTTGACCGGTTCACCAAGATGGCACACTTCATTCCTCTCACCGGTCTTCATTCAGCTTCCAAGTTGGCTCAAATATTCATACAAGAGATCTTCCGACTCCACGGTCTTCCTGAAGAAATCATCTCAGATCGAGGAGTTCAATTCACAGCCAAATTCTGGCGAAGTTTATGTCAAGTCCTCCAAGTCAAGCTAAAGTTTTCCACGGCTTACCATCCTCAGACCAATGGTCAAACTGAGAGGGTGAATCAGGACTTGGAGGCCTTCCTCCGCATCTATGTGTCCTCCTCTCAAGATGACTGGGTTCAATTACTTCCCTGGGCCGAGTTCTGTCATAACAACCAGTATCATTCTTCATCTTCTTCAACACCATTCTTCACCAACTTTGGATTCCACCCTAAAGTCCCTGAGTTCCAACCGCTTCCAGCAACTTCTGTTCCCGCAGTGGATATCACCTTGCATCAGTTTGCCAATATCTGGAAGAGCGTACGATCAGCTCTGCTCAAGGCATCGTTCAGGTACAAGAAGTTTGCGGATAAGAAGCGTCGAGCAGTTCCTGCTCTCAAGGTGGGTGATCGGGTATGGTTATCCACGAAGAATTTGAGGTTAAGAGTTCCCAGTATGAAGTTTGCACCTCGCTACATCGGTCCTTTTAAAATTGATCAAGTCATCAATCCTGTTGCTTACAGACTCCAGTTGCCTCCCTTCTTAAAAATACCCAGGACATTCCATGTTTCCCTGTTGAAACCGCTAATCTTGAATCGGTTTCATTCCTCACTTCCTCCAACTCCGAAAGTCCAAACTCAACGAGGCGTTGAGTATGAAGTAGCCAAGATCCTGGACTCACGTCACCGTTACGGTCAACTTCAGTATCTTATTGACTGGAAGGGTTATGGCCCTGAGGAACGTTCTTGGACCAATGCTTCTGATGTCCATGCTCCTGCCTTGGTCCGGAGATTCCATTCCAAGTTTCCTCAAAAGCCAAAGAAGTGTCCTGGGGCCACTCCTAAAGGGGGGGGTGCTGTCACGATCCGGGTATCTGGACGCCATTTCTTACCTATCAGATGCCTTCTAAGGCTGGCTCAGCGCTCCAGGACCGGATCCCATCTGTCATCCTGATGTGCACATTCCCGCATCCTCTCCTGTCTCTCTGGACGCAGTCACAGTAACGCCTTATACATCTGGCATGGCGTCTCCCGCGGCCTCCGCCGCCGTCCCTGAGCTTCTGCATTCAGAGTGGCGATTACGTCAGCCGCGGCCTCCGCTGTGTCCGCGTGGTCGGATGTGCATCTGTCAGCCTGACGTCTCCTGTCTCCGGTGGCCGGCGCCGCCATTACTGTTTTCCAGACCACATGGATTACAATCCAAACTTCCCTCCAAGTGTCTGCATGGGCGCAGCCATCTTGGATTCTGTCAGCTGATCTTTCCTACCAATCCGTTGTCAGTATTATTAATTTGCATAATTGCCTAGCCAATGCCTTCCTTGCTGCAGGTATAAATAGGTTGTGCCTGAGCAAGGAAGGCGTCAGTGCTTTGGTTGTCAAACCTAGTTCCAGTTTGTCTCTTTACTGTGATTGTCTTCCAGGTTCCAGCTCCTGTCTCCAGACTTCTGCTATAGAGACCAGCACCAGCATTCCATCTGCGGTGTAGCCTGACTCTCCGATCCATTCTGGACTCACCTGTTTCCAGCTACAACATCACCTGCTTCCAGCTCAGCTTCCAGCAGTGTACAGCTTCTCTTAAAGGGCCGGTGTCCTTTCTGCAGTTTACCACTCTCCACCGGTATTATTATTTCTCCGCTCTCAAATTCTACATTTCATCTATATTGCATCGCTCTCAAGCTTTATTTATTATTTAACTGGTTCCAGCCAGTATCCACTCCGTGCCAACACCTGTCTGGTTCTAACCAGTACCCACAGCAGCATTTTATCTACAGCAGTCCAGCTTTCCCTGGAACACCAGCTGGTACGACCCTGGGCTTTCTTCATTGCTACAGTTGAGCCTGGTAAGGACTTTCCAACTTGCAGATAATAAGAACTGTCTCATACCACCAGAGCTCTGTGGCCCCTGCCACCCTGTAGTACCCAGGAACTGTATTATTATTTCTCTGCTGATTTTTATGTTACTTTTTACTGCTACTGTGATGCATGGAGTTTGTCATAAATAAATATCATTGACTTTTACTCAAGTTGTCGTGGTCACGCCTTCGGGCGGTTTCTCTTCATGTTACTTACATGTCCAGGGGTCTGATACAACCTCCCAGGTTCCGGTACATCTCAGCCCCTACAACTGAGGCTGCCTTCCGTCAGCTCAGGCCCTCAGTTGTGACACGCCAACTCTTTCCTAGGCAGGCTACGCTTTGTATCACCGCTTTCCAGAATACGCACACAGCTGAAACGCTCTTACGGCAACTGAGGAAGATCATCGCGGAATGGCTTACCCCAATTGGACTCTCCTGTGGATTTGTGGCATCGGACAACGCCAGCAATATTGTGTGTGCATTAAATCTGGGCAAATTCCAGCACGTCCCATGTTTTGCACATACCTTGAATTTGGTGGTGCAGAATTTTTTAAAAAACGACAGGGGTGTGCAAGAGATGCTGTCGGTGGCCAGAAGAATTGCGGGACACTTTCGGCGTATAGGCACCACGTACAGAAGACTGGAGCACCACCAAAAACAACTGAACCTGCCCTGCCATCATCTGAAGCAAGAAGTGGTAACGAGGTGGAATTCAACCCTCTATATGCTTCAGAGGTTGGAGGAGCAGCAAAAGGCCATTCAAGCCTATACAATTCAGCACGATATAGGAGGTGGAATGCACCTGTCTCAAGCGCAGTGGAGAATGATTTCAACATTGTGCAAGGTTCTGATGCCCTTTGAACTTGCCACACGTGAAGTCAGTTCAGACACTGCCAGCCTGAGTCAGGTCATTCCCCTCATCAGGCTTTTGCAGAAGAAGCTGGAGACATTGAAGGAGGAGCTAACACGGAGCGATTCCGCTAGGCATGTGGGACTTGTGGATGGAGCCCTTAATTCGCTTAACAAGGATTCACGGGTGGTCAATCTGTTGAAATCAGAGCACTACATTTTGGCCACCATGCTCGATCCTAGATTTAAAGCCTACCTTGGATCTCTCTTTCCGGCAGACACAAGTCTGCTGGGGTTCAAAGACCTGCTGGTGAGAAAATTGTCAAGTCAAGCGGAACGCGACCTGTCAACATCTCCTCCTTCACATTCTCCCGCAACTGGGGGTGCGAGGAAAAGGCTCAGAATTCCGAGCCCACCCGCTGGCGGTGATGCAGGGCAGTCTGGAGCGACTGCTGATGCTGACATCTGGTCCGGACTGAAGGACCTGACAACGATTACGGACATGTCGTCTACTGTCACTGCATATGATTCTCTCACCATTGAAAGAATGGTGGAGGATTATATGAGTGACCGCATCCAAGTAGGCACGTCACACAGTCCGTACTTATACTGGCAGGAAAAAGAGGCAATTTGGAGGCCCTTGCACAAACTGGCTTTATTCTACCTAAGTTGCCCTCCCACAAGTGTGTACTCCGAAAGAGTGTTTAGTGCCGCCGCTCACCTTGTCCGCAATCGGCGTACGAGGTTACATCCAGAAAATGTGGAGAAGATGATGTTCATTAAAATGAATTATAATCAATTCCTCCGTGGAGACATTGACCAGCAGCAATTACCTCCACAAAGTACACAGGGAGCTGAGATGGTGGATTCCAGTGGGGACGAATTGATAATCTGTGAGGAGGGGGATGTACACGGTGATATATCGGAGGATGATGATGAGGTGGACATCTTGCCTCTGTAGAGCCAGTTTGTGCAAGGAGAGATTAATTGCTTCTTTTTTGGTGGGGGTCCAAACCAACCCGTCATTTCAGTCATAGTCGTGTGGCAGACCCTGTCACTGAAATGATGGGTTGGTTAAAGTGTGCATGTCCTGTTTATACAACATAAGGGTGGGTGGGAGGGCCCAAGGACAATTCCATCTTGCACCTCTTTTTTCTTTAATTTTTCTTTGCGTCATGTGCTGTTTGGGGAGTATTTTTTGGAAGGGCCATCCTGCGTGACACTGCAGTGCCACTCCTAGATGGGCCCAGTGTTTGTGTCGGCCACTAGGGTCGCTTATCTTACTCACACAGCTACCTCATTGCGCCTCTTTTTTTCTTTGCGTCATGTGCTGTTTGGGGAGGGTTTTTTGGAAGGGCCATCCTGCGTGACACTGCAGTGCCACTCCTAGATGGGCCCGGTGTTTGTGTCGGCCACTAGGGTCGCTTATCTTACTCACACAGCTACCTCATTGCGCCTCTTTTTTTCTTTGCGTCATGTGCTGTTTGGGGAGGGTTTTTTGGAAGGGACATCCTGCGTGACACTGCAGTGCCACTCCTAGATGGGCCCGGTGTTTGTGTCGGCCACTAGGGTCGCTTATCTTACTCACACAGCTACCTCATTGCGCCTCTTTTTTTCTTTGCGTCATGTGCTGTTTGGGGAGGGTTTTTTGGAAGGGACATCCTGCGTGACACTGCAGTGCCACTCCTAGATGGGCCAGGTGTTTGTGTCGGCCACTAGGGTCGCTTATCTTACTCACACAGCTACCTCATTGCGCCTCTTTTTTTCTTTGCGTCATGTGCTGTTTGGGGAGGGTTTTTTGGAAGGGACATCCTGCGTGACACTGCAGTGCCACTCCTAGATGGGCCCGGTGTTTGTGTCGGCCACTAGGGTCGCTTATCTTACTCACACAGCTACCTCATTGCGCCTCTTTTTTTCTTTGCGTCATGTGCTGTTTGGGGAGGGTTTTTTGGAAGGGACATCCTGCGTGACACTGCAGTGCCACTCCTAGATGGGCCCGGTGTTTGTGTCGGCCACTAGGGTCGCTTATCTTACTCACACAGCTACCTCATTGCGCCTCTTTTTTTCTTTTGCGTCATGTGCTGTTTGGGGAGGGTTTTTTGGAAGGGACATCCTGCGTGACACTGCAGTGCCACTCCTAGATGGGCCCGGTGTTTGTGTCGGCCACTAGGGTCGCTTATCTTACTCACACAGCTACCTCATTGCGCCTCTTTTTTTCTTTGCGTCATGTGCTGTTTGGGGAGGGTTTTTTGGAAGGGACATCCTGCGTGACACTGCAGTGCCACTCCTAGATGGGCCAGGTGTTTGTGTCGGCCACTAGGGTCGCTTATCTTACTCACACAGCTACCTCATTGCGCCTCTTTTTTTCTTTGCGTCATGTGCTGTTTGGGGAGGGTTTTTTGGAAGGGCCATCCTGCGTGACACTGCAGTGCCACTCCTAGATGGGCCAGGTGTTTGTGTCGGCCACTAGGGTCGCTTATCTTACTCACACAGCTACCTCATTGCGCCTCTTTTTTTCTTTGCGTCATGTGCTGTTTGGGGAGGGTTTTTTGGAAGGGCCATCCTGCGTGACACTGCAGTGCCACTCCTAGATGGGCCAGGTGTTTGTGTCGGCCACTAGGGTCGCTTATCTTACTCACACAGCTACCTCATTGCGCCTCTTTTTTTCTTTGCGTCATGTGCTGTTTGGGGAGGGTTTTTTGGAAGGGCCATCCTGCGTGACACTGCAGTGCCACTCCTAGATGGGCCAGGTGTTTGTGTCGGCCACTAGGGTCGCTTAGCTTAGTCATCCAGCGACCTCGGTGCAAATTTTAGGACTAAAAATAATATTGTGAGGTGTGAGGTATTCAAAATAGACTGAAAATGAGTGGAAATTATGGTTTTTGAGGTTAATAATACTTTGGGATCAAAATGACCCCCAAATTCTATGATTTAAGCTGTTTTTTAGTGTTTTTTGAAAAAAACACCCGAATCCAAAACACACCCGAATCCGACAAAAAAAAGTCGGTGAGGTTTTGCCAAAACGCGGTCGAACCCAAAACACGGCCGCGGAACCGAACCCAAAACCAAAACACAAAACCCGAAAAATTTCAAGTGCACATCTCTACCACCAACCCTGCATGTTTAGCAGGTAAGTTGGAAATGCTGCTTTAATCGGAGGGTATTATAAAATGTCTTTCTAAACACGTTAATATTTTTTTCCAGGCAAGAAGAATTATTCAAATTCGTAGTTCTTAGCAGATATTAGAATTGATAGATTCCACCCACATTCGTATATAAGATCTGTTGTCTTCAGCACAGGGAGCTGCACTGCAATGTTACAATATAAAAACAAGATAAAAATCATGTGCAAAATGATCGGAAAGTAAGACGATTATCAGATGACTGACTCGAGATCTATGATTACAAGAAACTTGTGTGACTGTTGTGCAGTTGACGTTTGCTGCTTTTAGTGATACAGTACATCAGCGGTTCTCAAGCTGTGTGTCATGGCACCCTGGGGTGCCGCGAGGCTCTTGCAGGGGTGCTTTGGGTTGGTGATCAAGGAACAAATCAAATTATTTATGGACAAAGTGTTGGTGGCTGCCAATCATAAAACATGCGGACAAACAGAAGCACAACTGTACACCACCACATAACTAAACCTAAGGATGACAGGAAGGCACAGTCTACTTAATTTAATATTTTTTTTCCCAAATAGATCAATAATAAACATTTATCCTAGGGGTGCCATGAAAAAAATGCTTATACTCTAGGACGCCATGATTCAATAAAGTTTGAGAACCACTGCAGTACATAATAATTTATGAATGCCAAAAGTTTAAATTAGCATCACAGTTGCTCCTTTGTGACATTATGGCCCTCATTCCGAGTTGATCGCTCGCTATTTTTTGCAGCGCAGCGATCAGATAGTCGCCGCCTATAGGGGAGTGTATTTTCGCTTTGTAAGTGTGGGAACACGTGTGCAGCCGAGCGGGTTGAAAAGATTTTTGCAGTTTCTGAGTAGCTCTGGACTTATTCAACCCTTGCGATCACTTCAGTCTTTTTGGTCCCGGAATTGACGTTAGACACCCGACCTGCAAACGCCTGGACACGCCTGCGTTTTCCCAAACACTCCCAGAAAACGGTCAGTTGACACCCACAAACACCTTCTTACTGTCAATCTCCTTGCGATCGGCTGTGCAAATGGATTCGTCGTTAAATCCATCTCTCAGCTAATGAATCGCTTTGTATCCGTACGACGCGCCTGCGCATTGTGGTGCATACGCATGTGCAGTAGTAACCTTTTCGCTGTGCTGCGAAAAATGGCAGCAAGCGATCAACCTCGGAATGACCCCCTATATGCCTAATTTTGCGCAGGTGCACCTCTGTTTACGGCTAGTAGCTAATACAGTTGTAGACAAAGACAACATCATCTGTGAGTTGGCAAACGTCTTCAGAGGGGTTGGGTATAGGATCCCGGCAGTCAGACTACCAACTACGGGATCCCGACCGCCAGAATGCCGACAGGGGGTGAGCGCAACGAAGCCCTTGCGGGTTTGCTGCGCTCTCCATGCTGCTCGCTCAGTGGCTCATTGTGCTCGCCATAGGTTCTATTCCCACTCCATGGGTGTTGTGGACACCCAGGGGTGGGAATAGCTGTGGCGGCGCTGCCGGCATTCTGGCGGTCAGGATCCCGGCGTTGGTGTTCTGACCACTGGGATCCCGACCGCCGGGATCCTGACTACATCCCATTCAAAGGCCGATATGGTCAATGGGAAGTGATGGTCTGGTCAAGGACATTTCTTCCTCATTACTACGTGGACTGTCTTTTGGTAGGTGTAGTGGAGAACGTACTCTGAGTGGTTATGTAAAAGATGTCTGCGCTAATAGTGTAACCTGGGTCTGGAATATTGCACAAATACCAAATTTAAATACCTCCCAGCTGCAATCATATATTTTCATTTGTAACAAATCCCATGCATTTGTCATAAAATACTGAAATGAGCTGTTTAGGGGCATACACCATCAACAGAGAATATATTTTCACTTCAATAGTGGTGCCTAAGTTAAACACCTTGCTTTTCTTTGTTCAGGACCTTTTAGTGTATAGTGTGGCTGAGTGACCTAAAGGCCTGATTCGTGTTTGTAAGCAGGGGTGTATCTAGGGGTCTGAGCTCCCCTGGCAAAGTAGGGGACTGGCGCCCCCCCATCTACGCCATATTTTTGGAATAATATACTCTCACACCCCCCCCCCCCTCCAACTCCACTGACACCTTCATCACCATTAGCCCTACCCTAGTTTAACCTCATATTGGGGGGGGGATGTATGATACTGGCCCGGATTGTGCCGGTATAAGTCTTCCCGCTTTGCCTCTTTACCAAGGCGAAGCAGGAAGCAGTAGCATCAGGATGTAAGAACATCTTGTTTGCCAGAGTGTGGGAGTGAAAACTCCCCCCTCCGGCTATCCCTGTCATACTCCACAGCGCATCAGTCTAGTGCTAATGCGCTGTGTCTTACTATCGGGAGCTAGTACTTGCTACTATCGCCAGATCTCCAATGTGCATCCTGGAGTAGGCAGCCACAGCAGCCTGCAGATGTCAAAATTGATAGCTGCAAGTGTCGGGATGGTCAGTGCCACTAACTATTCTTATATTGCCCTGCACATCGGCGTGCTGTCTTTTGCAGATAGCAGCATCTCATTCAGCACACACCGCTGCAGTTACACATGGGGGAGGTGGGGTGGTATCAGTGCATATAACGTGTGCTGATACCACATCTCCCCCATAACGAACTATAATACATCTACCCCTTTAACAAACTCACTGAAAACTCTCTCATTTTGCCCTCTGATAGCCTCATCTCCTAATTATAAACATTGCCCTCCTACTCTGCAGTGTACATAAGCCCACCAAAGTACCCCTTAGTATGCACTGCACCCTCCATAATACCTTTCAGTATACACAACAGCCACCATAATACTTTTAATACAAGTGCCTTCCACCATATTACCCCTCAGTACACAAAGTGCCCACCAGTGCCGTAACTAGACATTTTAGTGCTGTGTGCAAGATAGGGCATCGGCGGCGCCCCCCCCCCCCCCTTATGTAAAATAGGGGCAGTGCGCACAGTAGAAGTGCACCAAAAATAGAGGGGCGTGGCATCATAGGGAAGGGGTGTGGCCACAAAATAATACCAATTCTTATTACATGTTATAGTAGTCTCCATTATTCAAATTACACCGCACAGTAGCACCACTACACCAGGTAGAGCCCCTTTTACACATTACGGCAGACAGATTCCCCTTTTTACACATTACGGCAGACAGCGTCCCCTTTTTACACATTACGGCAGACAGAGTCCACCTTTTACCCATTACGGCAGACAGAGTCCACCTTTTACACGTTGCGGCAGACAGAGTCCACCTTTTACCCATTACGGCAGACAGAGTCCACCTTTTACACATTACGGCAGACAGCGTCCTCTTTTTACACCTTACGGCAGACAGCGTCCCCCTTTTTACACCTTACAGCAGACAGCATCCCCCTTTTTACACATTACGGCAGACAGCGTCCCCTTTTTACACATTACAGCAGACAGCATCCCCTTTTTACACATTACGGCAGACAGTTCCCCTTTTTACACATTATGGCAGACAGTTCCCCTTTTTACACATTACGGCAAACAGCGTCCCCTTTTTACACATTACGGCAGACAGCGTCCCCCTTTTTACACATTACGGCAGACAGTTCCCCCTTTTTACACATTACGGCAGACAGCGTCCCCTTTTTACACATTACAGCAGACAAAGTCCCCCTTTTACATTTTAGGTAGACAAACCGATCGATAGATAGATAGATAGATAGATAGATAGATAGATAGATAGATAGATAGATAGATAGATAGATAGATAGATGATACTTACCATCTCTCCGCTGGCTCAGGCAGTCAGGCTCCTCGGTGCTGGCAGCTCCGGGGTGTCATGAATCGGCATTCTCCATCGCATCACTACTGTGGAACTACAGGTTCCAGCAGTTCATTTCTGTTCCTGTTCTAGTTTTCAGTCTACTGCAGCCTGGAGTACACAGTGCTTCAGCTAACTCACAGCTGATCTGAACACCTAATCCAGCAGGGTGTGTTCTCACAGAGATCATCCAATCATCACAGACCAAGGTGTTTAAACTCCAGTTCCTGGCTCGGTCTCATCGCCTTGGACAACATGTCACATTCTGTGAACAGGTGTCTCCTGTTTGCAGTCCTCTGTCTGCAGAGATACCCCTGTGTATTGGACCTGTGGAACTACAGGTCCCAGCAGTTCCAGTTTCCAGTTCCAGGTTCCAGCTCTCCTGCACGTCACATTCTGTGAACAGGCGTCTCCTGTTTGCAGTCCTCTGTCTGCAGAGATACCCCTGTGTATTGGACCTGTGGAACTACAGGTCCCAGCAGTTCCAGTTCCGTTCCAGTTTCCAGTTCCAGGTTCCAGTTTGCTACAAACTCCAGCCACAGTCTGCTACACCAATCTGCAGTAAGAGACTTTCCTCAGGTGTGTTCTCAGTTCTCAGCCTCTTCACCTAATTACCAGCATTCCACACTGTGCATTGCCTTTAGCACTTAACATCTTGCTGTGTTCGGACTGTCTCCTGCTAGGGCCTTGCTTGGCTTAAAGACGTATGCTTCTACAGAGACTGTGTGCCTTGATGGCTATTCGTTATATACCAGAGTTTTGTTTGCTGCATCTGATTTCATTATTGCCTTATCATTTATATCAAGTTTCAAGTTCATCTTCATTGCTTATTTGTTTCCAGTGACTTTTGAAATATTAATTTATCGGATTAAGTTATTATTCATTGTTCCTGTCATCGGTTATCCCTGTGTGATAATAAATATCAAGCGCACATGCGCGGAACTTTTTGTCCGTTTCCCAGTTTCCTCTATCACTCCTACACTGACCCACTAGTGCCCCCTCCGGGGACATATTAAATCAGAATCCTGGCACGGGAGAAGGAAGAGGAGGGAGGGGGAGGAGTGACCCGCAGCAGTGCTATGTAATTGCTGGCGGCGCCCTTGCAGCTGTCCCTCTCCTTCCGCATTGGCTGGCCACCGCCACTGTGATTGCTGGGATGAGGGAAGCGCATCTCAGCATTCACAGCAGCGGCCGCCAGCCTATGTGGAAGGCGAGGGACTGCTGCAGCGGCGCTGCCACCAATTACATAGCGCTGCTGCGGCTCCCTCCCTCCACCCCCTCTCTCCTCTTCCTGCTCCTCTCCTCCTCCGACACAGGCGTCTTGTAATGAGTCAATCAGGGCGACTGCGCTGTGTGCCAGACACACCTGGCACACACGTAGTGACGGCACTGGTGCCCACCATAATATTTATTCCCCCCAGTACACACAGCGGAACGTGGTTAATATCCCAATGGTCAGGATCCCGGTGCACGACATAACGGTGCCGGAATCCTGGCACACAACGGAAGGCCGGCGCTGGAATCGCAAAAGAGGACAGGACACTGACGCCGGAACCCCAACCCCCGGGATCCTGATTGTACAGACAGCAGACCGGGTAAGTACTACACCTGGAATGGGGGGGGGTTTAGGTACCACCAGAGTGGGTTAGGCTTAGGCTGCGGATGGGAGACGGTTAGGTTTAGGGTACGGGCAAGAGCAGTTAGGTTTAGGCGCCCCCGTGGGGGTTCAGGTTAGGCTGCAAGGAGGGGTTAGGGTTAGGCACCTAAAGGGTAGGGGAGGGGGAGGATTAGACCACCTACCAACACATGTCGGGATTTAGACTATCGGGATGCTGCTGTCAGCCTCCTGACCACCGGGATCCCGACAGCCGGCATTTCATTCCCAACCCCACAAAGCACCCCTATATAAACCCTAGTATATACAGCACCCTCCAAATTAACTCCCAGTACAAACAGCACCCATATTAAACCCTAATACACACAGTATCCTATATTACCCCAGTACATAGTGTCTCTATATTACCCTTGCCCGAGTGCACATAGCAACCCCATATTATGCACGTCCCTGGCACCCCCATATTGCTGCCAGGGACGTGCAGTCAGGGGAGGCACTGCCTCCCCTGTCATTAATGACTAAAATAATTCAAAGAAGATACTTATGACAAATATTCTGTGTCAGAAGTATCTTCTTTAGCCTTTATATTATTTTAATAATTTTTATTGTGTCCAAAAATAGGTTTTTATGTGTTTTGGAGGCACCACTCTTGGTGCCTCCTGCTGTCGGTGTGAAAGGGCCGGAAGCGGGGGGCGGGGTTAAGCATCAGGCTGTAAAAGCCCATTAAAAATAACCTTGTAAGCGGCACCTGCTTTAAGTGCCTCTATGACAGAGGCGTGCTTTCAGCCCACATGAAAGCACGCCCCTATCACTGAGTTTGATGTGACTGGGCAGGGCTGGAGTGGCTACCCGTCCTCAAATCACCTCCCTTCCCGGGGCCGGCTACCGCGAGCGCCTCGCCCTCCCCTCCGTGTCCCCCCTTTCCCCCCGAGCTTACACTAATGACAGCTGATAGTTCCCTCCCTTCTGCCGCCAGTGTTAGCCACCCCTACCCAACCGATAGTGTCCGCCGGCCCGCACTGAGCTGGAGTATCCCGCCGCGGCATTACATGCCCTTAAGTCGTGTCATATGCGGGCTGCAGCGGAGGTCCTTTCCCCCCTCCCAGGGCAGGCCACCGGTCACACAGTGGTCAGGGGACTGCAGCCTATTACAAGCACTGGCCTAACAGCTGGTGCGGAGGTGCGGCACCCCCCACCCTCCCCCCACGCAAACCGAATGCCCCCCGTCCCCCCGCAAACCGTTGGCCCCCTTCGCAGACTGCTTGCAGGCCGCATCCACTCTTGTGCAGGGAGGAGATGGGCGTGAGCTGCCGAGGAGCAGGACACATGACTTTCACTCTGGCTGTATGTCCTGTGTGAGCTTTAAAGAGGTGAGATCCTTCATCTTATTCTAACTTATACTTGCCGAGTCCCCACCACTACTCCCATCCTGCCCACTTCTTTCCAACACTACTCCCATCCTGCCCACTTCTTTCCAACACTACTCCCATCCTGCCCACTTCTTTCCAACACTACTCCCATCCTGCCCACTTCTTTCCAACACTACTCCCATCCTGCCCACTTCTTTCCACCACTACCCCCATCCTGCCCACTTCTTTCCACCACTACCCCCATCCTGCCCACTTCTTTCCAACACTACTCCCATCCTGCCCACTTCTTTCCAACACTACTCCCATCCTGCCCACTTCTTTCCAACACTACTCCCATCCTGCCCACTTCTTTCCAACACTACTCCCATCCTGCCCACTTCTTTCCAACACTACTCCCATCCTGCCCACGTCTTTCCACCACTACCCCCATCCTGCCCACTTCTTTCCACCACTACTCCCATCCTGCCACCCCTTCTATTACGTCCTGCTTGCCCCCTCTCCTGTGCACAGGATACAGTAAAGTTTCTGATGAACGGTAGACAGATATACTGATGCTGGAATCCTGAAGGACACCACAAGCCCGGCGTCAAAACACCGACAGCCGGATTCCCTAATGCCCTTTTAGAGGGACGCGCCGGCGTCCTGCCGCAAGGTGGGGACATGTTTAGGCATGAGAAGGGGGTTTAGGCTTAGGGTGCAGGGACGGGAAGGTTAGGGTTAGGTACCGGGGTTGGAGGGTTTGGTTTAAGTAGCGGGGAAGGGAGGATTAGGGTTAGGCACCCACAAGATAGGGTTAGGGTAGGGGGCATGGGATGGTTATGGTACTTTGCAGGGACCTGTTGGCATCCCATCAGTCAGTAAATCATATTAAACCCCTCTGCACTACTATTACTCACTGCCTGCCCCCCTACTCTGCACTACTATTACTCCCACCCTGTCTCCCTGCTCCCCACTACTATTCCCAGCCTGCGCCCTGCTCTCCACCACGGCAGTACCGGGCATTGGGGGTGATTCCGAGTTGTTCGCTCGCTAGCTGCTTTTAGCAGCATTGCACACGCTAAGCCGCCGCCCTCTGGGAGTGTATCTTAGCTTAGCAGAATTGCGAATGAAAGATTAGCAGAATTGCGAATATAAATTTCTTAGCAGTTTCTGAGTAGCTCGAGACTTACTCCTCCACTGCGATCAGTTCAGTCAGTTTCGTTCCTGGTTTGACGTCACAAACACACCCAGCGTTTGCCCAGACACTCCCCCGTTTCTTCAGACACTCCCACTTTTTCCCCAGAAACGCCAGCGTTTTTCCGCACACTCCCATAAAACGGTCAGTTTCCGCCCAGAAACACCCACTTCCTGTCAATCACACTACGATCAGCAGAACGATGGAAAAACTTCGTTAAGCCGTGAGTAAAATACCAAACTTTTGAGCTAATTTACTTGGCGCAGGCGCGCTGCGTACATTGCGCATGCGCAGTTTACGACTAATCGCTCCGTAGTGAAAAAAAATAACGAGCGAACAACTCGGAATGACCCCCCATTGGCTCAGTGGTGGTAGGAGTCATTGGCGGGACTTGGAGGACATTATGACTGCAGTGCCTCACCAGCCACTGACCTCACCGCACGCCACTGATTGCTGCTCCGTACACACTGCACCCATATATCCCCCAGTACATTCAGCACCCCCATATCTCCCAAGTACATTCAGCTCCCCCATACTGCCCCCCCCCCCCAATTAAAAAAAAACAAAAACACAGTGCCCCCCATGGTACCTGGCTTTTTTCTTTCCTCCTGTAAATAAGTGCAGTGAGCCAGGTTAGTGGTGAAGGAAAGCTGTCCCTTGAGGGTGGCACAGGCTCACAGCCGCATGGCCACCTTGGGGGAACAGCAGTGGGACAGTGCGCACAGCCACATCCCTCCCTATGAGAAGCCACCAGTGAGGGAGAGCAGGGGGCGGGGCCTTGCGCTGTGGCCATTGAGGCTACGCTGATGCTGTTCCGACAATGATGTTGAAAAAAGTTGGATTGACATTGTCTGGAATGGCCAAATTCGACAGATAATAATTGAATACTGAAATGTCGGATCCTTTCCATTGGAAAGGATCCAACATCAATTGACTATAACCCTATCAGTCCCAATGTCTCTCTAAATATGTAAATGAGGAAAAACTGCATCACTTTGTGAGGAAAATAGAAGAAGAATTTTAATACTTACGATGTTCGGCCAACCGCGTGACCAGCTGGGCATCATTACACGGTCATGATGTTGGACATATTTTTATGTGGACGTCTCCCATCCACCCCATTGTTAATCTGACCTGGTGAGAGGCTCACTAATGCAACCAGATAACAGCTGATGACTGATGGGAATTACATTTATGCCAGTGTGGAAACCAGTTTTCAGATTCTGCCAGTGCAATCTGTAATACATGTGTGTTTTCTGTGCAGGAAATATGGCTGGTGGTAAGTGTAGCATTGTAAACAGAGGTATTATAAGGAGGGAGCACTGTTTAAAAATGGTGTAAGGGGCCTATGTATGGATATGCAGCATAATCTGCCTGGAATTATCAGCCAATATTGTCATGTTTAGTCACATTGGAAAAGGTATATCAATACAGTCTAACAATCTGGAAAATGGGGACAGCTCCTGCTCCTATAATCTGTTGCCTGTCCTGGCAAAGAAGAGGATTGGGGTCTGTAGCCCATCGAATCCAGATATTACAAATCTCCAATTGTTAGAAACTTTTGCGCTATATTATAAATTTATATGATATGGCTGACAAAAGTAACAGACTCCTATTGAATTAAAAATGTTTAATAATATATGAATAATCACAAATCATAAAACAAGACCGGTCTTAGTAGTTTAAACATCTAAGATGACAAGTATATATACTTTCCAATAAAAGGAGGTGGACTTAAGCATATTCTGTGCACAGAGGTGTAAAAACTAGCTCTATAGCTAAATGACTTGATTTACAAAGTAAAAAAAATAGATCAAGTGTAGCTGCTGGTAGAACCCGTATAATAGATGTTTCCAATAGACAGTCACTTTGTATCAAAGTTCCTTTGAATGTAATAATCCAACATAGGTCAGTAAAATGAATGAGAGCCGTTTTCAACCGGAATCTTACGTGAGGTGTGAGCAAGTAGTATCAGCAGGAGTACATCCCGACGTCCACCACACTGGCTTCTAGCTGCGGGGAAAACGGCACCTGCACTGGCGCCTGCTACAACCTGTCCTGCTCGGTCTGAATGCTCCACAGGTCTCCACCTCTACGTGCCGTTTGCGGGCACCGGTGAACGGCTCCTCTCCACTCAAGAATAAACAATCAGCAGATGAATGCTGCGGCCGGTATGTACTACGGGTCTAACTCCAGCTGGGGTCCAACAGTTCAGCTTCTGACCCATTTCGCTCCTCCCACAGGGGCTTCCTCAAAGAACCAGATATTACAAATGCGAGACTTTTTCCTTCAATGGTGACCACTGCACACTCACTAAATACATTTCAGTCTGTCTCATTAATCATAGTGGAGGGGGGAGGACAGTACAAGACACCCTGAGGTCAACTCTATTAGCCACAATGTTCTCACCCCTTGAGTTAGTACAACTATATGTCACACAGTATCATTGGATTTGCGATAGGGCTGCGTACAAAGGGGGTCATTCCGACACGTTTGCACGCAGCGGTTGTTCGCTGCGGTGCGTATGGGTCGAAACTGCGCATGCGCGGCGTGCGCATTGCACACGCGAGTCGTTGCTCGTCGGGCAACGACGTGCACAGCGAAAAAAGAAGACGCAGCGCCGATCGCATGAAGATTGACAGCAGAGAGGCGTTCTGAGGCGGTTACTCACCGTTGGATGCCGTTTTTGGGGAGTGATCGTCCGAGCACAGGCGTGTCCAGGCAAACGGAGGGCAGATGTCTGACGTCAAAGTCGGGAGGAACGTCGCTGGATCCGTCGCACAGGGTAAGTAGCTCCAGTCTTACTCCTAGGTTGATGAAAACCTTTTTTGCTTAGCAGGGCTGCACAAGCGATCGCAGCCCTGCTAAGCTAAAATACACTCCCCCATAGGCGGCGTTTAGTTGATTGCACAAGCAGCAAACAGTTGCTGGCTGTGATCAACTCAGAATCACCCCCAAATACCACTGAATCTGCGTCTGAGAAGGGGGCAAGTTCCACTGACGTTGCTAGCATTTGTTACAATGTCAAATCACCCCCCTTATTATGCAGAAGCGAGTTATTTGGATTGACACCCCTATTTGTGTTTGGTGGGAGTGGCTTATGATTGGAAGATGGGTGTGACCTGTCAGCATCTAGTGGGTGTGGTCATGACTTCAGTATCACTATCCCTTCTCAATGGCTGAAGAAACAGATGTAAATACATATGATTACAAATTCCACAGAATCATTCTGCGATCTAAATAATGAGGTAATGAGATATATCTGCACACAGAAATTGGGAAGCCTAAAAGACAACGAAATGGGTGATAAAATGCACATTTTTATTTTTTCTTTACAGACTTCTTTTAATACAGCACTCATTCAGCATCTCAGTGATATATTCCTACAGCATCTCAGTGATGTACTCCTGGCAGTGTTAGTGTTGAATTCCTTCTAGATTACAGTTAATACTACTCTAAAATATGAGTACATTTATTAATAATATGTTAATTACATATTGATTTTATTTTGTCCAATCAATACATTTGATACAGCAAATAGGTTGGCGTGATTCTAGATCTTCATGTGCAGTTGTGGTGGTATTTACAGTACAGTCTTCAGCTATTTTATGTAACTTGTACTAACATGGAACTGGTTCTAATACTAAAATGGTGTGGTACTAAATCTGCACTAACGCCTCCTATGTACAATCTCTGTGTACATCTGTGCTACTTTTATTCATGGAAATTGGAAATAAGTACACAGGACTTAGACATTTTTACTCAGCATATGTGTTGCTTTACATAATTGTCTGTGGAATTGGTGTCACATTAAAAGGAAAATGGACTATATCACAGATTATTCTCACTTATTGTGGAAATCAGGATTGGCTGCCCTAAGGGTACCCAAGGCACACATACAGGTGTCCCTGCATTAGTCAGAACCAGAAGCACAGTCCTCTTATTAGTGCCTGAATTATTATCTGGGGATTTAGACATCTAGAAATATGATGTGCTGAAATAACAGGTCTGCAGTGCAAGAGAGAGCCAGCAGCAGTAAACAGAATTTTACATGAAATAATAAGGGTCTTACAATCTCATGTTGTTCCCTAAATTCCACAGTTGCCATGGCACTTCCTAGTTCCAGCTTTTTGCAGCATAAGAGCTAAAACTGCTGAAGAGATGGGGAATCAAGACTGTTTCTACTTTGCATGGGCTGCTGTTTTCTGCAATAACACTTCCTGACAGACACTTGTTAGGTTGTGAATAGACTAGTAAATGCCTGGAGATTCTGCATACAGGGAACATTGAGATCCCACAGGAGATGCCCCCACAGTTCTTCCAATTGGATAGGTTAGAAAACAGTCTAATAATAATAATAATAATAATAATAATAATAATAAAGTTGTGCTTTAAATGCAGAACACATAACATAATGTGCCCTGTATAACAAAAGCAAGCAACATATGGCTCTGCAGCTCTCCACAGAACTACAAGTCCCAGCATGACATGTCAGTCATAATGGGAATTGTAACTCCAAACTATCTGGCAAACCACAGTTTACATAAGAAATATATGCCATGAGGCTAATGTAGAATTAAATGCATTTTGCGCAAATATATATATGAAATTTCAGGCTGCGCACAAAAAGGATTCATGTTGCGCATTTCCAGAGCTGCACACATCTTAAGATACTCTGCAGTGGAAGCATATGCCTATGTGCCAGGCTCACATCAGGAGAGAACAGTGGTACCTGCACCTGGAGTATAAGATAGTGTAAGTATGAAAAGGAAAGGCACATGAGGAAAGAAGAACCTGCTCATGCGAGCTTACAATCTAAAAGATAGTTGAATGTAAGTCAGCATTGCAGATGTATTGTGCATATTTTTGCACTCTGAATTTTGTAGAGCCAAGCGTACGCAGCTACAGGCAATGCTGAGTCGTAGGCAACTCATTCGCAACTCCACTCCACGGCAGAAGGGTCATTACTCGGTGGCAATGGGGTGTTCGCCCATAAGCTAAGTTTAGTGAGGGCATGTTGGCAAAATTGTGTGCTATGCAGAACTGCGCATACACACACATTTTATTTTGCACCAAGGATAGCGCTGGTGAAGGCAAACACTGATAATGAGGCTATGAATCCTAGTATATAGATATGGTCAATCTGACTGTAAAGAAATGTATATAGGCAAAAATACCATTTATTTCCAAATGCTGCAGCATAATTTACATGCTGCTGGCATTTGTGCACAGCAACGGGCAGCGTTTCAGAAAACAGGGGCATTTCGGCCCCGTTTTCTAGGCAAACCAAAGCCAGTGGTAGCGTTCTTTCACTGGCCCTGGCAGCGTAATGTCACCAGACATCTGAGTAACTGGTGGGTTACTCAGATGTCTGATGGTCACGCAGTTGATCCGATTTGTGTCTTGGAACGCAGTAGCAGATCACAAGAGCAGCAGTGGGTCTTTTCTAACTTAAGACACCTCCTGCCGCTTTTAGATATTTTAGCACCATGCTAAAGCATACAACTATGAATCAGCCACATGCTACTTTAATGATGAAGCATCACATACATACAGATGGAGCCTCGCTCATCTAGGCCTCTCTGCTGCGCCTAGGTGCACCATGGTTTATTAGCATAAACCCTTCATCTATTGTTCTCAGCTGCAATACAATACAGAGAGAACAATACAGCAGGGGATTAAGTAATTACAGCAGGGGATTAAATCTGACTGCCCTGGCTCAATTAATCCTATATAAAGCAGAAATGAAGACGGCTCCATCTGTAAGACAGTCTGCATGTGCCTAGACAATGCTGTTGATAAATCATAATAAATTGTGCTTATCATATAAAATACACTTAAAAGCAGATTAAAATACAACATTAAAGTACTAATTAAGCAAAATACAAACATTCATAGTCTTCCTCTTTGAAAAAAAAAAAAGAGTTATTGTAGACTTACCATTGTTAACTCTCTTTCTGTGAGGTACATTGGGTACCACAGGGAAACAATCGGGGTGTAGAGTGGATCGTGAGCCAGAGGTACCAACAGGCTAAAGCTTTAGGCTGTCCCAGGATGCATTGGGGCCTCTTTTATAACCCCCCGCCTCCAGGCACTGTGAGCTCAGTTTCGTTAACCAGTCCAATGCAGGAGCAGGTAAGAGCAGAGGCGGATCCATGGAGGGGGGGTGGGGGTGGGGGGCACTCGGGCCCGTACCCCCCCCTGTCATTTCTTACTTTTTTTTTGTTTCAATAGGAGAACAGCAGCAGCACTACTGCTATTTTCGTCAGTCAGATTTGATAAAAGAGCCGTCAGGCACTAGGACCCGCCGCAGCTCTAACAGCAAGTCCGTGTGGTAACCAATGGGGAGGCCCCCTGCTCACACCGCAACCTACCTCCCCCACTGCCAGCTGGCCAGAGTCCAGCCCAGGCGCGGGGTTCAAATGCCAGCATCGAGTAAGACTGTTACTTATGACGGCTCAGAAGTCTTCACTAGCCCTCACTGCACCGCACAGTTTCCCAGCGCTTCCTCCTCCACTTCCTTTACCACCATGCTAGGTGCAGTCAAACTCAGCCTTGGCTTTAAGAAGGTGGCCCGTGTGATTGTGACAGGGCTGTCCTGCAGATGTCTTATGCTGCTTGTTTTAGATTCAGCTGGCTGCTTCTGCTAATTAAAGATGGGCAGTTCGTGTCCTGCAGTCTGACTATCAGTGCAGTGCCCAAAACAAGGTAAGCTGCACCTGCCACCACCAACTAAAAACTTTAATAATGATATTGTGCTGGGGTGCCTTCCAGGCTTCCATAACTAATGGAACCGGTGACCAACATTTCAAGGCTCAATCAGCCTTTTCATCAGGGTGAAACATTGGCAATAAACCAGCAGGGATGCGCTCCTACAGCCAATCATTACCTGATGGCGTATTCTGTGAGGCCACACCCCCTATGATACCACACCCCTTATCTAGGAGCACGCGTGCCTTAGGTCCATGTAAATATAACTAATACAGTTTCCCTATCATGGTGCCCCCCTTTCATTTTCTTCTGGATCCGCCCCTGGGTAAGAGAGAAAGTAGATGTTAGTCACATAGAACCACATTCTCACGACAGGAGAAGGGACCAGCGGCTAATGCCGTACAAACCCATAGAAGCTAGGTGCATCAGGGCGGGAGCCCTGTGGAACCCAATGTACCTCGCAGAAAGAGAGCTAACAATGGTAACTCTACCATAACTCTCCTTCCTTTTCTGCAGCATGTTACATTGGTTTCAACAGGGAAACATCAGGGATGTCCTAAAGCAGTTTCTCAAGGGAGGGGACGTGCCTTAGCGAGTATGAGAATCCGGCATTCAAAGGAAGCATCCTGGGAGGCAGAAGTATCCAAGGCATAGAACCTATACGGGGCCAAGTGGTTCTTATCCCTAGATGGGCCAAGTGGTTCTTACCTGCCGTCAAATTCTATGTTTCTATATTAGAGAGTGTACAAAGAAGGGCAACTAAAATGGTGCATGGCCTACATCACAAAACCTAATAAACGTGTTCACAGAGAACCACGTAGCCACCTTGTACAATTGTTCTGCAGACATGCCACGGTGGGCCGCCCAAGAAGGTCACCCAGACCGAGTAGAATGGGCATTAGTAGCAGCGGGAGCTGGGAGACCAGCCTGCGCATAAGCTTGTGCAATCACCATTCTAATCCATCTGGCCAAGGTTTGCTTATTCGCAGGCCAGCCACGTTTGGGAAAATCAAACCAAACAAAAATGGAATCTGACCTCCTGATAGAGGCAGTCCTCTCCACATATATTCAGAGAACCCGTCCCACATCCAAATAACGCTCTTTGGAGGACAAATCAGAAGAGATAAAGGCTGGAACCACAATCTCTTGAGTAAGGTGAAAAGATTACACCACCTTAGGTAAATAACCTGGGCAAGTTCTAAGAACTACCCGGTCATGATGAAATATTAGAAAGGGTGGACAACAGGACAATGAGCCTAAGTCCAACACCCTTCTTGCAGAGGCAATAGCCAGTAAAAACAAGACCTTGGCCGTGAGACATTTAAGGTCCACCGTCTCAAGAGGTTCAAATGGAGAGTCTTGCAGGGCATTCAGGACAACAGACAGATCCCATGGAGCTACAGGAGGGACATAGGGAGGCTGAATCCATAAGACAACCTGAGTGAATGTATAAACGTCGGGTACAGACGCAATTTTTCTCTGAAACCATACCGACAAGGCAGATATGTGAACCTTCAGGGAGGCCAGACGAAGGCCTAAGCCCAGGCCTCTTTGCAGAAAACCCAGAATTCCAGAAGTTCTGAATCTGTATGCATCATAATTCTTTTCAGCACACCAGGTGAAGTAAGAATTCCAGACCCTGTAATAAATCTGAGCAGATGCCGGTTTGGGGGCTTTTAACATAGTTTGGATGACCGCATCAGAGAATCCTTTGGCTCTCAGGAGTGATGCCTCAAGAGCCACGCCATCAAAGCCAGCCTGGCCAAGTCCGGATAAAGAAAAGGGCCCTGTATGAGGAGGTCTGGGCGCTGAGGAAGTAGAAGAGGACACTCTGTCGATGGGTATGGGTCCTTGGGTCAACTCAACTTAAGTCGACAGTCATTAGGTCGACCACTGAAGGTTGACATGGGCATTAAGTTGACATGTACTAGGTCGACATGTGAAAAGGCCAACATGACTTTGTTTACTTTTTTGGTGTTTTCTTCGTAAAGTGACAGGGAACCCCAATTAGTGCACCATGTCCCCTCGCATGGCTCGCTTTGCTCAGCACAGGTTACCGTTCCCATCGTAGTCCACATGGATCGTCAAGTATGGAGAAAAAAAAGTGAAAAACTCATGTCGACCTTTTGACCTGTCGACCTAGTACATGTTGACCTAATGACCATGTCGATCTATTGACTATATCGACCTAATGCATGTCAACCTTTAGTGGTTGACCTAATGACTGTCGACCTAAGCTGTGTCGATCTAACAATGGTATCCCTTGTCGATAGACCCTTGCAGGTCTGAGAATCAATGCCATCTGGGCCATGCTGGAGCGACTAGAAGTAGAAATCCTCCTTCTTGTTTGAACTTCCGCAGGACCCTGGGCAGGAGTGACACTGGAGGGAACACGTAGGGCAGCCGAAAGTTCCATGGAATTGCCAGTGCATCCATGAACGCTGCTTGAGGTTCCCTGGTCCTTGATCCGAAAGACCGGAACCATGTGAGTGTGTCGAGTCTTGTCCACTAAGAGTTGAAAGACTTATGGATGAAGACTCCACTCTCCAGCGTGCACGTCCTGGCGACTGAGGAAGTCCGCATCCAAGTTTAGGATGCCCGGAATGAACACTGCCGATATAGCTGGCAGATGGCGATCCACCTAACGAAGGATTTTTTATACTTCCATCATAGCCATGCAGCTTTGAGTACCGCCTTGATGCCGCAGTGGCATTGTCTGACCATACAAGAACCGGCCTGTTCTGTACCAGAGGCAGGGCGAGAGTCAATACATTGAACACTGCCCGCAACTCCAGAATGTTTAATGGGAGGAGTGACTCCTCCTTGGTCCTGCGACCATGAAAAAAGTTTTGCTCCAACTCTGCACCCCATCTCCTCAGACTGGCATCCATTGTCAGCAGGACCCAGTCGGGGATCCAGAAGGGACGGCCCCTGCTCAATTGCTGGTCCTGTAGCCACCAGGTCAGTGACAGAAGAACCTCCGGAGTCAAAGCGATCATATGAGATCTGATCCGATGAGGTAGGCCATCCCACTTGGAAAGGATTAACCTTTGCAGAGGGCAAGAATGAAATTGAGCATACTCCTACCATGTCGAATGCCGACACCATCAGGCCAAGTATGTCACAACTGAGGGCTGGTGTTGACCTGAAACAGCCTCAGTTGTAGGGGCTGGTGTAAATGTAAATCTGGGCGGTAGAATAGGACTCCTAGACATACAGATGACTTGTACCACCAGTGCCCGACGGTGTGACCACGACAACAAGGATAAAATGAATGTTTGTTTATTGAACACAGTTCTGATGGTACATCAGCAGTTGCAAAGATATGATATGAGAAATTATTAAAAACAGTACACAGTTCCTCAAGAAGTAGCAAAAGCTGGTATTCCCTTAGGTGTGGTATCCACACAAGGCTAGCTTGGGAGATTAGGAGATAGGGAGTCCTTTTACCGTCACCTAGGTGCTGTATGGTAGATGAAAGCTGGAACTGATCAGCAGATGTTGTACAGAGGCTGAACGTGCTGTAGAACGAGTAGTACACGTAGACTGCTGGTTTTACCGGATGGAACCGGTAACAAAGAACTGTGGATGAAGTGTAGATGAACCAGTGTTAGCAGAGGAGTTGAATGACACTGGTGACGCTAGAGATCGATGAATTTGTGTAACAGATGACTTGAGCACTGAGGATATTAGGGAAACCGATGGAGCACCGATGACATCAGGAAGCTGAACACCGCTTGGCGCCAAATGTGGAAGCCGGTGTTTTAAAGCACTGCCAATAGCAGAAGGCAATGAGGATACTATGGAGTCAGGCAGGCACAGCAGGGTGGTGATTGGTGCGGGTCTCTGAAGAACTGAAGACACAGGAGCTGGAATACCTGGAACACAGTTAGTAATCACAGAGAGCAGAGACAGGATACACTGGTAATGACAACCAAAACACTGACAACTTCCTGGTTCAGGATCAGTCCTTTTATACCCTCAGCAGTGCAGGGCTGGATCAGCAATCAGGCAGAACTCAGCGATGTTGTAGATTGGAGGAAATAGCGTCATGTGATCAGAACCAACATGGCTGCGCCCATACTGGTCTTTGGAGCGAAACCTGTTTTGTAATCCCATATGGAGATTTTGCAGTAATGGCGGCTGCGGCCGAAGGGGACAGTGGACGCCAAGCTGCACAGCAAACCCACAGAGCCGGCGGCAAAGGCCACAGCTGACAGGGGATGCCACACTGATCCATCCAGGCGCTGAGAGTGCAGCAATAGCGGCGGAGGCCGCAGCTGACAGGAGACGCTATGCAGAGCTGTCCAAGTGCTGAGAGTGCAGTAATGGCGGCGGAGGCCGCGAATGGCTAGAAATGCCATTCCACTATAAGAGTTCCTTGTGACAGCATCTGCGGACTGGCAGAGAGGAGATATGAAGTAAGGATGTTTAGCAGCATGATTGAGACCCGGCCCTGGAACGCTGAGCCAGCCTCAGGAGACACCTGAAAGGTAAATAATGGTGTCCTGTAACCCGGATCATGACAAAGTACTTGCATTGCGGAGTGTATCGACACTCTGGGGAGACAAAGGCAGCATCTTATCCTGTCTTGAAGTCTCAGGACTTTTTCTGGAGACAGAAACAGTCGTTGACTGTGTGTGTGTGTCCAGTAGTGCCCCCAGGTGCACCATGCTCTGAGCTTGGACCAGCGAGGATTTCTTCCAATTGATGAGCCACCCGTGCGCTTGTAGGAAGCTTACCGTCAGTTGCAGATGACTAAGGAGGACATCGTGGGAGTTTGCCAGAATCAGCAAGTCGTCCAGATACGGCAGGATCCTGACCCCCTTGCGACGGAGATGGGCTGTCATTACGGCCATGACCTTGGTTAAGATCCGAAGAGCCGTAGCCAGTCCAAATGGCAGAGCCTGGAACTGATAGTGGAGGTTGCCAATAGCAACCCGCAGATACTGCTGATACGACATGGCAATAGGTATATGCAGGTATGCATCCTGTATATCCAGGGATACAATATAGTATCTGGGTTCCATAGCCAGTACAATTGAGCGCAGTGTTTCCATACGGAACCTGGACACTCTCACAAACTTGTTCAGTGATTTGAGGCTAAGTATAGACCGGAAAGACTCATTGGGTTTCGGAACTAGAAACAGGGTTGAGTAGTAACCTCTGCCTCTCTGGGCCAGAGGCACCGGCACTACCACTCCTGTATTCAGGAGAGAACTCACAACCTTTTGCAAAGCTTGCACCTTTAACGGATCCGAAGGGATAACCGCAGTGCAAAACTTGAAGGAGACTGCGTACCCATGAGAGACAACTTCTCGCACCCATGTGTCTAAAGTGGTCATTAACCAGACCTGGGTGAACTTCAGAAGTCGGCCTCCCACCCTGGGGTCCCCCAGAGGGAGGCCCGTCCCATCATGCGGCCGGCTTGTCTTGTTTAGAAGCAGGCTGATGGGCCACCCAGGACTGCTTTGCCTTGGGCTTAGTGGTTTTGGGAGCACGAGATTGTCTCGGGTTTCGGAACTAGAAACAGGGTTGAGTAGTAACCTCTGCCTCTCTGGGCCAGAGGCACCGGCACTACCACTCCTGTATTCAGGAGAGAACTCACAACCTTTTGCAAAGCTTGCACCTTTAACGGATCCGAAGGGATAACCGCAGTGCAAAACTTGAAGGAGACTGCGTACCCATGAGAGACAACTTCTCGCACCCATGTGTCTAAAGTGGTCATTAACCAGACCTGGGTGAACTTCAGAAGTCGGCCTCCCACCCTGGGGTCCCCCAGAGGGAGGCCCGTCCCATCATGCGGCCGGCTTGTCTTGTTTAGAAGCAGGCTGATGGGCCACCCAGGACTGCTTTGCCTTGGGCTTAGTGGTTTTGGGAGCACGAGATTGTCTCAGGTATGCCTGACCTTTGCTTTCCCTTGAGGCCGAAAGGAAGAAAAAGTGGTAGCTTTAGCATTCTGTGCAGAAGGATTAGTATTTAGGAGAAAGGCAGTCTTAGCAGCCGCCTTGGCTGCCAACACACCCGCATTAGAGGACGCCTCCTGAATGTAATAGGCGGCGGTGGTAATGTGAGACAGGTATTGTCTGGCATTGTCAGATATATTCTCGGACAGCTCTTCCTCTAATGCCTGAACCCATGCTTCAATTCCTTTTGCAGCCCAAGAGGCCGCATTAGTGGATCTATGTACAGCACCTGTAAGGGAATAGATTTCAGGCATTCCCCCACACGCTTATCTGTCGATTCCTTCAGTGAAGTGACAGTGGTGACAGGCAGAGTGGACGACACCACTAGGCGGGTGACATGAGAATCCACCGGAGGTGAATTTTCCCACTTGTTACATAACTCTGCAGGGAGAGGATAGTGAGCCAAGGCCCATTTAGACAGAGGGAATTTCTTCCCTGGATTAGACCAGGGCTTCTGCCTGATGTCCACCAAATGGTCAGAATGGGGTAATAGATTTTAACCACCTTCTGCCTTTTAAACATAAGCAGTTTTCTTAGCCACAGTAGTGGAATCCTCATCAACAGTGATTTGTAGGAGTTGCTTAATAGCAACCACAAGGGCAGGGACATCACTTAGCAATGGAGAATCCTCATTAAAAACACCTGATTCAGTGTCTGACAGGACAGTATGCTCCCCCTCCTCTTCAGATGAAACATCTGAGAGATTTGTGGATTGTGAGGCAGAAGCAGCCCGCTTGGATGACCCAGAGACACTAGAGTGACCTGGAGTAGATTTTTGTCTGACCAATGAATGATTTAATTGCTACAACTGATTTGACAAATTTTCTGCCCAAGGTGGATTAACCATAGGGACAATTTGTGGCTGTAATGGCACAGGTGGTCCCATAGGGGTCGTAAGGCATTCCACCAGAGTACCCAGTAGGTGGCTTCTGATTGGTTACAGGAGCTGCAGACTGACTTGGAGATGTATGACACATAGTACACAGACCATCATACACAGCTTCCCCCTCTGATAAATCTTTGGCGCATGCTCTGCATGATGCAGGAGCGTCCACAAACTCACTGCCCTTCTTGTTAGACATTGTACACAAATGCAACAATGCGAATTAGTACGATAAAGCCAGACAGAGTACAATACCTGCAAATAAATCCATTTGTATGTGACTGTAGACAGTGGCGGATCCATAAAAAAATGACAGGGGGGGGGGGCACCATGATACGGAAAGGGGAAGTAGTTACTGGTGACAGGCATAACTGTGCGCGCCAAAGGTGCACATGCTCCCAGAGGATTGGCGTGGTCTCGCTACAAGGAGTGTGGCCTCACAGGATATGCTGTCCTTGTGGTTCCTGTCGCTATATAGGGGGTTTGACTACGCATACTAGTGTGGACATTCCCACTTGGAAAAAAATCCACCAAGAAGATTTTGTGCACCTTCCGCAATGCAATAGCATTCAGGAAAGTGTTCGTCTGCCTCCATGGCTGGCATGGGTCCCCCCAAACAGTGGACCCATAGTTCACGCTATGCCAAATAGTAGTGCCCACAGTTAATACATTATGACGAAGAGCACTGGGTGTAATTCAGATCTGATTGCTGCTGTGCGTTCTCGCACAGCAGGCGATCAGATTCGAACTGCGCATGTGTATGCACCAAAATGCGCAGGCACGTCATACAACAGCAACAGGCATTGGTGCCTAGCGACGGGGTGGTGTGAAAAATCATCAAAACGCACAGGCGTTCACAAAGGTAATTGATAGGAAGAGGCCGTTTGTGGGTGGCAACTGACCGTTTTCCGGAAGTGACCGGAAAAACGCAGGCAGGCTCAGGCGTTTTCAGGGAGGGTGTCTAACGTCAGATCCAGTCCCGATCACCAGGAATCAATCGCATGGGAAGAGTAAGTTCTGGGCTGCGCAGAGACTGCACAAAATCAGTTTGTGCAGCTCTGATACACATGCGATCACACACTTGCACTGCGAAAATACACTCCCCCTGTAGGCGGTGACTATCTGATCACAGGACTGCAAAAAATGCAGCCCAGAGACTGGAGCGGCTGCCCAGTAACAGTGTCCACGCCAGCGCGCGCGCAGCCCGCCTCCCGCGGCCACGCCGGTTTGTGGTAAACAGCGGCCAAAGAGATCCCTTACCTCCCCATGTAGCTGCGGCCATGCGATCCTGGAGGGCAGCGGTGGGTGTGTGTGACTAACCAGAAGTACACCGGAGCGTCCGCTGTAGTTACCCGGCAACCAGGGCACGGGAGTATACAGTGCTACTGGGGGTGATGGAGCTACAGCAAAGTATGTCTAATGACATTAAACGCTGCAGCCCTTGAAGTCTTGAAAGTTTTCTTTTCTTCTTTCTTCAAATTAAGCTATAATATGGGCTGCAAAGGCAGCCCCCCTGTTGATTGCCTGCTTATTGCATGGCACCAACTTACAAACTGAGCTCCTGTGCACGGGGCCGGGGTTATAGAGGAGGCGGCGCTGTGCATTTTGGGAACAGTCAAAGCTTTGAGCCTGTTGGTGCCTCGGATCAAGATCCTACTCTACACCCCGATGTTAATCCTTGTGGAGCCCAGTGTACCCTGCAGCAGAAATACTTTTCTTATCTTTGGGTATATCATAAATTTGAACTGTGTTCGCATAACTGATGTTTTCCTGTTCTTATTCCATAAGCATATGTAGACCGGATATGTCCATTGTATCAACAACAATAGGGGTTGCCAATTCTCCCTGTGCTTTTAGTTTTTTATTTGCAAAATAACGTTTCCTGCATGGGGTCTTTTATCTATGCAATCCATTAAAGAACTAATAATATGTATATGTGCCTTCCATTTACCTTTCTTCTATCCGTATGTACATATCTGTTGGGTGAAAACAGTATATCTATCATGTATATTGATCAATTCCCCGCTGTAATATAGTCAATATAATTGGATGGTTTGGAGAACCAACATTTTGTATATATATATATATATATATATGTGTATAGGGAAACAAATTGATATAATAATAGATGGTTTAATACTGTGAAGTTTGTTACCAGTCCCTCTTTTCCATATACATATACACATATAGATATAAATATAAATAAACACGTAACTGTGCAAACATTGGAGGTCATTCCGAGTTGTTCGCTCGGTAAAAATCTTCGCATCGCAGCGATTTTCTGCTTAATGCGCATGCGCAATGTCCGCACTGCGACTGCGCCAAGTAAATTTGCTATGCAGGTAGGAATTTTACTCACGGCTTTTTCATCGTTCTGGCGATCGTAATGTGATTGACAGGAAATGGGTGTTACTGGGCGGAAACAGGCCGTTTTATGGGCGTGTGGGAAAAAACGCTACCGTTTCCGGAAAAAACGCAGGAGTGGCCGGAGAAACGGAGGAGTGTCTGGGCGAACGCTGGGTGTGTTTGTGACGTCAAACCAGGAACGACAAGCAGTGAAATGATCGCAGATGCCGAGTAAGTCTGAAGCTACTCAGAAACTGCTACGAGGTATGTAATCGCAATATTGCGAATACATCGTTCGCAATTTTAAGATGCTAAGATTCACTCCCAGTAGGCGGCGGCTTAGCATGAGCAAATCTGATAAAATCCGCTTGCGAGCGAACAACTCGGAATGAGGGCCATAGTCTCCTCACTGGAGGATGGCTAGAGAAAGTGATCTGTTCCAAGTGATCTATTCAGGCCAATACTATCCTCTTAAAAATAATGACTGCTTTTATACTCTAGAATGCACGGTTATTTATTTATTTATTTATTTACAGACATATATATTGTTTATTCTGATTATAAACTAGAAAGTTTCCACCAAAAAATGAAAAAAAAAAAAAAAAAAATGTAATAAATAAGATTTTACTTACCGGTAAATCTATTTCTCGTAGTCCGTAGTGGATGCTGGGGACTCCGTAAGGACCATGGGGATAGACGGCCTCCGCAGGAGACATGGGCACTTTAAGAAAGAATTTAGGTTCTGGTGTGCTCTGGCTCCTCCCTCTATGCCCCTCCTCCAGACCTCAGTTGGAGAAACTGTGCCCAGAAGAGCTGACAGTACAAGGAAAGGATTTTGGTAATCCAGGGCAAGATTCATACCAGCCACACCAATCACACCGTATAACATGAGTTTATAACAACCAGTCAACAGTATGACAACAACAGAGCATCAGGTCCAACCCTGATGCAACCATAACATAACCCTTATTGAAGCAATAACTATATACAAGCATTGCAGAAGAAGTCCGCACTTGGGACGGGCGCCCAGCATCCACTACGGACTACGAGAAATAGATTTACCGGTAAGTAAAATCTTATTTTCTCTAACGTCCTAGTGGATGCTGGGGACTCCGTAAGGACCATGGGGATTATACCAAAGCTCCCAAACGGGCGGGAGAGTGCGGATGACTCTGCAGCACCGATTGAGCAAAACACAAGGTCCTCCTCAGCCAGGGTATCAAACTTGTAGAACTTTGCAAAAGTGTTTGAACCTGACCAAGTAGCCGCTCGGCAAAGCTGTAATGCCGAAACCCCTCGGGCAGCCGCCCAAGAAGAGCCCACCTTCCTAGTGGAACGGGCCTTAACTGATTTTGGCAGCGGCAATCCAGCCGCAGAATGAGCCTGCTGAATCGTGTTACAGATCCAGCGAGCAATAGTTTGCTTTGAAGCAGGAGCACCAAGCTTGTTGGAAGCATACAGGATAAACAAAGACTCTGTTTTCCTGACCCTAGCCGTTCTGGCTACATAAACCTTCAAAGCCCTGACCACATCAAGCAACTCGGAATCCTCCAAGTCAGTAGTAGCCACAGGCACCACAATAGGTTGGTTTATATGAAAGGATGAAACCACTTTCGGCAGAAATTGTGGACGGGTCCGCAATACTGCTCTATCCGCATGGAAAACCAGATAGGGGCTTTTATGTAACAAAGCCGCCAACTCTGACACACACCTAGCCGAAGCCAAGGCTAATAGCATGACCACCTTCCACGTTAGATATTTCAACTACACCGTTTTGAGTGGTTCAAACCAGTGGGATTTCAGGAAATTCAACACCACGTTAATATCCCAAGGTGCCACTGGAGGCACAAAAGGGGGCTGAATATGCAGCACTCCCTTTACAAACGTCTGAACTTCAGGTAGAGAAGCCAACTCCTTTTGAAAGAAAATGGATAGGGACGAAATCTGGACCTTAATGGAACCCAATTTTAGGCCAAAATTCACTCCGGACTGTAGGAAGTGAAGGAAACGGCCCAGCTGGAACTCCTCCGTAGGAGCATTCCTGGCCTCACACCAAGCAGCATATTTTCGCCATTTACGGTGATAATGTTGAGCTGTCACGTCCTTCCTAGCCTGTATCAGCGTAGGAATAACCTCATCCGGAATGCCTTTCTCTGCTAGGATCCGGCGTTCAACCGCCATGCCGTCAAACGCAGCCGCGGTAAGTCTTGGAACAGACAGGGCCCTTGTTGCAACAAGTCCTGTCTTAGAGGAAGAGGCCACGGGTCCTCTGTTTCTTGCAGATCTGGATACCAAGTCCTTCGTGGCCAATCTGGAACAATGAGTATTGTTCTCACTCCTCTTTTTCTTATTATCCTCAGCACCTTGGGTATGAGAGGAAGAGGAGGAAATACACAGACCGACTGGAACACCCACGGCGTCTACAGCTATCGCCTGAGGGTCTCTTGACCTGGCGCAATACCTCTGTAGCTTTTTGTTGAGTCGGGATGCCATCATGTCCACCTGTGGCAGTTCCCACCGACTTGTAATCTGCGCGAAGACTTCCTGATGAAGTCCCCACTCACCCGGGTGGAGGTCGTGTCTGCTGAGGAAGTCTGCTTCCCAGTTGTCCACTCCCGGGATGAACACTGCTGACAGTGCGCTTACGTGATTCTCCGCCCAGCGAAGAATTCTGGCGGCTTCCGCCATCGCCACTCTGCTCCTTGTGCCGCCTTGGTGGTTTACATGAGCCACTGCGGTGATGTTGTCTGACTGAATCAGAACCGGTTGGTCGCGAAGCAGGGTCTCTGCTTGACGTAGGACGTTGTATATGGCCCTTAGTTCAGGATGTTGATGTGAAGGCAAGTCTCTTGACTTGACCACAGACCTTGGAAATTTCTTCCCTGTGTGACTGCACCCCAACCTCAGAGGCTTGCGTCCGTGGTCACCAGGACCCAGTCCTGAATAACGAATCTGCAGCCCTCGAGAAGGTGAGCGCTCTGCAGCCACCACAGGAGTGACACCCTGGCCCTGGGGGATAGGGTGATTAACCGATGCATCTGAAGATGTGATCTGGACCACTTGTCCAGTAAGTCCCATTGAAAGGTCCTCGCATGGAACCTGCCGAAGGGAATGGCCTCGTATGATGCCACCATCTTTCCCAGGACACGAGTGCAGTGATGCACTGACACCTGTTTTGGTTTTAATAGGTTCCTGACCAGTGTCATGAGTTCCTGAGCTTTCTCCATCGGGAGATAAACCCTTTTCTGGTCTGTATCTAGAATCATGCCCAGGAAGGGCAGACGAGTCGTAGGAACCAACTGCGACTTTGGAATATTTAGAATCCAGCCGTGTTGCCGTAACACTTCCAGAGAAAGTGCTACACTGATCAGCAACTGCTCTCTTGATCTTGCTTTTATGAGGAGATCGTCCAAGTATGGGATAATTGTGACTCCTTGCTTCCGCAGGAGTACCATCATTTCCGCCATTACCTTGGTAAATATTCTTGGTGCCGTGGAGAGACCAAACGGCAACGTCTGAAATTGGTAATGACAATCCTGTACCACAAATCTGAGGTACGCCTGATGAGGTGGATAAATGGGGACATGAAGGTATGCATCCTTTATGTCCAGAGACACCATAAAATTCCCCCCTTCCAGGCTTGCGATGACCGCTCTCAGCGATTCCATCTTGAACTTGAACCTTTTCAGGTATATGTTCAGGGATTTTAAATTCAGTATGGGTCTGACCGAACCGTCCGGTTTCCGGACTACAAACATGGTCGAATAATAACCCCTTCCCTGCTGAGGGAGGGGAACCTTGACCACCACCTGTTGAAGATACAATTTGTGAATTGCAGTTAACACTATTTCCCTCTCGTGGGGGGAAGCTGGCAGGGCCGATTTGAGGTATCGGTGAGGGGGCATCTCCTCGAATTCCAGCTTGTATCCCTGAGACACAATATCTATTGCCCAGGGATCCAACTGGGAGTGAACCCACTTGTGGCTGAAATTTCGAATACTTCTGTTCCTGGGAACTAGCTGTGTTGTGCAGCTTCTTTCCTCTGCCCCTTCTCTGGCAAGAAAGGACGCACCTCGGACTTGCTTGCTTTGTGATCGAAAGGACTGCATTTGATAATGTCGTGCTTTCTTAGGCTGTGCAGGAATATAAAGCAAAAGATTAGAATTACCAGCTATAGCTGTGGAAACCAGGTCTGAGAGCCCTTCTCCACACAATTCCTCAGCCTTGTAAGGTAAACCTTGCATATGCCTCTTTTAGTCGGCATCACCTGTGCATGTTCCACAGGACACGTCTAGCAGAAATCGACATAGCGTTGACTCTAGAACCCAGTAGACTAATGTCTCTTTGGGCATGTTTTATATATATATATATATATATATATATATATATATATATATAAGACAGCATCTTTTTATATATATATATATATATATACACACACAGAGTAAAAACCACAGCACTCACCGCACCAGAAGCGGGGCACAGCTATGCACTTACCACTCACAGGGTGGGGTGCATGTAACACTGCACTCTCCACCACAGAAGCGGGGTACACAGCTGTACTTACCACTCACAGGGCGGGGTGCATGAAGCCCATGACCACATCGCTCTAATAAATACAAACAGAGAACCCAGCACTCACCAAAGTAAACTCACTTATCCTCAACAATTCAATAAATAAATGATGGGGGTTTAGTTGGTGGATTGGCCAATGCACGGAAGCCTGTATACCGATTCAAGGTACCCCACCTTCATACAGGTCCTACACTATCACAGAGTCTTAAAACCTGACTACCACACTGCTGCATCATCTGCCTGCTAGATGTAATGTGTACCTGCCACAGACTTTATGGCTTTTAAAGGCACACTAGTCACCTATTGCACTGGCTCAAAGATGATTGCTAAAAAACAGCTGAGACAGGTTCAGGATAATAAAGTCCACACAGGGGTGCATGAGAAAGCTAGTGGCCACGGTTAATAAGAGCTAACCATAGATTAACCCCTTCATATACACACACAGAGTAAAAACCACAGCACTCACCGCACCAGAAGCGGGGCACAGCTATGCACTTACCACTCACAGGGTGGGGTGCATGTAACACTGCACTCTCCACCACAGAAGCGGGGTACACAGCTGTACTTACCACTCACAGGGCGGGGTGCATGAAGCCCATGACCACATCGCTCTAATAAATACAAACAGAGAACCCAGCACTCACCAAAGTAAACTCACTTATCCTCAACAATTCAATAAATAAATGATGGGGGTTTAGTTGGTGGATTGGCCAATGCACGGAAGCCTGTATACCGATTCAAGGTACCCCACCTTCATACAGGTCCTACACTATCACAGAGTCTTAAAACCTGACTACCACACTGCTGCATCATCTGCCTGCTAGATGTAATGTGTACCTGCCACAGACTTTATGGCTTTTAAAGGCACACTAGTCACCTATTGCACTGGCTCAAAGATGATTGCTAAAAAACAGCTGAGACAGGTTCAGGATAATAAAGTCCACACAGGGGTGCATGAGAAAGCTAGTGGCCACGGTTAATAAGAGCTAACCATAGATTAACCCCTTCATATACACACACAGAGTAAAAACCACAGCACTCACCGCACCAGAAGCGGGGCACAGCTATGCACTTACCACTCACAGGGTGGGGTGCATGTAACACTGCACTCTCCACCACAGAAGCGGGGTACACAGCTGTACTTACCACTCACAGGGCGGGGTGCATGAAGCCCATGACCACATCGCTCTAATAAATACAAACAGAGAACCCAGCACTCACCAAAGTAAACTCACTTATCCTCAACAATTCAATAAATAAATGATGGGGGTTTAGTACCCCATCATTTATTTATTGAATTGTTGAGGATAAGTGAGTTTACTTTGGTGAGTGCTGGGTTCTCTGTTTGTATTTATTAGAGCGATGTGGTCATGGGCTTCATGCACCCCGCCCTGTGAGTGGTAAGTACAGCTGTGTACCCCGCTTCTGTGGTGGAGAGTGCAGTGTTACATGCACCCCACCCTGTGAGTGGTAAGTGCATAGCTGTGCCCCGCTTCTGGTGCGGTGAGTGCTGTGGTTTTTACTCTGTGTGTGTATATGAAGGGGTTAATCTATGGTTAGCTCTTATTAACCGTGGCCACTAGCTTTCTCATGCACCCCTGTGTGGACTTTATTATCCTGAACCTGTCTCAGCTGTTTTTTAGCAATCATCTTTGAGCCAGTGCAATAGGTGACTAGTGTGCCTTTAAAAGCCATAAAGTCTGTGGCAGGTACACATTACATCTAGCAGGCAGATGATGCAGCAGTGTGGTAGTCAGGTTTTAAGACTCTGTGATAGTGTAGGACCTGTATGAAGGTGGGGTACCTTGAATCGGTATACAGGCTTCCGTGCATTGGCCAATCCACCAACTAAACCCCCATCATTTATTTATTGAATTGTTGAGGATAAGTGAGTTTACTTTGGTGAGTGCTGGGTTCTCTGTTTGTATATATATATATATATATATATATATATATGGGTTCACTACGGCTGGCCGGCGGTCGGGCTCCCGGCGACCAGCATCCCGGCGCCGGGAGCCCGACCGCCGGCTTACCGACAGCTTGGCGAGCGCAAATGAGCCCCTTGCGGGCTCGCTGCGCTCGCCATGCTACGGGCACGGTGGCGCGCTACGCGCGCCACACTATTTTATTCTCCTCTATGGGGGTCGTGGACCCCCACGAGGGAAAATAATTGTCGGTATTCCGGCTGTCGGGCTCCCGGCGCCGGTATACTGAGCGCCGGGAGCCCGACCGCCGGCAAACAGAAGACCACCCATATATATATACCTATGTATACACATACTAGGGTCTCAATGTCCATGCTGCTACCGCGCTATAACCCCATGCCGACACAATCGCCGGTCTGAGTAGTGTACCAGCATGTGTGTAAATGGACTTCAAAGTACTTTTACTGCATGCTATCTGCAGGATCCCTGAGGATAGCTGTTAAGTCAGCGCTACCTTTTGGGTAAACGTGACAAGCTTTGTCCACCCTAGGGGAAGATTCCCATCGTATCCTGGTCCTAGTATGGAAAGGATACTCCCTGAGAATTCTTTGTGGGAAGCTGCAGTTTCTTGTCTGGAGATTCCCGCTCTTTTTCTTCATGAGAGAAGGGAAATTTACCTCAGCTTTCTTCCCCTTAAACATGTGTACCCTTGTGTCAGGGACAGATGAGTCATCAGTGATATGCAAAACATCTTTCATTACAATAATCATATATTGAATACTTTCCTGACATTTTGGCTGTAACTTTGCATTATCGTAGTCGACACTGGAGTCAGACTCCGTGTCGATATCAGTGTCTAATATTTTGGATAGTGAGCGTTGTGAGACTCTGAATGTCTCTGCGACATAGGGACAGACATGGGTAGATTCCCTGTCTGTTCTCTAATATTTTGTGCAATAAATTTACCTCAGCACTTAATTTCACATATCCAATCAGGTGTCGGCGTTGTCGACGGAGACACCACACACACACACACACACACACACACACATTTGCTCCATCACCTCCTTAGGAGAGCCTTTTACCTCAGACATGTCGACACACACATACCGACACACCACACACTCAGGGAATGCTCATCTGAAGATAATTCCCCCACAAGGCCCTTTGGAGAGACAGAGAGAGAGTATGCCAGCACACACCCCAGCGCTATATGACCCAGGAAAAAACACAGCAATTTAATGTTTACCCAGTAGCGCTGTTATTATCTGCGCCGAATTATGTGCCCCCCCCTCTTCTTTAAAACCCTCTCTTCTACCGTGCTATAAGCAGGGGAGAGACCGGGAAGCTTCCTCTCAGCGGTGCTGTGGAGAAAAAACATGGCGCTGGTGAGTGCTGAGGTAGAAGCCCCGCCCCCTCGACGTCGGGCTTCTGTCCTGCTTAAATATACATTTTCTTGGCGGGGGCTCATACATATATACAGTGCCCAACTGTATATATGTTTACTTTTGCCAAAAGGAGGTCCAAATGCTGCCCAGGGCGCCCCCCCCCTGCGCCCTGCACCCTTACAGTGACCGGAGTATGAGAGGTGTGTGGGAGCAATGGCGCACAGCTGCAGTGCTGTGCGTTACCTCAGTGAAGAACGGGGTCTTCTGCCGCCGATTTCGAAGTCTTCTTGCTTCTCATACTCACCCGGCTTCTGTCTTCCGGCTCTGCAAGGGGGACGGCGGCGCGGCTCTGGGATCGGACGGTGAGGGTGAGATCCTGCGTACGATCCCTCTGGAGCTAATGGTGTCCAGTAGCCTAAGAAGCAGGACCTAGCTTCAGAGAGTAGGGCTGCTTCTCTCTCCTCAGTCCCACGATGCAGGGAGACTGTTGAAACCTAACAAAATACTTTCTCTCAGCAAACTCAGGAGAGCTCACTGAAAAGCACCCAGCTCGCTCTGGGCACAGTATCAAACTGAGGTCTGGAGGAGGGGCATAGAGGGAGGAGCCAGAGCACATCAGAACCTAAATTCTTTCTTAAAGTGCCCATGTCTCCTGCGGAGCCCGTCTATCCCCATGGTCCTTACGGAGTCCCCAGCATCCACTAGGACGTTAGAGAAATATTAATAAAAGTAAAGATAAAATGAGTCTGCCTCAGAGTGGGATTTGAACACTGGTCTGTCTGATATGGTACAAGACTTTAGCCCATTAGGCTTTAAGGAACTCAATACTGGGCTACTAGCTCCACCATCCTAAGTATTGTAACTTCCACCATCCTAAGTATCTCTTGTAACTAATGAAATGTAGAAAAACTCCTATGTTTCTCCTTATAGGCTACAAATGTATCCAAAGTGTATCCATATTGTTCTTTTGTTTATTTTAGTTTATTTATGTTGAGTTCATGTTTATTGGTGCCTTTTTTTATATATATTTGGAAAAACTTGCTTTTTAACTAGGCAAATCTATTTACAAACATGAACTGCAACATGATTATTACCTATTATATTCACCTGTGAACCAGTAATTGGACTGTTGCACCGATTGGTCACCTTTGGTTTAAATACAGCGTCTCAGTACACTGCAATACCTTCTGATGAAACCGTTGTTGGGGCTAATGGAGAAACGCGTTGAGGACCCGCCACGCTGCCTTCACCAGCTTCTAGATGCCAACTAACCCATCCACACAGCCGTAGTTTCTGCATCAGCGGCACTTGCTGCACCCTCCCTCCCCATCAATCGAGCTGACACCGCCGCTCCCACATCTAATCACAGACCCTGCACGCTGACTGCCGGTCTCGCTGAGAACGTATGGAACCAGTGGTGAGCTACAAACCATCAGGCGGTTGGGGAGGTGGTAGCACAGTGCATGCTGTACGGCACTAGCTGAGCTAAACAGCACTCACACAAGCATATTTATTCTAGATCTTTTTGGAACTTTTGCGCCATATGAACTTGAGCTGTGAGCACTATAGTGGATAACCACTTGAATTGTAATTCTTCGGTGGACTTTATAAGGGTATACTATTTGGCTAACACGTGTTGCAGCGTTCTTAGTATCAGCAGTGTTATACATTGTTTTTAGAATCTATGCATTTTATTTTTAAGTTGCTGTTATACAATAAATTGAGACAAATCTATACTTTTTATGTAAGCGCTTCTTTATGATACTTTATATCATATTTCCTGCTTATACAAAGCGACTTGCAGCTGTAATTGCCGCAAAAGGTGGCTCTACAAAGTACTGACTTTAGGGGGGTGAATAGCTATGCACGCTGAAGTTTTCTGTTATTTTGTCCTATTTGTTGTTTGCTTCACAATAAAAAAAAAAACACCTTCAAAGTTGTAGGCATGTTCTGTGGATGAAATGATGCAAACCTTCAAACAAATCATTTCAATTCCAGGTTGTGAGGCAACAAAACATGAAAAATGCAAAGGGGGTGAAAACTTTAGATAGATAGATAGATAGATAGATAGATAGATAGATAGATAGATAGATAGATAGATAGATAGATAGATAGATAGATAGATAGATAGTGTCCGGTCAGTGACTTAAAATATAAATAAATAAATAAAAAAAATAAAGTCCAGGGGCTACAGTCCATTATTAAGGATTAGTTAGTCAAGATTAGATACAATAAACCAGCAATTTTACGCATCAGTGTGATTCTTATGCAATCTCAACCATATATGATGCTGAAGGCCGTGTGCATATTTTGGAGCATGACCGCACAGTGAAGAGTGGTATATCTATCTTATCAAATGGTCCCTGTTGTTGTTGTTGTTGTTATGAAATAGTTCTATGAGCAGGGCCAGATTGGCCACCTGGCAGGTCCAGTACTGCAAGTATGGCGGTACGGGACGGTACTGCGTACTGGTAAGAAATTCCCAGCCGGTATGCAGTACCGCCGAGCCTCCACCTTGCAGACACTGTGTCGGAGAGAGGAGAGCGCAGCATTCGCCTCTCCTCTCCTTCCCCTCCCCTGCCTGCCTCCCCAGTCAGTCGGAGTCCAGCGGTTTCTCCTTCCGTTCTTTGAGTCTGGCAGTGGCGTGTGTTATACTCAAACTCCAGTTCGTATGCCAATCAGAGATCGTAGACCAGCAGCCAATCAGGAGCTGCCACTGCCAGACCATGCGCTCTAGTTGGCTCATGGACCGGCGCCAGATCTGAGACACAGGATGACGCCGCTGCAGGAGCAGATCGGAATGGACTGAGGGCAGTAGAGGCGCGTACTATGCTCTCCCCGACAACAGCATCAGACAGTGACGGCCCCAGGCAGCAACAATGGTGAGTTGCACTGCTGGGGGCATATCTGGCACCATGGGGGCATGTATATCTGGCACTGTGGGGCCTATCTAGCACAGTGGGGGCATGTGTATCTGGCAATGTGGGGGCATATCTGGCACTGTGGGGGCATGTCTGGCACCATTGGGGAATATCTAGCACCATGGGGGCATATCTGGCACTGTTTGGGCATATGTGGCACTGTGGAGGCTGTTGGGGCATATCTGGCACCGTGGGGGCATATGTGTATCTGGCACTGTGGGGGCATATCTGGCATACAGTATGTGTATCTGGCACTATTGGGGGCATATTTGTATCTGGCATTATTGGTGGCATATGTGTATCTGTAACTATTGGGGGCATATGTGTATCATGCCCCCATTTTCATTGGCCATGACCCATGTGGCATGTGGCCACACCCATGTTTTTGGTGCGCACACAGTACCACTAAGAGTTTTTTTCTACTTGCAGCACTGGGCAGTTCTGGCAAATACCAGCGGGACCGATGGCCAGATGGGCCCGTCTGGCCAGTGCCACTGAGGGTAGCTTGGGTGGCAGCCATGTGCATGTGTTGCTGGGCCGCCAGCTGTAGTGTCATTTTGAATCTAGCGCTGGCCACAAGCTAATCAGAACTCACAGACCAACAGCCAATCAGGAGCCGCAGCTCCAACTCCTGACTGGTTACCGGTAAGCGAGCTCTGATTTGCTCACAGCTGGCACCATCCTCTTACATGGCTGCCTACAGGATTCCCAAACAGCAAGCCCTGTGCATGTCAGTCTTGTAAAGCTTTCCCCGGCCTGGCCAGCAGCTCCTGTCTGGATAGTGTTGGGTGCTGTGTGGGTGATAAATGGAGTCTCCAAAGTGCTGCAGTGGCTTTCATCATCTGACCACCAGAGGCACCAGATTGCCAGTTCTGCCTCTGAGTATACAACACATCATCCGACAGACGGCTTGGGAGACCTACTGTGTGGTCCCCCTCCTTCCCTGTGAGACTACACCTGATTTTTTGACGTGCGAAATCTCACTACAGTACTTGTATTATTGGGGAGGGGGGCACCAATATTCTTTATATACACAGGGAACCAAAATGTGTAGTTACTGCTCTTCTTTGGTGTGCACAGATGTGTCCTCCTCAATAATCATTTCCCCCCTTCTCTAAATCATTCCTACACTGAACACTATCTAATCCTCCTAGGTCAATTGGAAAAATCAGCAAACAGAAAGGGGGAGGGGGTGCCCCCCTCTCCCACCCCTTGCTTCCCCCATCCCCATCACTGGTATCCCCCCAGCACACTGATTAATACCTGTAACAATACTTGAACCTACAAGTTGCAAGAAAAAGTATGTGAATCCTTTGGAATTTCCTGGATTTGTGCATAAATTGGCCATAAAATGTGTTCTGATTTTCATCTAAGTCACAACAAAAGACAAACACAGTCTGCTGAAACTAATACCACACAAACAATTATATGTTCTCATGTTTTTATTTAACAGACTATGTAAGCATTCACAGTGCAGGGTGGACAAAGTATGTGAACCCTTGGATTTAATAACTGGTTGACCCTCCTTTGGCAGCAATAACCTCCTCAACCAAAAATTTCCTATAGTTGCATATCAGACCTGCACAACGGTCAGGTGGAATTTTGGACCATTCCTCGTTACAAAACTGTTTCAGTTAAGCAATATTCTTGGGTTGTCTGGTGTGAATCGCTCTGTTGAGGTCATGCCACAGCATCTCAATCGGGTTGAGGTCAGGACTGGGCCACTCCAGAAGGCATATTTTCTTCTGTTGAAGCCATCCTGTTGTTAAACTACTTCTGTGCTTTGGGTCGTTGTCCTGTTGCATCACCCATCTTCTGTTGAGCTTCAATTCTCCTGCAAAATGTCTTGATAAACTTGGAAATTCATTTTTCTGTCGATGATAGCAATCTGTCCAGGCCCTGAGGCAGCAAAGCAGCCCCAAACCATAGTTACATAGTTACATAGTCAGTGAGGTTGAAAAGAGGCAAAATGCCCATTGGGTTCAACCTGTATTCTGCATTAATCTGTTTATTTTATAATGTGCATGCTGAAGTAATGGTTTAGTACCGATTTACAGCAATGATTCCTACCACTCCCAGATAATTTTAATGTCAATATGCTAAATGCTAAAGCCCTTGATACGTTTTCCTGTTAGAAATTTGTCCAATCCGTTTTTAAATGCATTTATAGAGTCTACCATTACTACTTCCTCCGGCAGTGAGTTCCAAATCTTTATTCCCCTTACAGAGAAGAACCCTTTCCTATGTTGCGTACGGAATTTTCTCTCTCCTAGCCTCAGTGAGTGCCCACGCTTCCTATACAGAGTTCTTTTAATAAACAAATCAGTTGCTAGCTCCGTGTAATGCTAGCTCCGTGTAATGGTGCCCCCTCCACCATACTTCACAGTTGGAAAGAGGTTTTGATGTTGGTGTGCTGTGCCTTTTTATCTCCACACATAGTGTTGTGTGTTCCTTCCAAACAACTCAACTTTAGTTTCTGTCCACAGAATATTTTGCCAGTAGTGCTGTGGAACATTCAGGTGCTCGTTTGCAAACTTCAAATGTGCAGCAATGTTTTTTTTTGGATCGCAGTAGCTTCCTCCGTGGTCTCCTCCCATGAACTCCATTCTTGTTCAGTGTTTTATGGGTGTAGTACGGCTGACCGGCGGTCAGGAGACCGCCGGTCAGCTTACCGACGCCGGGATCCCGGCGGGGAGGGGCGAGTGCAGCAAGCCCCTTGCGGGCTCTCTATGGGTGTCGTGGACACCCACGAGTGGGAATAGTCCCTGTTGGTCGGCATGCTGACCATCGGGATAGTGAGCCGTCGGGATGGTGGAGGAGGTCATGTGACTGTCGGTCTCCCAACCGCCGGTCACATGAATACCACCCGTGTTTTACGTATGGTAGATTCGTCAACAGAGATGTTAGCATGTGCCAGAGATTTCTGTAAGTCTTTAGCGGACACTCTAGGATTCTTCTTTACCTCATTTAGCATTCTGCACTGTGCTCTTGCAGTCATCTTTACAGGATGCCCACTCCTAGGGAGAGTAGCAACAGTGCTGAAGTTTCTCCATTTCTTGACAATTTGTCTTACCGTGGACTGATGAACATCAAGGCTTTTAGAAATACTTTTGTATCCCTTTCCAGCTTTATGCAAGTCAACAATTCTTAGTCGTAGGTCTTCTGAGAGCTCTTTTCTGCGAGGCATGGTTCACACATCAGGCAATGCTTCTTGAGAATTGCAAACTCAAAACTGGTGTTTTTTATAGGGCAGGGCAGCTTTAACCAACACCTCCAATCTCGTCTCGTTGATTGGACTCCAGGTTGGCTGACTCCTGACTCAAATTAGCTCTTGGAGAAGTCATTAGCCTAGGGGTTCACATACTTTGTCCACCCTGAACTGTGAATGTTTACATGGTGTGTTCAATAAAACATGAGAACATATAATTGTTTGTGTGGTATTAGTTTCAGCAGACTGTGTTTGTCTATTGTTGTGACTTATGACCAATTTATGCACAAATCCAGGAAATTCCAAAGGGTTCACATACTTTTTCTTGTAACTGTATCTGGTAATATAATTTCAGATATATTTGTTACATGAATTTGCAAATACATATCAGCAGTCCTACACTACCTAATAGCAGTGCCCACATAAGGCCATGTAATTTGTCTACAGTAAGGCCTCATGATAAAGGTTAATACAAAAATACATCCAGATTGATGGCTAGCCTACCGGAGAGCCACCCCTAAGATCTCCCATTATTACTACATGGATCAGCATGCTTTCCAAATGCTGCTCCCATTCAGTGCCTTCTCACACAGGTAAACAAACAGTGGTAGCAGCTCAATCACTCTGGAGATACTTATCAGGTGCTAGAAAAGGGGGAGGCATCACAGCAAACAGAAAGGGGGGCCTTCTTAGGCATTGAATGGGAGCAGCATTTGGAAGGCATGCTGGTCCTTGTAGTACTAATGGGAAATCTTAGGGTTGGCTCTCAGGTAAGCTAACACTCAGTCTGGATGTATTTTTGTATGAGCCTTTATCATGAGGCCTTAATGTAGACAAATCACATGGCCCTGTGTGGATACTGCTATTATGTAGTATAGGACTGCTGATATTATGTAGTGTAGTGATCTGCTGTCAGCGAGGCAGTGATCTGCTGCTGTCAGCGAGGCAGTGATCTGCTGCTGTCAGCGAGGCAGTGATCTGCTGCTGTCAGCGAGGCAGTGATCTGCTGCTGTCAGCGAGGCAGTGATCTGCTGCTGTCAGCGAGGCAGTGATGTGCTGCTGTCTGCGAGGCAGTGATGTGCTGCTGTCTGGGAGGCTGCTGTCAGTGAGGCTGCGATGTGCTGCTGTCAGTGAGGCTGCGATGTGCTGCTGTCAGCGAGGCAAGGATGTACTGCTGTCAGTAGGGCAGGTATGTGCAGCTGTCAGTGAGTCAGCAATGTGCTGCTGTCAGTAGGGCAGGTATAGGCTGCTGTCAGCGAGGCAGAGATGTGCTGCTGACAGCGAGGCTGCGATCTGCTGCTGTCAGTAGGGCAGGGATGTGCTGCTGTCAGTGAGGCAGTGATGTACTGCTGTCAGCGAGGCTGCGATCTGCTGCTGTCAGCAAGACAGGGATGTGCTTCTGTCAGTAGGGCAGGTATGTGCTGCTGTCAGTGAAGCAGTGATATGCTGCTGTCAGTGAGGCTGTGATGTGCTGCTGTTAGCATGGCAGGGGTGTGCTACTGTCAGAGGCAGAGATGTGCTACTGTCAGTATGGCAGGGATATGCTGTCAGCAAGGCTGTGATGTGCTGCTGACAGTGAGGCAGTGATCTGCTGCTGTCAGTGAGGCAGTGATGTGCTGCTGTCAGCAGCGCAGGGATGTGCTGCTGTCAGTGAGGCTGTGATGTACTGCTGTCAGTGAGGCAAGGATGTGCTGCTGTCAGTGGGGCAAGGATGTGCTGCTGTCAGTAGGGCAGGGATGTGCTGCTGTCAGTAGGGCAGGGATGTGCTGCTGTCAGTAGGGCAGGGATGTGCTGCTGTCAGTGAGGCAGTGATATGCTGCTGTCAGTGAGGCTGTGATGTACTGCTGTCAGCGAGGCTGTGATCTGCTGCTGTCAGCAAGACAGGGGTGTGCTTCTGTCAGTGAAGCAGTGATATGCTGCTGTCAGTGAGGCTGTGATGTGCTGCTGTTAGCATGGCAGGGGCGTGCTACTGTCAGAGGCAGAGATGTGCTACTGTCAGTATGGCAGGGATATGCTGTCAGCAAGGCTGTGATGTGCTGCTGACAGTGAGGCAGTGATCTGCTGCTGTCAGTGAGGCAGTGATGTGCTGCTGACAGCGAGGCTGCGATCTGCTGCTGTCAGTAGCGCAGGGATGTGCTGCTGTCAGTGAGGCTGTGATGTACTGCTGTCAGTGAGGCAAGGATGTGCTGCTGTCAGTGGGGCAAGGATGTGCTGCTGTCAGTGAGGCTGTGATGTGCTGCTGTCAGTAGGGCAGGGATGTGCTGCTGTCAGTAGGGCAGGGATGTGCTGCTGTCAGTAGGGCAGGGATGTGCTGCTGTCAGTAGGGCAGGGATGTGCTTCTTGCAGTGAGGCTGTGATGTGCTGCTGTCAGTGAGGCTGTGATGTGCTGCTGTCAGTGAGGCTGTGATGTGCTGCTGTCAGTGAGGCTGTGATGTGCTGCTGTCAGTGAGGCTGTGATGTGCTGCTGTCAGTGAGGCAGTGATGTGCTGCTGTCAGCGAGGTTGTGATGTACTGCTGTCAGCGAGGCAGGGATGTGTTTCTTTTCTGTGAGTAGTGTCTCTGTGAATGGTGCTAGTGTTTATATTTGTGGAGTGATACTGATGTGAATGGTCATGCGACCTGGTGTGTCCAATCATGTTAGTGAGATTTCTTTCCAGTGGCGGATCCAGTGGGGGGGCACTCGGGCCCGTGCCCCCCCTGTCATTTGTGGCCTCCGTCCCCCCCAGTGCCGGCGCCGTACAGGGAGATGACGGGCGCCCGCTGAGATTGTGTTACCAGCGGGCGCCCGTCTCCCTGCACAGCGGCAGCCGGAGGCAGGAGCTCAGTACTGAGCTCCGGCTTCCGGCGCTGTCACTGTGCGGCGTGCGCTATGGGAGAGACGTCAGTCATGACGTCTCTCTCATAGTGCTGACTGAGGAGCGGACGCCCAGGGAGGAGGAGGACTGCAGCGGTCTGGAAGCGGAAACGGGGCCTGGTAAGTATGTTCTGTTTTCTCTTCCTCAGTGCAGCGGGGCATCTACTGGGGGCAAACTACGGGGGTGGGGACATTACTACTGAGGGGCATCAACAAGGGACATTACTACTGGGTGGGGGGGCATTACTACTGGAGGCATTATTACTGGGGGAGCATCTACTGGGGGCATTACTACTGGGGGGCATCAACAAGGGGCATTACTAGTGGGGGGCATCAACAAGGGGCATTACTAGTGGGGGGCATCAACAAGGGGCATTACTACTGGGGGGGCATTACTACTGGGGACAAACTACTGGGGGCATTATTACTGGGGGGCATCTACTGGGGGCATTACTACTGGGGGGGGGGCATTACTACTGGGGGCATTATTACTGGAGGGCATCTACTGGGGGCATTACTACTGGGGGGGTCATCTATTGGGGGCATTACTACTGGTGGCAGCTACTGTGGGACATTTTTACTGGGGGGAATCTACTGGGGGCAAACTACTGGGGGACATTATTACTGGTGGCATCTACTGGGTGTGTTACAACTGGGGGCATTATTACTGGGGGGCATCTACTGGGGGCATTACTACTGGGGGGGTCATCTATTGGGGGCAAACTCCTAGGGGGCATTACTACTGGGTGACATTATTACTGGGGGGCATCTACTGGGGGCAAACTACTGGGGGACATTATTACTGGTGGCATCTACTGGGTGTGTTACAACTGGGGGCATTATTACTGGGGGGCATCTACTAGGGGCATTACTACTGGGGGGTCATCTATTGGGGGCAAACTCCTAGGGGGCATTACTACTGGGTGACATTATTACTGGGGGCATCTACTGGGGCACACTACTGGGGACATTATTACTGGGGGCCAACTACAAAGGGGCGAACTACTGGGGGCAAACTACAGGAGAGCATTACTACTGGCGGCGTAACTACAGGGGCATTACTACTGGCGGCGTAACTACAGGGGCATTACTACTTGGGGGCTAAACTACAGGGGACAAACTACTGGGGGATAACTACAGGGGCCAACTACTGGGGGCTAAACTACAAGGGGGGCATAACTACAGGGGCTAAACTACAATGGGGCAAACTACAGGGGGGCATTACTACTGGTGGCTAAACTACAAGCAGGCAAACTACTGGGGGCATTACCACTGGGAGGCTAAACTAAAGTGGGGGGGGGGGTAAACTGCTGGGGTCATAACTGCAGGGGCAATACCACTGGGGGCATAACTACTAGGGCGCTAAATGACTGGGGCATTACTACAGGCAACATTACAACTGGGGGCAATACGGGCATTGCATAAGGGGCACCACTACTATGGGGTCTATATAAGGGGCACTACCAGTACAGTGGACATTGCATAATGAGCGCTACAACTGTGGGCATTGTATAAGAAGCGCCACCTCACATGCACCGAAGCCGCACGCAGATGTACTTGCCCCTTCCATGGTGCCCCCCCTATCATTTTCTTCTGGATCCGCCCCTGTTTCTATCATCATAACACACCTTTATATATAGTCCCCGCCCACAGCTCGACCGATCGGGATGATACTTAGGCTAAATCATGCTTGGGAAAATTACCTACTCAATAGTGAAAACCGCATCACAATGTGTTCAGTGGTTTTGGAGTTTATCTCCATAAAACAAACAAGCAGACTTTCCTTTATAAGAGATATAGGCCCTCATTCCGAGTTGCTCGCTCGCTAGCTGCTTTTAGCAGCATTGCAAACGCTAGGCCGCTGCCCTCCGGGAGTGTATCTTAGCTTAGCAGAATAGCGAACGAAAGATTAGCAGAATTGCTACTAAATATTTTCTTGCCGTTTCTGAGTAGCTCCAGACCTACTCCTAGATTGCGATCAGTTCGGTCCGTTTAGTTCCTGGTTTGACGTCACAAACACGCCCTGCGTTCGGCCAGCCACTCCCCCGTTTCCCCAGCCACTCCCGCGTTTTTCCCTGACACGCCTGCGTTTTTTAGCACACTCCCGGAAAACGCTCAGTTACCACCCAGAAACGCCTCTTTCCTGTCAATCACTCACCGATCAGCAGTGCGACTGAAAAGCGTCGCACAGACAACAGCAAAACTGCTAAGTTTTTAGTTAAATAACTAAGCGCATGCGCGCTGTGTACTATGCGCATTTAGCAACAAATCGCAGCATAGCGAAAATCGGCAACGAGCGATCAACTCGGAATGACCACCATAGACATACTAAATATTATATATGTTACTGCTCTGCCCAACCTTAATCATACAGCCCAAAGTGCATTAACCCATAATAACAACTTTTACCTTCAGATCAATTTGCTGACTGTGGATTACTGTAGATTTGCTAGTACTCTGTCTAGTCGGAAAAGTGTTAAGGTGCATACACACGGTGAGATTCGGGCTAACCCCCGATTCTCACTATGCGACAGGGGCTAGGTCGGCATTGCAAGCACATAATGACTGTGCTTGCGATACTGACTATGGGGGTCATTCCGCGTTGATCGCACCAGCAGCAAAAAGTTGCTGGCTGTGATCAACTAATCTCCGCCTATGGGGGAGTGTATTTTAGCTGAGCAGGGCTGCGTTCGCTTGTGCAGCCCTGCTTAGCTAAAAAAAGTTTTGCGCAGTGGAAGAGTAACCCTGGAGCTACTTACACTGTGCGATGGATCCAGCGACGTTCCTCCCGGCTTTGACGTCAGATATCCGCCCTCCGTTTGCCTGGACACGCCTGCGTTCGGACGACCACTCCTCGAAAACAGCATCCGCCTTAGAATCTTCTTGCGATCGCCACTGCGTCTTTTTTCACTGTGCGCGTCGTTGCGTGCATGTGCAGTTCCGACCCGTTCACACCGCAGTGATTAACCACGGCGTGCGAACGGGTCGGAATGACCCCCTATGTGCGATTTTGGCTAAGTGTCAATTTTGACTATCTTTTCTACGAGATAGTCAAAATTGATTTGCCTGCACAGTCTATCTAGGCTTGCAATGCCGACTGCGTGGGACCGCGCATCGGCATCGCATTGGGATCGCAAGGTGACTTTCACCTTGCGATCTGCACTAACTTTTCTCACGATTTTGACTATATAGTCAAAATCATAAGAAAATATCTCACCGTGTGTACACACCATAAGGGAGATGTACGAAGGGAAAAGAGACATGCATGGGTGTTTATGTCAACACTCCCAGTGCTAAATATATCTATATTTACAGTATAAATACATGTCTTAGATATATTATAGCTGTTGCATAAATGTACTTTAAAGGTCTTGTGTTTAATGGACTTCCTATTGGGCCAAGTATAAGCATCTTATATCCACCTGCCCTGCATGATTATTCCAGATCTGCAGGTCAGTGACTGCTGCAGCAGCTTATTACTGCACAATATCAACATTCTTATCTTGTAGATATCATATCGTTTAAAATGCTGATCATGAAAACTGTGACTTAGCCTGCAATCTCACATGCTCTGCCCACAACCATTATTATTTAAATGTGCAGAAACCTTAAACAAGCATGATTATTCCTCATTTTATAGCACCACAGATTACATCCCCCATTTAAAAAAAGAAACAACATAATAAAAATGACACCTCTTTGTGTGCATGTTGATTAATACGTGGTGAGTTAACACACCTCACACACCCTAAATATGACATTGACAGCCCCTTCTTGCCCTTTAAGCTGGCCAGCATGTGCACAGAGTGTGCTAGATGAAAAGCTTTGGCGGCCACCCACGGACGCACAGCCTAGGGGGGCGGAGGGGAGAAGGTTGCTATGGCAACGGCATCAGGCATCTCTTTACATCAGCAAGTCTTACAGAACGAGAGCGGATTGTGAATAGGTGTGCAAATAAGGGAGGGCAAAGAAGAGGGGCTGGGATGTACCCACTGTAGGTAGCGGAAGTTAAAATAAGGAGAAGAAGGAGGATGTAAGAGAAAGCCCTCTTATCCAAGCAGCCAGCATTACGAGGTTCAAGGAAAAAATAATTACTTGTGAAATTAAAGCTTTTATGGAATAACAAGAAACATCACTAGGACTAGGAATGAATTAGCTTCAAATTCATTACTAATACTACAATCAAGACATATCATATCAGGACCTCTTTTGTGAGGAGCTAGTAATTTGTGTTTGTTTTGTAAATGTTGCATAGAAAATATACAATATAAGCGGCATCTATGTTTCTGCAGTGGGGTACACTGTGTTCCACAGGGAAAACATCGGGATGTAGAGCGGGATCTTGATCCAGAGGCACCATCAGGCAAAGCTTTGACTGTCCCAGGATGAATTGGGGTCTCCTCTATAACTCCGCCTCCAGGCACTGAGACCTCAGTTTCGAGTGGTGCCCTGAAAACTAAGAAAACTTCAAGGGCCACAGCACTGTTATGTCAGGGTGACATTCAGTGCTGCGTCTCCGTCACCTCCCCAGTGGCGTTGCATACTCTTGCGGCTCAGTTCCCGGGTACTTGCAGCGGAGACGCTCTGGCTTAGGCACACGGTCGCAGACGCTCTCCTGGTTCACGTGGCTGCTAGGAAGGAGGAGGTAAGAGGGTCCCCCAGGTGGGACCCGCCACTAAATCGCGTTCCTAATTGCAGTCTAGGGAGACGGACTGCGACGCTGGCGTGGACACTGTTACTGAGCAGGGACCCCACTATATCTGCCTGCGCATAGGAGTACAGGTCGGGTATACTAGGGCCGGATTAACAATGGGGCGGATGGAGCTGCAGCTCCAAGCCCCCATTGAAAATAGGCCCACAGAGTTCCCTGCAGTGCGGCCAGTGCTGACAGGAAAAAATATATTTCCTGTCATCACACACAGCAGCTCACTCACCTCCGGCTGCCCATTCACCCCACCACGGCACTAAACCTGCCTTTCCTTGCAGTATCGATGTGAGGCTCCACCCCCGGGTCCGCCCGAAGCTCCGCCCCCATTCGGCCCAAGGCTCCGCCCCCCTACCAATACAAAATGCATGCTTATATTTACCCTCCCCGGGCAGCTTTCCAACAGGAAAAAGCTTCATGAAAGAGGGTGATGGTCTGGGGAGGGGCTGCTGTCTTTTGGGAGAGCTGTCTTTTAGGTGACTTGCAAGCCACACCAGGCCCTGAGGTCTCCTCCTCTGTAAGTGGTGTCAATATCAGTAAGTTTTGTGTGTTGTGTGTGTGCATGTGTATGTGTCAGTAAGTGGTGTCTGTGTCAGTAAGTGTTGCGTGTGTGTGTCAGAAAGTGGTATGTGTCAGTAAGTTTTGTGGTGTGTGTGTCAGTAAGTAGTGTCTGTCAGTTACTGGTGTCTGTCAGTAAGTTTTGTGTTGTGTGTGTCAGTAAGTAGTATGTTGTGTGTGTCAGAAAGTAGTGTCTGTCAGTAAGTGGTGTCTGTCAGTAAGTTTTGTGTTGTGTGTGTCAGTAAGTAGTGTATGTCAGTAAGTGGTGTCTGTGTCAGTAAGTTTTGTGTTGGGCCGTGTGTGTCAGTATGTAGTATCTGTCAGTAAGTGGTGTCTGTATCAGTACGTTTTGTGTGGTATGTGTGTCAGTAAGTTTTGCATTGTGTGTCAGTAAGTAGTGTCTGTCTGTAAGTTGTGTCTGTGTCAGTAAGTATTGTGTTGTATCTGTGTGTGTCAGTAAGTAGTGCCTATGTTGTGTGTGTGTGCCAGTAAGTAATGTCTATCAGTAAGTGGTGACTGCGTCAGTAAGTTTGTGTTGTGTGTGTCAGTTAGTAGTGTCTGTCAGTAAGTGGTGTGGTAAAGAATGAGCGTTTATGTTTTAATGTGGCACCTGTGAAAAAAAGTTAGTTATTAAAAACAAATGTTTACAGCCCTTTATATGAGCCCTTTGGCGGTGTAGTACACAGACTTGTCCGGAATTTAGACCTGTCCCTACCTTACTGATGGCCACGGGATTACTCAGCCTGGTGTAGAAGCAGCTGTCCGTGGCTTGCTGGTATAATCGTGTCTCTCACTACTGCTGCGTCCAGCGGGGGAGACGTGGTGGATAAGCGGTAACACAAAGGATCTATACAAACTAACGTCCAGCGATTGCCGAGTGACGTCATCTGCTCAACTTCCCTGCAGCACGTCTCCCCCGCTGGACGCAGCGGTAGTGAAATGCGATTATACCAGCAAGCCACGGCCAGCCGCTTCTACACCAGGCTGAGGAATCCCGTGGCCATCAGTAAGGTAGGGACAGTTAGGTCTAAGTTCCGGACAAGTCTGTGTACTACACCGCTAAAGGGCTTATATAAATGGCTGTAAACATTTGTTACTAATAACTAACTTTTTTTCACAGGTGCCACATTAAAACATAAGCACTCATTCTTTACCACACATTTATTATTATAATTTGAGCTGCTATATATCATTAGCGCAGAAAACATTTATATATAAATTGTCAGTAAGTGATGTCTGAGGCATTTAGTTTATCTGAGTTAGTAAGCGGTATCTGTATCAGTAAGTTGTATCTGTGTCAGTAAGGGTTGTGTGTTAGTAAGTATGTATGTACCAATAAGTGTTATCTGTTAGTAAGTAGTGTCTGTGTCAGTAAGGGGTGTCTCAGTAAGTGGTCTGTGTCAGTAAGTTGTATCTATGTCAGTAAGGCGTGTCTGCCAGTAAGTTTGTATGTTCCAATAAGTGGCATCTGTGTCAGTAAGTGGCGTCTTTGTCAGTAAGGGTTATCTGTGTTAGTAAGTGGTATCTGTCAGTAAATGTGTTTGTATCAGTAAGGAGTGTCTGTGTATGTAAGTGTGTGTCAGTAAGTTTATATCAGTGTGTTTGTGTCAGTAAGTGTGTCTGTCAGTAAGAGGTCTCTGTGTCCGTAAGGGCTATCTGTGTCCATTAGAGATGTCTGTATAGGTAAGTGGTATCTGTCAGTAAGGGGTGTCTGTGTCCAGGGCTGCGTCAGGGGTTGGGGGGAACTGCTGGACAGGAGTACCTGTCCTGGATAGAAAGTGGGGCTCCCTCTGGCTCTTACAGTAAGGGGCTGACACTGCACTTAAGCTCTGCGCGGCCGGGCCAGTGCTTATCTTCCAGCTTAGATGTGGTCCGGTAACCAGCCAACCTGGCAGCCCACCATTTGTGGGCCAGGAGAGTGCTCGGCAGCCAGCATCTTTTCACTGGTGAGAACCTTTATATTAATGTTGTTGTCGAGTGGGGTATGTGGGTGTGTGTGTGTGTGTGTGAGGGGGGTGAAACAGAAGGAAATGTGAGTGTGTCGTGGTCACTGAGAGACAGAGGGGAATGTTTTTTTTGGGGGGTCACTGAGAGACGGGAATGTGGGGAGGGGATCCGGTCTTTAGGAGGTCGACAGTAAGTAGGTTGACAATGTTTTGGTCGACCACTATTGGTCGACAGTAAGTAGGTCGACTGGGTTTCTATGTCGACATGGTATTTAGGTCGACATGTTCTAGGTCGACAGGTCAAAAGGTCGACATGAGGTTTTTTACATTTTTTTTTGTTTTGAACTTTTTCATACTTTATGATACATGTGGACTACAATTGGGAATAGTAACCTAGCCCGAAGCATGCGAGGGGACACAGTGAACTAATTGGGGTTCCCGGTCACTGTACGGAGAAAACGACACAAAAATAAAATAAAAAAATCATATCGACCTTTTGACCTGTCGACCTAAAGACCCTGTCGACCTAGCATCCCTGTCGACCAATAGTGGTCGACCTACTTACTGTCGACCTTACATACCGCACCCATGGTGAGGTGGGTCACAGAAACCGGAAAATGTGTGGGTGTCACTGACACAGATAGGCATGTGGGGGCAGTATTTGAGAGACAGAGGGGAATGTGGCGAGGGGGGTCACTGAGAGACAGGTCAATGTGGCCATGTCACTGAGGCAGAGGGTAATGTGTGGAGGGGGTGTAACTGAGAGTCAGAGTGGAATGTGGCGAGGGGGACACTGAGAGTCAGGTCAATGTGGCCATGTCACTGAGGCAGAGGGTAATGTGTGGAGGGGGTGTAACTGAGAGACAGAGGGGAATGTGGTGAGGGGGGGGGTCACTGAGAGACAGGTCAATGTGGCCATGTCACTGAGTCAGAGGGTAATGTGTGGAGGGGGTGTAACTGAGAGACAGGGGGGAATGTGGCGAGGGGGGTCACTGAGAGACAGGTCAATGTGGCCATGTCACTGAGGCAGAGGGTAATGTGTGGAGGGGGTGTAACTGAGAGACAAAGGGGAATGTGGCGAGGTGGGTCACTGAGAGACAGGTCAATATGGCCATGTCACTGAGGCAGAGGGTAATGTGTGGAGGGGGTATAACTGAGAGACAGAGGGGAATGTGGCGAGGGGGGTCACTGAGAGACAGGTCAATGTGGCCATGTCACTGAGGCAGAGGGTAATGTGTGGAGGGGGTGTAACTGAGAGACAGAGGGGAATGTGGCGAGGGGGGTCACTGAGAGACAGGTCAATGTGGCCATGTCACTGAGGCAGAGGGTAATGTGTGGAGGGGGTATAACTGAGAGACAGAGGGGAATGTGGCGAGGGGGGTCACTGAGAGACAGGTCAATGTGGCCATGTCACTGAGGCAGAGGGTAATGTGTGGAGGGGGTGTAACTGAGAGACAGAGGGGAATGTGGCGAGGGGGGTCACTGAGAGACAGGTCAATGTGGCCATGTCACTGAGGCAGAGGGTAATGTGTGGAGGGGGTGTAACTGAGAGACAGAGGGGAATGTGGCGAGGGGGGTCACTGAGAGACAGGTCAATGTGGCCATGTCACTGAGGCAGAGGGTAATGTGTGGAGGGGGTGTAACTGAGAGACAGAGGGGAATGTGGCGAGGGGGGTCACCGAGAGACAGGTCAATGTGGCCATGTCACTGAGGCAGAGGGTAATGTGTGGAGGGGGTGTAACTGAGAGACAGAGGGGAATATGGCTATGGGGGTAGCATATGCATGTGTGAGGCTATGTGGGTCGAGGGAGGGGGGGGGGTTACCTATTTTTTTCAGTCCCAGGCCCCACAATTTCTGATGGCAGCCCAGTCCCTGCCAGTAGGAGTGTTTGTGTCACTAAGTTGTATCTGTTATTAAGTATGTATGTGCCAATAAGTGGTGTCTGTGTCCGTAAGTGCCATATGTCAGTAAATGGTGTCTGTGTCAATAAATGTTTGTGTTAGTAAGATGTGTCAGTAAGTGTTTCTGTGTCAGTAAGTGGAATATGTCAGTAAGGGGTGCCTGTGTTCATAAGTGATATCTGTCAGTAAGAGGTGTCTGTGTCAGTAAGAGGTGTCTGTGTAGGTGTCAGTAAGTGGTATGTATCAGTAAGTCAGTGTCAGTAGGTGGTGTGTATGTTCATAAGTGTGTCAGTTAGGTGTTTCAGTAAGTGTGTAAGTAAGTGAGTCTATATTTGTATTTGTGTCAGTAAGGGATGTCTGTTGGTAAGCAGTGTCTGTCTGCAAGTGTGCCTGTGTCAGTAAGAGATGTCTGTCGGTAAGAGATGTCTCTGTCAATAGGTTTCTGTATCAGTAACTGGGGGGATCATTCCGAGTTGTTCGCTCGCAAGCTGCTTTTAGCAGCTTTGCACACGCTAAGCCGCCGCCTACTGGGAGTGAATCTTAGCTTATCAAGATTGCGAACGAAAGATTAGCAAAATAGCGAATAGACACCTCTTAGCAGTTTCTGAGTAGCTCCACACTTACTCGGCATCTGCGATCAGTTCAGTGCTTGTCGTTCCTGGTTTGACGTCACAAACACACCCAGCGTTCGCCCAGACACTCCTCCGTTTCTCCAGCCACTCCCGCGTTTTTCCCAGAAACGGTAGCGTTTTTTCGCACACACCCTATAAAACGGCCTGTTTCCGCCCAGAAACACCCACTTCCTGTCAATCACATTACGATCACCAGAACGAAGAAAAAACCTTGTAATGCTGTGAGTAAAATACCTAACTGCATAGCAAATTTACTCGGACATTGCGCATGCGCATTAGCGACTAATCGCTCCTTTGCGAGAAAAAAATACAGAGCGAACAACTCGGAATGACCCCCTGTGTCCCATGAGCCCTCAGTTCACTGTTTGCTCTGTTTTGCCCCTATCTCTGCTCCCCTTTCCCTATCTCCTCTGTATTGCCCCCCTCTTTTCCAATATTTCCACACCTGCTCTGTTTTGCCCATCGTTTCTCCCCTTTCCACCTTCTTTACATGTTGATACAGCTCTCTGTATCATATGGCGGTCACTGCGATGCTCCCGGTATTAAATGCTGGTCACTGAGATGCTCTCTGTATCATATGGCAGTCACTGCGATGCTCCCGGTATTAAATGCTGGTCACGGAGATGCTCTCTGTATATATGGTGGTCACTGATGCACTATATTATGGAGGTCACTGTTTCTCTGTATTATATGGAGGTTACAAACTTTTTCTTGTTATAGCGCCACTATTAAGTGGTTGAAGGTAGGCATTAGCTTTGACCTCCAACGAGATTGCCACACCCATGGCACAGGCCACACCCCTATTTCTCTAACGTCCTAGTGGATGCTGGGGACTCCGTAAGGACCATGGGGAATAGACGGGCTCCGCAGGAGACTGGGCACTCTAAGAAAGATTTAGTACTACTGGTGTGCACTGGCTCCTCCCTCTATGCCCCTCCTCCAGACCTCAGTTAGAATCTGTGCCCGGACAGAGCTGGGTGCATTTTAGTGAGCTCTCCTGAGCTTGCTAATAAGAAAGTATTTTAGTTAGGTTTTTTTATTTTCAGAGAGTTTCTGCTGGCAACAGACTCTCTGCTACGTGGGACTGAGGGGAGAGAAGCAAACCTACTAACTGCGGCTAGGTTGCGCTTCTTAGGCTACTGGACACCATTAGCTCCAGAGGGATCGAACACAGGACCTGACCTTGTCGTCCGTTCCCGGAGCCGCGCCGCCGTCCCCCTCGTAGAGCCAGAAGTCAGAAGCCGGCGGGTTGAAGAAAGAAGACGTCAAAATCGGCGGCAGAAGACTCCTGTCTTCATATGAGGTAGCGCACAGCACTGCAGCTGTGCGCCATTGCGCCCACACTAACCCACACACTCCGGTCACTGTAGGGTGCAGGGCGCAGGGGGGGGGGGGGGGGCGCCCTGGGCAGCAATTAGATACCTCCTGGCAAAAGCAGCATATATACAGTTGGACACTGTTATATGCATGAGCCCCCGCCATTAATTTTACACAAAATCGCGGGACAGAAGCCCGCCGCTGAGGGGGCGGGGCCTTATTCCTCAGCACTCACCAGCGCCATTTTCTCTCCACAGCTCCGCTGAGAGGAAGCTCCCCAGGCTCTCCCCTGCAGACTCACGGTAGAAAGGGTAAAAAGAGAGGGGGGGGAACATAAATTTAACGCATTTAATATATATACAGCAGCTACTGGGTAAACACTAAGTTACTGTGTGATTCCTGGGTCATATAGCGCTGGGGTGTGTGCTGGCATACTCTCTCTCTGTCTCTCCAAAAGGCCTTGTGGGGGTCCTGTCCTCATATAGAGCATCCCCTGTGTGTGTGTGGTGTGTCGGTACGCGTGTGTCGACATGTTTGACGAAGAGGGCTATGTGGAGGCAGAGCAAGTACAGATGAATGAGGTGTCTCCGCCGACGGCGCCGACACCTGATTGGATGGATATGTGGAAGATGTTAAATGATAATGTAAACTCCTTACATAAAAGGTTGGATAAAGCTGATGCCTTGGGACAGTCGGGGTCTCAGCCCATGCCTGATCCTACAGTGCAGAGGCCGTCAGGGTCTCAGAAGCGCCCACTATCCAAAATGGTTGACACAGATATCGACTCGGATTCTGACTCCAGTGTCGATGACGATGATGCAAAATTGCAGCCTAAAATGGCTAAAGCCATCCGCTACATGATTATAGCAATGAAGGATGTATTGCACATATCAGAGGTAAACCCTGTCTCTGACAAAAGGGTGTATATGTATGGGGAGAAAAAGCAAGAGGTGACTTTTCCCCCTTCACATGAGTTAAATGAATTATGTGAAAAGCGTGGGATTCCCCCGATAAGAAATTGCTGATTTCCAAAAGGTTACTTATGGCGTACCCTTTCCCGCCAACGGACAGGTTGCGCTGGGAATCCTCCCCTAGGGTAGATAAAGCTCTGACACGCTTATCTAAAAAGGTGGCCCTGCCGTCACAGGATACGGCCGCCCTAAAGGATCCTGCAGATAGGAAGCAGGAAAGTATCCTGAAGTCTGTTTATGCACACTCAGGTACTATACTGAGGCCGGCCATTGCGTCGGCCTGGATGTGTAGTGCTGTAGCAGCATGGACAGATAATCTGTCTGAGGAAATGGATACCTTAGACAAGGATACCATTTTACTGACCCTGGGGCATATAAAAGACGCTGTCCTATATATGAGGGATGCCCAGAGGGACATTTGCCTACTGGGCTCTAGAATAAATGCAATGTCAATTTCTGCCAGAAAGGTACTGTGGACTCGGCAATGGACAGGTGATGCAGACTCCAAAAAGCACATGGAGGTGTTACCTTACAAGGGTGAGGAATTGTTTGGGGACTGTCTCTCGGACCTAGTTTCCACAGCTACGGCTGGGAAGTCAAACTTTTTGTGATATATTCCCTCACACCCTAAGAAAGCACCGTATTACCAAATGCAGTCCTTTCGATCACAGAGAAGCAAGAAGGTCAGAGGTGCGTCCTTTCTTGCCAGAGGCAGGGGTAGAGGAAAGAAGCTGCACCATACAGCTAGTTCCCAGGAACAGAAGTCCTCCCCGGCTTCCACTAAATCCACCGCATGACGCTGGGGCTCCACAGGAGCCAGGAGCGGTGGGGGCGCGTCTCCGAAATTTCAGCCACCAGTGGGTTCGCTCACAGGTGGATCCCTGGGCTGTACAGATTGTGTCTCAGGGATACAAGCTGGAATTCGAAGTGATGCCCCCTCACCGTTACCTCAAATCGGCCCTGCCAGCTTCCCCCATAGAAAGGGAATTAGTGTTAGCGGCAATTCACAAGTTATATCTCCAGCAGGTGGTGGTAAAGGTTCCCCTCCTTCAACAAGGAAGAGGATACTATTCCACAATGTTTGTGGTACCGAAACCGGACGGTTCGGTCAGACCCATATTGAATTTAAAATCCCTGAACATTTATCTGAAAAGATTCAAGTTCAAAATGGAATCGCTCAGAGCGGTCATTGCAAGCCTGGAAGAGGGGGATTTTATGGTGTCTCTGGACATCAAGGATGCTTACTTGCATGTCCCCATTTATCCACCTCATCAGGAGTACCTCAGATTTGTGGTACAGGACTGTCATTACCAATTCCAGACGTTGCCGTTTGGGCTCTCCACGGCACCAAGAATATTTACCAAGGTAATGGCGGAAATGATGGTGCTCCTTCGAAAGCAAGGAGTCACAATTATCCCATACTTGGACGATCTCCTCATAAAGGCGAGGTCCAGAGAACAGTTGCTAATCAGCGTAGCACACTCTCAGGAAGTGTTGCAACAGCACGGCTGGATTCTGAATATTTCAAAGTCGCAGCTGATTCCTACGACGCGTCTGCCTTTTCTGGGCATGATTCTGGACACGGACCAGAAGAAGGTGTTTCTCCCGGCGGAGAAAGCTCAAGAGCTCGTGACTCTAGTCAGAGACCTCTTGAAACCAAAACAGGTGTTGGTGCATCGCTGCACGCGAGTCCTGGGAAAGATGGTGGCATCATACGAAGCCATTCCCTTCGGCAGGTTCCATGCGAGGATCTTTCAGTGGGATCTGTTGGACAAGTGGTCCGGATCGCATCTTCAGATGCATCGGCTGATCACCCTGTCCCCGAGGGCCAGGGTGTCTCTTCTTTGGTGGCTGCAGAGTGCTCACCTTCTCGAGGGCCGCAGGTTCGGCATACAGGACTGGGTCCTGGTGACCACGGATGCGAGCCTCCGAGGATGGGGTGCAGTCACTCAGGGAAGAAACTTCCAAGGGTTGTGGACAAGTCAGGAGGCTTGTCTGCACATAAATATCCTGGAACTAAGGCCCATATACAACGCCCTGAGTCAAGCGGAGCCTCTGCTTCGCGACCAACCGGTGCTGATTCAGTCAGACAACATCACCGCAGTGGCTCATGTAAACTGCCAGGGCGGCACAAGAAGCAGAGTGACGATGGCAGAAGCCACCAGGATTCTTCGTTGGGCGGAGAATCACGTGCAAGCACTGTCAGCAGTGTTCATTCCAGGAGTGGACAACTGGGAAGCAGACTTCCTCAGCAGGCACGACCTCCACCCGGGAGAGTGGGGACTTCATCACGAAGTCTTCACTCAGATTACAAATCGATGGGAACTGCCACAAGTGGACATGATGGCGTCCCGTCTCAACAAAAAGCTACAAAGGTATTGCGCCAGGTCAAGAGACCCTCAGGCAATAGCTGTGGACGCCCTGGTAACACCGTGGGTGTTCCAGTCGGTCTATGTGTTTCCTCCTCTTCCTCTCATACCCAAGGTGCTGAGAATCGTAAGAAAAAGAGGAGTGAGAACAATACTCATTGTTCTGGATTGGCCAAGAAGGACTTGGTATCCGGAACTGCAAGAAATGCTCACAGAGGACCCATGGCCTCTGCCTCTCAGACAGGACCTGTTGCAACAGGGGCCCTGTCTGTTCCAAGACTTACCGCAGCTGCGTTTGACGGTATGGCGGTTGAACGCAGGATCCTAGCGGAAAAAGGCATTCCGGATGAAGTTATTCCTACGCTGATAAAGGCTAGGAAGGACGTGACAGCGAAACACTATCACCGTATATATGGCGAAAATATGTTGCCTGGTGTGAGGCCAGGAAGGCCCCTACAGAGGAATTCCAGCTGGGCCGGTTCCTGCACTTCCTACAGTCTGGAGTGACTATGCGCCTGAAGTTGGGGTCCATAAAGGTCCAGATTTCGGCCCTATCCATTTTCTTTCAAAAGGAACTGGCTTCTCTTCCTGAAGTCCAGACGTTTGTTAAGGGAGTGCTGCATATTCAGCCCCCTTTTGTGCCACCAGTGGCACCTTGGGATCTCAACGTGGTGTTGGGTTTCCTGAAATCCCACTGGTTTGAGCCACTTAAGACCGTGGAGCTAAAGTATCTCACGTGGAAGGTGGTCATGCTATTGGCCTTAGCTTCGGCTAGGCGTGTGTCAGAATTGGCGGCTTTGTCATGTAAAAGCCCCTATCTAGTTTTCCATATGGGGGCAGAATTACGGACTCGTCCGCAATTTCTGCCGAAGGTGGTGTCCTCTTTTCATTTGAACCAACCTATTGTGGTGCCTGCGGCAACTCGTGACTTGGAGGATTCCAAGTTGCTTGATGTAGTCAGGGCTTTGAAGATCTATGTAGCCAGGACGGCTGGAGTCAGGAAGACTGACTCGCTGTTTATCCTGTATGCATCCAACAAGCTGGGTGCTCCTGCTTCAAAGCAAACTATTGCTCGCTGGATCTGTAGCACGATTCAGCAGGCTCATTCTGCGGCTGGATTGCCGCATCCAAATTCAGTGAAAGCCCATTCCACAAGGAAAGTGGGCTCTTCTTGGGCGGCTGCCCGAGGGGTCTCGGCATTACAGCTTTGCCGAGCAGCTACTTGGTCGGGTTCAAACACATTTGCTAAGTTCTACAAGTTTGATACCCTGGCTGAGGAGGACCTTGTGTTTGCCCATTCGGTGCTGCAGAGTCATCCGCACTCTCCCGCCCGTTTGGGAGCTTTGGTATAATCCCCATGGTCCTTACGGAGTCCCCAGCATCCACTAGGACGTTAGAGAAAATAAGATTTTACTCACCGGTAAATCTATTTCTCTTAGTCCGTAGTGGATGCTGGGCGCCCGTCCCAAGTGCGGACTTTCTGCAATACGTGTATATAGTTATTGCTTAATAAAGGGTTACGTTATGTTGGCATCCATTGTTGATGCTCTGTTGTTGTTCATACTGTTGACTGGGTAAGTTTATCACAAGTTATACGGTGTGATTGGTGTGGCTGGTATGAGTCTTACCCTGGATTCCAAAATCCTTTCCTTGTAATGTCAGCTCTTCCGGGCACAGTTTCCTTAACTGAGGTCTGGAGGAGGGGCATAGAGGGAGGAGCCAGTGCACACCAGTAGTACTAAATCTTTCTTAGAGTGCCCAGTCTCCTGCGGAGCCCGTCTATTCCCCATGGTCCTTACGGAGTCCCCAGCATCCACTACGGACTACGAGAAATAGATTTACCGGTGAGTAAAATCTTATTTTAGACCACACCACACTGGTCACAACCCCACATCACTAATCACACCACCGCAGCGCTTGTCACACCTCCTGCCGAGGCACATAATAGGCCCTTCCTAAATTTCAGCTCCAGGCCCATGTGGACCTTAATCTGGCACTGGGGTATACTAGCTCCCATATTGGTAAGACTCCATAGTACTGATGGTGAGGTCCAGCATAGGGGAGCCGGCGCTTGACCTATAGCCCCTCCCAGGGCCGTAACTACGTGTGTGCCAGGTGTGCCTGGCACACAGCGCAGTTGCCCTGAGGGCACAATGGCCAGCGGCATGTAATGAGTCAAATTGACTCATTACATGCCGTCTCTGCTGTGCCGTGCGCCGTGCTGGAGAGGAGAGAGTAGCGCCGCGCAGCGGTGAAGGAGGAGGAGGGAGGGGGACTGGAGCCACAGCAGCCTTTTATTGGTAGTAGTGCCGCTGCAGCAGCCCCCTCTTCTGTATAGGCTGCCCGGCGCTGCTGTGAATGCTGGGATGCGCTTCCTTCATCCCAGCATTCACAGCAGCGCCGGGCAGCCTTTACGGAAGGAGAGGGGGCTGCTGCAGCGGCGCTACTACCAAGTACATAGCGCTGCTGCGGCTCCAGTCCCCCTCCCTCCTCCTCCTTCTCCGCTGCCTGCACCGAGGGAGCTGCCAGCACGAGGAGCCTGACTGCCAGTGGGGAGATGGTAAGTATCTCTCTCTCTCTCTCTCTATCTGCCGCAATGTGTAAAAAGGGGGACACCGTCTGCCATAATGTGTAAAAAGGGGGACGGGCTGCCGCAATGTGTAAAAAGGGGGACACCGTCTGCCGTAATGTGTAAAAAGGGTGACTGGCTGCCGCAATGTGTAAAAAGGGGGACTCCGTCTGCCGTAATGTGTAAAAAGGGGACGCTGTCTGCTGTAATGTGTACAAAAAGGGGGACGCTGTCTGCCGTAAAGTGTAAAAAGGGGGGCTGGCTGCCGCAATATGTAAAAAGAGGGACGCTGTCTGCTGTAATGTGTAAAAAGGAGGACGTTGTCTGCCGTAATGTGTAAAAAGGGGACGCTGTCTGCCGTAATGTGTAAAAAAGGGGACGCTGTCTGCCGTAATGTGTAAAAAAGGGGACGCTGTCTGCCGTAATGTGTAAAAAGGGGACGCTGTCTGCCGTAATGTGTAAAAAAAGGGGACGCTGTCTGCCGTAATGTGTAAAAAAAGGGGACGCTGTCTGCCGTAATGTGTAAAAAGGGGATGCTGTCTGCCGTAATGTGTAAAAAAGGGGACGCTGTCTGCCATAATGTGTAAAAAGGGGACGCTGTCTGTTGTAATGTGTAAAAAAGGGGGACGCTGTCTGCCGTAATGTGTAAAAAAGGGGGACGCTGTCTGCCGTAATGTGTAAAAAGGGGACGCTGTCTGCCGTAATGTGTAAAAAAGGGGGACACTGTCTGCCGTAATGTGTAAAAAAAAAAAAAGGGGACGCTGTCTGCCATAATGTGTAAAAAGGGGGACTGTCTGCTGTAATGTGTAAAAAGGGGGACTGTCTGCTGTAATGTATAAAAGGGGCTCTACCTGGTGTAGTGGCGCTACTGTGCAGTATAATTTGAATAATGGAGACTACTGTGTACCGTAGTATGAATTGGTATTATTTTGTGGCCACGCCCCTTCCCCATGAAGCCACGTCCCTATATATTTTGTACGTGCCTACGGCGCGCACTTCCCCTATCTTGCATGTGAGGGGGGGCGCCAATGCAGTTTCGTGCACACAGCGCTAAAATGCCTAGTTATGGCACTGGCCCCTCCCCCTGCCTAGGGCGCCATCTCCCCGTAGATTTTCCTCCCTGGAGCTGCCTTACACTCTCCCTCAGTTCCTGACAGAGACGCTTCTTCTGAGCATAGCTGCTGCTGGTCTCTGGGATTGCAGGGCAAGGTCTCCCCTGTAAAGCAGTCTGTACACAGCGCTGAGACTTTACAGACACTTAAGTATTCTACATGTCTTATTACAGTCAGCATTAGTTAAGAAAGAGTGTACCTATTACAGAAAATATTGTACAAGTATTCTGATATATACCTCCGGTATAGGGGTGTAATTCAGAGTTGATCCCAGCAGCAAATTTGTTAGCAGTTGAGCAAAACCATGTGCACTGCAGGTGTGGTAGATATAACATGTGCAGAGAGAGTTAGATTTGGGTGGGCTATTTTGTTTCTGTGCAGGGTAAATACTGGCTGCTTTATTTTTACACTGCAATTTAGATTTCAGTTTTAACACACCACACCAAATCTAACTCTCTCTGCACGTTATATATGCCTCCCCTGCAGTGCGCATGGTTTTCCCCAACTGCTAACAAATTTGCTGCTGCAATCAACTCTGAATTAGGCCCTATATACTAGTCCAGTGCAGTTTTATTGTGCTTATAATAATCTCTGCATTGCCTGCGACTGTGTGTGCCTGTATCTGCTGTATGGTTTCACTCTCATGTGTATCCCATCTAATGTAGCTATCACTATATTCTGTACCCGAAGGGACTAGGTGCGTCGGGGTCCCCTAATATAGTGTACACAGTACTTATAGCTGTTATGATTCCAGCACTCTGGTCAGAGGAGATCTTATGGCAAGGACCGGAGCACTGGAACAGAATGCTGGGGAAGGGAGCAGGACAGGAAAATAGCCCCATGCGCCCTAACTCTGTTGTCTCACCCGTGTTGTCAGAAATCCCCTGCGAGACTATGGTTTCTTGAGCCCTTGGCAGCCGCGTTTGAAGGGCGGATTATGTCTGCCCAACTTCGATGCCCCCCGGTCTTAATGAGAGACAAAGGGAAACCCAAGACAGGGTGATAACAAGGGGCCCTCTAACTAAACAACCAGGCCAGGGGCTAAGCAAACTCAAAACTATAATATGTGCGGAGAAACCGCCAAGGAAAAGGACAACCAAAATATCCACTTGTCCAATTCTCCTACCCGGCACCGCCGAGTACCAGAGAGGACTTGTGGAAGCGGAACCCTCCGCAAATGCTCCAAGCACAAAATATAAAAGGTAAAGCGGCTGAGCCGCAACACACGGCAGAGCCGCAACTCACGAACACCACTGGATATAAAACGGTGATCAGTCAGGACTCCAGGGACGAGATGGTAACTCCCGAGTACAGGACTTCTGAGGACTGGAATGACCGGATACAGCAGGACTGGAAACAGACTCTCAGCAAACAAAGGCAGCATGCAGGAAGCTATTACCGGCGTCTGTGAGAAGCCCTGGGAGTGTACTTAACAGGGAGTCCTCCAATCAGCTGTTTAGAGGCTGATTGGACTAAATGCCGTGCAGCTGCCTTGCTGCACGGCCAGAGATCAGGTGAATGCATTAAATCCTAAAACCCAGCAACGGGGAACGCGGTCCGCCAGTTGCGTCCCCGTTGCTAGGGTCCGTGCGGCTTCAGCGCGCCCGGCGTCTAGCATTGCTAGGGAGCCGGTGGCTGTACGTGCATGGCGTCCCTAGTTGCTAGGCGCCGGGTCGCGTGGACAAGAGGACCCCGGCGCCTAACAGTACCCCCTCCTTGAGGAGGGGTCAAGGAACCCCTAAAGCCAGGTTTCCAAGGAAATTCCCGAAAGAATGCCCTCTTGAGCCTCGGGGCATGAAGATCCTTATCCAGGACCCAAGACCTTTCCTCCGGACCATAGCCTCTCCAGTGAACCAGAAAATAAAGCCGGCCCCGGGACAATTTGGAATCGAGAACCTTCTCCACCAAGAACTCCTGTTGTCCCTGTACATCCACCGGAGATCTACCCTGAGAGATCCTCCGAGGAAATCTACTGGAAGAAACGTATTGTTTCAACAGGGAACAATGAAACATATTTCCAATCCTGAGAGATCTTGGTAAACGTAACCGAAAGGCAACTGGGTTAACTCTTTTAATAATAAGAAATGGCCCAATAAATTTGGGTCCCAATCTAGCCGAGGATTGTCGAAGCCTGATGTTACGAGTCGACAACCATACCCTATCTCCCACCTTAAAAGTGCAAGGACGTCGGAGCCTGTCAGAAAATTTCTTCTCTCGAAAGGCCGCTTTTCTGAGAGCAAGGTGCACTTTTTTCCAAATGGCTCTGAGATGGGAGGTTAAGGTTAGCGAGGACACTGAGGAATGATGAAAAAAAGAATTAGCTCTGGGGTGAAAACCAAAAACTGAAAAGAATGGAGACTCTTTAGTGGAGGAATGACAAGAATTATTGTAAGCAAACTCCGCCAACGGAAGAAACTCGGACCAATCATTCTGGAGTTTGGCAGAATACAAGCGCAAATACTGTTTCAATGATTGGTTAACTTGCTCGGTTTGCCCGTTGGATTGTGGGTGGTAACCGGATGTTAACGACAATTTCATCTTTAACGAGGCACAAAAACATTTCCAGAATTGTGCGATGAATTGTGGACCCCGATCAGAAACAATATCAGTAGGCAACCCATGAAGTCTGAAAACATGGCGGAGAAACAAAACTGCCAACCCTTGGGCAGAAGGCAATCGGGGGAGAGCAATAAAATGAGCCATCTTGCTAAAACGGTCCACTACCACCCATATGACTCGGAATCCGGCTGAAAGGGGAAGGTCAACCACAAAATCCATGGAAATATGGGACCATGGCCTGAGAGGAACATTTAAGGGCATAAGTTGCCCGATAGGCAAGGAACGGGGAACCTTATGCTGTGCACAAACCTGACATGAATAAACAAACTCCTTAACGTCTTTAGAAAGACCAGGCCACCATACTGAGCGAGAGACTAACTCCAAAGTCTTAGAGATTCCTGGATGCCCGGAAACTTTGTTATCATGGAATTCCGTTAAAACAGTAGCTCTCAAAAACTCAGGGACGTAAAGACGACCAGCAGGAGTATTTCCAGGAGCTTGGTGTTGAAGCTGTTTTAACTGGGTAAATAAATCTTGTGTGAGGCCTGCCCAGATGACCGAAGATGGAAGTATGGGAGTAACAGGACTGTTATTGTGAACCGGAAGAAAGCTGCGTGACAGGGCATCAGCCTTAGTATTCTTGGAACCAGGCCTGAAAGTGATTATAAATTTGAAACGAGTAAAAAATAAAGCCCAACGTGCCTGCCGGGCATTAAGCCGTTTAGCCGATTCGATGTATTGCAGGTTTTTATGGTCAGTCAATACTGAAATAGTATGTTTTGCTCCCTCCAGCCAATGCCTCCACTCCTCGAAAGCCCACTTTACCGCCAGTAGCTCCCGATTACCAACGTCATAGTTGGATTCAGCGGAGGAGAATTTCCTGGACATAAAGGCACAAGGATGTAACTCCAGAGACTCCGGATCCTTTTGAGAAAGGATAGCCCCCACTCCAACCTCCGAGGCATCAACCTCCACAACAAAGGGCAATTCCGGATTGGGATGTCTGAGGACTGGAGCCGAGACAAAGGCTTGTTTCAAGGCCCGGAAGGACAACTCAGCTTCACGCGACCAGTTGGTAGGATCCGCTCCTTTCTTTGTCAGAGCTACAATGGGAGCAACCAGGTCAGAAAAAGAATGAATGAACCTCTTTTAATAATTCGCAAACCCTAAAAAGCGCTGAATTGCTTTTAAATTGGTGGGTTGCGCCCAACTAAGGATGGCCTGGAGCTTCTTTGGTTCCATGGAAAATCCCCGAGGGGAAATAATGTACCCTAAAAAAGATACTTCCGTGACATGAAACTCACACTTCTCCAGCTTGGCATATAAATGATTCTCACGTAACTTTTGAAGAACCAGACGCACCTGGGTAACATGTTGTTCCATTGATTCAGAATAAATCAGGATGTCGTCTAAGTAAACGACCACGAATTTCCCTAGGAAGTCACGGAGCACATCGTTAATGAGGTCTTGAAAAACTGCTGGAGTATTAGACATGCCGAACGGCATCACCAGGTACTCGTAGTAACCCGACTGAGTACTGAAGGCCGTTTTCCACTCATCTCCAGATTTAATTCGGATGAGGTTGTACGCTCCTCTAAGGTCAATTTTAGAAAAAATCACAGCAGAACGTAACTGATCAAAGAGTACAGAAATCAACGGCAAAGGATAGGTGTTTTTAACTGAGATCTTATTCAGGGCTCTAAAATCAATGCAAGGTCTAAGCGAGCCATCCTTTTTCTCCACAAAGAAGAAGCCTGCACTTAAAGGAGATTTTGATGGTCTAATAAATCCTTTCTCAAGGCTCTCCTTTACATAATCATTCATAGTCGCAGTTTCTGGCCCGGATAATGCATATAATCTTCCCTTTGGCAATGCGGCACCAGGAATTAACTCAATAGCACAATCATAAGGCCGATGGGGAGGCAGAATGTCCGCATTGCCTTTGGAGAAAACATCAGCAAACTCCTGGTATTCCACCGGAATGGGTTCTGGAATGATAGCTGCTACTCTGACTGGAAACGTGATACATTCCTTATCACAAAAAGTACCCCATTGTGAAATCTCCCCCGACCGCCAATCAATGGTGGGATTATGAAAGGCCAGCCAAGGGTGACCCAGAACAACTGGAACTGCTGGGCAATGTGTAAGAAAGAACTCGATTTTCTCGGAATGTAGAGCTCCTACTGTAAGTAGTACAGGGGGTGTACGGAGAGAAATAATCCCATTAGACAGCGGACTCCCATCTAAGCCATGCATGGTGACACACCTACCCAAAGGTAACTGAGGAATGCCTAAGGCCTAAGCCCAAGTTAAATCCATAAAGTTTCCTGCAGCTCGACTGTCAACAAAAGCCGACACCGAAGAACTGAGGCTGCCAAAGGAAACTTTAACTGGGACTAAAAGGGAGTTATTCGAGGAGATAAGCTGCAGACCTAGGTGAACCCCCTCACAATTCACCTGGTCAAAGCGTTTCCCGACTTGTTCGGACAATTACGAGCAAAATGTCCCTTACCCCCACAGTACAGACAAAGACCAGAATTTTGCCTTCTGGCTCTTTCTTCAGGAGACAGCCGGGAGAGACCCATCTGCATGGGCTCCTCTACGTCTTCAGGAATGGAATATACACACGGAGTTGACCTTACAGGTGCTCCTTTTTCAGCCCTCCGCTCTCTGAGACGACGATCAATCTTAATAGAAAGCTCCATGAGTTTATCGAGAGTCTCAGGAGCGGGGTACTGAAGGAGACTGTCTTTTATAGACTCTGATAAGCCGAGGCGAAACTGACTGCGCAGGGCTGGGTCATTCCAGCCACAGTCGTTCGACCAACGGCGAAACTCCGTACAATAAACCTCTGCAGGATTTCTACCCTGTCTGAGAGCGCGCAACTGACTTTCAGCGGACGCCTCTCTATCAGGGTCATCATACAAGAGCCCTAAAGACTCAAAAAAAGCGTCAACTGACAACAATGCCGGATCCTCTGCTCTTAAACCAAATGCCCAGGTCTGAGGATCCCCCTGGAGCAAAGAAATAATAATCCCGACCCGCTGAGATTCAGTACCCGAGGAAGTCGGTCTTAAACAAAAATAAAGTTTACAGGATTCTTTAAAATTAAAAAACTCTTTTCTATCACCAGAAAAACGGTCAGGCAAATGCATCTTTGGTTCAGGGACTACCCTTGGGGAAGCTCGCAAAAGATCTTCCTGCGACTTCACCCGAAGAGAAAGATCCTGAACCATCTGAGTAAGTTCTTGAATCTGGCTGACTAAGAGCTGACCAGGATTTGGCCCTAAACCTGTTGGATTCATGAGGCCGATAAACTCTCACAAAACTGAATGAGAAAAAAATTAAACCCCGTTTAATTTTAAGTTTTGGTTTGGCCGGTAATAATGTTATGATTCCAGCACTCTGGTCAGAGGAGATCTTATGGCAAGGACCGGAGCACTGGAACGGAATGCTGGGGAAGGGAGCAGGACAGGAAAATAGCCCCTGGCGCCCTAACTCTGTTGTCTCACCCGTGTTGTCAGAAATCCCCTGCGAGACTATGGTTTCTTGAGCCCTTGGCAGCCGCGTTTGAAGGGCGGATTATGTCTACCCAACTTCGATGCCCCCCGGTCTTAATGAGAGACAAAGGGAAACCCGAGACAGGGTGATAACAAGAGGCCCTCTAACTAAACAACCAGGCCAGGGGCTAAGCAAACTCAAAACTATAATATGTGCGGAGAAACCGCCAAGGAAAAGGACAACCAAAATATCCACTTGTCCAATTCTCCTACCCAGAACCGCCGAGTACCAGAGAGGACTTGTGGAAGCGGAACCCTCCGCAAATGCTCCAAACACAAAATATAAAAGGTAAAGCGGCTGAGCCGCAACACACGGCAGAGCCGCAACTCACGAACACCACTGGATATAAAACGGTGATCAGTCAGGACTCCAGGGACGAGATGGTAACTCCCGAGTACAGGACTTCTGAGGACTGGAATGACCGGATACAGCAGGACTGGAAACAGACTCTCAGCAAACAAAGGCAGCATGCAGGAAGCTATTACCGGCGTCTGTGAGAAGCCCTGGGAGTGTACTTAACAGGGAGTCCTCCAATCAGCTGTTTAGAGGCTGATTGGACTAAATGCCGTGCAGCTGCCTTGCTGCACGGCCAGAGAACAGGTGAACGCATTAAATCCTAAAACCCAGCAACGGGGAACGCGGTCCGCCAGTGGCGTCCCCGTTGCTAGGGTCCGTGCGGCTTCAGCGCGCCCGGCGTCTAGCGTTGCTAGGGAGCCGGCGGCTGTACGTGCACGGCATCCCTAGTTGCTAGGCGCCGGGTCGCGTGGACAAGCGGACCCCGGCGCCTAACAATAGCTTATCGCTATACGGATATTTTATTGTGTTACAGTCACGTACTACTGCAATGCGCACGCGAGTCGTACGGGTACAAAGCCCGTTGTTTTGCACAGGTTCTAGCGAAGTTTTCAGTAGCACTGACGGCCGCAAGAAGATTGACAGGAAGGGAGCGTTTCTGGGTGTCAACTGACCATTTTCAGGGAGTGTTTGCAAAAACGCAGGTGTGTCTGAAAAAACGCAGGCGTAGCTGGGCATTCGCTGGGCGGGTGTATGACATCAAATCCGGACACAAATAGGCTGAAGTGATCGCAAGCACTGAGTAGGTTCAGAGCTACTCTGAAACTGCACAAACTGTCTTTGCAGAGCTTGGCTGCACATGCGTTCGTACTTCTGCTAAGCTAAAATACACTCCCCAGTGGGCGGCGGCATAACGTTTGCACGGCTGCTAAAACTAGCTAGTGGGTGTGGGCTCACAAAAGTGGGTGTGGCCTTGCAACAGTAATGTCCCCCTGCGTAGTGCCAGATACACAAGTAATTCTTCCCACAGTGCCAGATACACAAATAATGTCCCTCAGCAGTGCCAGATACACAAATCATGCCTCCCAGCAGTGCCAGATACACAAATCATGCCCCCAGCCCCAGCAGTGCCATATACACAAATCATGCCCCCAGCAATGCCAGATACACAAATACCACCCCTCAGCAGTGCCAGATACACAAATAATGCCCATCTGCAGTGCCAGATACACAAATAATGCCCATCTGCAGTGCCAGATACACAAATAATGCTCCCCAGCAGTGCCAGATACACAAATAATGCCAACCAGCAGTGCCACATATACAATTAGTGCCCCCCAGCAGTGCCAGATACACAATTAGTGCCCTCCAGCAGTGCCAGATACACAATTAGTGCCCTCCTGCAGTGCCAGATACACAATTAGTGCCCCCCAGCAGTGCCAGATACACAATTAGTGGCCCCCAGCAGTGCCAGATACACAATTAGTGACCCCCAGCAGTGCCACATATACATATACAATTAGGGCCATTTGAAATATGGTGCGGACCACTAGCCAATCAGGAGCTGTGAGCTCTGATTGACTGGCGGTTCGCACTATATTTCAAATGGCCGCACGGTGCACGGTCGGAGATGTCAGCAGCGCCGCCGCGGGTACTTACTTCAGAGCGGGGAGACGCACTGTAGCCGCTGAGAGCTACCTAGGAAGCGGTGCCGAGCTACTGCTACTCTCGACCGCTGCTTTATTACAATGTCTAACAAGGGCAGTGAAACTCTGGAGGCTCCTGTAAGTTGCAAGGTACAGTATGCTCCAGAGGTTTACCTGAGGGAGAAGTATTATGCGATGGTCTGTTTTCTAAGGGGGGAATTCAAATGTTTGAAAAGTCGGTTGAGTGTCTTTTTTTCCCGTCTATTTGACAGGAAAAAACAGACACCCAACTGACTTTTCAAACATTTGAATTTTGAATTGAATTCACCCCTAAATGTCATACACCTCCCAGTCAGCCTGCAGCTCCTGTAACTACAATGGAGCCACCCCGGGCTATGTTCACTACCCTTCTGGGGACTCTAGTGGACCTTTTAGCCCCCCTATGGGACCTCCAGTGCCACTGCCACCACAAGTTGTCCCTATAGTAAATCCGCATTGGGTGGAAAATTTGTCTACCCAGCTGCATCAGTTATATCAGTCTTTGGTTAGACAGAAATCTACTCCAGGTCACTCCCTTGTCCCTGGGTCCTCTAAGCTGGCTGTTTCCTCCTCACAATCCACTAACCTCTCTGATGTTTCATCTGATGAGAAGGGGGAGCATACGGTCCTGTCAGACTCTGAATCCTGTGTTACTGACGAGGATTCTACCTTACAGGTTGATGTCCCTGGCTTGGTGGATGCTATTAAGCAGATCTTACAAATCACTGAGGATGAGGATTCCACTACAGTGGCCAAGAAAACTGGTATGTTTAATCAGAAAGTGGTTAAAACTGTATTACCCCATTCTGATCATCTTGTGGACATCAGGAGGAAACCCTGGTCTACCCAAGGTAAGAAATTCCCGCTCCAGAAACGGGCTTTGGCTCGATATCCTCTCTCTGCTGAGTTATTTAATAAATGGGAGAATCCGCCGCCGGTGGATTCTCACGTCACCCGTCTCGTGGTGTCGTCTACTCTGCCTGTCACCACTGTCACCTCCCTGAAGGAATCGACAGATAAGCGTTTGGAGGGATGCCTGAAATCTATATATTCCCTCGCAAGGGCCATTCATAGACCCACGATAGCTGCCTCTTGGGCCACAAAAGGTATTGAGGCGTGGGTTTAGGCGTTAGAGCAGGGGTGGGCAATTATTTCAGCTGGGGGGCCGCTTAACACTTCCAGCGAATATTCGAGGGCCACATACAAAATATCTTGTATATACAATATCTATCACAAAAATGCTGTTAGATTTTGATTAAAAAATATTTTATTATACGAAGCAAACAGAATAAGAAAATGAACACTGATACAATATAGAACACAGTAAATGTCTAGGTAGGAGTAAAAGGAACAGAAATGGAGGAAGAGGAGGAGAAGACAGAAAGAAGACAGAAAACAAGAGAGAGAGAAAATAACAAACACTCAAGCCTTCGTACAAGCAAGTGGAGTGTTCGTTTAAAAAAAAAAAAAAACTAACAATCAAAGGTGGAATTAACAATTACATAAAAGAGTCAGTGAGATGATTGAAACCTCTGATGCGCATTAACCAGAGAAGCGAAGTCAGGCATCATCTCTGTTGTCGCAATCCGAAGCACAGATGCAAGGTGCTCATCATTCATGGAAGATCTGTGTTTTGACTTGTTAAATTTCATCACAGAAAATGCCTGCTCGCATATGTAGGTTGAACCAAATAGCACAAGCATCTTCCGCGCATGAGCCTTGATCTTTGGAAAGTTTTGACCATTGAGAGAGGCATAAAACCGTGGAAGAGGTTCTGATTTGAATTGCTCTTTAAGCAAAGCATCACACTGCAGGTCAATAAGCTCAAGTTGAAGATCACAAGGAGCATTGTCGACATCAAATGTGAAAGGTGAGGAGACCAAAGATAAATCTTTTTCTATTGTTTTGAAATCATTGAATCTCCGTGAAAACTCCCCATGTAAATCGAGTACTGATGATGCATATTTTTCCAGATTTTCATCTGAAACAGCAACTTGATGCAAAGTGCAGAAATGAGTGAACTGCTTGTTCCTTAAATGACGGGAGAAAAGCAGCAATTTGGTCATAAATGACTACACGCTGAAATGCAGATCATGAGCAAAAAGCCCCTTCCCTTGCAATCTTAGATTTAATTCATTCATGTGGCCCATAACATCAACAGCAAATGCGAAATCAGATAGCCAATCCTTATTTTTCAGCTGGGGAAAATCGGGTTCTTTTCCTTTCATGTTTAGAAACACCCCAATCTGCTCTCTCAGCTCCCACACTCTTTTCAAAACATTCCCCAAGCTAAGCCATCTCACATTGGTATGATACAAAATATCTGTGTGCTCAGCTTCAGTCTCCTCTAGCAGAGCTACAAATTGTCTGTGATTTAATCCTCTTGTGCGAATGTAGTTGACGACTTTTGTAACTGTGTCCACAACGTTGCTTAATTTTAAAACACTTTTACAAAGGACCTCTTGATGTATGATGCAATGTAGAAAGACAATTTTGAGTTCTGGATTCTTTTCACTGACTTGGTCTTGAATTCTTTTTAGCAATCCAATATTTTTTCCTGTTAGATTGGGGCTTCCGTCAGTTTTCACACCAGCCAATTTTTCCCACTCCACTCCAAGTTTGGACACACACTGATTTACAGCCTCCAATAAATCCTTTCCAGTTGTTGTATCTTTCATGGACTGCATTGATGCCAGTTCTTCTGTAATATAAAAATTTTCATTGATACCTCGAATGAAAATCATCAACTGGGCTGTGTCTTTGACATCACAACTTTCATCCAGTGCTAACGCAAAATATGACATATTGTTGACTTTCTTTTTTAATTGCAGTTCCATATTCTCGGATATGTCCACGATGCGCCTCACAACAGTTCGCCGTGACAAGCTAATATTTTCAAACATTTTTTTCTTGTCTGGGCACAATATTGCAGCAGAGTCAACCATACATTCCTTTATAAATTCTCCTTCGGTGAACGGCTTACTGTTCTTGGCGATTTTGTGTGCTATTAAATAGCTCACCTTTGTAATTCCATCCTGTGCAGATGACAATTTTGTGAAAAATGTTTGCTCTTTTTGGATTCGAGCAACCATCTCATTGGCTTTCTCCAATTTGTCTTCAGCAGATAAATTTTTATACTTCAAAGCATGCTTTGTCTCGAAATGGCGATTTAAATTATATTCTTTGAATACTGCCACGGATTCCTTACAAACTAAGCACACTGCTTTTTCACCAACAAGGAAAAAAAAATATTTAGGAGTCCATTCTTTGTTGAATTTTCTGCATTCACCGTCTATCTTTCTTTTCTTTGTGAAACTCATTTCCTAGTCTGTTGATTTTAAATCAAAATCAAAATTTAGGCAATAAATATAAACAAGACTCACACAGTGGTGCGCATTACTGACATCTGTATGATGTTTTTATGTTCTCCGATGTTTGTATGGCTTTCCTCCCACACCACAAAAATATACTGGGAGGTGTTGCGGAATTCATACTGTAAGCGTCAAAAGGGAGGGGACTGATATGAATGACAAATATTTGTAGGAGTAAGTCCTGGGCTGCGCAGAGACTGCACAAAGTAGATTTTTGTAGCTCTTCGTACACATACGATCGCACACTTACATAGGCGAATTTACACTCCCCCTGGGGGCGGCGACTACCCGAACGCAGGACAGCAAAATTAGCAGCACAGTGATCAGGTCTGAATCAGCCCCTTAGTCAGCAGTTGCAGCAAAATACATATGCAACCAACTCAAAATAAGACCCGTTATAGGGCCCAAGTCAGACACAATCACTGCTGTGCATTTTTGCACAGCAGATGATCGGCTTTGAACTGTGCATACACTGCAATGTGCAGGCACGTCAGTCTGCAGCGCCGGGATGGTGCGAACACAGCGATCGCACAGGCGATCGCAAACCGATTGACAGGAAGAGGACGTTTGTGGATGGCAATTGACTGTTTTAGAGGAGTGTCCGGAAAAACGAAGGCGTTTGGAGGGAGGGTTTCTGACGTCAGCTCCGGCCCCGATCATCGCAGCGGCTGAGTAAGTCCTGGGCTGCGCAGAGACTGCACAAATTTCTGTTTGTGCAGCTCTCTTGCACATGCGATCGCAACCCCGGCACAGCGATTACCCCCTCCCCCTGTAGGCGGCGACTACCTGATCGCAGCAGTGCAAAAATCGCCTGCTAGCGATCAGGTCTGAATAAGGCCCATAGTTATGTATATAACTATAAAAACATAGTACACATAACTATAAAAACACACACACCACAATACAATATACAATACATACATAGTACATACATACATACATACATACATACATACATACATACATAGTAGAATACATCGGTTTTTTTTACAGGCACAATAAGTCCAATAAATACAGTAATCCAGTAATAAAAAAAAACAAAGCACGGGGCTGAAAACAAACAGCACCCTGTGTAATGCTGCAGCCTCAACCCCCCCCCCCCCCTCCCCCCTGGACCCATATAGCAGTCTATCTTCCCCTCTCTCCTAAACCTATATGGCAGTCCCTACCCCCCTTTCCCCACCCTCCCCTAAACCTATATAGCAGTACTTACCCCCCCCCCCACTCCCCTAAACCCATACAACCATTTTTAACTCCCCTCCCCATAACTTATAGGGCAGCTTTATCCAGGGGGTTTACCTATTTGTCAGTGACTGTCAGTGATGATCCGCGCTGCTGATCGTACTTCCCCGCTGGCCGCCGCCGCCGTTTCTTCTCCCCACTGGCCGCTTCGTTCAGCTCTGCAGTGCCTGCCCAGCGTCGCCCCCCGTGACGCCCAGCGCATGAGATAGAGGAAATCCCGATCAGCTGACCATGTGACGTGACCGGGATTTCCTCAGCGGCGCCGCGTCTGCGAGCAGTGCAATGACAAGCGGCCTGTCGGGCCGCTTGTCATTGCACTCTGGTGGGGCACAGCGGGCCAGGCAGGATCGGTCCGCGGGCCGCATGTTGCCCACCCCTACGTTAGAGGATGAGCTGCCCGTGGATATTTCTGACAATGCCAGACAATACCTGTCTCACATATGCACCGCCACCTATTACATTCAGGAGGCGTCCTCTAAGGCGGGGGTACTGGCAGCCAAAGCTTCATCCACGTCTGTCCTGGCTCGCCGCATACTGTGTTTAAGGTCGTGGAAAGTGGATTTGGACTCCAAGAAGACCTTGGAGGTACTCCCCTTCACCAGGCACATTTTATTTGGAGAGGACCTGAATAAAATAGTGTGTGAATTAGCAGCTGATAAGACTGTTTTTCGTCCTCCTACTAATCCTTCTACACAGAAGGCGAAGACTACCACTTTTTGTTCCTTTCGACCTCAAGGAAAAGCCAAGGGTCAGACTTACCCCAGACAATCTCATGCTCCCAAGACCACCAAGCCTAAGACGAAATAGTCCTGGGCAGCCCATCAGCCTGCTTCAAAACAAGACAAGCCTGCTGCATGACAGGGTGGGCCTTTCCCTGGGGGACCACAGGGTGGGAGGTAGACTTCTACAGTTCACCCAGTCTGGTTTAAGACCACTTCAGACGCTTGGATACTGGAAGTTGTCTCTCACGGGTATGCTGTCTCCTTCAAGAGACGTCCCCCTCACCAGTTCTGCACCAGGTACTCCCTTCGGATCTGTTGAAGGCGCAGGCTCTACAAATAGTGGTAGGTTCCCTCCTGAGTACAGGAGTGGTTGTGCCGGTACCTCAGTCCCAGCGTGGCAGAGGCTATTATTCTACCCTGTTTCTAGTGCAGGAACCCAATGGGTCTTTTCAGCCTATACTCAACCTCAAGTCACTGAACAAATTTGTGAGGGTAGCCAAGTTTCGTATGGAAACATTGCGCTCTATTGTGCTGGCGATGGAACCTGGAGATTGCATGGTATCCCTGGATATACAGGATGCTTATCTGCATATTCCTATTGCCATATTGCATCAGCAGTTCCTGCGGTTTGCTATTGGCGACAGTCACTACCAATTTCAGGCTCTGCCGTTCGAACAGGCCACGGCTCCTCGGATCTTCACCAAGGTTATGGCTGTGATAACGTCGCACCTCCGTCACCAGGGAGTCAGAATCCTGCCGTACTTGGACGACCTGCTGATTCTGGCGAGTTCCCACGATGTCTTCCTCGGTCATCTACAATTGACTGAATTGCTTACAAAGCCCACGGATGGCTGATCAATTGGAAGAAGTCCTCACTGGTTTCAGCTCAGAGCATGGTGCACCTAGGGGCGCTTCTGGACACACACAGTCAGAGACTGTTCCTGTCTCCAGACAAGGTCCTGAAAATCCAGGTCGGGATAAGACACTTCATCCGTCACCCCAGACTGTCGATTCACTCGGCGATGCAAGTACTTGGCCTGATGGTGTCGACATTCGACATGGTGGAGTACGCTCAATTTCATTCCCGCCCTCTGCAACGATTAATTCTTGCCAAGTGGGACGGCCTGCCTCATCGGATCATATCCCAAATGATCTTGTTGACTCCGGAGGTTCGTTGTTGCTGACCTGGTGGCTCCAGGACCAGCAATTGAGCAAAGGCCGACCCTTCTGGATCCCCGACTGGGTCTTCCTGATGACGGATGCCAGTCTGAGGAGATGGGGAGCGGTGTTGGAGCAGCACTCTTTTCAGGGTTGGTGAACCAAGGAAGAATCATTCCTTCCAATAAACATCCTAGAGCTTAGTCCCTCTTCAGTCATCAGGACGTACGGAGAGTGGAGTCTTCATCCAGAAGTCTTTCAACTCTTAGTGGACAGGTGGGGACTACCGGACGTGGATCTCATGGCGTCTCCACACAATCACAAGGTTCCGGACATCAGATCTCAGACCAGGGATCCTTAAGCAGTGTTCGTGGATGCACTGGTGGTACCATGGCACTTTCAGCTACCTTACGTGTTCTCTCCAGTGTAACTCCTGCCCAGGGTTCTACGGAAGTTCAAACAGGAAGGAGGAATACTGCTTCTAGTCGCTCCAGCGTTGTCCAGAAGGCATTGGTGCTCAGACCTGCAGAGTCTATCGACAGGGCATCCTCTTCTACTTCCTCAATGACCAGACCTCCTCGTACAGGGCCCTTGTCTCTACCCAGACCTGGCCAGACTGGCTTTGATGGAATGGCTCTTAAAGCATCACTCCTGAGTGCCAAAGGATTTTCAGAGGCGGCAGAGCTGGCCCTACCCAATATGATACCCTAGGCAAGATTTTGGCTGGTACCCCCTAGCACCAACACTAGTTCTGCCTCTGACCCTGCACCCCTTTCCCAGCACCATCACCCCTCACCCATAGCAGTCCTTATTTTGGTTTTCCTACCTCCTGTAATTTAAATAAGAACAGAGTGCACATTCGGCTCACAGCCCAAAAAGGTATGTGTTCTTGCTGGGAAGGGGCATGGCCACACAATAGTACCCCCAATTCAAATTATGCCACACAGTACTGCAACTTTGTTCACAATTTATCATGCAATAGTGTAAATTATTCCATCACACAGTAGTACCACTTTACCTTATATACGTTACTCCTCTCGGTAGTGCCCCTCATTCACATAACATCATACTGAATTGCTCCTTATTCACATTACACCACACCATATTGCTCTTTATTCTCATTACACCATGCCATATTGCTCATTATTCACATTACGCCACACCATATTGCTCTTTATTCACATTAGACCACACAGTAGTGCCCTTTCTATATGTTACGCCACACAGTAGAACACCTAATACACATAATGCCACACATTAGTAATGCATTTATACACATAATACCACACAGTAATGCCCCTTACACATGACACACATTATTAATGTCCTTATAAACATAATGCGCCTTACACATTATGCCAACCCTTATTAATGCCCTTATACACAATGTCACTTACACATATGCCGCACACTATTAATGCCCTTATACAGATAATGACACATAATGTCCCTTACACATATGCCGCACACTTAGTGCCCTTATACACATAATGACACACATAGTGCCCCTTACACATATGTCACACATTGTTAATGCCCTTATACACATAATGACACACATAGTGCCCCTTACACATATGTCACACATTATTAATGCCCTTATACACATAATGACACACATACTGCCCTTTACACATATGCTGAACACTATTGCACAACCAACCCACTCACACACACACACACAACTCACACGGCCGCTAACACTGTGACCTCTGCCTCTGCTTGGGTACAGATGTGTCCTCATAAATCTTGCCTCCATACACCATGCAGCAGGAGATGCCTGATAACGTTGGGTGCCTAATTTGATGAAAATGCATCTTATTTGCATTGCTATGTGGATGCACAAGCAGCTTCTCCTGATTAAAATGATATGCAGCATGCCTATATACTGTGTGTGACTGTGGCTGTATCTGCATACGAAATGCTACACACAGAATATAGGCATGCCGCATATCATTTTAATCAGCAGGAGCTGCTTATGCCCCTAGGCATACCAGATGCCCTAGACAATTGCCTAGTTTGCCTATGCCTAGGGCCGGCTCAGAGAGGCGGTTATTCAAACTATGTTGAAAGCCCGCAAACCGGCCTCTGCCCGGTTTTATTACAGTGTTTGGAATTCTTACTTCACCTGGTGTGCTGAGAAGAATTACAATGTCCATAGATTCAGAACTTCCAGAATACTGGCTTTTCTGCAAAAAGGACTGGACTTAGGTCTTCGTCTGGCCTCCCCCAAGGTTCATATATCTTCCTTGTCGGTTTAGTTTCAGAGAAAAATTGCCCCTATACCTGATGTTCAGACGTTCATTCAGGGCGTTATTCGGATTCAGCCTCCCTATGTCCTTCCTGTGGCTCCATTGGATTTGTCTGTTGTGCTGAATGCCCTGCAAGAGTATTCATTTGAACCTCTTGAATCGGTGGACCTTAAACGGCTCACAGCCAAGGTTCTGTTCTTGCTGGCCATTGCCTCTGCAAGACGGGTGTCAGACTTAGGCGCTTAGTCCTGGCATTCACCCTTTTGCAAATTCCACCGGGACTGGGCGGTTCTACAAACTTGTCCCGGTTATTTGCCTAAGGTGGGGTCATCTTTTCACCTTAACCAAGAGATTGTGGTTCTGGCCTTTGTCTCTTCGGATTTGTCTCCGAAAGAACTTTCTTTGGATGTGATTAGGTCTCTCCGTGTCTATGTGGAGAGGACTGCCTCCATTAGGAGGCCAGATTCCGTTTTTGTACTGTTTGGTTTTCATAAACCTGGCTTGCCTGTGAATTAGCAAACCTTTGCCTGATGGATTAGAATGGTGATTGCACAAACCTATGCGCAGGCTGGACTCCCAGTTCCTGTTGCAGTTAAAGCCCATTCTACTCGGTCTGTTGGACCTTCTTGCCGTGGCGCGTCCCCAGAACAATTGTGCAAGGCGGCTATGTGGTCCTTAGTGAACACGTTAATTAGGTTCTATGGCTTTGATACTTCCGCCACCCATGATGCTTCCTTTGGATGCTGGGTTCTCTTACCTGCTAGGGCACGTCACCTCCCTTGAGGAACTGCTTTAGGACATCCCTGATGTTTTCCCTGTGGAACACAGTGTACCCCACTTCAGAAAAGGAGAGTTATGGTAGACTTACTATGGTTAACTCTCTTTCTGCAAGGTACACTGGGTTCCACAGGGTGCCCACCCTGACGCACCTAGTTTCTTTGGGTTTGTATGGCATTAGCCGCTGGTACCCTCTCCTGTCGTGAGATTGTGGTTCTGTGTGACTAACATCTGCCTTCTCTTTTACCTGCTCATTGGACTGGTTAACGAAACTGAGCTCTCAGTGCCTTTAGGTGGGGTTATAGAGGAGGCCCCAATGCATCCTGGGACAGTCAAAGCTTTGCCTGATGGTGCCTCTGGATCAAGATTCTGCTCTACACCCCAATGTTTTCCCTGGGAACCCAGTGTACCTCGCAGAAAGAGTTAACCATGGTAAGTCTACCATAACTCTCCTTTTCCCTTCAAGGGCCACTAACTCTCCCCCAGATATATAGTAACCAGTGGCTGTTCTGCAAGGGGTGCTCTTTGGCAGAGGCGTAGCTAGGGTTTTTGGAGCCCAGGACAAAATGGAAAATGGCGTCCCACCCACCCAAAAAAAAAAAACCCCAGCAAAAGCATGTGCGCGTGCCGAAAAATGGGCATGGCCACGCACCAGAAGGGGTGTGGCCACTGAAAATGCCCCGCAGTGCCAGATACAATGCCCCGCAGTGCCAGATACAATGCCCCGCAGTGCCAGATACAGTGCCAGATACAGTGCCAGATACATTGCCAGATACATTGCCCCACAGTGCCAGATACATTGCCAGATACATTGCCCCACAGTGCCAGATACATTGCCCCACAGTGCCAGATACATTGCCCCACAGTGCCATTTACATTGCCCCACAGTGCCAGTTACATTGCCCCACAGTGCCAGTTACATTGCCCGATACATTGCCAGTTACATTGCCCCACTGTGCCAGATACATTGCCCCACTGTGCCAGATACATTGCCCCACTGTGCCAGATACATTGCCCCACAGTGCCAGTTACATTGCCCCACTGTGCCAGTTACATTGCCCCACAGTGCCAGTTACATTGCCCCACAGTGCCAGATACATTGCCCCACAGTGCCAGATACATTGCCCCACTGTGCCAGATACATTGCCCCACTGTGCCAGATACATGCCCTGCGGTGCGGTGTGCGGCCCCTCTCCCCCTCCCCCCCGGTCACTCACCGCTTGTTGATATGTGAGGGGAGGAGAGCGCAGCGCCTCTCCTTCCCCGCACCGCTCCCGGTCTCCGGCGGCTGTGTGGCGCCGGTTCGCCTGCCAATCAGAGCTCGCGGACCGGCAGCCAATCAGGAGCCGGTCCGCAAGCTCTGATTGGCTAATGCCGGAGACCGGACACACGCAGCACTGCTGGCGGCGGTGAGGGGAGGGAGAGACGCTGCGCTCTCCTACTGAAAGGGTTAAAGCTCGTCTCTGCTTCAATGTCATAGAATTGCTTGTGTTATAGAACTTAATGTTCCAGCACATTCCTTGCTACTGTCCTTGTCTCTTATTTTTTTTATACCGTGTGAACAACCTCCCTATTTGAAATACAAACTTGCCCATATATGCATATCCTTCCACTGCGGCAGTTCCTAGCCAATCATGTTATGTTAGCCCCTTTTTGTGTTCTGTCCAATTAGTTATTGACTTGGGATATACACGCCCTAAATCCTTTCTTTTATATACTTTTGTTAAACGAACAATAAACAGTGTGAATCTTTACTGCTTGTGTTGTGCATGTTCCTTGTGGCTAAAGGTTTACACTCACGGACGTCTGAGAGGCCATCACATCGAGGGTTAAAGAATAGAGGGGCATATCCTTTCAAGTGGGGGCTACGTCCGCGATTCAGTGATCGTCCCCAGATGGTAAGATAGAGAATTTATTGTCTGTCTTTGCCATACGGGATTGCGGTCATACACTGAAGCTGAATCCGTGTCAGTGTTCTGGGAACACGTGACCAAACATCTTTAATGTCTGGGACTTAAAGATACGTCTGAGAAGGGACCAGGGGTCCAAGCGCAATTCTCCAAAGACGTTAGTATCTGGGATACTTAAAATAGACCTGGGAGTCTATACATAACGTGACGTTAGTATCTGGGATACTTAAAATAGACCTGGGGTCTATACGTAACGTAGAGAATACCTCGATTTGATCGTCTATATATTCTTGTATGTTTGTAGTGAGATAAGTTCTTATATTTGGTCAGATGGCTGGTAAGTTCTCGTCTGCCAGATATCTTTACTCAAACACTTTTCCTGCTTCCTGTTTAAAACGCTGTATTTTTCTGACATCTTGTACGAATGGTAAGTATCGTACACGTCAAAAGATTTCATGTTCTCACTATACAGATAATATTGTGATATTGTCAATGACTAATTAACTGGTTAGCTGATGCATGTATAGTAAGTAGAGTGTTGTAAATTTTAGATATTTTCTTTTAAAGTTGTACTGTTGATTTATATTACTGTCTGACAATGGGCTCTAGTCAGAGTAAAAAAAACTACATATCCCCCGCCCCTCTCTGGTGAGACATGCAAGATGTATGTCGCCCGCAACTCTACCTCAGAGTATTACTTAGTTAACCCATGGGTGGATAATTTAGCAGGGTAGACAGAGAAAGCAGGACAGGACCCATTCCTACGGGAAGGCAGTAATTACCCTTTCTATATGGAGGATTAAAAAAAAAAAAAAAAATATCAATTCCCAACAGCACAGAAGCGAAGAAGTGATAAACTGTAAATCTTTGAAATCCCTCTCGCCTCCCCCTTGCATTCCAATGTATCCTGCGCTCGGAGACACAGATCTCTTGGCAGCAGTAACCCTTTCACACCAGATGGGATCGCCTCCAACTCCACTGCTGGAGGGTGCGTCCACTAGCTCTATCCCTAACGCACCAGTAACCCAGAGTTTAGATAATAGTAAAACACTGTCCCAAGCCCACCATTACCCTCGATGGCTGTATATCTTATTTGCGCAAAGCTTGCAAAGGACGCAGCGATACACATATGAAGGAAGTCTTTAAAACCCGTGCTCCTTTGCCTGTGCTTTTTTGCCTGTCGCTGTAGCTTGTAAACTGAAACCCTCGGAGTCTGTTACTGAGTTTTGGAAAAGGTTTAAGGACTGCTGGACAGATGACGCTGGCTTACCTTTGCTTAACTCAGAAAGCTTACTCATTTCCACCTTCATTAACAACCTTCTACCTTCTGTCATAGTTTCTGTTAAGCAAAACGTCTCTTCCTGGATTTCTGATAGTACGATAGATTTAAAAAGAAAAACATTTATATGAGAGAGAGGCTGCAGGGTGTTTTGATGTAAAGAAACCTGCGCCCACTCATAACTATCAGAACTCCGGACGCTTTGACAGACAGAACCAACCCCGCAGTCAGGGAAGATTCCAAAGACCCCGCGCACTGACGGGACCCGGAGGAGGGTATCCCAGCCTTTATTCAACTCACCCGTCATAGTAAAGATTCACCTCTGCTGCCACTTATTATAAATGGAAGTAAAATTCCCTTTTTAGTGGACAGCGGTGCAACAACCAGTGTTTTGTGTTCTGACCTATGCAGTATCCCCTCTCACCAGAAAAGATAGAAGGTCTCCGCCCCATGATACAGCAATTCTTACAACAGGGTATTCTCAGACATATTGTATCACCATACTGTACTCCTGTGAACCCTGTTGCCAAAGCTGATGGCAGTACAAGATTTGTACAGAATCTCAGAGCGATCAATCAGTTAATTGTCCCAATTGCACCAATTGTTCCAGATGTAAACTCACTCATTTCTGCAATCCCTGCAGATGCTGCGTTCTTCTCTGTAATTGATTTGAAGAATGCCTTTTTTTCAGCATACCTGTAGATTCACAGACACAATTACTTTTTGCCTTTTCTTTTGAGGGTAAACAACTTACCTGGTGCAGATTACTGACGCACCTGTTGTCTCCAGGCCACATTGGGGCCCTGGCAACCTCACCATGGTTCAGTCCTGCTACAGTATGCAGATGATCTGCTGCTCTGTAGTCAAACTGAGGAGGCCTGCCGAGAGGATGGTGTTTCATTACTAAACTGGCTTTGTGAATGTGGACACAAGGTGTCCAAAACAAAAATGCAATGATGTAAAAAGCATGTTGATTACTTAGGTTTTGTGCTCACTCAGGGAGAGAGGAAAATCAGTCCACAACGCATACAGTCTGTATTGGGCCTGGTCACCCCAACTACCCAGAAGGAACTACTGTCCTTCCTGGGTATGGTAAATTACTGCAGACAGTGGATTTCTGATTGCTCTTATTATGATAACATTTTGAGACAAGCCACACTGAAGGACAAACCTAAAACTGTACAATGGTCACAAGAAATGTTAACTGCATATGAAAGTTTAAAATGTATGTTGATGAAAAGTCCGGCACTTGGCCTCCCCAATTATGTACTACCTTTCCATCTATATGCAAGGGACAATTGTAAAACCATGGCGGGGGTGCTCACACAGTTTCATGGAGGGAAGTTGCGCCCCGTGGCATTTTTTTTTCAAAGTCATGCCAGTGTCTGTGCAAGGTATGCCTGCCTGCCTCAGGGCTTTGGCAGCCTGTGCAATGGTTGCAGAAATGGCCACTACCCTCACTTTAGGCCACATCACAGTACTCCACACCACACATGATGTCCTGGCAATACTTAAAGGCTTGCACACACAGCACATGTCAGCACAACGCCTTAGTGGATATGAAGTACTCCTTTTGAGTAACCCTACCCTTACCATTAAGTACACTGCTAGTTCTTCTGGCCCTGCACCCATTCTCAATGCCCTTTTAGGCTTGAAAGGTCCCGAGGATGAACCACCCGACCTACATGACTGTGCTGCTTCCATTGAAGCTGAAACTTCTCCCAGACTTGACATGTCTCCCGTTCCCATACCAGGCGCAGACATAGTTTTTGTTGACGGCTCCTGTGGTAGGCCCAATGACAATACATACCAGGCTGGCTATGCCATTGTCACCCTCCCTGACACTGTGTTGGAAACCCTGCCAATACCTTATCAGTCCGCGCAAGCTGCAGAACTCATTGCACTCACTAGAGCATGTCCCTCCCTTGACAGCGTCCATCTGCTCACTCAACTTCAAGCTGCTGCGACTAATACTGATCTCTCCGACTGGACTTACCCAATTCTGCAGAAAAAATCCTAAATCAGGATTAATCTGCAAAGAGGAGAAACCCTGTATACCCCAGTCCAGTGCCCCTTTGCTCGTTGCCCAGTGCCGTGGTGTTGGTCACCGTGGTGAAGCCACAACACTCCTCCTACTAACCAATGATTTTTATGTTACTAATGCCAAATCACTTGTGGACCAGTATGTTAGCAGATGCATCACTTGCCTCAGGAACAACCCTAATAAAGCTAAACACCAGCATCTTGAATACCCCACCACCCCTTTTACACACTTACAAATTGATTTTACCCATATCCCTGGTACAGGTAAACAAGAATATGCCCTGGTCATTGTAGATATGTTCTCTCGCTGGCCAGAAGTATTCCTAACTAAGTCAGAGGATGCCAAGACAGTAGCAAGAATCCTAACACAGAAAATCATCCCTAGATGGGGGTGCCCCCTGCAAATAAATAGTGATAAAGGCTCAGCCTTTACAGCCAAAATCACACAGGCCTTAGTAAAAGCTCTGCAGGTGGAGTGGAAGTTTCACATCCCGTACCACCTGCAGAGTTCAGGGGTCGTAGGAAGAATGAATAGGACCCTCAAAGACAAACTAAGGAAGGCCACAGGAGGTACCTTCCACAAGTGGAAGCAGGTCCTTCCCATTATCCTAGCAGAAATCAGAATGACCCCACAGAAAACTCTAGGATACTCACCCTTTGAAATACTAATGGGTAGACCCTTCCCCACACCCTGGGCTAAGAAACCGTTGGTAATACAGGAAGGAGATCTAGAATTTATAAGGGAAGAGTATGTCAGGGCCCTCATAACCAAACTTGATGAAATTGAACATGATGTCGCTTGTAAAAAACCCTCTGAATCCACAGGAACCAACACACCCTTTTAAGGTCGGAGACAGAGTAGTGGTGAAGATCCTCCCCCGCAGCAAGAGCCCAGGAGACTTCACCTATGGCCCAGAGGCGGAAGTCGTTGCTGTAACCCGAACCGCAGTCCTGACAGAGGAAAGTCCTACCTGGATCCATGCATCCCGAGTAAAAAAGGTTCCTAGACCAGACCTAGAGAGGGAAGCAAGTGATTCCAGTGAGGTACGAACAGGGGCGGACAGCCCTGACCTCCCACCTAGCGAAGACAGAAGACCAGAGGAGGATGAAGAAAATGCCCCCTATCTTTACCCTGGGGACTATCTTGATAGCCCTACTGGCCCATTTTTCCCCTCTCAATGACTGAGGTTGATATAACTCAGAATAAGGGAAACTGACACTATGGTATAACTCTTCCACCACATACACCGCAACCTACATACTAGATTATTTCCAATTCCCCCAACTAGCTGCTGTCCAAAAGTCTGTTGAACTACCAGATCCGCGCTGACACCACAGACAACCTAAGCCCCGAGGTACCTTATATTTGCGTTACAGGCCATAACTGGGGAAATGATTGCAGCTCATGGTCCGCGGCTGCCTGGAACACAGGTACCCCATGGGGCTATAAGCCCGCTGAAGCCTTAGATGAAAAGGATAAACACGGAACATCATTAACCCAACGATTAACCCTTCTTAAAATGCCCAACAATTACTGCAACTCCCGCTCAGGCTAAAAATTGCGCCATTGGTGTGCAGAAAGACGTAAGCTTTGCAAGAATCATATAGTATAACAATAATGATTCTAAGAGGGGATTGAAAGGGTTAAAGCTCGTCTCTGCTTCAATGTCATAGAATTGCTTGTGTTATAGAACTTAATGTTCCAGCACATTCCTTGCTACTGTCCTTGTCTCTTATCTTTTTTATACCGTGTGAACAACCTCCCTATTTGAAATACAAACTTGCCCATATATGCATATCCTTCCACTGCGGCAGTTCCTAGCCAATCATGTTATGTTAGCCCCTTTTTGTGTTCTGTCCAATTAGTTATTGACTTGGGATATACACGCCCTAAATCCTTTCTTTTATATACTTTTGTTAAACGAACAATAAACAGTGTGAATCTTTACTGCTTGTGTTGTGCATGTTCCTTGTGGCTAAAGGTTTACACTCACGGACGTCTGAGAGGCCATCACATCGAGGGTTAAAGAATAGAGGGGCATATCCTTTCACCTACCCTCACATTTCGGCGTGATGTGGGCGAGTGGGGCATGATGCCCTGGCCGCCGGTGGCGCCCCACTCTATTGGGCCTGCCAAGGCGCCCAGGGCACGTGCCCCACTTACCCTACCCTTGTTACGCCTCTGCTCTTTGGTGAGAGTCTGTGCCCCCATACCTCTTCAGAACTTGCACTGCTTTGACGCATGTGCTAAACCTCACATGACTACGCAAGCACTCTCTCTCTCTCTCTCTCTCTCTCTCTCTCTCTCTCTCTATATATATATATATATATATATATATATCTATCATATATACACAAGGAGTACCACCTTTACCAACAATGTCTGACACTGTCATTATTAAGTCATAACTGGGGCTAATCCAGTTATTTAAGACAAAAACTTAAATATTGATTCAATTAATGGAGAAGTACTAAAGTGATAGATTATACTATGCAATGTTTACACTTTTGAACATTTTCTGAATTTCCACTGAAGCATCTCTTTTCTGAGATTGGAGGGTAGTCCTTCCACTTGATGTTCATCTAGGTACGCTGGTAGTCACTGAGGGCCTAATTCAGCATGGATCGCATAGAGATTTTGTAATTTGGCCAATTATCAAAAGACTGTGCATGCCCTGCATATGCAATGCACATGCGTAACAACCGTATTGTGGTCACAGTGCGTTCGCAATTTTAAAGTGATGTGATTGCTCATTGATCGACAGGCAGTGAGCGCTTACAGGTGGTAACATGGCGTTTTGTAGGAGTGTTGGAAAAAAGCAGGCATGTCATTGCCGTTTGGCAGGTGGGTCTCTGACATCATCTGCGGTCACTTGCATGCAACAGCATGTGCAGATTTGTGGATGCTCTGGCTTGGCGCAGATTGAAGTTACCCCTTCGATGTTCCTGATTTTGTGTTATGGATTGCGATGCATACGCATCTGCCTGTGCACCTCAAACACTGCCGTTGGTGTTTTTTTCCATTTCTGGCCAACAACTATCTGTGCGATTCTTTGCAACTACTATTCCAGAAAATCGCACTTTTAGTAGCAATAGCCTGAGTGTGCTTGTAAAATTATGTCTATTGGTCCTCATTCAGCATGGGTTGCAATTGCAAAGCTGCCCGCAGCTGCTTTGCAAATGCAATCCATATGCAGTAGAAGGTGTATACACATCTCCTTGCTGCATTTGCGACTGCATCGATGCGACCACGTCACAGCCTAGTATCAAACATCGCGACCATTGGTACACAACGCAGTCCTTGGCCTTGTCACTCTCAGAAAATGGGGGCAACAGCCGGCCATCCCCGTCCCTTTCCCCAGATCACATTACTGTGAAGCGATCGCAGGACCCATTCTGCACATGCGCAGAATGGGTCTGGCGCATGAACATTTTCCGGATTATCAGAAAACTACACAAGGGATCACAGGATCGATCCAAGTTGAATAACTCACTACTGATCAGTATTACCCCGGCCTTCCACAGCTAAAACTCCTACAACATCTGTAGATCCCACACAGACCAAAAGGCTGACTCTGCCAGCCAGCCAGATAGTGGTGATCATGGCCTCTATGGCTGCACTGGTCACAATCACATTATCAGTCCTTCAGGATTCCATAGTTATGGATGCCCTATAGGAGTATGGGGAGATGTACTAAGCAGTGATAAAAGTGGAGAAGTAAGCCAGTGGAGAAGTTTCCCATGGCAACCAATCAGCATTGACGTAACATTTATAATTTGCATACTATAAAATTAAACAGAGCAGCTGATTGGTTGCAATTGGCAACTTATCCACTGGCACACTTCTCCACTTTTATCACTGCTTAGTACAACTCCCCTTAATTCTGTGTCAAAGACTGACGCACAAGGTGCAGCACCAGCAGGCTGTTTGCATGACAGCCCTAAATATTCAATAAAGGTCTGTCTCTGGGGGGCACAAGTCACTCTCCCATGATTTCTTAACAGTAAATGGGCTGGTGCAGAATGAGCACCACATGGCAGATGCATTGGCGTATATTTGCTTGTATCCTGATTGTGTATTCACAAGAAGCAAAGCATAATTACAGAGCAAGACTTTAGTACACATTGAGCCTTATGATGAAGATTCAAGTGGGATGGGGCGTTCTCCTTTAGGCAAAATTCACTATGTGCATGTTCACTTAAATGTGTGTTATTCAGTGCATCCTAACGTGTCTTATAATACATCTAGGAAGGACATCTTTTGCACCTGCTTTAGGGAATATAGCGAACCGAGCACATATGCTGCTAATCAGGGGCATTTTAAGAGAGGAAGGGGGCCGTGGGCACACTCTGGGTGGGCCCCCTCCTCTCCACGGTGCCGTAGGCTCTGGCAATGTGCCGGAGTCTACTGTGCATGCGTATGTCTACGGAAACATGGCGTCCGCTATGGTCCAGAGACTAATTTCCTATTGCGCATGAGCGGTGGCCATTTTGGGACTGATTGTTGCTGCGGCTGCTACGGCTTCAGCTCCCGTTGCGGGACTCTGGAAAGGTAAGTATTAACATAGCATGGGTGCAGTGTGTATGGTGTGAGCCCCCCTCGACCCAAGGGCCCATGTGCACATCACACATTGCACCCACGGTAGAAACGCCAATGCTGCTAATGCAGGTCCAGGCGCATCTCAAGTACAGTACTCTTCTCCATATTTCATGTATTTTATGGAGCACAGTAACATTCAGCCCTGCTCTATATCAATGTCTCATAGTGGGTTCACTTGCTCTTTAAATAGATAGGTGTGAGAATGCAGTCAGCTTGCATGCATGCTTTTCTGTGCATATTTGTTGTGTGGATATTATATTTCTTTTGATTAGTGCTCATTGCCTTGCTCGAAGTGAGCATGAAATAACAAGAATTTCTTTGTATGCACTCAGAACTTTGACAATAGGACAGTGATATTTCCTGAAGAAAGTTCTGTACTGCAGAAACGTAAGTGTGCATAGGTACACTGTATAGCATACGCTCACTATCCAGCAGCCTGCCTCGGTCACTGATACTGTTAAAAACATATTGGATGTAAATGAAACAATGGAGCCATGTCTCCCCATTCTAACCCCTGTGTGCTACTTTGACAAACAAAGCATATTTTCATGTATTTCTTTTTTTTGCTGGAGAAGGAAAACAACTTTCAATTATTTTGGGGTATATATTAAAAATAGCTTATTCCTGCCCATAAGCAGAGCTTGAAATGCGTTAAAGTCATCAATAGCAGCACATGCTTTTCGCACACGTCACAGACATGTCCCACTTACGCCATGCTGTCAATTACTTATTTTATGTATAATAAACGCATTTGCAACTAGGTCAGTGATTTTCAACCTTTTTTACTCGCGGCACACCGAACAATATTTTAGAATTTGCCAAGGCACACCATCAGTTCCCCACAGAAAAATACAAAAAACACACATTGGCACTCACAGTAAAAAAAAATCCACACATACCTGTACATTTGCCTACACAGAAAAAACAATCACAGTGCTACCCACATAAAACATGTTGCTTAATACATAAATCAATCACGTTTCTCCCCACATAAATCCTATTGCTTCCCACATGAATTATTCACATTGTTCCCCCCCATAAATCCTTATTCTCCCCACATAAATCCTATTGTTCCCCACAGGAGAAATAAAATAAATATTAGCCCCTACCGGTCAGCTGTCCTCCTTCCTGTCCCTCAGTGGCGGGGGTTGTTCATAGTGAAGTGCTGTGAATACTGAGCAGCGGGCGGTTGGGCAGGTGTGGATGTGGGTGGGCAAGGAAAGCTGTATATGCGGGTGGGCTGGCTGGGTGGTGAGACGCGGCGGTCGTGACCTATGATATCACACCGCCGCATCTTCAAGGCATAGGTCACAGCCGGAGCATGACTGAGCCTGGGCCAAAAGTTCACTCTGAAGGTGCAGAAAGCTGCTCTGGCTCCGCGGCACACCTTGCAACTGTTCGCGGCACACTAGTGTGCCACGGCACACTGGTTGAAAAAGCCTGAACTAGGTAGTAATTATAATTATCTTGCATACACTAGTGCTGCCAACTATTATCGTCCGCTAAATAAACCTGCCCCTGACCCCCACAAATAACACAGTTTCTCATGTGTATATTCTTTTCCCAACCTGCACGTCCTAACTGTAATCTCCTATATACAGTATTAGCCCAGATCTGTGACTCTGTGCCTGTGTGTCTAACACTGGGCGGAGTCAACTGCATCTGTAGGGAGACACACCATGCCCTGTGTCCCAGCTGCAGAGTCAGGTACAAGATGCCCAGTGACACTACCTACAGTATAGGGAGGTGGCCACGGCCAGCGGTAGCTGACCATGGCCAGCGGTAGCAGCAGACACAGCTCCTGCCAGTAGCAGCAGGGAGGGGAACACGCAGAGCCGGCCATAGGCATAGGCAAACTAGGCAATTGCCTAGGGCATTTGATATGCCTAGGGGCATCAGCAGCTTCTGCTGATTAAAATGATATGCGGCATGCCTATATTCTGTGTGTAGCATTTCATATGCAGATACAGACACAGTCTCACACAGTATATAGGCATGCTGCATATCATTTTAATCAGCAGAAGCTGCTTGTGCATCCTAGCCACATAGCAATGCAAATAAGATGCATTTTCATTAAAAAAATGTGCCCGACGTTAGCATTAAGGCAAGATTTATGAGGACACATCTGTATCCAAGCAGAGGCAGAGGTCACAGGTCACAGTGTTAGTGGCAGTGAGTGTGCTGTGTGCGGGTGGTCTTCAATATGCCGAATGTCGGGATCCCGGCGCACAGTATACCGGCGCCGGGATCCCGACACCCGGCATCCACTACCCCCCTGGAGGGAGAATAAAATCTGTGCCCGCAGCGTGGCGAGCGCAGCGAGCCCGCACGGGGCTCCTTTGTGCTCGCTACACTGTCGGTATGCCGGTGGTCGGTATGCCGGCGCCGGTATGCTGGTCGCCGGGAGCCCAGCCGCCGGCATACCATACTACACCCCTGTGTGCATGTGAGTGGGTTGGTTGTGCAGCAGTGTTCGTAATATGTGTAAGGAGCATTATGTGTGTCATGTAAAAATGCATTAATAATATACAACACATGTGTAAGGGGCACTATGTGTGTCATCATGTGTATAAGGGCATTAATAATGTGCGGCATATATGTAACGGTACTACTGTATGTGTGTCATTATGTGTATAGGGGCACTAATAATGTGCAGCAAATGTGTAGGGAGCACAATGTGTGTCATTATGTGTTTAAGGGCATTAATAATGTGCAGCATATGTGTAAGGGACATAGGGGGTCATTCCGAGTTGTTCGCTCGCAAGCTGCTTTTAGCAGCTTTGCACGCGCTTAGCCGCCGCCTACTGGGAGTAAATCTTAGCTTATCAAAATTGCGAACGAAAGATTAGCAGAATTGCGAATAGACACTTCTTAGCAGTTTCTGAGTAGCTCCAGACTTACTCAGCATCTGCGATCAGGTCAGTGCTTGTCGTTCCTGGTTTGACGTCACAAACACACCCAGCGTTCGCCCAGACACTCCTCCGTTTCTCCAGCCACTCCCGCGTTTTTCCCAGAAACTGTAGCGTTTTTTCGCACACACCCATAAAACGGCCAGTTTCCGCCCAGAAACACCCACTTCCTGTCAATCACATTACGATCACCAGAACGAAGAAAAACCTTGTAATGCCGTGAGTAAAAAACCTAACTGCATAGCAAATTTACTTGGCTCAGTCGCTCTGCGGACATTGCGCATGCGCATTAGCGACTAATCGCTCCGTTGCGAGAAAAAAATAACGAGCGAACAACTCGGAATGACCCCCATTATGTGTAAAAGGGCATTAATAAAGGTTGTCATAATGTGTGAGACGCATTATGTTTATAAGGACATTAATAATGTGTCTCATATGTGAAAGGGGCTTTACTGTGTGGCATTATGTGAATAAGGTGCTCTACTATGTGGCATTGCGTATAGAAAGGGCACTACTGTGTCGTCTAATGTGAATAAAGAGCAATAGGGTGTGGTGTAATGTGAATAAGGAGCAATTCAGTGTGATGTAATGTGAATAAGGGGCTCTACTTTGAGGAGCAACGTTTATAAGGTAAAGTGATACTACTGTGGGATGTAATATGCATTATGGACACTATCGCATGATCAAATGTGAATAAAGTTGCAGTACTGTGTGGCGTAATTGGAATTGGGGTTACTATTGTGTGGCCATGCCTCTTGCCAGCAAAAACACACCCCTTTTTAGCCTGTGCGCCAAATGTGCGAACTGTTCCTATTTAAAATATAGGGGGTACAAACACCCAAATAAGGACTGCTATGGATGAGGGGTGGTGGTGCTGGGAAAGAGGTGCAAGGTCAGAGGCGGAACCATTGGTGGTGCTAGGGGGCACCAGCCAAAATCTTGCCTAGGGCATCCTATTGGTTAGGGCCGGCTCTGGGAACACAGGCTATAATGAGGGTACATGGAAGCAGCAGGTGGACACCCGCCGCACCTCTCCCCATTAGACACCATGCTTGGTGCCTTACACCCACACGCCACGCCGGGAACCCCTCCCTCATGCACCTCCATATCACCACCTGCCGCATACAGGCAGTGGGGGGTTATGCTGGGCTGCAGGCAGCGAAGAACATGTTCAGCGGGACGGCACACGGACCACAGACTCACCCCTCCCCATTGCTGCTCTGACGGAGCTCCCTCTGACTGCAACCTTGGGTCGTACCCTGCTCCTCTCCGGACAGAACTAGTACAGTCCACGTAGATCCTGGGAGCACAGACTACATCTAATGAGGCTTCCTCCTGTGAAAGACTGTGTTCCTGGAAGGCCGGTATCACAATGGGTTTGCTGATATGGAATTTAGACACTACCTTAGGTAGGTATTCCCGTTTAGTTCGAAAGACTGCCTGGTCCTGGTGGAATATCCAGAAGGGGGAGCAACAGGAGAGAGCTCCCAAGTCAGATACTTCGGGCTGAAGCTATAGCCAGTAGAGTCTTAGCAGTTAACCACTTGAGGTCCACCGTTTCCAATGGTTCAAAAGGAGTCCGTTCTAAGGCCTGAAGGACCAAGGAGAGATCCCACGGAGCAACCGGAGGGACAAATAGAGGCTGTATCCGGAGTACCCCCTGGAGGAATGTACGCACATCTGGTAAGGGAGCCAGTCTCTGGTAGAACCAGACTGAGCAGGCTGAGACCTGGACCTTCAGAGAAGCCAGGCGAAGACCCATGTTTAGGCCCACCTGTAAGAAGGTTAATAGTCGAGGGACCCTGAGAACTTTAGGATTGCAGTTCCGATGAGCACACCACTGAAAATAGGAGTGACAGATACGGTAATAGATACCTGCTGGGGCAGCCTGAAGCATAGTATGAACCATCGTTCCAGAAAGGGATATCTCAAGAGCCATGCCATCAAAGACAAGCGAGGCAGGTCCAGATGTAGACAGGGCCCCTGAGAGAGCATGTCTGGATGAAGAGGCAGAGGGAAGGGCTTGCCTATGGAGAGACATTGAAGATAAGTGAACTAGTGGCATCTGGGCCTTGCTGGAGCCACGAGGATGAGCATGCCGCCGACCTGTTTGAACTTGCGAATTACTCTGGGAAGGAGAGACACCAGAGAGAAGAGATAGGCCAAACAAAAGGTCCATGGGACCGTGAAAGCGTCCACGCAACTTGCTTCCGGTTATTGTGTCCTTGCCCCGTACACTGGGACTTTGTGGTTGTGTTTGGAGGCCATGAGATCCACGTCTGGAAGACCCCACTTGTGTATCAGAAGCTGAAAGACTTCCGGATGTAGAGACCGGCATGAACATCCTGTTGACAGAGAAAGTCTGCTTCCCAGTTGAGGACTCCTGGAATTAAAATTGCGGAGATGGCCGAAAGATAGACTTCTGCCCAGGTGAGAATCCAAGTTACTTACTGCATCGCTGCTGCACTGCGAGTGCCTCCTTGTCGATTTCTATAAGCCACTGCCACAGCGTTGTCTGACTGCATCTGTACCGGAGAACCGTGTAGGAGGTCCTGAGCCATTTGAAGGGCCCAGTACACTGTCCGAAGTACCAGGATGTTTATCGGGAAATCCCTTTCTGCCAGAGACCAGCGCCCCTGAAAGGAGGGACTACCTGTGGCAGCTCCCTACCATCAAAGACTGGCGTCTGTGGTGAGACGCATCCAAGTGAGGGATCCAGAATGGACGTCCCTTGTCCAGGTTGGATGTGTGAAGCCGCCAAGAAAGGAACGCCCGAACATTCTGCGGTAGTATCAATGTTTGAGATTTGATCTGTTGTGGTAGACCATTCCATCTGGAGAGTATCAGGCGCTGTAGAGGCCTTGAGTGAAAATGGGCGCATTCCACCATGTTAAAGGTGGATACCATGGGACCTAGGGTCTGCACTGTCAATGGATTGAAACCCACTGCTGGTGAAGTAGATTGCGTATATGCAACTGTACTGTTGCCATCTTGTCCTAAGGAAGGAGGATACATTGGCCCTCATTCCGAGTTGATCGCTCGTTATTTTTCATCGCATCGCAGTGAAATTTCGCTTAGTGCGCATGCGCAATAGTCGCACTGCGACTGCGCCAAGTAACTTTGCTATGAAGATAGGATTTTTACTCACGGCATTTTCTTCGCTCCGGCGATCGTAGTGTGATTGACAGGAAATGGGTGTTACTGGGCGGAAACATGGCGTTTTAGGGGCGTGTGGATGAAAACGCTACCGTTTCCGGAAAAAACGCAGGAGTGGCCGGAAAAACGGGGGAGTGTCTGAGCGAACGCTGGGTGTGTTTCTGACGTCAATCCAGGAACGACAAGCACTGAACTGATCGCACAGGCAGAGTAAGTGTGGAGCTACTCTAAAACTGCTAAGTAGTTTGTGATCGCAATAATGCGAATACATCGGTCGCAATTTTAGGATGCTAAGATACACTCCCAGTAGGCGTAGGCTTAGCGTGTGTAACTCTGCTAAATTCGCCTTGCGACCGATCAACTTGGAATGAGGGCCATTGTACGTGGGTGTCCAGCAGTGCACTGAGGTGGAGCATCCTTTGAGATGGGATTAGCGAGGATGTGGCCCAATTGTTTAACCATCTGTGATTTTGCAGGAATGACACTGTCACCTGAAAGTGACTGTACAGTGCCGCCTGGGATTGCGCCAGAAGTAGGAGGTTGTCTAGGTAACGGAATATTCGAATTCCCTGTAACCAAAGGTGGGCCACCATCACTGCCATGAGCTTGGTGAAAACCCTAGTAGCTGTGGACAGTCCGAAGGGTAGGGCCTGGAACTGGAAATGCTGACTCAGGACAGCAAATCGGATGATAGGGTGCTATAGGTACATGTAGATACGCATCCTGGATATCCAGGGAGACCATATAATCCCCAGGTTGCATAGTCAGGACACTGGAGCGTAGGATTTCATGCAAAACTTGGGAATCTTAAGGTATTTGTTCAGCAACTTTAAATTTAGAATGAGACCATAGAATCCATTTGGTTTCTGAACCAAAAAGAGTGTAGATTAGAACCTCTGGCCCTGTTGAGATAATGGGACAAGGATAATGACACCTGACTGTCGTAAGAAGTGAACTACACCCTTGAGCGCCAGAGCTTTGGCAGGATCTGTCAGTAGAATGGTAGGTCTTGGCTGTCTGAGACAGATGTGGAAAGGTCTGACCCTTGGCCTTGCCCTGTGGACGAAAGGACCAAAACAATGTAGTCTTAGGCTGCACTGAAGAAGCCGAAGGTAGGCAAGCTGTCTTGAAGGTTGCCAATTTCTTGACATTTTTTGCCCATTTCTGGTCCAAGAAGGAAATCGCCTATGTATGGCAGAATTTCCAAGGCCTTCTTGGCATCCGAATCCACCTTCCATGAACGAAGCCACACTATGCGGCGTGCCACAATGGAAACAGCGGAAGCTTTGGAGGATAACAGAAAAGATTCACTAATGTAATAGGCCGCATCTTTGACATTGGCAATAAGGGACAATCGTTCCATGGTATGCTCAGTCATGAAACTCTGTTCAAGATTGTCAGCCCAAGTTTCACCCAGGCTGTAGCCGTAATCGGTCTTGTGGCTCCTGTAAGGGAGTACTAAGATTTAAGACTCATATCCAGTTGTCTATCCGGCAGTTCCTTAAAAGTGGATGCAGAGCTGGGGTTTCCCATTTTGCACAATCAGTTTCCGGTAAAAGGAGCTGAGCCTTTTAGGAACGATAAATTTCTTAGTAGTTTTCCAAGTCTCATTCCTAGCTTATGAGAAGTGATCCAAGTGTGGAAACTTCGCTCACACTACTTTCTGCTGCTTGCGTAGAATATACTTAGACAGAGCGGCTGGTAATTGAAGTGAAAATTTAACAGCCCTAATCAATGCAGCAACATGAAATTTGGGATTTACCTCCTCATCTCCTGAGGGGGATTCTGCATCAGAATTCTCCGCCTGATCTGCAGGAGCAGATGATTCTTCAAAATCAGATAGTGGGGGGGGCATGGCCTAGCTGGCATCAAGGGAGGTCAGGATTTTGCAGAGCTCCAGCCAGCAACTTTTTAAAAGGACCCCCTAGCCCAGATTTGAGGGCTTCTATATAACTGCACAGACCCCTAAGCCCTGCTAAACCACCCTGCATTCAGAGGTCGAGGCTGCGGAATCGGGGGGGCCCTGCGCTGCCCCCTGCGGATTGCGGCCTACCTCTGTCCCTGAAGCCGGGGCCTCGATTTTGGGGTGAGGACGGGGAACCGCCGGGCCCGGAGCGGCGGTTGTACGGACTTTCCCCTCCACCTAATCAGCTCTCCGGAGGTCGGACACCCTGCCCAGCAAGCCCCTAAAGCCCCACTGAGGACCGGAGACCGGGCGGCCTGCGGGAGACAGCGGCCGGGACACATAGAACGGGCGGCCGGCGGCCATCTTGTGGTTGGCGCCGCCTAAAACCCCATCTTCTGCGCTGCCTCGCCGATCCCCGGCTACTACAGGCGCCTGACATCCGCCCCCCGCCTCACATGCCCCCGTTTGACAGCTCCCCCTCCCCACTGACGGGAGATAACGGCCAGGAGAGCTCCGGAGGGACCTGGTCTCATCGACTGGCGGCGGCCATCTTGAGGTTGGCATGGCACCCATCCTGCTTCATAGCTGGAGATAGGCTGTAACAGGAGCTCCCTCTGGTGGTTGCTTCTGGATTTGCAGCTGCTACACATTTATTCCTATAATCCTGCCTGTCCACAGGTCTCCTATCTGACAACCGGAGGGGAATCATCATTGTATATCATCTTGAAACAACCGATGTGATACCTCAACAACCCTGTCGTAATCTGCTGTGTCCTGAAGCTGTAGACTCACTGAAGTGGATGTCTAGCTCTTATCACGTCACCTCAAGCCTTTCGACATATACATCACACGGCTGTGACATTTCGGAGTGTCACATGGTGACACCGCTAACACGTTACTTCTTGTGAATCTGCCCCGTAACGACCTGACATGCCGGCTATCTTCATAGCAATGTAACTTTCCAAGATCTCCCCTACGCTGATGTGACCCTCATCGAATCACTCTCTGCGCCCTACTTTATTTCTGTTTTACATATCTATTTCTGATGACCTCATATGGAAAAGTTCCTGGTGTCCACTCCAATGTCCTCAATTAGTCTTATCTCAGGCACACGCGAGGACACATCCCACAGGAATTCTTCTGACTCCGATTGCTCCACCACCCGATCCCGTTCCCAAAGAAAACGTACTAACACTACGACTACTAAACAGCCTAAGATGAAACCCACTGACATTGCTGCGGTTCTCGGACCTCTCCTAGACGAAAAACTGGCGGGCATCAAAGAAGCCATTGACTCCACCTTAGCCCAGCTAACTCAACACAATGGTCGTCTAGATGAAGTTGAACAGAGGGTCTCAACATTGGAGGACGACCTACAAGCCGCACAATCTACCATACAGTCCCAGACCACAGAAATTAAAGGCCTTACTGATAAACTCGATGACTTGGAGAATCGGAGCCGTCGAAATAACCTGAGGGTGGTGGGCATACCTGAGTCGGTAAGGGGTCATGCACTGCTGGACCTTTTATCCAACTGGCTACCTGATAAATTAGGTATGGATCTTCAGGGCTCATCGTTAGCCATTGAAAGGGCACATAGGATCGGCCCTGAACGCAGAGACTCAGCCGGACGCCCTAGACCTATTATCCTACGGATTCTAAACTACGCGGATAAAGCCAAGCTCTTAGACCACTACCGCAAGTCAGAGAGTCTCCTCTATAAGGGTGAAAGGCTGCTTATCTTCCAGGACTTCTCCACCCATGTCGCCAACAAGCGCAGAGAGTTCGCTCCGATATGCAAGCGACTGTTTGAAGACAACGTCAAGTTCTCACTATTATACCCTGCCCGTCTTCGGGTCTTTGTCAATGGGAAACCATGCTTTTTTGATGATCCGATGGCGGCAAAGGCCCATTTTGCACACCCTGACACTTGACTGTCCATCATTACTTAACGTTTGCATATCTTTATACTTGTCTTGATTAACAGGTCACACAGTGTTCGGGATATGATATAGGCATGCTATTTGCGCATGCCGGAGGTTCCACCTCCCATTGTTTCATATTTGTTAGTTTACTGTTTTTGTCTGTTTGTTTGTTTGCTCGTTCTGCCTGCTGGGATAATGTGTCTCGATCCTCCATAGGTTGGCCCCTCCTTGCTCATTGGGACGGGGGGGGGGCACCATTTCACCTATACGATTTTGATATTCTACTTTCCATCTACAGGGGTAGGATAGCATAGCTACCCATGCTACCACTCAGACCTCAACTCCGGTGACAACCCCACTTTTAGATTTTAATATAGTTTCTTGGAATGTGGAGGGTCTCAACAGCCCCATTAAACGCAAGAAGGTGACTGCCCACCTCTCTCGCTTGTCCCCCCAAGTCGTGTTCCTACAAGAAACACACTGGGTGCATGATTCCCCTGTGTCACTAAAAGCCCCCTGGATTGGGGAATGTATATCTGCTCCTTACACCAATAAAACCAGAGGGGTTGCCATCCTCTTTCATAGAAATCTCTAATTCTCCATCCTTAAAAAATATATTGACCCAGAGGGCAGATTTATCCTCCTAGATGTCTCCATTGACAGTGTGATATATACCTTTTTGAATTTATATGCACCCACTGGATCTAACAATCTCTTCTTTGCAGATATCCTTCAGAGAGTTCTGTCATGGGGCGGCAAAAATTTAATCCTAGGGGGAGATTTCAACACGGTCGTTGATCCATCCATGGACAGGTCGGGGGTGAGTACCAAAAAACCCGGATCCTCTTCTACTCTGCTTTCCTCTCTTTGCTCTCAACTCACCTTACTAGACCCTTGGCGTACACACCATCCCCTTCAACGGGATTATTCTTTTTATTCACACCCACACTCTACCCACTCTCGCATTGACTATCTATTTCTGTCTAAACACCTCTTCTTTAAAGTCACCCACACCTCAATTAAGGACATCATTATTTCAGACCACGCTCCCATCACCCTGTCCCTACATTTATCCCTACCCCAGAACATCTCTAAATGTTGGAGATTCCCAGCATATCTCATACACTCAGAGGATTTCTTATTACATCTCAAACATTCCTGGCATAATTATACTACTGACAACTCGGATCAAGTATCTAACACTCCACTCTTTTGGGGGGCCTCTAAGGCAGTCCTTCGAGGCCATATTATTTCCTATGTTAATTCTAAGCGTAAGAAATTCAACACCAAATTGCAGGAACTTAGCGCGGCTCTCACACTCGCATATCGCACTTACAAACAATGCGACAATCCTACTCATAGAGAAACGTACCTCATGGCAAAACAAATCTATGATACCTTTCTCACCGAACAGGCCCAGATCAGCTATGATTACGGCAGAAACAGGTTCCATAGGTGGGGAAACAAATCTGGCAGACTATTGGCCAACTTGGTTAGGGGGCCCCGAAACAAAACATGGGTTAACTCGTTGCACAGCTCTGGAGGTGTTCTTTCTGATCCCACTGACATTTGCTCGGCCTTTATGAGGTTCTATAAATCCTTATATACTGCCGACATTGATAACGCAACTGATGGTCAGCTATTCCTGGTTGAGGCGCAGTTACCAAGGCTGGAAGTGGAGGAAAGGGACTCGCTGGATGCTCCCATAACTGATGATGAGGTACGGGCCACCATTAAGTCCTTACCCAATGGAAAGAGCCCTGGCCCTGACGGCTTCAGTGCCGAATTTTATAAGATGCTGGATGCCGATATACTCCCTACATTAACACGATTATATAACCACATCCTAACAACAGGAGAGACTCCCCTTCGTTTTAACGAAGCCAAGCTTATAGTACTCGCAAAACCGGGTAAAGATCCTGCCCAAGTAGGGTCATACCGCCCCATTTCACTCCTCAATAAGGGCTTTAAAATATTGACCAAAATCATAGCTAATAGGTTGCAAGCCTACCTACCCCGCCTTATCTCATCCGCGCAGATGGGGTTTGTCAAGGGTAGACAATCTACACGAGGAGTGCGGGCGGCCCTGACTGCGATATCTCATACCCGCTTCAATCAGGCCAAAAACAACATCATTGTGAATTTGGACGCAGAGAAGGCGTTTGATAAAATTGCCTGGCCTCACCTATCCCGAGTACTCGCCCACCAGGGATTCGGTACAGCGTTTTGCAATTTGGTACAGACCTTGTACAACAACCCAGTGGCACAGGTCTTAGTCAACAATGTGACATCTCCACCCTTCATGTTGGAAAGAGGCACTAGACAAGGATGCCCTTTATCCCCCCTCCTTTTTGATCTAGCATTAGAACCTCTTATACGCCACATTCTGCTACACCAAAACTATAGGGGCATCGAGGTGGGTACACAGGAATTACGGGTGGTGGCATTCGCAGATGACCTCCTCTTTTTTATGTCAGACCCTCACCGTACGATCCCACAGCTGATTGCTGTGATTGATCGCTTCTCCTCTTTTGCAGGGTTTTCCATTAATTACAGTAAGTCGGAGGCACTAGCCATATACGGACAGGCGAGATTAGGTTGGGGGACCACTTTTCCCTTTAAATGGGCGAATACACATATTACCTATCTAGGCGTTGCACTCCCTACCCACCCCTGCCACCTGTATAGGCTTAATATCACCCCGGTCCTCCATAAGATTAGAACCGAACTTGGTCTCTGGCAATCCCTCCCCCTTAACATGCTAGGGAGATGTAACCTATTTAAGATGGCCAGCTTCCCAAAACTCCTCTATGTTCTACAGATGACCCCCCTTCTATTATCCAAGTCGGATATATCTTCTCTGAATACCTCTATCTCCAGATACATCTGGGCTGGCAAACGTCCAAGGATTAGCATGAAAAAATTGTCCCAGACGGTACCTAGAGGAGGAATCAATCTACCTGATGTTAAACAATACAATCTTGCGTGCCTCCTCCGCATTGCTATGGACTGGCTTGGAGACAATAATTACTACACGGACTCCAGCCTAGACTCTCAACTTTACGCCCCCTTATCCCTCAGTTATCTTCTTCATGCCAAACCCTCCAAGTTGGCGCTACATATCACCACTAATTCATTACTACTCCCCATAATACAGGCGTGGCAAATGGCGAGGAAATCTCTCAAACTTCAACACCTGTACTCACTCTCGATGCCCCTTATAGGCAACCTGGAGTTTCAGGAAGGAGAGGCTCTGCAACCCTTCATTGCCTGGCACTCTCTTGGTATCCGCAACCTACGCAACTTGCTTAATTCCTCCCGTGTCCCGCTATCTTTCGCGGAGGCACGAGAAAAATATGGCCTGCCCCCTCACCACGAGTTTGCCTACTTCCAGGCAATACATTATCTTAAAAATGTACTTTCTAAATTGACGGGGAATGACTTTCTTAACTCTCTAGATACATTACTCCAATCAACATGCTACTCTATATCAACCATTTATACACGTATTCGTCATGAACTCATCCCTGACACGGACCTTCCAGAGCTGTTCCAATGGTCCTCCCACATTTCAACGGTAACCCCTGAATCCCTCCTAAATCACTTTCAACTCACCCTAAAACTTATCCCTGCAAGCTCCTATCAAGAGATGGCCTATAAAATGCTCCATAGGGCATACATCTCACCTAAACGCCGATCTTTGATGGGCATCTCAGAAGACAGCAAATGCACTAAATGCTCAATGGAGGGGGCCGACCTCTTCCATTGCTTCTGGGACTGTGCTCTGGTGTCACAGTTTTGGCATGAGGTACATCATTATGGAACCACCTCCTTAGGCATATCCTTTAGTTGCACTGTTTCTTGGGCATTGTTTGGGTGTTTGTTTGACCGACCAGCCAGACATCCCCAGGTCTAGCAAAAAACTACTTATGATATTATCTGCGGCTGGCAGGAAGGCAATCCTACAACAATGGATCCACAACATACCTCCTAATTTTTCGATGGTGACCTCTAGATAATTTTTTCTATTCACCATGGACTGGCTGGAGGCCTCTATCCATAAGGAGAGGCTCACCCCTGCCTTGTTCCAATGCTGGGACACATACATTTTGACACTCCCCCTACACACTAAACAAGCCATTGACAAATGCTTTCAATCTACCTCATGGTACCTCCTCCACACTTTAGCCCAACCTAACCCCTTGAACATCTGATTTGCCCTCTCTCCTTTCCTTTTTCCGGATCCCTCCTCCGCTCCGTTCTATTTTCAATCGACTACCGGGTTGACTAGAAATATGGACCCTCGATATGGGAAGATTGTTCTGTGGATGGATCAATGGCCCGTGTCCCATAGTAGGCATTACATGTTAGTTTATTTTCTTATGTTCTAGATATTATGCATATGTTTAGGGAATTCGAAATACTCTGTCCATATTGGCGGAGAACTGATGTTTAAACCACCCCTTTTCGTCTATAGTCTGCGCCGCTTGGAGAACTAAAGCATGTTCTCAATTCCCTGATATCCTTAGTTATACATAAGTTACCTTCCTTGGAAGGGTATGAAGGTTTATGTGGAGAAAAGTTTGAAAATATGTTTTGATCTCTACCGGGTTTTATATGAGACTGAATAATCTGTAACTTCCTGTCTTTTGTCTAGAGGCTTATATATAGTGCATATTATGTTGTACAACGCTAACTATATATTCCATTCGATGTCTCGAAATGCTGTATATCTACTCTGTATGGTGTGAGATTATAATAAAAATAATTTGAAAATCAGATAGTGGCGTAGACTGTGAGAAAGGCACAACACGTTTAGTTGCAGTAGGTGCTGGTAGTGCCACTTGGCCCTGTACTAAATGCTTAAATGCAGCAGAGGAAGCAACCAAACTCTGCACCAAGCTAGGGAATGAGTCCAACCATGGAGGAGGGACGGGTAGGGCTGCAATTGCCTGATAAACAGGCGGTATTGGCTGCTGGAATCCCATAGGAGGAGCCATGTGGGACTGCAGTGGCTGTGGTAGACCCATAGGGGGAGCCACAGATGTGGTAGGAATGTGGTCAGTAATCTTTGCCAGTAGATTAGAAAAAGAAGCCCATGGGGGCTTTTGTGCTGGCAATGGGTGGGCTGAGGCACGAGACAAGCTATGCACTGACCATCTTGTGATAAATCCTGAGGTAAAACCTCCATGTTACAGGTACCACAAGTTACCATTCTACTTAGCTTTGCTTTTGCTAGACATGCCTGTGAGAAGTGTACACACATAATATGGTAATGCATAATGTGTTACTGGAGCAGTATGTGACAAAGGGTCTAATTCAGACCTGATCGATCCTATGTGCGATAGAAACTGGCTGATCGGGGCCAGAGCCGACGTCACACACCCTCCCTGAGAAATGCTTGGACACGCCTGCGTTTTTACGGACACTCCCAGAAAACGGGAAGTTACCACCTCCAAATGCCCGCTTCCTGTCGATCAACTTGCGTATGCCTAGCGATCAAAAAAGACGCTAGATTTTTTTCACAATTTGGCCTCGTGCATGCACACTATAATCCGTACGCATGCGCAGATGATCGATAATCGTCCGCCTTGCGAAATTGCTCAACAGTGATCAGGTCTGAATTAGGCCAGTGAGCACTCAAAAAAACAATGCAATGTGTGGCAGAGTAAACCCAAAACACACCAGCATTCAAGGTCACTGAAGAAAGGACAAGTACAGGGATAGCAATGTACTATACAAAGTAGAAAACAGAGAAAAGTACAAACAGCAGATTAGCATAAGTCACATACAGTGCAGAAATACAATTTTAACTGCAATGGGCACTGATATCAACTACACAGCCATGTGGAGAAGGCTGGTAGGATGCAGCGCTGTATACAACCTGCGATGAGATGAGGTATACAGGGAGACACAGCCCAACACTCCTGGGGAGCTGCAGAGCTTTCAGCTATGGCTGGCCAGGGTCTCTGTGAAGGAGGATGAGGGAGGAGCAACCCAGGGCAGGAAGACCGCAGGGGAATGGCGCCTTGGACTAGTGGAGGGGCCGCTGGGGAAGTGTTGACCTACCCTATGCTGACCTCCACCAACGGTTCTCCTGGCCTGTAATAGGTCCTCCAGCGCCAGTGTACATTAAGCACTTGATGGTCCGGGAGCACATCAGCGCCGACGGTCCGTCTCCCGGGAACAGCAGCATAAGAACTGTGCAGTGTGCGGGTTCCACAAGCAGGAACCCGCCTTACCTGTCCGCCTTTGTTCGGTGTAGTCCCTCAGGTGTCCCTTGTGCCTCCTGTGCTACTAGAATTGAGCCAGAGGTCCCTCCAAACTCACCGACCCACTCATGGTTTCGCAGGCCAGAGGGGGTGTAAGAGCATCAGGCGCTGAATGCTCATAAAAGGAAAGAAATTTAAAAATCAAAAAGCTTGGGCTGCATGCTGCAGTCACTGTTCAGTGGTGACCAGGTCCTGCTGGCACAAGCTAAAAGAAGTGCCTGAGCATGGGGGCGGGGTATTAGGGGAGAGGAGCCCACAAGCTTAGCTGTTAGGTGCCAGTCCTGATCTCCACCAGCATACCCAAAGTTAACCCTGTGGAGACCATGGACCCAGAAGAAGAAATAAAGTTGCCTAACTATTGAAACAGAAACTCTCTGCATCCAATCTGGTTGCCTCTCCGGTTCCATTCCAGTTTTCACCCCGACTCCAGTCTTATTGCTACCTGCATTATCCATTACTCTGGTGCCAGTTTACAGTGTACATTTGTCTCAGCTCAAATTACTATACATCTCCAGCACTATCCAGTCTAATAAAGTTCCTGTTAAGTCCAGTTTAGAAACAAGTTAGACCTCTCTACCAGTTCCTAATATCATTGTGAATTCCTTTGCATCATTCATCATCTGTTCCATGAGTAAGAATTACATTAGGCCTTCCAGCACACTACTCCCATCTCTGTTCCAGCCACTCACACCTCTCCCATCCAAGCCCGACCCTCAGGTGAGAAAGTTTGTACTGGCCTGATGGATCCAGCAAAGGATACATTTCAGTCTGTAGAAGCTGTGCAAAATCTAGGGGATGACTTGCCAGTCAGGAGTCCACACAAAGAAAAATAATGCAGGTCCTGCAAGAGTTCTCCATACGTCTGGATAATATAGGAAGCTCACTCAGTGGCTCAGGACCTTAAGCTGGACTTGCGCCAAGTGCATCATCAACTGCTACTGTTGCAGCTATTCGTTTATCAACTTCAGCAAAATGTGATGGAGATGGAGACCTAAAGTTATGCTGTGGTTTTCCTAACCAAAATGAGATCCACTTTGAACTCTAGCCTACAGATTTTTCTACAGACAAAACCAGAGATGCCTATATCATTTCCCTTCTATCCTGGTCTGCACTAGCCTGGGCAGCTCCTCTCTGTGAGAGATTTGATTCCTTATTTATGAATTATTTTGATTCTGTCTCTTTCATCGGATCATCGACAAGCCCGGCAGGCCTACCTCTGCTTCTGCTGACATCTTACATTTAGTGGGGCAATATTTAGTCCAATTCCAAACTTTGGCATCTGAATTGAGATGGCATGATGAAGCTCTGTATGCAGCCTTTTGGAGTGGTTTGTCTCAAAGAATAAAGGAAAACTTATCTACTAGAAATCTTCCGTCAAAACTGGTTGACTTAATTTCTCTGTGTACAAAAGTGGCCCCACACCTCCGTGAATGAGCAACTGTAAAAGGGAGGACTGAACGTCTTGGGGTTCAATCTATTCCACCAATTCAGCAATCATCTCCTTCTGGTGAAGAACCTATGCAGGTGAACCCTTCCTAGCTTTATCGCGAAGAATGCCAGAGGTGCCCTTTGGAGAAGCTCTATCTTTTTTGTGCTTTTTCCCAGTTGACACCCGTCTCAAACGTCTGGGAACTCCAGCTCCTAGTCTGTGAAGGAGAAAAATCACCACTCGGACTGTTACGTCTGTATGACAAATATCTCAGGATTTTCAAAGAATAATAAATCAAAAATAACATAGCCAGACTGTGAATATGCTCTAAAGCCTGTTCCAGACGACACAAACAATGTGCAAACATGTACAATTTAAACTTTGGTACTGTCTACAACTTGTAATGCTGATGTGATAGATAAATTTCGATTTCAGATTTGAACTTCGCACACCCAAATTAGCCTAAAAAATAGTTTTACCAGTAGCAAAAATGTTGTTTTCCAGTGTTACCAATGACAGAACCAAATGGTTTTTGCTTTGTATTGTTGGTAGTACAGTTTGAGTACTGGACCTACTCATTTTATTTGCTTAGGATTTTATTTTTACTGCACTAGATATTATGACATTGTTTGGGATAATTACATATATAAAAGTTGAGTGGTACAGTATAAGGATGATCTCCTAAACACAGCAATTTTCCACTTTCCAGCGGAGTGTTCTATAGCCAGAGCACTGACATGGAGCCTGATTCTGATATGTATGGTATAGCACAGCTATAGGGAAGCGGCTGTGCAACAGGATGGGGTTAATTTACTGACTGTTGGGACTCCGGCGTTCAGGATACCGACACCAGAATCCCAACAGCCGGAGAAAATCCAACTCGGGTGGTGGTCAACTGCTATTTTTTTCGGTTTGCTAACAAACCTGAATTAGGCCCTAAGACCTTGATCTAATTGCTATATGCTAGGCGTACACGGCCAGATAAAATGCTTGTCAGACCAACAGACATTTTATCCAACAGCCTGACACCCAGCAGATATCATGAGCATACACTGTACACTATACAATTATTGGCCTGATTTGCCAATAATTGGGACATCGGCCTGATTTATTGTACAGTGTGTACAAACGATCGTTTTTGCCGATAAATCTGGAAAATCTTGTCCACAAACACGAACGATCATTTTTCCGATCTGTGGTTCCAAAGCAAAAATCTTGGCCACAATCTCCCGATATCGAGCAGTGTGTGCATTCTCAATCTGCCCATATTTCCTTAGCTTTCCTGTCAATATGTCATCCTCCTTGTGGGCGCACATATGCAGTGTGATGTGGCAGAAAATAGGTTATTTTTTTGTAAAAGCGTGTACTTAGCTTAACAGTGGTGTGACTGGTCTACCTCCTGTATGTGAGCTCAATCTACAAAGGAAATCAATTTCCCATTCCCAGGATGAAGCAAAAGAGAGGTTCTCCACCATCGTGGGCAGCTTTCGCGACTCAAAAACTGGAATTGACATAGCCTAGGTGTAATAAGCTTACCATCTGTTTAAAGTAAATGAAAAAATATATATGTTATGTTTACTTACCTTTTTGTTTATATAAATGCTGTTTTACTCGGTTGCATATTCATTACATATAATATTTTGTATCAACATGAAAATAGCTAATGAACCATTAGCAAGTTAATGTAGTGCCTTTATAATTAAGCCATAGCAATTAATTTTCTACAAAACTGTACCAGTGCGGGGATATTTTGACTAATATATGCAGCCAAGTACAGTTACTACACCCCACAGTCTTAATTTACCAGCAAAAACAAGCTGTCAGCCACACGTAAAGGAATGGTGGCATTTTGTACTTGTGCGTAGTTGGATTTCCATGTGTGCATTTCAAAGCCTGATGATCTCATATTTACATACAAATCACCAGCTAGCAGAGAATTGATTGTTAAGGGGCCTACACACGGCCCGATTCTGCCTAAAGGCGGATTTTTGCTATTTCCATGAACCCCGGAGCCCAGAACCACCGATACGGACTATTCACAAAGTGCAAATTTGACTATATACAATTTTGACTATACTAGAAACTAGATTGTACACAATATAGTCAAAATTCACCTGCCTGCACAGTCTAATTTTTCTTTCAATAATGACCCCGCGGGAGCGCGCATCGGCATCGCAAGGTGTATATACACGGTGCAAAATGCACTATGTTTTAAACAGATATGGAGTATGTTTTCTACCGATATGGTAGTTACATCACACCGCGTGTATGCGGCTTTAGAATTTAGATATATAAATCCATAACAATGCCATTAAAGCAAATTCATTAATTAATAAAGAAATGAAAAGTGCAGATATGTTGTATACAGCAAATGTATAGCAACTACACCAATTTTAAAAAGTTACACAATGGATGCTAGGTGGTACACCATCTCTCCCTCATCTAGCACAACACGTGTTATACAATTGCTCTGAATGGGTTGCTCATCTTACTGTGGGTTACTATAGGTATATATACTGAATTTATATTTAAACTTTTCATTTAGAATGCATGGATTATAAGTATAGGCAAAGAACACTAATACTGTTGAAATAGCAAATATGACGAGTAATTACAAAAACAGTTACACAACAATCTGATTTTAGGTGTGGGAAGGGTAATGCTGGGGGGGAGGTTGAGTGGTCATCACTGACCTATTTGGGAGACAGAGGAGAATGATGTGACACAACGGAGTGCGCGGGGGTGGGGGGTGGGGGAGAGATACTAAGTCACAAGAAGTGATGTGTTAACAGATGATAATGTGAATGCTGAAGAGGCATATAGCCAGGATACCCAGATCTGGTGGACTCTCTCTTCTGTGTCATAGATGATGGATTATTTTCTCCATCTGTGTAATGCACCATATCAAGGATTTTGAAGAAGAAATACAAAGTGGGTTGCTCAGTTTCCAGGCTTTGGCTATAAGGCATCAGACAGAATATGGGAGGTTGGCTTAACCAAGTAGTCGGCACCTGGGAGATGATAGCAGAGAAAAAGAACCACGGGTCCTTTAGTACAGGACAATGAAGGAAAAAGCAGAAGATATTGAAGACCCTATCTTCAAAGGAGGAGATCGTAGAGCAGGTGGATGTGTAAAAAAGACCAGCTGTACCCAGCCACCATAGCAGTCAATAGAGGAGGAGAGACACATTTTGGACAGTTTGTCAGGATTGTGCTTATATCTATTATAAACCTTATTTGCATTTTATTTTATTAGGGCAGATATTGAGCAGGTGGACACTTTTTTCTCTAATAGCAGTCCTTCCACTCCTCCATGTCTACCTCTAGGGTTCAAGAGTGTCAAATATCATACTCTAGAGTAGATAGGTCATAATCTCTTTTGCATAGGTGAAGACAGACACAATTTCTCGCAGGAGGAAATAGAGGAAGGAGGAGCACTGCATAGTGTCTTTGATAGGAGGCATGGAACTCCTTGTAAGACAAATGAAGTCTACTTCCTTTCTCTCTTCTAAAAGATATGAAAACTCCCTAGTGTATTAGAGACAATCAAAGGAAAAGATGTGACATTGGAAAAGCCAGAAGGGAAATACGGATTGTCTCACAGGGGATGATTCAAAGGGAAGTGAAGGGGATTGACAACAAATAAGACTTGCAAGCCTCCCAGATTTGCAACGCAAATGTCAGAGTGGCGAGGATTTAGGGGCTAATTCAGGTCGGATCGCAAAACGCGTTCCAGATGGAATTTTTTGCAGGGGTGCCACGGGCGCATGCGCAGCGGGGCCTACTGCACATGCGTCCGCATTTTCTGTAGGGGGGCCGCAGAAAATGCGGTGGCTTCTGCCTATCAATCAGGCAGAGGCGGTCGCGGGGCGGCAACGCTCCATTTTCAGGGAGGAAACGGAGCGTTGCGGGGCAACCCGAATGGTGGGCAGAATTTGCTATCCTTACTGAATTGGCCCCTTAATCACTTTGGCTCTAGATTCCTGGTGGAGACCTCAAACGCAGGACAGAGATTAGAGTTTGATATGTATAGATCCAATGTTTGTCAAGGATAGGGAACTCAGGAGAGCAATGAAGGCCATAGGGTGGGACTTCCAGTAATAGGTTTAAATCTGGGAACCCCAGCCTCTCTATTCACTCAGTTTTTTAAGGAGTGGCAATTTAAATGTGGGAGGCCTGGTATTACAAACAAATCTCACTAAACATTTTTTGAGGGCAAGGAGTTCAGACATCGGGTCTATGTTAGGGAGATTTGGAAATAATAAAGAAGCTATGGAAGGACAAACATATTCACGCAATAATCCCACCCAGCCAGAATATCAGAAGCGAATGCCACGAGTCCCAGATAATTTGGCCCAGTAAAGTCATAGGAAATGGTGAGAAATACAGCACAGTACAGTACTTTTACTTTGTTATGTCTCTATAAAATAACATATATTGCAATTTATTAATAGTACATATAAAGTGACAATAATTAGTGCATAGACACTTATATACAAAAATAAAAACAGTCTAAAAATGGCAGTGAATGGAGCATAGCAATTTTGATAAAATATACTATAAAGCTTGAGTAATTTATGCAGAGTTGAGGTCCATGTATTAATAGTGTTAAGCTGGTAAAGTCCAGGATTAATAGGAAAGATTTTTAACTGAAGACATGAAGTCCCAAACTTCAAATAGAATGAGGTGGGTACGTTATGCTCACCCCTGATCAATTGATTAGTTCTCACCCGCTGCAAGTATTGACCGTGGTTTCCCATCGATGGCATTGCAGACGTGTGGGCTCCAAGCGGCTGATCGGTTCCCCCTCCATAGGCACACTGGGGGGGGGGGGGGGGGGGGGCGGCGAGTCCACGATTGCTGGTCTGCTGACAGGGCTTGTTGCAAAGTGACAGTCAATGGATTTTGAATGTTCGTAGGGTAGCGGGCGGAAGGGGGAGAACGAACCCGCTTCGGATGATCGGAGCTGCTTCTTCCCAGAGACGGACACTCGAACCCTGCAGCCCTCGACGCGGTTCTCCGCCACAACAATTGGCAGTTTCTTCAGGAAGTATAGATAATCAATGAACAGGTGGGATGGTATTTAAACTGGTTGTAGCCAAATCGGCTCCAGGTATTGTTCTTTCACACCTGAGATCTTTAATTAAATCTATTCATTACTAGGAGTAAAACAATTAAAATAAGTCCATTCACTGCTGTGGGATTGGTAATTACAATAATTGGATTTTAATTACCTACCGGTAAATCCTTTTCTCGTAGTCCGTAGAGGATGCTGGGGTCCACATTAGTACCATGGGGTATAGACTGGTCCACTAGGAGCCATTGGCATTTTAAGAGTTTGAGAGTGTGGGCTGGCTCCTCCCTCTATGCCCCTCCTACCAGACTCAGTCTCGAAACTGTACCCGAGGAGACGGACATCTTTGAGAGAAGGATTTTACACAGATAGTGGCGAGATTCACACCAGCTCACATACAAGGCAACCCAAGCTAACTAGCTTGAAACATCAGCAATGGCTGAACAGGATTACTTACCAAGTAACAAAACAGTAATTACCAAGAACCAAGCAGTACTGAACTAAATAACCACTGCAGGATAACGAAGCGCTGGGCAGGCGCCCAGCATCCTCTACGGACTACGAGGAAAGGATTTACCGGTAGGTAATTAAAATCCTATTTTCTCTTACGTCCTAGAGGATGCTGGGGTCCACATTAGTACCATGGGGATGTACCAAAGCTCCAAGAACTAATTGACCAAACTTCAGGTCCTCAGAGGCCAAGGTATCGAACCTGTAGAACTTTGCAAACGTGTTCGACCCCGACCAAGTAGCCGCTCAGCAGAGTAGTAATGCCGAGACACCCCGGGCAGCCGCCCAGGAAGAACCCACCTTACGAGTAGAGTGGGCCTTAACAGACGTAGGACATGGCACCTGCCGCAGAATACGCATGCTGGATAGTGAACCTGATCCAGCGAGAGATCGTCTGCTTAGAAGTAGGACACACAATTTTTTTGGGATCATACAGGACAAACAGAGAGTCCGATTTTCTGTGACGAGCAGTCCTCCTCAAATAGATTTTTAGAGCCCCTACAACATCCAAGGACTTTGATGAAATTGAGGAGTCAGTCGCAACTGGCACCATAATAGGTTGGTTGATATGAAATGCCGACACAACCTTCAGAAGAAACTGCTGACGTGTCCGAAGCTCAGCTCTATCTTCATGGAAGATCAAGTATGGGCTTTTACATGACAAAGCCCCCAACTCCGACACACGTCTAGCAGAAGCTAAGGCCAACAAAGTGACAACCTTACACATGAGAAACTTGACATCAACCTCCTGTAGAGGCTCAAACCACTCCGACTGGAGGAACTGCAACACCACGTAAAGGTCCCATGGCGCCGTAGGTGGCACAAAGGGAGGTTGGATGTGCGAGAACTCCCTCCAAAAAAGCCTGAACCTCAGGGAGGACAGCCAACTGTTTCTGGAAGAAAATGGATAGGGCCGAAATCTGGACCTTTACGGATCCTGACCTCAGGCCCATATTCACACCTGCTTGCAGGAAGAGAAGATGTCTCAGTTGAAACTCCACCGTAGGAAACTTCTTGGATTCACACCAAAACATACTTTTTCCAAATGCGATGGTAATGTTTAGATGTTACTCTTTTCCTAGCCTGTATCAGGGTAGGAATAACCTTGTTTGAAATGCCCTTCCGAGCTAGTATCTGGCGTTCAACCTCCATGCCATCAAACGTAGCCGTGGTAAGTCTTGATAGGTGAACGGCCCCTGTTGCTGCAGGTCCTCCCAAAGAGGAAGAGGCCTCAGCTCTTCTAGCAGTAGATCCAGAAGATCCGAGTACCAAGCCCTTCTTGGCCAGTCCGGAGCAATGAGGATTGCCTGAACTCTTGTTCTCCTTATGAGTTTGAGAACTCTTGGAATGAGTGGAAGTGGAGAAAACACCTACACCGACTGGAACACCCACAAAGTCACTAGGGCGTCCACCGCCACTGATTGCGGGTCCCTTGACCTGGAACAATACCGCCAAAGCTTCTTGTGGAGACGAGAGGCCATCAGGTCTATTTTCGGTTCACCCCCAAGATCTGTTACCTCCCTGAACACCTCCGGATGGAGACCCTACTCCCCTGGATGGAGATCGTGTCTGCTGAGGAAGTCCGCTTCCCAGTTGTCTACTCCCGGAATGAAGATCACTGACAGCGCCAATGCAAGTTTTTCTGCCCAGAGGATGATTTTTGTTCCCTCTGACATTACAGCTCTGCTCTTCGTTCCGCCCTGTCGGTTTATGTAAGCCACTGTCGTTACATTGTCCGACTGCACTTGAATGGCCCGGTTTCTCAGAAGATGGGCCGCTTGGAGAAGACCGTTGTAGACGGCTCTTAGTTCCAGAATGTTTATCAGTAGGCCGGCTTCCTAACATGACCACCTTCCTTGGAAGGTATCCAGTTGAGAGACTGCGCCCCAGCCCCAGAGACTTGCATCCGTGGTTAGCAGGATCCAGTCCGAACCAGCAGCCCTCCAGAAGTATTCTCTGGTGCATGTGAGATGACCACTTGTCCAGGAGATCCAGTTGGAAGGACCAAGCATGGAACCTCCCGTACTGCAGAGCCTTGTAAGAGGCCACCATCTTCCCCAGAAGGCGAATGCACTGATGAACCAACACCCGGGCTGGCTTCAGGACATCCTGGACCATTTTTCGTATCACCAACACTTTTTCCACTGGAAGAAACACCCCCTGCACTTCCGTGTCGAGGATCATTCCCAGAAAGGACAACCTCCTGGTTGGTTCCAAATGTGATCTTGGAAGATTCAGGATCCAACCGTGTTCCCTGAGTAGATGGGTCATGAGAACAAAGGACTGTAACAGCTTCTCCTTGGACGATGCCTTTATCAATAGATCGTCCAGATATGGAATTATGTTCACCCCCTGTCTGCGGATAACCATCATTTCCGCCATCACCTTGGTGAATGCCCTCGGTGTTGTGGAGAGACCGAATGGCAGGGCCTGGAATTGAAAATGACAGTCCCACAGTGCAAATCGGAGAGAAGCTTGATGCAGTGGCCAAATCAGAATGTGGAGGTACGCATCCTTGAAATCCAGGGATACCAGGAATTCCCCCTCCTCCAGACCTGATTTCACCACCTTTAGAGACTCCATTTTGGACTTGAACTCTCAGAGGAAGGTTTTAAGTTCAGAATGGGTCTGACCGAACCATCCGGTTTCCGTACCACAAAAAGGTTCGAATAGTAACCTTTGTTCTGCATATGGGGTGGAACTGGTACAATGACCTGTGCCTCCACCAACTTCTGGATGGCTTCCTGTGTTATGCACACCAGTGCCAGCAGGAATGTACTGGTGTCTGAACGGTGAGGGATGCAAAACAAATGAACTCACAGACAGACTGGGGAATATGACATTACATACACAGAAGGTGATAGGGTAACAAAATAAACACAAAGTGAACAGAGAAGCCCAAAGGCTAAGAAACTGGGTGTCTCCCTAGTATTAGGAATGCTCAGATGGAAAGAAGCAAGATGTAGTGATTTAATACGTAGAGAACCCGAAATGCTGTTGCTAAGGGCAACAGCAAAACCCTAAAGGGTTACCAACGGGTGTGGCAGTAAACTCCTTGGTCAGAGATGGAATAATAGACACAAGGAGAGTCTCCACAATCCTAGTCCTCACTTGCAGTGCACTGGTTCAGCTTACTGCCACTAAACTGACACCTGAACACCTTGCACAGTGAGAAAGGATTTTGGCAGGCAAGTCTGAGAATACAGCCGCAAACTTGCTAGGTTCACAGAGTAGCAAAAGAACGCCAGCAGGTTAAACGACTGACTCCAGTCTTACTGCTAGGTCTGGATTGGCAGAGTGTAATACCAAATCCCAAGGCCTATTTGCAGTAAGCAACAAACAAATACAAAGTTTACACAGTACTAGCTAGCATTCAGGAACTGACTAACCAACAAAGATTCAGCAGCATCTGCCTAACCTGAGAAGAGGGTTTATATAGCAGGTGCTGTCCACGCCCCACTCAGACCTCACAGACTGTGAGCACAAAAACCAGCACCGGATCCCCTGCCGTGCACAGAGCCTGTAACCACTGCACAGCAAAAGACCTGAACCGGAGTATCAGCTACGCTCAGGTTACTCCGCTAGCACTTGTCTCCCGGTTGCCATGACGACGTGGCAGCACAGAGCAGGAGACCCTAACAGTACCTCCCTTCTGACGAGGGGTCAAAGAACCCCTACCACCGGGTTTATCGGGGAACTGCGAGAAGAAAGAGCGTAACAGTCTGGGGGCATGAAGATCACAACTGCGCACCCACGACCGCTCCTCCGGGCCATACCCCTTCCAGTGCACCAAAAATGACAGCCGACCCCGAACCATCTTGGAGTCAAGAATCCTTTCAACAACAAACTCCCTCTGGCCACGTATCAGAAGAGGGGAAGGTCTTCCACTGGAAGAAGGATTACTAATCGCCCGTTTTAAAAGGGAACAATGAAATGTTTTATTGATACCCAAAGAACGGGGTAGATCTAACTGAAATGTCACCGGATTGATAACCCTAGTGATCTTATAAGGACCGATGAACCGGGGGCCTAACTTATGAGATGGCTGTCTCAACTTCAAATTCTTGGTAGACAACCAGACGAAGTCCCCTAATTTGAAGCTGCAGGGTCTTTTCCGCTTATCAAAAACCCTTTTGGTCACTAATGACACAGACACAAGGGCTTTCTTCACTTTCCTCCAAATACCTCTAAGGACCGAAACCACAGAGGAACCACCAGGCGTGGAGTCCAGGGGGTCAAAAGAATTGGCCTTAGGATGATGCCCATACACACAAAGGAAGGGAGAGATCCCTGTAGCAGAGTGAGCCGCGTTGTTATAGGCAAACTCCGCCATGGACAGATGAGCAACCCAGTCAGTCTGACACTTGGAGACATAACACCTGAGGAACTGCTCCAAGGACTGGTTCACCCTTTCAGTCTGCCCATTAGACTGCGGATGGTAGCCTGACGACAAGCTGACAGAAATCTGGAGATCGGAACAAAATGCCCTCCAGAATTTGGCCACAAACTGTGATCCGCGGTCAGAGACCACATCAAGTGGCAACCCGTGGAGGCGCACAACATGCAGCATAAATAATTCAGACAGGCGTCTGGCCTATGGCAGCCCAACCAATGGAACGAAGTGCGCCATCTTCGAAAACCTGTCAACGACAACCCAGATGGCTGTCATCCCCGAGGATTTGGGCAAGTCCACCACAAAATCCATTGAAATGTGGGTCCATGGCTTAGATGGAATAGAGAGTGGATGTAATGGGCCAACAGGAACCCCTCTAGGAGTCTTATTTCGGGCACAGATGTCACATGCCCGAACCCACTGATCCACATCCCTAGCCACCGAGGGCCACCACACCGCCCTAGATAGCAACTCCCGAGTTCTGGCAATACCCGGGTGACCTGCCGACTTCTTGGCATGGAATTCCAGGAACACTCGCTGTCTTAACCTAGGAGGCACAAACATAAGACCTACCGGAAGGTCTGGAGGAGCCTGCTCCTGTGCTCTAAGGACTAATGACAAGAGGTCCTGGGTAATGCCCACTTTAATACATGATGGGGACACAATGGGCAATGGCTCCTCGGTGGTCTCCTGGATTGGAGCAAAACTCTGCGAGAGCGCATCAGCCTTGATGTTTTTTGACCCAGGGCGATATGTTATCAAAAAATTAAAGCGAGCAAAAAACAAAGCCCATCGTGCCTGCCTGGCATTGAGGCGCTTCGCTGACTCTAAATATGCCAAATTCTTATGGTCGGTGAGAATTGAGACCACAAACTTAGCCCCCTCAAGCCAGTGTCTCCACTCCTCGAGTGCATCCTTAATAGCCAACAATTCCCGGTTACCCACGTCATAATTCATCTCGGCAGGCGAAAATTTACGGGAAAAGTAAGCACAGGGATGAAGGCGATTATCAGACACCCCCATCTGAGAGAGCACTGCCCCAATACCCATCTCAGAGGCATCCACCTCCACCACAAAAGGACGCTCTGGATCTGGGTGTCGCAGCACCTTGGCCGAGACAAATGCCCTTTTGAGACGGGCAAAAGCCGCTTTGGCCTCACAAGACCAGTGAGCAACATCCGCCCCTTTCTTAGTGAGTGCCACCAAGGGCGCCACTATAGACGAAAATCCAGCGATAAATCGTCTATAAAAATTCGCAAAGCCCAGAAAACGCTGAAGCGCCTTCAAACTAGTGGGCTGCACCCAATCCAGGACTGCCTGTACCTTGGAACCCTCCATTTGGAAACCTTCTGGGGAGATAATATATCCTAGAAATGCGATTTGCTGAACTTCAAATTCGCACTTTTCCAGCTTCGCCCCAAGCCGGTGGTCTCTGAGTTTCTTGAGGACTAAGCGTACATGCTTCCGATGTTCCTCCAGGGAATGGGAGAAGATAGGATGTCATCTAAGTATACAACTAAGAATCTATCCAAATATTCCCTGAGCACATCGTTCATGAAGTCCTGGAAGACTGCCGGGGCATTACAGAGCCCAAAAGGCATCAACAAATATTTATAATGCCCTGAGTGGGTATTAAAGGCAGTCTTCCATTCATCCCCCTCTCTTATTCGGATTAGATTGTACGCACCACGTAGGTCAATCTTACAAAAAATGGTGGCAGTACGAAACTGGTCAAACAAGACCGAAATGAGAGGCAGTGGGTATGAGTTTTCAATCGTGATACGGTTCAATTCCCTGAAGTCAATGCAGGGTCGCAACGAACCGTCCTTTTTACCCACGAAGAAGAACCCCGACCCAACTGGAGACTGTGAAGGTCTGATAAATCCCTTAGCCAAGTTCTCCTGAATGTACTCTGCCATAGCCTGAGTCTCAGGACGTGACAGGGAGTACAACCTGCTCTTGGGAAGCTTAGCATTCGGTAACAAATCAATGGCACAGTCATAGGGGCGATGGGGAGGTAGTACCTCTGCAACTCTTTTGGAGAACACGTCCGCAAAATCTGCATAACATCCTGGCAATCCTGGCAAACTTAGCTGCGAAAGCCTGACTGGAAGGCTCAAGCAACTCCTGAAACAATCAGTACCCCAACTAAGAATCTCCCCAGAGACCCAGTCAAATTGAGGATTGTGGGCCCTTAACCAGGGTAACCCCAACACCAATGGGGCAAAAGTACAGACAGTCACATAAAAGGACAATTTTTCAGAGTGTGTGGCTCCAATAGACAAAGAAATCTGGCTAGTGCAAGAGGTAATTTTACCCTGGGATAATGGTTCCCCGTTTAACCCACAAATCTCAATTTCCGATGTCAAGGGTACTAAGGGAACAGAGTGTTTCAGGGCGAATTGGCGGTCCATAAAAACCCCGTCGGCCCCACTGTCCACAAAGGCCTCAGTCTTGACAGTTTGACCGAGGATCTTCAAGGTCACCGGAATGATAAAAGTCTTCTTGGGAAATTCTGACTTCTGGCCTGACAGGATATTTCCCATCACCCTCAGGCCCTGAAGTTTTCCGGCTTTTCTGGGCATGATACTACCACATGACCTTTATTCCCACAGTACAAACATAACCCCTGCTGTCTCCTCCGCGTCTTCTCACGCGAGGAGAGGCGGGTAGCCCCAATCTGCATAGGCTCCTCTGAAAATTCCTCAGAGTCTGAGGTTCCCTTGGGAAAGAAGGAAACCTCGGTCTCCCTTTCAAGCCTGCGCTCTCTCAGCCGTCTATCCACCCGAATGGATAACTGCATGAGCTGATCCAAGCTATCAGGCAAGGGATATTGTACCAGTTGGTCTTTTAACTGGTTAGAAAGACCTATTCGGTACTGGTGTCTCAGGGCTGGGTCATTCCACTGGGTATCATGGGCCAACCTCCGAAACTCCGTACAATAAACCTCAACTGGCCTTCGCCCTTGCTCAAGGATCGAAATCTGAGCCTCGGCTGAGGCCGTCTTGTCAGGGTCATCATACAACATGCCCAGTGCCGTAAAAAAAGCATCAACACTTTTAAGCGACGGACAGTCAGGCTGCAACCCATATGCCCAGACCTGTGGGTCTCCTTGTAGCAAGGAAATCACTATGCCCACCCGCTGAATCTCCGACCCAGAAGACTGAGGCCTAAGCTGGAAATATAGCTTGCAGCTCTCCTTGAAACAAAAGAACTGCGAGCGATCTCCAGAAAAACGATCCGGGAGATTTACTTTCGGCTCCTTAACCCCTGAAGGTACTGCTGCTGCGGGAGCTCCGCCAGCGGCCTGCGAGGTGTGCATTTTAATGGACAAATCATTAAATTGTCGAGTCAGGACCTGCACCTGATCGACCACCTGTTGCAAAGTATTTTGAGGGGTATGCTCCATATTCCCACAAAATTTCAACAGGAGTATTGGGCTGCTGAATATGTTATGCACACCAGTGCCAGCAGGAATGTACTGGTGTCTGAACGGTGAGGGATGCAAAACAAATGAACTCACAGACAGACTGGGGAATATGACATTACATACACAGAAGGTGATAGGGTAACAAAATAAACACAAAGTGAACAGAGAAGCCCAAAGGCTAAGAAACTGGGTGTCTCCCTAGTATTAGGAATGCTCAGATGGAAAGAAGCAAGATGTAGTGATTTAATACGTAGAGAACCCGAAATGCTGTTGCTAAGTGCAACAGCAAAACCCTAAAGGGTTACCAACGGGTGTGGCAGTAAACTCCTTGGTCAGAGATGGAATAATAGACACAAGGAGAGTCTCCACAATCCTAGTCCTCACTTGCAGTGCACTGGTTCAGCTTACTGCCACTAAACTGACACCTGAACACCTTGCACAGTGAGAAAGGATTTTGGCAGGCAAGTCTGAGAATACAGCCGCAAACTTGCTAGGTTCACAGAGTAGCAAAAGAACCCCAGCAGGTTAAACGACTGACTCCAGTCTTACTGCTAGGTCTGGATTGGCAGAGTGTAATACCAAATCCCAAGGCCTATTTGCAGTAAGCAACAAACAAATACAAAGTTTACACAGTACTAGCTAGCTTTCAGGAACTGACTAACCAACAAAGATTCAGCAGCATCTGCCTAACCTGAAAAGAGGGTTTATATAGCAGGTGCTGTCCACGCCCCACTCAGACCTCACAGACTGTGAGCACAAAAACCAGCACCGGATCCCCTGCCGTGCACAGAGCCTGTAACCACTGCACAGCAAAAGACCCGAACCGGAGTATCAGCTACGCTCAGGTTACTCCGCTAGCACTTTTCTCCCGGTTGCCATGACGACGTGGCAGCACAGAGCAGGAGACCCTAACATCCTGTAGGATAGCCCTGTCTGCCAGCCAAGCTTGCAAGCCTGATTGGAAGAATCGGTGAGGAGGGAGATCTTGAAATTCCAGCCTGTAGCCCTGGTACACAGTATCTTGCACCCAGGGATCCAGTCCGGACGACACCCAGACATGACTAAAATGCTTGAGTCTCGCCCCCACTGGACCCACCGCCAGGCAGTGCGGTTCACCGTCATGCTGATGACTTAGGCGTACCTGAAGTAGGTTTCTGTTCCTTGGAACCAGCAGCAGCAGGTTTCTTGGATTTTGGCCGACCTCCTCTAAAAAAGGTGTTGGACGGCTTGGCCTTTCTTGCTTTTTCAGTCCGAAAGGACTGTGATACAGCTGAAGAAAAGGGTATCTTCGTAGCAGGCGCAGCGGAAGGAAGAAAAGGTGACTTACCCGCAGTTGCCGTGGAAATCCACGCATCTAGCGCTTCCCCAAATAGAGCCTGACATGTGTAGGATAGGTTTTCCACGCCTCTCCTGGATTCCGTGTCAGCAGACCATTGGCGCAGCCAGAGTCCTCTACGAGCGGAGACAGACATGGAGGATATTTCTGCAGCCTTAGAACCCAGGTCTTTCATAGATTCCACCGTAAGTCCCACAGAATCCTGTATGTTACGTAAGAACAATTCAACGTCACTTTTATCCATTGTAACCAATTTCTCAAGTAACGTTTCAGACCACTTTACTATAGCTTTAGAAATCCATGCACAGGCAATGGTAGGCCGTAGTATCGCCACCCGAAGTCGTGTATATGGATCTGAGCGAAGTGTCAATCTTGTGATCAGTTCTTTCAACGCAGCAGATCCCGAGACAGGAAAAACCACCTTCTTTGACAGTCAGATGCGTCAACTATAGGTGGGTTGTCCCAATTCTTTCTATCCTCCTCAGGGAAGGGGAATGTAACCAGAACCCTTTTGGGGATCTGGAATCCTTTCTCCAGGTTTTCCCAGGATTTTTCAAACAGCGTGTAATACTTTAGATAGAGGGGAGGTCAGCGAGGCTTTCTTATTGTCAGTGAAGTAAGCTTCCTCAACCTGCTCAGACGACATGTCAGTAATATTTAACACATTTCTAATGGCCTTAATCATGAGCTGCACCCCCTGCAAGGGGTGCCGCCCCCCAGCACATCCCCATCACCGTCTGCAGTCTGTGGAATAGGAGCTGCTGGCAGGAAAATGGCGCTGAACTCTGCTGGGTCCGCCCTCCGAAGATGTTGCGTCTTCCCACACAACTTCTTTATACTGACCTGAGGATTACGTCGCTAGCCGGGGAATTCAGTCTCCGGTTAGCGTCTGTGTACTAAGGATTCTGTCGCTAGTCTGGGGATTCAGTCTCCAGCTTTCGTCTGTGTACTGAGGAATCTGTCGCTAGCCTGGGGATTCAGTCTCCGGTTAGTGACAGTGACCAGTTTAGGGTACTTGGACGCTGGCTCAGCACCCTGATTACATTTCTGTGTACATGAAATGGATTCCTCCTGAGAGGAAACCACTTCAGCAGCATATGACACAGAGCCCCTAGACATGGTTATGGAAGGTATTAACACACACACACACACACACACACACGGAATTGTCAGTCATAGCTCCCCCCCCCCCCCCCCCCCCCCAAGTATGGCAGAGACAGAGATTGGAGCCAACCCACACACAGCGCTTTCTGAGGTAGATCGACCTAACAAAAATAAAAAACTCAAATTTTCAATTTAGTTTTAATTAAAGAGATGAGAGAACGGAGTGTTACCAGTCCACATACTGCTCACTTCGCACTACTAGACCAGGGACGTGCAGTCAAGGGAGGCAGGGGAGACAGTGCCTCCCCTGTCATTCATGATTAAAATAATACAAAGAAGATACTTCTGACACATATTCTGTGTCAGAAGTATCTTTTTTATTTTATGTTAATCTTATTAGAGTTTAAATGCATTTGTGCGGCACCGAGAACGGTGCCTCCCGCCGTCCGTTGTCTCCCGCTGTCCGTTGTAATCGGCCGGAAGCAGGGTGCGGGGCCAATCAGAGGGCTGTAAAAGCCCATTGAAAAAAACTGATGGAAGCGGCACCTGTCCAAGTGCCGCAGAACAGCTGAGACGTGCTTTCAGCTTATCTGAAAGCACGACCCTGCCACTGTGACTGCATCTGGCTGTACAGGGAGTGCCAGTGTCTGGTGGGCGGACGAGTGGGAACATTGCATCGCCCCGTAAGCTCGTTCTCTCTCTCTCTCCCCCCCCCCCCCCCACTGCTGCGTTGCCTTTTCTCTGCGCTCTTTTAATTATCTTTGCGTCTACTGGTCACCGCTCTGCTGCCCGGCGCTCCCTGTCTACATTCTCCTCTCTGCCATCCGCATCATCACCGCCACGGCCACTGATTCCTCCACTCTCCGTAGAGCTTGTACAGCGCTGCGCTCTCCCTGTCAGCTACGCATTTTTAACTCATTCAGACCCTTTTCCATTAAGTTAATGGAAGCCCTGGACAACAAAATTGCATTCACGTCCTCCTCCCACTCCTTTCCCAGTCCCAAACACTATTTTTTTTTCTATAAAAATGTACAATATATCACAAGTATGATGAGCAGGCAGGCAGCGGGCATTAGCAGCATCAGACTGAGATGCAAATTAGTGGCGGAGGGCTGGGTCAGTTGATGGTGGGCGAGTTTGTAAGTCATTGGTGGTGGCAGCGGGCATCGGCTCAGGGGCAGTAGCGGGCATTGGCTCGGCGGCAGTAGGGGTCATCGGCAGGATTCGGCGGACATTATGGCTGTAGTGCCTCACCAGCCACTGACCTCACCGCACGCCACTGTACTAGACAAATAGCTAGAGTACCAAACCAATATAGCAGCCCAATAGCATATATTAGTAAATAAGAATTTACTCACCGGTAATTCTATTTCTCGTAGTCCGTAGTGGATGCTGGGGACTCAGTAAGGACCATGGGGAATAGACGGCTCCGCAGGAGACTGGGCACAATTAAAGAAAGATTCAGGACTATCTGGTGTGCACTGGCTCCTCCCCCTATGACCCTCCTCCAGACCTCAGTTAAGATACTGTGCCCGGAAGAGCTGCCACAATAAGGAAGGATTTTGAATCCCGGGTAAGACTCATACCAGCCACACCAATCACACAGTACAACTCGTGATATGAACCCCGGTTAACAGTATGATAACCACGGAGCCTCTGAACAGATGGCTCACAATAACAACCCGATTTGTGGAACAATAACTATTTACAAGTATTGCAGACAATCCGCACTTGGGATGGGCGCCCAGCATCCACTACGGACTACGAGAAATAGAATTACCGGTGAGTAAATTCTTATTTTCTCTGACGTCCTAGTGGATGCTGGGGACTCCGTAAGGACCATGGGGATTATACCAAAGCTTCCAAACGGGCGGGAGAGTGCGGATGACTCTGCAGCACCGAATGAGCAAACTCAAGGTCCTCCTCAGCCAGGGTATCAAATTTGTAAAATTTAGCAAAAGTGTTAGACCCTGACCAAGTAGCCGCTCGGCAAAGTTGCAGTGCCGAGACCCCTCGGGCAGCCGCCCAAGATGAGCCCACCTTCCTTGTGGAGTGGGCTTTTACTGATTTTGGCTGCGGTAGTCCTACCGCAGAATGCGCAGGCTGAATAGTGTTACAAATCCAGCGAGCAATGGTCTGCTTAGAAGCAGGAGCACCCAGCTTATTGGGTGCATACAGGATAAACAGCGAATCAGTTTTCCTGACTCCAGCCGTCCTGGAAACATAAATTTTCAGGGCCCTGACTACGTCCAGCAACTTGGAATCCTCCAAGTCCCTAGTAGCCGCAGGCACCACAATAGGTTGGTTCAAGTGAAACGCTGATACCACCTTCGGGAGAAACTGAGGACGAGTCCTCAACTCTGCCCTATCCATATGGAAAATCAGATAAGGGCTTTTACACGACAAAGCCGCCAATTCTGATACACGCCTGGCCGAAGCCTGGGCCAACAACATGACCACTTTCCACGTGAGATATTTCAGATCCACGGTTTTAAGTGGCTCCAGGAGGCACGTAAGGAGGCTGAATATGCAGAACTCCCTTGACAAAAGTCTGAACTTCAGGCAACGAAGCCAGTTCCTTTTGAAAGAAAATCGACAGAGCCGAAATCTGGACCTTAATGGACCCCAATTTGAGGCCCATCGTCACCCCTGCTTGCAGGAAATGCAGGAAACGACCCAGTTGAAATTCCTCCGTTGGGGCCTTCCTGGCCTCACACCAAGCCACATATTTCCGACAAATGCGGTGATAGTGGGTTGCAGTCACATCCTTCCTGGCCTTGAGCAGGGTAGGAATGACTTCCTCCGGAATACCTTTTTCCTTCAGGATCCGGCGTTCAACCGCCATGCCGTCAAACGCAGCCGCGGTAAGTCTTGGAACAGGCAGGGCCCCTGCTGCAGCAGGTCCCGCCTTAGCGGTAGAGGCCATGGGTCCTCTGAGAGCATTTCCTGAAGTTCCGGGTACCAAGTTCTTCTTGGCCAATCCGGAACCACGAGTATAGTTCTCACTCTTCCCCTTCGTATTATTCTCAGCACCTTGGGAATAAGAGGCAGAGGGGGAAACACGTAAACCGACTGGTACACCCACGGTGTCACTAGAGCGTCCACAGCTATCGCCTGAGGGTCCCTTGACCTGGCGCAATATCTTTTTAGCTTTTTGTTGAGGCGGGACGCCATCATATCCACCTGTGGTCTTTCCCAACGGTTTACAATCAATCGGAAGACTTCTGGATGAAGCCCCCACTCTCCCGGGTGAAGGTCGTGTCTGCTGAGGAAGTCTGCTTCCCAGTTGTCCACACCCGGAATGAACACTGCTGACAGTGCTAGCACGTGATTTTCCGCCCATCGGAGAATCCTTGTGGCTTCTGCCATTGCCCTCCTGCTTCTTGTGCCGCCCTGTCTGTTTACATGGGCGACCGCCGTGATGTTGTTTGATTGGATCAGAACCGGTTTGTTTTGAAGCAGGGGACTTGCTTGGCATAGGGCATTGTAAATGGCTCTTAGCTCCATGATATTTATGTGAAGTGAAATCTCCTGATTTGACCACAGCCCTTGGAAATTTCTTCCCTGTGTGACTGCTCCCCAGCCCCGAAGGCTGGCATCCGTGGTCACCAGGACCCAGTCCTGTATTCCGAATCTGCGGCCCTCTAGTAGATGAGCCCTCTGCAGCCACCACAGTAGTGATACCCTGGTCCTTGCCGACAGGGTTATCCGCTGCTGCTTCTGGAGATGCGACCCGGACCATTGGTCCAACAGGTCCCACTGGAAAATCCTTGCGTGGAACCTTCCGAATGGAATTGCTTCGTACGAAGCTACCATTTTCCCCAGGACTCGCGTGCATTGATGTACCGACACCTGTCCTGGTTTTAGGAGGTTTCTGACTAGAGATGACAACTCCTCGGCTTTTTCCACTGGAAGAAACACTTTTTTCTGGTCTGTGTCCAGAATCATTCCCAGGAACAGAAGACGTGTCGTCGGGACCAGCTGTGACTTTGGGATATTGAGAATCCAGCCGTGCTGCTGCAGCACTTCCCGAGAAAGTGCTACCCCCACTAACAACTGTTCCCTGGACCTCGCCTTTATCAGGAGATCGTCCAAGTACGGGATAATTAAAACCCCCTTCTTCCGAAGGAGTATCATCATTTCGGCCATTACCTTGGTAAAGACCCTCGGTGCCGTGGATAACCCAAACTGCAGCGTCTGGAACTGATAGTGACAGTCCTGTACCACAAACCTGAGGTACTCCTGGTGAGGAGGGTAAATGGGGACATGCAGGTAGGCATCCTTGATGTCCAGGGAGACCATGTAACCCCCCTCGTCCAGGCTCGCAATAACCGCCCTGAGCGATTCCATCTTGAACTTGAATCTTTTGATATATGTGTTCAAGGATTTTAAATTTAAGATGGGTCTCACCGAACCGTCCGGTTTCGGTACCACAAACATTGTGGAATAGTAACCCTTTCCTTGTTGAAGGAGGGGTACCTTGACAATCACTTGCTGTGAATACAGTTTTTGGATAGCCACCAACACTGCCTCACTGGCAGACGGAGTTGCTGGTAAGGCAGATTTTAGGAAACGGCGGGGGGGAGACGCCTCGAATTCCAGCCTGTACCCCTGAGATACTACTTGAAGGATCCAGGGATCCACCTGTGAGAGAGCCCACTGTGCGCTGAAAATTCTGAGACGGGCCCCCACCGTACCCGGGTCCGCCTGTGAAGCCCCAGCGTCAAGCTGTGGACTTACCGGAAGCCGGGGAGGACTTCTGCTCTTGGGAACTGGCTGTATGCTGCAGTTTTTCCCCTCTACCTCTGCCTCTTGGCAGAAAGGATGCGCCTCTAGCCCTCTTGTTTTTATGGGGCCGAAAGGACTGTACTTGATAATACGGTGCTTTCTTTTGCTGTGGGGTAGCCTGTGGCAAAAATGTTGATTTCCCAGCCGTAGCTGTGGAAACGAGATCTGAAAGACCATCCCCAAACAGTTCCACCCCCTTATAAGGCAAAACTTCCATGTGCCTTTTTGAATCGGCATCACCTGACCACTGCCGAGTCCATAACCCCCTTCTGGCGGCAATGGACATTGCGCTTATTTTTGATGCCAGCCGGCAAATATCCCTCTGTGCATCCCTCATGTATAAGACAGCATCTTTTATATGCTCTATTGTCAGCAAAATATTGTCCCTATCCAGAGTATCAATATTATCCGACAGGGAATCGGACCACGCAGCAGCAGCACTGCACATCCATGCCGATGCAATCGCTGGTCGCAATATAATGCCCGTGTGTGTATATATAGCTTTTAGGGTAGCCTCCTGCTTTCTCTCAGCAGGTTCCTTTAGGGCGGCCGTATCCGGAGACGGTAGTGCCACCTGTTTTGATAAACGTGTAAGCGCTTTATCTACCCTAGGGGGTGTTTCCCAACGTGACCTATCCTCTGGCGGGAAAGGGTACGCTGCCAATAACCGTTTAGAAATTATCAATTTCTTATCGGGGGAAGTCCACGCTTCCTCACACACCTCATTTAATTCCTCAGATGCAGGAAAAACTACTGGTAGTTTTTTCTCACCAAACATAATACCCTTTTTTGTGGTACCTGGGGTACTATCAGAAATGTGTAATACATTTTTCATTGCCTCAATCATGTAATGGGTGGCCCTATTGGAAGGTACACTAGTCTCATCATCGTCGACACTGGAGTCGGTATCCGTGTCAACATCTGTGTCTGCCATCTGAGGTAGCGGGCGTTTTAAAGCCCCTGATGACATTTGAGACGCTTGGACAGGCACAAGCTGAGTAGCCGGCTGTCCTATGTCGTCAAACCTTTTATGTAAGGAGCTGACACTGTCACGTAATTCCTTCCATAAGTCCATCCACACAGGTGTCGACCCCGCAGGGGGTGACATCACATTCACAGGCATTTGCTCTGCCTCCACATCATTATCCTCATCATACATGTCGACACAGCAGTACCGACACACAGCACACACACAGGGAATGCTCTGACAGAGGACAGGACCCCACAAAGCCCTTTGGGGAGACAGAGAGAGAGAGTATGCCAGCACACACCAGAGCGCTATATAACACAGGGATATCACTATAGAGTGTTTTCCCCTATAGCGGTTTGTATTATATATACTGTGCCTAAATTTATTGCCCCCCCTCTCTTTTTTACCCTTTCTGTAGTGCAGGACTGCAGGGGAGAGCCAGGGAGCGTCCTTCCAGCGGAGCGGTGAGGGAAAATGGCGCCAGTGTGCTGAGGAAGATGGCTCCGCCCCTTTTTCGGCGGGCTTTCTCCCGCTGTTTGTGTAAATCTGGTAGGGGTAATTTACACCTATATAACCTCTAGGGCTATATATGGTGTCAGTTTTGCCAGCCAAGGTGTTAATATTGCTGCTCAGGGCGCCCCCCCCCCCACCAGCGCCCTGCACCCATCAGTGACCGGAGTGTGTGGTGTGCATGAGGAGCAATGGCGCACAGCTGCAGTGCTGTGCGCTACCTTGGAGAAGACAGAAGCCTTCAGCCGCCGATTTTCCGGACACTTCTGGCTCTGTAAGGGGGACGGCGGCGCGGCTCCGGGACCGGACGACGAGGTCGGGTCCTGTGTGCGATCCCTCTGGAGCTAATGGTGTCCAGTAGCCTAAGAAGCCCAAGCTACCACCAGTTAGGTAGGTTCGCTTCTTCTCCCCTTAGTCCCTCGTTGCAGTGAGCCTGTTGCCAGCAGGTCTCACTGTAAAATAAAAAACCTAAAATATACTTTCTAGGAGCTCAGGAGAGCCTCCTAGTGTGCATCCAGCTCGGCCGGGCACATAAATCTAACTGAGGTCTGGAAGAGGGTCATAGGGGGAGGAGCCAGTGCACACCAGATAGTCCTGAATCTTTCTTTAATTGTGCCCAGTCTCCTGCGGAGCCGTCTATTCCCCATGGTCCTTACGGAGTCCCTAGCATCCACTAGGACGTCAGAGAAATAATATGTACAGTCATGAGATAATCATGACAAGACATTAGTGTGTTATTTGGGCTGGTTAGACAAGAATGATAGAGGAACTAGGCATTTGATAGATGTAATATTACAGAGTTATCATAGCCATAATGCTGTATTATTATTAAGGTGATTATTCTTATAAAAAATTATTATTCATATAAAAGGGAGGGGACAAAAAGTAAATATAAACAAAGATTTAGAGATTCAGTTCAATAGTGTAAATTAAATCTAAGGTGAAGAAGGGGTAATTACCAGAAAGTATGAGAACTACTTTAGATGTTATTTAGCTCAATATTCTCATATAAGCCCATAGGAAACAGAGTCTCTAGGGTGCAGTTCCAGTATGCTTCCCTTTTGCATAAATGATTGTATCTATCGCCACCTCTAAATGTCTTGTTTACATGTTCAACCCCCTGGATGGATAGGACACTGAAATCTCCTCCGTGCACTGAGTTAACATGTCTAGGTACACTATGGTTAACAGATTTCTTGAGAATGAGTCTTCTGTGTTCCAGAAACCTAGTATTTAGTGAGTGAGTCGTTCTGCCGACATATTGAGTTCCATAGGTACAGGATATTAGGTAGACCACAAAGGTAGTTTGACAGTTGATGTTACCTATTATATCAAACAATTTCTTGTCTCTGGATGATGATAATTGTTGGCTCTCATTTAAAGATCGACAAGTAATGCATCTTGGTTTCTTACATTTGGAACAGCCTGTTTTGGGGATGCTTGGTCTAAAGGTGGAAGTAGTAACAATATTCATCTTAGGGAAGTTGGAACTAGATATTGGGGGATCCATAGGTGTCTCAAAATGGCTAGGTGGCAAATTATTTTGTGTGTGTGTGTGTGTGTGTAGGGGTGCCGGCGACAGTGATGCGCAATCCCGAGCGTCGCTATCACCGGTGCTAGATTGGCCTGCATGCAGGCACAATCTAGCAGGTGACTCATTTCACTGCTGGGTGAAATGAGCAGCCCCCGTGTCCGTCCCCCACCTCGCTCAGCACATTGCGCTGTGCTGAGCGGGGAGAGATGTGTGCTGAGCGATCTGTGCTAGACCGCTCAGCACACATCTCTGGGGAAATCTCCCCGTCAATACAGCCCTTAACTCTCTTTGCAAATGTTATATCTGCCACACCTGCAGTGCACATGGGGGGTAATTCTGAGTTGATCGCAGCAGCAAGTTTGTTAGCAATTGGGCAAAACCATGTGCACTGCAGGGGGGGCAGATATAACATTTGCAGAGAGAGTTAGATTTGGGTGGGTTATTTTGTTTCTGTGCAGGGTAAATACTGGCTGCTTTATTTTTACATTGCAATTTAGATTTCAGTTTGAATACACCCCACCCAAATCTAATTCTCTCTGCACATGTTATATCCGCCCCTCCTGCAGTGCACATGGTTTTGCCCAACAGCTAACAAATTTGCTGCTACGATCAGGTCTTAATTACCCCCAAAGACACAATTTCCTTTCCAGTTCACCCTTCTCCACAGCACATAGATTCGAGGACACACTGATGGTAGGCGTTAAAGGTTTTTTTTTTTTTTTTGCAGTTTCTCAGAAAATAACCCTCCTTGTGAATAAACACCAAAAAAAAGTTTTGCAATTACAGTTGAACCTGTTTAGTCAGATGCCAATGCAGGAAGGAATGTGAGCTGAGGCAGCACATTCACCCCATGTTTTCTAGTGCTTTAGGCAGCTGCCCACACTTTACTCCAGCCCTGTTGAATGGTAGAATTTAAGCAGAAGGGGGAGATTAAAAAAAAAAAAAAAAAAAGTGAGTTTGATATAAACAAAAATGCATTCATGCTAGCTTTTAAATAATTATTGACCCATAATAATAAGAATGGTGTCTACCTTTTTTTTATTTTTATTTAATTGAAAAGGCCAGTAAGCACTTAATCCGAGTTTAAAAATATTACCTCTTTCTAGCAGTCTGATGTGCGTTTTTGAAAAATGTAGTATGCTTCAACGTATGATTTGTACTCTTACATGTGCAAATATGGGGAGGGGGGGGGCTTTCTGAAATAGAAGCTTTACACCTTTAGCACGTCACAGTTTGCAGGCAGCACATAAGGCCACCAAGTGACATGTGATGTGCACAATGGTATAACAGTAAATTTCAAGTGATAGGTTTATTATAAATATAAATTATATTTAAGAATCTGGCTTAGCTAATAGGTAACTATATCATACAGTATGCTGACAGTAGTTCACACACCAAATCTGCTAAACTTCAACTGTTATGGTGCCCATACACTTGTGCTATTGCATTCGGGCCCGATTTCCCTTGAAGCTCACCTTGAGATAAATCGCATCGAAAGTGCATTTATTGTGCATTCGATGCACATACAATCCTGCGATTTATCACATGCCCCTTACGACCAGAAATCGGGTGGCATCGGATGATCGAATGTGAGCGCATCACATGCTGACCAAAGCACACCAGATTTATCTGCAAGATTTCTAACAATTTAAATAGAGGGCTGACCTATCTGGTGGATATATAAACAAGCATCCATTTTACTCTGTGCTCTTCTGTTTGCTCTGTGACCAGAGAAGTTTGGTTTATACCTGCTGCTCGTTCCACATTGCTAGCTACTGTGCACTGCTTTGTTCTGCTTGCATTACAAAGTGTTCCTATACTGCTGTGTGTGTGCAGAGATGGATTCTACTCGCTACTCTGTGCTGAAGGTGAGGGGAGACAGGGAGAGGGCCCAGCAAAGGCGGAGGGAGAGATCTTGCTGGACCAAGGAGTGGCTGCTTAAGCGGCCTACTCGCTCCTACATGCCCCTCCTGGATGAGATCAGGGACAACAACCCGGTTAACTACCGGAACTTCCTGCACATGGATGATGACACCTTCCAGGAGTTGCTGCGTCAGCTCACCACCCTCATACAGAAGCGGGATACCAAATGGCGGGTTCCTATCCCTGCTGAGAAGAGGATCGTGGCTACCCTGCAGTTCCTTGCTACTGGACAGTCGTTGTTTGGGAGCTCAGCAGCGTGCCTGCAGCCTCCACTCCAGTCATGTGCGCAATGGGGGAAAGAAGAGTGGCCAGGAATTCGGCTCCTGTCTTCACATATCGCACATCGCAGTGTGATAAATCAAAAGTCGTAAAAAACAGCATGCGATCGCACCGCGATTCAATAAATATTAAGTGCAGCACATACTATCTTGAGACGTGAGATTCGACCGGCGTGCCTGCGCATTGCGTCGCAAGGTACCTAAAATGTGCATACAATCCTTCGATTTATCTGAGATGCAGTCGAAATCGAAGGATAATACTTGATATCTCACAAGTGTATGGGCTACATTACATTAATTCATACAGTAATGGCCTATACGACCCAGGCATATATGTGGTTTTATATATTATGAATGACATTGTACTGTGCACAATATCGTACTCACTGAAACTGCATATGCAAAGGGCAACATTCAGTAGCTGCAGGGAAAGGTTGCCCTCTGGTGGTAAAATCAGATATTGATAGGATTGATTACTTGTGTGAAACCTGCAGGTGAAGAGCAGCACAGCATAATGTAAAGCAGTGGTGGCCAAACAGTCGATCGCGATCGACTGGTCGATCGCGGACATGCGACCAGTCGATCGCGATACGCCGCCCAGCCACCCGAAGCCGCGCCTCTCCTGCCCTCCGCTCCCGCTCTGTCTCCTCACAGTCTGACGGCCGAGTGTATAGCTCAAATCAGGTGCCGGTTCGTTAGCCAATGAGAGCTCGCGGACCGGCACCTGATTTGAGCCATACACGCTGCCGTCAGACTGAGGAGGCAGAACGGGAGCAGCAGGCAGGAGAGGCGCGCGCTGCGCTCACCACACACCAACGGTGAGCTGTTCTATAATCTATACATGTCTGGCACTGGGGGAATATCTGGCTCTGCAGACACATGGCACTGTGGGGGCATATCTGGTACTGTTGGGGCATATCTGGCACTGTGGGGCATGTCTGGCACTGTGGGGTCATGTGTGGCACTGGGGGCATATCTGGCTCTGCGGGCACATGGCACTGTGGGGGCATATCTGGCACTGGGGGCATATCTGGCACTGTGGGGCATGTCTGGCACTGTGGGGTCATGTGTGGCACTGGGGGAATATCTGGCTCTGCGGGCACATAGCACTGTGGGGGCATATCTGGCACTGGGGGCATATCTGGCACTGGGGCATGTCTGGCACTGCGGGGTCATGTGTGGCACTGGGGGCATATCTGGCTCTGTGGGCACATGGCACTGTGGGGGCATGTCTGGCACTGTGGGGTCATGTGTGGCACTGGGAGAATATCTGTCTCTGCGGGCACATGGCACTGTGGGGGCATATCTGGCACTGTGGGGCATATCTGGCACTGTGGGGCATGTCTGGCACTGTGGGGTCATGTTTGGCACTGGGGGCATATCCGGCTCTGCGGGCACATGGCACTGTGGGGGCATGTGTGGCACTGTGGGGTCATGTGTGGCACTGGGGGAATATCTGGCTCTGCGGGCACATGGCACTGTGGGGGCATATATGGCACTGGGGGCATATCTGGCACTGTGGGGCATGTCTGGCACTGTGGGGTCATGTGTGGCACTGGGGGCATATCTGGCTCTGCGGGCACATGGCACTGTGGGGGCATGTCTGGCACTGTGGGGTCATGTGTGGCACTGGGGGAATATCTGGCTCTGCGGGCACATGGCACTGTGGGGGCATATCTGGCACTGGGGGCATATCTGGCACTGTGGGGCATGTCTGGCACTGTGGGGTCATGTGTGGCACTGGGGGCATATCTGGCTCTGCGGGCACATGGCACTGTGGGGGCATGTCTGGCACTGTGGGGTCATGTGTGGCACTGGGGGAATATCTGGCTCTGCGGGCACATGGCACTGTGGGGGCATATCTGGCACTGGGGGCATATCTGGCACTGTGGGGCATGTCTGGCACTGTGGGGTCATGTGTGGCACTGGGGGCATATCTGGCTCTGCGGGCACATGGCACTGTGGGGGCATATCTGGTACTGTGGGGGCATGTCTGGCACTGTGGGGTCATGTGTGGCACTGGGGGAATATCTGGCTCTGCGGGCACATGGCACTGTGGGGGCATATCTGGCACTGGGGGCATATCTGGCACTGTGGGGGCATGTCTGGCACTGTGGGGTCGTGTGTGGCACTGGGGGCATATCTGTCTCTGCGGGCACATGACACTGTGGGGGCATGTCTGGCACTGTGGGGTCATGTGTGGCACTGGGGGAATATCTGGCACTGCGGGCACATGGCACTGTGGGGGCATATCTGGCACTGTGGGGGCATATCTGTAATCTGGCGCTGTGGGGGCATATCTGTATCTGGCACTGTGGGGTCATATGTGGCACTGGGCATATCTGGCTCTGTGGGCACATGGCACTGTGGGGGCATATCTGTATCTGGCAGTGTGGGGGCATATCTGGCACTGTGGGGTCATATGTGGCACTGGGCATATCTGGCTCTGCGGGCACATGGCACTGTGGGGGCATATCTGGCACTGTGGGCACATGGCACTGTGGGGGCATGTGTATCTGGCACTGTGGGGGCATATCTGGCACTGTGGGGGCATGTGTATCTGGCACTGGGGGCATATGTGTTTGAGGTTTTTACCTGTGGGGGCCAATGTGTTATTTTGCGTGAGGTAGTCATTACACTCTGCGCAGCAAGGCTACGTCCCTTTTTTTTTGTTATACCACGCCCATTTTTAGTTATAGCACGCCCACTTTTTGTTATGCCACGCCCCTTTTTTTGCGCGCGCGCCTGCGGCGCGCGCTATTATTCCTCCTAGGTAGATCACAAAAGCTTTTTAGCTTTCACAGTAGATCACCGACTCCAAAAGTCTGGCCACCCCTGATGTAAAGTATACAGAACTATTAACTGATGGGTTGTACAGTAACATAGTTACTGTACAACCCTTACATAGTTAATGTGGCATTTTCATGCCTATGCAACACCTCTCTCTCTGGGGGGGGGGGGGGGGGGGGGGGGGGGGCTGATTTTCTCAGGATCCTACTCAGTGGTGGATGAATAGTCCGTGTTTATGTGAGTGTGAATCACAATGCGAGGGGTGAAATGCAGCTGAGTCAAGGAGAGCAGCCCACGCTAGCACTACGTGGAAGGATGGTAGGCAGCATTAGCCTCAACCCAGCTTCCAACACAATCACTCCCCTGCCATCTCCAGGGTTACACTCTCTGTGTCTCCACCCAGAATGTTTGTTTCCTAATTCACGTATTATACAATCAAGGTTTTAGCAAGCAACCGTTATGTGATAAATATCGGAATAGATATGAAGCAGCAAACTGAAGCATAAGCAGATGGGAAAGTTCAGGGCCGCTCAAAAACATAAATGAATAAAGAAATGACTAAATAAATGATGAATACAATTGCAGGCAAGGAGTAAACAGCTTAGGTGTTGGGAGTCACACCTGCAGTTATGATCCAGTTACTTAATAAATTAATACAGCATTTTAATGTCAAATAAAAATAAAATAAAAAATACCATAGGTCAGTGGTTCCCAAACTTTTTTGAATCACGGCACCCTAGAACATCAGAATTTTTTTCACGGCACTCCAAGGCCAAAAATTTCTTATTGACAAATTTAGAATAAAATATTAAATGAAGTAAATTGTATTTATAGACCACAAGTTCCCCCTGCACACGAGCACATCCTGCACATCACCACCCCTTCCCAGCCAGGTGACTCCAGTCACCGGTTACTCCCCCTGCACCTGAGAGCACAACATCTTCTTCTCCTCCCACCCCACTCCCCCCTCTCCTCTCTCCCCCCAACCCGACAGGTGACTCCGTGACATCCCGCACAAAACCACCCCTTCCCAGCCGGGTGACTCCAGTCACCATTTACCTCCCCCCCCGCCCTCCTTGCACCTGAGAGCACAACATCTTCTTCTCCTCCTCGCCACCCCCCACCCCGACGGGTGACTCTGTGACATTCCGCACGCTCCTTCCCCCCACGGCGCCAGCTGATTACACGCGCGAGCATCGCCCGCACTGACGGCCGCTCCAGCCGCCCGCGCTCTCCTCTCTCCCCCCCCCCCCGCTAATTACTTACTAGACGCCGCTCCAGACGGGCCGCACTTCACCCCCGGCTAAGTACACTCTGGACGGCAGCACGCACCTCCTTCCCCCGGCTGACTAGCCTGGACGCTCCTGCAGCACACACTCTCCCCTTCCATACTCTCTGGCTCCGGCTAAGGCTGCGGCGGCGGCACCCCTGTGACAGCGCTGCGGCACCCCAGGGAGCCGCGGCGCACAGTTTGGGAACCCATGCCATAGGTTAATGCCACACAGACAGTATGGGGGAGATTCAAATGTTTGAAATGTCAGTTGGGAGTCTGTTTTTCCTATCTAATAGACAGGAAAACACAGACACCCAACTGACTTTTCAAACATTTGAATCTCCCCCATTTAATGTGGTGCTTTTTTATGCAGAGACGTTTGGCATCCTCACTGTGCAGTAATGTCAGTAACCATGTTTGGATGGGACATTTTAACCCCAGAATATTTTCAAGACAAGTACAAGAAATACTCTACCCTGTCCAGTATAATGGTGGCCATGCCAATACAGGGACTCGGCCTTCATGACAATATCCATGTTCGGTTTCGACAGATGCCATGGTTGACTGAAATTTACAAATAGTTCTGACGTGCCAATCATTCTGGGGCCCCACTTTAACTGATTTGTGGCAAAAGTGAAGAAATTGCTGTGTGTAGATGAGCTGCAAAGTCATTTACTTTATTATTAAAAAAGGAAATTATCAGAATACTGTAGGTTTATAAAACATCCAGGCACATGTATAGGTTTTCTTGTATCTCTACTTGAAGACTCAGCTTCTTTAAGGTGTACAATTCTGGGCTTATCTGACCCAGTAACAGACCCACCCAGCTGTAGAAAATCTCGCACACAGGGCCTAATTCAGACCTGGAAGCAGCAGCAAACTTGTTAGTAAGTGGGCAAAACCATGTGCACTGTAGGGGGGGGGGGAGCAGATATAACATGTGCAGAGAGTGTTAGATTTGGGTGAGGTGTGTTCAAACTGAAATCTTAATTGCAGAGTAAAAATAAAGCAGCCAATATTTACTCTGCACAGAAACAATATAACCCATCCAACTCTCTCTGCACGTTATATCTGCCCCCCCCCCCCCCCCCCTGCAGTGCACATGGGCCCTCATTCCGAGTTGTTTGCTCGGTAGCTGCTTTTAGCACCATTGCAAACGCCAGGCCGCCGCCCTCTGGGGGTGTATCTTAGCTTAGCAGAATAGCGAACGAAAGATTAGCAGAATTGCTACTAAAAATTATCAAGCAGTTTCTGAGTAGCTCCAGACCTACTCCTAGATTGCGATCACCTCAGTCCCTTTAGTTCCTGGTTTGACGTCACAAACACGCCCTGCGTTCGGCCAGCCACTCCCCCGTTTCTCCAGCCCCTCCTGCGTTTTTCCCTGGCACGCCTGCGTTTTGTAGCACACTCCCGGAAAACGCTCAGTTACCTCCCAGAAACGCCCCTTTCCTGTCAATCACTCACCGATCAGCAGTGCGACTGAAAAGCGCCGAACGAACACCATGAAGTCTACTAAGTTTTGTGTTAAATAACTTAGCGCATGCGCTCTGCGTACCATGCGCATTTTCCACCTAATCGCTGCGTTGCGAAAAACGGCAACAAGCAAACAACTCTGAATGACCACCATGGTTTTGCCAATTTGCTAACAAATTTGCTGCTGCGATCAGATCTGAATTAGGCCCATAATTCTTACCAAGGCATGGTTTCCCAACTTTTAAATGAGGGGCTCCTGAGTAAACATTATCTGGCATCTAGTGGTAAAAACATGGTTACCTGTGCCACCATCGATGAGGCTTGCAGGACTAGGCATCCAGGACAGCTACAGGATTGCCAAATTGAGCCAGGATCATTCGCTGACTTTACCAATGACACATAATAATTAAGTGATATACCCCTGTTTAATTCAAGAGCCATTAATAGAAAACATGCATAACATACCTGAATTTAAATCAATCCTCTACATCTCCTCAACAATACAGTGGAACATGCTTTTTATGGTGGATGAAACCACCTTGGATCTACAAGCAATGAATAGCGGGGACCATAAGATTGCATTATTCCTGGATAAATCGTTCCTTTCAAGAGTGCTTCTATCAACTTTTAGGCTACTTTGTGGAGTGGATAGAGGGCCTGATTCACAGTTGTATGATATTTCGATGTTCACGCAATTGAGTGATTATCGCTAGTCTGCGCATGTGTCACTGTCTCAATTGATTGAGAGATAGCGTCCATTTTCTTTTGCGGAAATGAGGATGGGTATCAAAAACGACGTTGTGTCCGGACTACTTTTGAGACGTGTATCAGACTGTGATCCTGTACACAGTAAACATCTCCAACATCTCAGACCGTAGACTCACTCAGGAGTTTGATGGTTGTCTGATCTGTGTCGATGCTGCGAATGTGTATGCAGTTGCATGTAGCTACGAAGATACTGGTGGGAGTCTCTATACAAAACCAGGCGGCTGTTACATTACTATATTTTACCATATTTTCGCACATATAAGCTCTTTTCTCAAAACTGGTAAAACCACTTGAAGCTGTGTTTTGTATATACAGATTTTATTATGATCTTAAAAACACAATAGGAAGAGCATAAAAAGTTAACTGGAGTGCTAACTCGTCTTTTGTAGCACAATCACATCTCTGAATGGCAGCCAAAGATAAACCATGACTATACTGTAAAACATCTTTCCTTCCGTATAGCAGAAGAATTACTGTGATCAACCCAAACCTAAAGATGTGGGTGGTATAAACAAGATGTCATTGAGATAAACAGATGCTATTCAGTTTTGCTATCAGATACCATGCCGTCTGTCACCAATAGGGGAGCTGTATGTACAGGAGTGTCCAATAAAGAATACATTTTACATAAGGGTTAAGCCACCCATGGCTCTCTAGCAGGTAGAGCAAGTCTCAGCCAAAGTATGTCAGGGCATGCTGGGACTTGTAGTTGCACAGCAGTTGGAGAGCCACAAGTTGCCAACCAATACCATTGACAAACACTGTTGCTCTCTCCAGCAGAGAATAAGGTTGACAGCGATAAAAGTCACACGTTGTGTGCAATGTGAAGTAGGTAGCTCTTGGGCTGCCTGTAGTAAGTTTCTGCCATGAGTATAAGGCACTCCAGTATTATGGGTTTGAACACCATGATTAGCCATCTTTACCCGTGCCAGTCACATGAACACATAGAGAGGACAGTGAGATACTCTCAATGCCAGCCTTATTCAACCAATAACTGTTGTTACTTTCATGGTTCATTGTGTTTTTAAATTCCCTGCGGCTATTAGAAAAAAAGAAAAAAGAGAGAAAATAGGCCTAACATGCATATTTACCAACACCTTATTTCACAAATAAATTGAAGTATAACTTGTCATTTGTAAACAATGCTGCAATTATTTCTCAGCTCAAGTTCCGGCCACAAAATTCCTGGCAGCATAATGGGTAGAAGTGGCCATCAAGGGCCTTTTTGCGGCACAATATTTTCCCATATACTGTACATTATATATGTGCTGCTTCTCATATAAATAAACCTGCACAGTATAATTGTAAAGTGCAGGGTGCAATTAGCTGTGACCAATCTAAAGTAATTAAACAGAAACTGTTATATACACTATGCCTATGTTTGAGGAAAGGAAAAAAACTGATTATATTTAATTATCCATTTAGATATTAAAATAAGAGCACAACTGGGTAGTCTCTAATGCTTCAGCTAATGAAAACGGACGTTACAATTAATTCATAGACAATAGAGCCCATTTGATGGCGAAATACTGCTGTCTAATTTATGGAGAGGGATATTCATGACTGACCATTATATCTCTATCAACTTTGCTGCTGCTGCTGCTGGAGAGGGTGTCAGGGTTTTCAGACATAATTGTTTGATTTAACAGACTTTGAGACCTGCTAGGCTGGAAGAGACTCTCCAATGTCAACCAGATAGGGTGTTACTGCTTAGCCCACAAGCTATGTGAGAAGGGGCCCCAGCTCCACTATAGGGAAAGGGTTACAGTACTTTCCGGCAAATCACTGAACAGAGCTCCTTCCATGAGTAGAAACCACCTTCCTGATTGCAGGAACTGTGCATGAGGTTAGGAAGCAGCCACCTGCTGTGGTTTGGGTTTGTTCTTGACCGCTTGTTTCTCTGTTGAAAGAAAGGAAGTAAAATTGCTGTTTGCAAATCAGTTACAAGGAAAAATAAAAGTAGTATTTAACACCTCTGCTCTAACAGTGGGAATCAAGACTATTGAGAGCAAAATGTTACCAAAACCAACTAGACCACTATACACTTATTAACCCATTCAGGATCAAGTGTTTTATATATTCCTTTATAGTGTGCAGGACATGTTCAGGGGACTGTGTGTGTATGTAAGTATCCACAAACAGTCCTGAACGTGTCCTGCACACACACACACACACACACACACACACACACACACACACACACACACACACACACACATATATACACATACACACACACACACTACCAGTCAAAAGTTTGGACACACCTTCTCATTCAATGGTTTTTATTTATTTTACTTATTTTCTATATTGTAGATTAATACTGAAGACATCAAAACTATGAAAGAACACATATGGAATTATGTTGTAAACAATAAGTGTTAAACAAATCAAAATACGTTTTATATTTTAGATTCCTCAAAGTAGCCCCCTTTTGCTTTGAGAGAATGCCAAAAGTGTGCAAAGCTGTCATCAATCAGCTTCATGAGGTAGTCTCCTGAAATGGTTTTTCACAGTCTTGAAGGAGTTCCCAGAGGTGATGAGCACTTGTTGGCTGCTTTTCCTTCACTCTGCGGTCCAACTCATCCCAAACCATCTGACGCAGCACTCCATCATTTTCCTTCTTGGTCAAGTAGCCCTCACATAGCCTGGAGGTGTGTTTGGGGTCATTGTCTTGTTGAAAAACAAATGATGGTCCCAGTAAGCGCAAACCAGATGGGATGGCATGGCGCTGCAGAATGCTATGGTAGCCATGCTGGTTAAGTGTGCCTTGAATTTTGAAGAAATCACCAACAGTGTCACCAGCTAAGCACCCCAACACCATCACACCTCCTCCTCCATGCTTCACAGTGGGAACCACACATGCAGAAACCATCCGCTCACCTTCTCTGCGTCTCACAAAGACACGGCGGTTGGAACCAAAAATCTGAAATTTGGACTCATCACACCAAAGTACAGATTTCCACTGGTCTAATGTCCACTACTTGTGTTTCTTGGCCCAAACAATTCTCTTCTTGTTGTTGTTCATCCTCAGTAGTGGCTTCTCCGCAGCAATTCGACCATGAAGGCCTGATTCACGCAGTCTCCTCTGAACGGTTGATGCTGAGATTTGTCTGCTACTTGAACTCTGTGAAGAATTTATGTTGGCTCTAATCTGAGGTGCTGTTAAGTAGCGGTTTCTGAGGCTGGTAACTCTAATGAACTTATCCCCTGCAGCAGAGGTTACTCTTGATCTTCCTTTCCTGGGGCGGTCCTCATGAAAGCCAGTTTCATCATAGCGTTAGATGGTTTTTGCAACTGCACTTGAGGATATATTCAAAGTTCTTGAAATTTTCTGTATCGACTGACCTTCATGTCTTAAAGTAATGATGGACTGTCGATTCTCTTTGCTGAGTTGAGTGGTTCAGGTCATAATATGGATTACAACAGTAGTCAAATAGGGGTGTCAACTGTGTACTAACCCTACTTCTGCACAACACAACTGATGGTCTCAAACACATTAAGAAGGCAAGTAATTCCACAGATTGACTCTTGACAAGGCACACCTGTTAATTCAAAACCATTCCAGGAGACTACCTCATGAAGCTGATTGAGAGACTGCCAAGAGTGTGCAAAGCTGTCATCAAAGCAAAAGGGGCTACTTTGAGGAATCTAAAATATAAAACATATGTTGATTTAACAATTTTTTGTTTACAATATAATTCCATGTGTGTTCTTCCATAGTTTTGATGTCTTCAGTATTAATTTACAATACAGAAAGTAAGCAAAATAAATAAAAACCATTGAATGAGAAGGTGTGTCTAAACTTTTGACTGGTACTGTGTGTGTGTGTGTGTGTGTGTGTGTGTGTGTGTGTGTGTGTGTGTGTGTGTGTGTGTGTGTGTGTGTGTGTGTGTGTGTATATATATATATATATATATATATAATGCATTAAAAAAGCATTAGAGAAAGGTCACAGTGACCAACCTTTTGCTCGTCACTGTTTGGAATTTAAGCATGGGGTGGCGAGCATTAGGGCTATCTTGATTGACCAAGTCCCTAAGACTCTTAGAGGGGGCGATAGGGATCGAGTGTTATTACAGCATGAGTCCAGATGGATTTATAAACTGGGGACCTTATCTCCTCGAGGCTTGAATGAAAACCTTGGTCTTCAGAGTTTTTTGTAAACCTCCATTATTCCATTGGTTAGGAACATTGTGGATAGGTATAGACCATATATTATTCAGGAATTTCCCTAATATTGGTCTAGTTTTTTGCGAATTAATGATGGATGTATAGGCCAGAGCAGTATAATTGCAGCATATGACATTAAGATGTAGTTCTAATAATGTCTTGATATGTGCCTAGTATTTAACTGAGATGCACCATTTATTGCTAACCAAGGTGGTAGGGACGTAATGCTCTGTATATATGCACTTATTGTATGTATGTTTTTGTGTATAGTTTAAGCAGTTGCCACGGCAACCGCACTGCAAAGCGCCGCCAGATGACATCACGGGCCGTCAGCGTGGGATTACCGAGTATCCCCTGGCGCCCAGCGTGAGCAGCGGCAGGTTGGCAGGTTACCTAGGTGATGGTGACGCGGCACTGCTGGATGACGTCAGGGGTGAGCGACGTGACAGCGCTGTACGGCGTCCGGACGAACAGGATGGCGCCGTGGAGCAGGTGAGTGGCATTTTATCATGATTGTTAGTTTTGGGTTGGGTATATATGTTTGTCCAATGTTCAGTTTGGGTTGTTAAGGCCCTGAGGACGGGGCTAGTCCCCGAAACATGTCGAAACAATAAACTGACCTTTTCTACACCTGCACTAGCCTGCGTGAGTGCCGCCCTTATTCTTCAGTCTATATATATATATATATATATATATATATATATATAGTGAACACAGGGTGGTGCGGCACTCCAATGATTCGTAACAACAGAAGTTTTAAAGTGCAACGTTTCAATGCCCGTTTATTGAAATGGCATTTTCGTCAGGTATAATGCCATTTCAATAAACGGGCATTGAAACGTTGCACTTTAAAACTTCTGTTGTTACGAATCATTGGAGCCCCACCCTGTGTTCACTATCTGCTTCACTGTGAGGGCACCCAGTGTATTATTTCTATAAGTGGCTGTGCCGGACCCCTTCTGTTGTCTATATATCTATATATATATATCTATATATATATATCTATATATATATATATATATATATATATGTTTTCGTTAACATCGGATCTAGCAACCCGCATATCACTAGATCCGATGTTAACAAAAAAAATTGGATCTACAAGACAGACTTTCAACTAAAGAAAGCATTCTGCTAATGTATTGTATGGATTGAAAAACTATTTTTAATGTTTTAAAATCATGTATTAAATAAATTGTTTGCAAGGTCAGTGGTCGTATGAAGATACCATTTGTATTGAAGCCAATCGGTTACCAACAAAATTTGCATGTACAATAGGCACCCCTGAAGATATTCGTACTATATTTTTACTATCATAGGGTCCCCATCTGTAAAAAAATGATGTATTGAGCTTATCTGAGCAGCAATTTAAGGAGCCATCAGTCACATGTCAAAGTGCACAATACAAAAAGCAGCATGTACACAAGCTCCACAGGCAGCATGCAGTCATGTCAGTAGCTGCATAAATCGTCCGCCTTCAGTAGAAGCCCAGCAGCCTTTTGGTGCTCCCTCGCAGCTTCTGTGCCCCATGATAAAGATGCAAGGGAGCACTGAAACAGCTGTCGGTCTACTGACATTATGCTTCTAAAGGACTGCTGATATTATGCTTTAAAGGCTGCTGGGCTGTTTACATCATGCTGCTACTGAAGGCTGACGGTTTATGCGGCTACTGACATGACTGCATGCTGCCTGTGAAGCTTGTATACATGCTGCTTTTTGCACTATGCACTTTGACATGTGACTGGTGGCTCTTTAAACGCTGCTCAGATAAGCTCAACACAATTCTTTTCACTTGCAATTTGGTGTGCTGGTCATTTCTGCATAACCATAACTCTCTCTCCCTCTATATAGAGATATGTCCTCTTACATCTTGGGGCCGTTTGTAGCGGCATATCGTGAGGTAGCGGAAAGGCTACCATAACAGTGTAGCTCGGAGACCCAGCATAGGTAGCGTGGAGTGATGCTCCCACTACCCGAAGCAGCAACAGGGAGACCCTGCGGAGGTACTACAGCGGGGTAGCAGGAAGCTATGCTCCTGCTACCAATAGTATTGTGAGCAGTGGCCGGTGGCAGTAGCAGGCTTCCTATACTTACAATGGGAAAGCTGCTGTATGCAGCAGGCTGGGGGAAGGCGCGGTGTGCGGCGTCATGGTCCCCTGCCTCCTACAGCAAAGATGTGTGAGGACACATTTATCTATCTATCCATATATATCCAAACAGACTCTCTTGGCACGCCATGTTGCATGAGAATATTCTAGCGTCTGGCATTTTTCCCCCCAAAATGCATCTTAGTCGTAACACAATGTGCTGATTAATTTGATATATGACACTTGTATATCTGTGTGTGACGGAGTCACTGAATGTGTACACAAGGTGCTACAATGTAGCAGCGGCAGCTTATTTCCAATACAAGTTCTGTTCTGCTCTGTATACAGGATGCTTTCAAGATGCTGGCTGTCGGGATCCCGGCAGTCGAAGTACCGACGTCAGAATCCCGATACCCATTAGAATACCGACGCTGGAACTCCGAAAGGGCCAGGGACCGATGCCGGCATCCAGACCATAAGTATAGCTGGCAGGTTAGGTTTAGGCAGCGGGAATGGGAGGTTAGGTTTAGGCACCATCAGGAATCGTTTGGCTGCCGGAACAGAAAGTTAGGGGGTAGGGGAGAGGGGAAAACAGCCCAAACTCACCCCGAGTGGTCTTTCACTCATCGGGATTCCGATGTTGGTTTTATGACCACCGGGATCCCATAAGACAGGATTTCATACTGAACCCCCATATACAGACTCAGTCACACACAATATACAAGTGTCATATATTAAATTACTCAACACAGTCTTCCTCATGCATCCTAGTTGGATTAAGAAGCATTTTTTGGCAAAAAAAAAAAAAAGACGCCTAAAGTTCGCAGGCACTTTGTGTTGCATGGCGTATTGACGATGGATTATGAGAGCACATATGTAGGGTGAAACAGATGCAGAATAGGAGGAAAAAATAGCTTGGACCAAACAGGTCTGTTTACAGATGGTAGTGTGACAGTGGAAGCAGGTCAATGGTGCTACGCCGTGAACTGTGCGCGGTCATGTGATCTAATGTGTCCAATCATTTTACTGAGTTTTCGTTCATTACACCATGCCATTATCTACTGTATATATTGGGTGGCATTCAGTATGCCGCCTGTTGGGATCCCGGCGCTCAGTATACCGGCGCCGGAATCCCGACACCCGGCATATCGACAACTATTCTCCCTCTTGGGGGTCCACGACTCCCCTGGAGGGAAAATAAATAGCGTGGTGCGTGTAGCGTGCCACCATGCCTGTAGCGTGGCGAGCCTGCAAGGGGCTCATTTGCGCTCACCCCGTCGCCGGCATGCCGGCGATCGGGATCCCGGTGCTGGTATGCTGGCCGCCGGGATTCCGCTCGCTGGCCACTCATACTACACCCTATATATTAATAGCAGAAGGATGACTTTTATGAGTGACTTATTTCTATGATGCTGCTGTCTGAGCAGGGCACATCATACACCGAATTAAAGCTCTTGGTCTGTAGATGTGCAGAATTGTATTGGCGTCGTAATTGGTTGCCTTGTTTCAGACCTATGTGGCAAAACATCCGCCTGCCATTTACAATGCATCACCATTGTGCTGTGGAAAATTTAACAGTTGGTGAACTCTCCCTGTGCACCTGCTGGGTGACCTGGAACATGTGACCTGCTGGGTGGTCTGGAAACTGTGACAGTTGTTTGCAGTCACCCACAAAGCAGGGATTTTTTAACTCCTCAGGGGGTGAAAAGCGGTAAAATGTTCCACCCAGCAAAAATGTACCCAGTTGAAACTGGGCGCAGCAGCTAGTACATATATATATATTTATATATTTATTTATTTTTTAAAGCAGACGCACTATTTCTCTTCATGCAAAAAGTAGTATACATTTAATAGCTACATGCCGCCAGTATATATTTTACAGTGGTCCCATTCCAAACCTTTTTTAAGGCACAGAGCACCTCACACACACCAACCAAGTGCCTTCTTGCCATTTTTAAGTTGCTACAAGTATATATCTCCAAATTTATTTTTACATTTTTATGTGGATACCTAATGTAAAATCAAATACCATTACAGAATGTTGCCACATTTTTGTATAGGACTTGCTAAGCTTTACTGGAGAGGTGGCCTAGCAATAAGCAGTGGATATTAACTAATCAGAAGTGAGTTATGACGCATGGAAATAGGTCATTTAGTGTGGTGCTAGTTGAAATGTTTTATGCTGTTTGTTTATGTAACCTAGGTGTAGCATGTGTTCACCAATATCAGACACAGAATCATTTTGAGGTTAGTGTGCCTTTAAGAAAAGCATGCTGGACAAATACATTTACCATATAATTACCTGGAGTTGTTTCTGGAAGTGTCTCCGTGGGAGCTTCTGGGAGTTCCAGATCTTCCTGTGAGGAACCAGATAACATCCATTTGTTGGTATTTACCTGGTACATGACTGTTCAGCACTTACACTTAACATTCACAATACTCTTGCAGCCCAGCATACTACCTTACACATTACTGCTGCTGGGGGAACAAAGCTCAGATGACTATGGACAGCCACAGGTTATTTAAAAGCTTCAGAATTCAGTGTAGAACACATAAAGAGCAGCACCACAAAACGTGTACAAAATGATGCATTTTTCACTAGTAAACTAAAGCTCATCTTTGTTGTGTTAACAGCATATTAAAAGGGACCATTACATGTATGTACACACGTATTTAAATCAGGTTTAGTATATTATTAAGACAGTAAAAATCATGTGTACAGGTGGATTCTGTAGACAGTCAAAATGTCATCAGGGACATAATGTAGACAATTAATATATAGGGGGCTATTCATGAAGCAGAGAAAAGCCCTGTTTTGCGGTAAACAGGGCTTTTCTCTGCTTACCGCAATTCACATAGCGGGTTACCAAGGAGAAGTTCCTGACTTCTCAAGCGGCACCCCTGCTCTGTGGCTAAATCGCATCACCATACTTTTGTATGATGAGTGCAATTCATGTAGGAGCGGAAAGCCCAGCTTTCCGTCCCACTTCGCAAAATCCCATCACCATCTCAGAATGGAGCAGGGAGGCTTGTAGAGGAGAAGAGCAGTGAAGACATCTGTCTCCTGCCTTCTCCCCGCCCTCTTCCGTGACAGGAGCCAATCAGAGGAGCCCAGGGCTTATGCATTTGCATATGCTGGATCTCCTCCTCCTGACTGCCTGGGCCACTGTCACAGTTCCCCGGCGCATTGCTCCCACCTCCTGTTTGGCCCCCAGTTACTCCGCCGCTGAGGTGACCAGATATATGCATATGCCCGGTCACCTCCTCCGCACTGCCCGCTGCTCATACACCCTGCCGCTAAGATGACCGGTCTTGCCTTGGACAGAAGGCGCATGTGCAGAAGACAGAAGAGGACTGGAATTAAGGAGCGCATGCGCAGAATCACAACACTGCCAATCAAGCAGCGGTAGGAGGAGTGAAGACAGGATCGTGATGGGACAAGATACTGAATCGCATCAGGAAGCTGGCAAAGGATCATGAATTGCGGTAAGTACCGTATGTACTCGAGTATAAGTCGACCCGAATATAAGCCGAGGCACCTAATTTTACCACAAAATCCTGGGAAATGCAGCTCTAGCCGTACACAGCCCTCAGTGCCAGATATGCCCCACAGTGCCAGATATGCTCTCATGCTGCCAGATATGCCCTCATGCTGCCAGATATGCCCTCATGCTGCCAGATATGCCCCACAGTGCCAGATATGCCCTCATGCTGCCAGATATGCCAGATATGCCCCAGTGCCAGATGTGCCCTCATGCTGCCAGATATGCCCCACAGTGCCAGATGTGCCCTCATGCTGCCAGATATGCCCCACTGTGCCAGATGTGCCCTCATGCTGCCAGATATGCTAGATATGCCCCAGTGCCAGATGTGCCCTCATGCTGCCAGATATGCCCCACAGTGCCAGATGTGCCCTCATGCTGCCAGATATGCCCCACTGTGCCAGATGTGCCCTCATGCTGCCAGATATGCAAGATATGCCCCACTGTGCCAGATGTGCCCTCATGCTGCCAGATATGCCCCACAGTGTCAGGAAGGGTACTTACCCTCCATCGCTCCCGCGTTGTCTTCTGAAGGAGGGACACGGAGGGCACAGCGCGCGGCTCTCCTGTGTCCCTCCTGCGGCGTGTGTGTATTAAATGAAGTGCCGGTTCGTGAGCCAATCAGAGCTCACGAACGGGCAGTTCATTTAACACACACACACACGCCGCCGGAGACGGAGACGCAGGAGGGACACAGGAGAGCCGCGCGCTGTGCCCTCCGTGTCCCTCCTTCCACTGACTCGGGTATAAGCCGAGGGGGCTTTTTCAGCACAAAAAAACGTGCTGAAAAAGTCGGCTTATACTAGAGTATATACGGTATATGAAAAAATGCCGCACGTAAGAATGCGATGTTTGGTGATAAGTAAAACCAAACCATCGCATTCTTACATGAATAGACCCCAAAGAGAGGATAAAATGTTGACAGTTATACACAATCATAAGGTCAACACCAAAATGTTGACAGTTACAATGTCAAGGATAAAATAATAAATAATGGTGACCGGTTACAAGTATCTCACTGGAAGAAGAACACTACGCCTGCATAAACTGTGAGCCTATCATGTCAGCCACAGTCATATTTCCCTAAAGATCACGCAACAAAAATCCTTGGGATAGATGTATTACTTGTCATTATGGGGGAGAAGTGGTATCAGTGCACGTTATGCAAAGCCTGTATTCTGACTGCAAGCTGAATTATGTGCAGTTACTTATATTGTCACTGTCGATACTTTGACATTCTCTATATTTGGATTTGGGGCCTAATTGCTAGGCAGCGATTTTTTGCTGTCCTGCGATCAGACAGTCACCACCTACAAGGGGAGGGTATTTTTGCAGTGCAAGTGTGCGATCGCATGTGTAGCAGAGCTGTACAAACTGATTTTGTGCAGTCTCTGAGCAGCCCAGGACTTACTCAGCCGCTGCAATCACATCAGACTGGTCGGGACCAGATTTGACGCTAGACACCCTCCCTTCAAACACTTGGACACGCCTGCATTTCTCCTGACACTCCCTGAAAATGCCACCCACAAACGCCCTCTTCCTGTCAATCTCCTTGCATTCGCCCATGCGAATGGATCCTTCACAGAAACCCATCGCTGACCGGCAATCCCCGTTGTCTGACGCACGTCCGCATTGCGGTGCATACGCATGCGCAGTACAGACCTGATCACAGGCTGTGAGAAAATGCAGCCTAGCGATCAGGTCTAAATCGGACCCTTGGACAAAATGTTGTGGTGCACTTCTCTCAGTGGGAGACTATTTTCTGCATTTGTCCATTATGACTGGTCACCAATATTTGAAAGTTTCTATCATGTCTCCACTTTCCCTTCTCTGCTCCGAACTGTACAAAATAAGATATTTTAATCTTTCCAGGTACGTTTTGTGATGTAGGCCATGCATTATTTTAGTTGCCCTTCTTTGTGCAGTCTCTAATGCAGGGCTGGCCAAACCGGTCCTGGAGATCTACCAACAGTTCATGTTTTCCAGGCCTCCTGGAGATCTGTAGAATGGTCAGTTAGGAATGAATGCAGCACATCTTAATTAGTAATGACTACACCTGTGCACCAGCTAGGTGGTCTGGAAAATGTGAACTGTTGGAAGATCTCGAGGACTGGTTTGGCCAGCTCTGCTCTAATGTATTTATATCCTTCTGAAGATATGGCCTCCAGAACTGAACAAAGTATTCTAGATGAGGCCGTACAAATGGCTTATACAGTGCCTTTTATTACTTCTTTCTGCTGCTGATTACTCTCCCTATGCAACCAAGCACCTGACTTGCCTTCCTCATTCCGTTACGTTGCTTACCTGCCTTTATGTGAACCTGAGATATCCATTTCCTCCTCAGTAGTTTCCATTATAGTGCTGTTAATACTATACTTAGTATTTGGATTTTTGAGACTAAAGTGCATGATTTTGCATGTTTGGCATTAAACTGTAGTTGCCAATTCCTTGACCATTCTCTAGTCTACCTAGATCATCAATTATTTATTATACCCCTTCTGATGTGTCTACCCTGTTGCATACCTTCGTGTCGTCTGCAAAAATGCATACTTTCCCTTCAATATCATTTGCAATGTCACCAACAAAGATATTAAAAAGCACTGGTCCAAGGACAGTTCCCTGGGGTACTCCACTAGTAACCTTTTTAGATCCTCTTGCTCTGTTATTCACCCCTTGATCAATCCCTCTATGGTGCATGGCTTCATACAAATACTTTGCTGGGTAACCACCAGTTCTCCCTAACAGCCTCATGCACTTTTTGGCTGGTCAAGTATGCAGACAAGCAGATATGGGGCCTAATTCAGAGTTGATCGCAGCAGCAAATTTGCTGTCCTCCCTTTGGCAGTGGCTCTCCCAGAGACTCGCACAGCAGCCAAGCAGCCAGTCACTATTATTAGCGCCGGTGTCCCAACGCGTCACATTACAGGGAAGAGTAATGTATCGAAGTCTGTTCTCCCTGCATATTACTATTACATATATATAGCAGAGTGCCCAATTGATTACACACACAGACACACACACACACATTTTATATATATATATATATATATATATATATATACACACATACACACACATATATATATATATATATATAAATAAAGGAGATGCGTGGACCGGCACTCCCACTGCTAGGAAAAACGTGCCCCGGTGCCCTCTGGTACGGATAAGTTAAATGAAAGGCGGTGAAGCAATCAGCGGCACTCAGGGTCTTGTTACAGCAAACAAGTGTATTGAAGAATCACTGCATGAAAACCAACGTTTCAGGACAGACACGTCCCTTTGTCAAGGTGTCACCAGTGATTCTTCAATACACTTGGTTGCTGTAACAAGACCCTGAGTGCCGATGATTGCTCCACCGCCTTTCATTTATATTTATATATATATATATATATATATATATATATATATATATATATATATATATATACACCAATTCCGTCCCGGCACTCGGCTCCGTCCCTATTATGGGACTATCTTGCTCTGGTGCCCTCCTCCCGGGGCGCAACCCCTAGTATACATACAGCAGGTAATAACGAGGCGGCACTCAGAGTCTTTGGAAAAGCAGCAACAGTGTAATAGTGCAAATCAACGTTTCGGGGTTACCCCCTTCATCAGGATTGATGAAGGGGGTAACCCCGAAACGTTGATTTGCACTATTACACTGTTGCTGCTTTTCCAAAGACTCTGAGTGCCGCCTCGTTATTACCTGCTGTATATATATATATATATATATATATATATATATATATATATATATATATATATATATAACATACATACATATATACAGTTGTGCTCATAAGTTTACATACCCTAGCAGAATTTGTGATTTTCTGGCCATTTGTCGGAGATTATGAATGATAACTCACAAACTTTTCTTTCACTCATGGTTAGTGGTTGGGTGAAGCCATTTATTGTCAAACAACTGTTTACTCTTTTTAAATCATAATGACAACAGAAACTACCCAAATGACCCTGATCAAAAGTTTACATACACCAGTTCTTAATGCCGTGTATTGCCCCCTTTAACATCAATGACAGCTTGAAGTCTTTTGTGGTAGTTGCCGATGAGGCTCTTTATTTTCTCAGATGGTAAAGCTGTACATTCTTCTTGGCAAAAAGCCTCCAGTTCCTGTAAATTCTTGGGCTGTCTTGCATGAACTGCACGTTTGAGATCTCCCCAGAGTGGCTCAATGATATTGAGGTCAGGAGACTGAGATGGCCACTCCAGAACCTTCAGTTTATTCTGCTGTAGCCAATGACAGGTTGACTTGGCCTTGTGTTTTGGATCATTGTCATGTTGGAACGTCCAAGTACGTCCCATGCGCAGCTTCCGGGCTGATGAGTGCAAATTTTCCTCCAGTATTTTCTGATAACATGCTGCATTCATCTTGCCATCAATTTTGGCCAAGTTCCCAGTGCCTTTGTAGCTCACACATCCCCAAAACATCAGCGATCCACCTCCGTGTTTCACAGTAGGAATGGTGTACCTTTCATCATAGGCCTTGTTGACTCCTCTCCAAATGTAACGTTTATGGTTGTGGCCAAAAAGTTCAATTTTGGTCTCATCACTCCAAATGACTTTGTTCCAGAAGTTTTGAGGCTTGTCTCTGTGCTGTTTGGAGTATTGTAAGTGGGATGCTTTGTGGCATTTGCATAGTAATGGCTTCCTTTCTTCTGGCGACTCGACCATGCAGCCCATTTTTCTTCAAATGCCTCCTTATTGTGCATCTTGAAACAACCACACCACTTTTTTTCAGAGAGTCCTGTAATTCAGCTGAAATTATTTGTAGATTTTTCTTTGCATCCCGAACAATTTCCTGGCAGTTGTGGCTGAAATTTTTTTGGTCTACCTGACCGTGATTTGGTTTCCACAGAATCCCTCAATTTCCACTTCTTAATTCGAGTTTGAACACTACTGATTGGCATTCTCAATTACTTGGATATCTTTTTATATCCCTTTCCTGTTTTATACAGTTCAATTACCTTTTCCAGCAGATGCTTTGACAATTCTTTTGCTTTCCCCATGACTCAGAATCCATACACATCAGTGCAGTACTGGATGAAAGATACAAGGGTCTCCTCAGGAGTCCAGAAACTCACTGACCTTTTATACACACACTAATTACAAGCAAACAGATCACAGGTGAGGATGGTTACCTTTAGTAGCCATTCAAACCCGTTTGTGTCAACTTGTGTGCATGTTATCAGGCCAAAATCTCCAGGGTATGTAAACTTTTGATCAGGGTCATTTGGGTAGTTTCTGTTGTCATTATGATTGAAAAAGAGTAAACACAGTTGTTTGACAATAAATGGCTTCACCCAACCACTAACCATGAGTGAAAGAAAAGATTGTGAGTTATCATTCATATTCTCTGACAAATGGCCAGAAAATAACAAATTCTGCTAGGGTATGTAAACTTATGAGCACAACTGTTTGGTGTATATATATATATATATATATATATATATATCACCTAGCCGAGGCTTTACGTATTGTCCTCCCATTGGCAGTGACTCTCCCAGAGACTCGCACAGCAGCCAGTCACTATTGTTAGTACCGGTTTCCCAACACGCCATATTACAGGGAAGAGGGTGCAATAAGCTACAGCTCCCAGCAGGCCTTAGTGCCGGAATGCTTCGGCACTAAGGGCTGCTGGGAGCTGTAGTTTATTTAGTGCGTCTACTTCCCTGTAATGCGGCACGTTGGGACATCGGCGCTAACAATAGCGACTGGCTTGCATAACTGACTGACTCGCTGAATCAATGTAAAAGGTGAGAGTGCTGTGCAGTGTACAGCACTGTTACCTTTTACATTGATTCAGCATCCAGACATTAACCTCCGCGATATCACCCACTCTATCCGTTACATTAGCCATCTCGGGGCTTCCAGGCCGGCAGGCTAGGTGCTGTGTTGCGGAGTCAGGTCCTCTGGGGATCTGGGCGCGGCTGTGGTGTGGAGGAACTTCTGTGACATCACGCACAGGAGGCGGCTCCGGGGCTCAGAGAGTATGCAGCGCAGAGAGAGCTATGAAAGCCTTCCGCTGCGCCACTATCATACACATCTATGCCGGTGGCCGCAGCAGCTTCTGTTCCACCTGCGCCGCGGCTAGGGAGTGGGGATTGTTGATGCCTGGCAGCAGGACATAGGACGCTGCAGTAAAAGGATTATTTTTCCTTATCTACAGCGCAGAGACTTGCGACAGATGCAGTGGCATACCCTCCAACTGTACCTTTTTGGCAGGTACGGTACCTTTTTTTTATGGTCTGTACCGATTTTTGGCTCTCCAAACTTCCATTGAAAGTATAGGAAAAGGGGCGTGGCCACGGCACTTTCCCCGTGGCCACGCCCCCTTCCCAGCAATTTGTACTGATTTTTATGTGTAAATTGTTGGAGGGTATGTTGCTACAGAGGCAGTGGGCCTATTTTGGGGTGTGGACCTGGAGCTGCAGCTCCATTAGCCCCATTGTTAATCCTGCTCTGGGAACACACACAGCAGCCAAAGGGCAGAGTCACCCATTGGATGTAACCTGTGTGGGAGGGCGTTTCTCGCCCAATCAGCTGTGGACTGGGTTTGATAGACCTGCTGCTAACCCAATGAGAGCTCCTAGCTACGCCCAGAGTTAGCCACACAGGGTGACATTTACTAAGCAGTGATAAGAGCGGAGAAGTGAGCCAGTGGAGAAGTTGCCCATGGCAACCAATCAGCACTGAAGTAACATCTATAATTTGCATATTATAAAATTATACAGAGCTGCTGATTGGTTGATGGGGCAACTTCTCCACTGGCTCACTTCTCCGCTCTTATCACTGCTTAGTAAATATCCCCCAAAGTCACAGAGTGACAGATTTAGGCTATTATATAGGAGATACTTGCACCAATGTGGTCCTGCTTCAGTTTGGTTCTCAAACACAGATAAGCAGCTGAAGATAACCTCGTGCTTAGCAAAACTGTGTTTCTCTGCTCAAAGGTGGATGGAGAGAAGCATTTGAAACAAAGGGATGCTGTTATTGTGATCTCTCCTATCCAACATGGTAACATGGGACAATGTCCGGAAAACTCTATAGGCACTGCAAAAAATATGAATTTAATACCTACCGGTAATTCCTTTTCTCGTAGTCCGTAGTGGATACTGGGGATCTGTACTTTAGTACCATGGGTATAGATCGGGTCCACTGGAGCCTGGCACTTTAAAACCTTTAGTGTGTGTATGTGTGTGCTGGCTCCTCCCCTCTATGCCCCTCCTACCAGACTCAGTCTAGGGAACTGTGCCTGAGGAGACGGACATACCACGAGAGGAGAAAACAGGTACAACAGCAGTGAGGCACTAAACCAACACACAACCATAACCGAAAGGAGGGCGCTAACCAAAACAGAACACCAACCTAACCAAGATAGCAAAGCTATCCCAACAACAAAACGAGAACCGCAACGGCGGGCCAACCAAACACTTACTCAGGTAAGCAGGAATCGAAGCACTGAGGCGGGCGCCCAGTATCCACTATGGACTACGAGTAAAGGAATTACCGGTAGGTATTAAATTCCTATTTTCTCTTACGTCCTAGTGAATACTGGGGATCTGTACTTTAGAACCATGGGGAAGTCCCAAAGCTCCCAAACGGGCGGGAGAGTGCTGAGACCCCTGTAACACCACCTGACCAAACTTACAGAATAAGGCCCCCAATTTAGAGACACGTCTGGCAGACACCAATGCTGATAATATCACTGTCTTCCAGGTGAGAAATTTTAACTCCAACCTATGTAAGGGTTCAAACCAGTCCAATTGAAGAAAGGACAGAACCACATTGAGATCCAACGGAGCGTGGGAGGTAGGAAGGGCGGTTGCAGATGAAGAACTCCTTTTAGGAAAGTTTGTACTTCCAGGAACATGGCAAGTTGTTTCTGGAAGAAAACAGAGAGCGCCAAAATCTGGTTTTGATGGAGCCTAAAAAGTAGAAAGCGACCCATTCTAAATTCCACGGGAGAAACCTTTCTACTTTCACACCAGGAAACATACTTTTTCCAGGTACGATGATAATGTCTAGACGTAACCATCTTCCTGGCCTGGACCATGGTGGAAATAACCCGGGAGGGAAGATCTTTTCTAGCTAGTATCTCCCTCTCAACTTCCAAGCCGTCAAACGTAGCCGCGGTAACTCTGGATAGACGAATGGCCCTTGCTGAAGAAGATCCTTTCGAAGCGGCAGAGGGTAGGGATCCTCCAGAGCCATGGTTAGGAGGTCCGAGTACCACGCCTGTCAAGGCCAATCCGGGGCAATTAGAATTGCTTGAACGCTTCTTAGTCTTTTTAGAACACATGGGATTAGCGGTAGAGGGAACAGGTACACAAAAGGGTGCGTCCATGGTGTAGTCAGTGCATCCACTGCTACAGCCTGCGGATCCCTCATTCTGGAACAGTAATGGCATAGCTTCTTGTTGAGACGAGAAGCCATCAGACCTATCTGCGGACGGCCCCACTGGTGGATTAACTGTTGAAACACCTGGGGATGTAGGCCCATTCCCCCGGATGGAGGTTGTGTCTGCTGAGGAAGTCCGCTTCCCAGTTGTCCGCTCCTGGAATGAATATTGCTGATATGGCCCTTGAGTTGGCTTCCGCCCAGACGAGTATTCTTGACACTTCTTGCATCGCCGCTCTGCTTGTTGTTCCCCCTTGTCGGTTTATGTACGCCACCGCCGTGGCGTTGTCCGATTGGACCTGGATCACCTGATCCTTCAGGAGATGGGAAGCTTGCAGAAGAGCACTGTATATTGGCCCTCATTCCGAATTTATCGCTGGCTGCTTTCGGTCGCAGCGCGGCGATTAGGTGAAAAAGCGACATTTCTGCGCATGTGTATAGGGCGCACGCGCGACGGACTTTCACAGAAAACTATGCAGTTTCACACAAGGTCTAGCGACGCTTTTCAATCGCACTGCTGATCGTTGAGTGATTGACAGGAAGTGGGTGTTCCTGGGTGGAAACTGACCGTTTTCGGGGAGTGTGTGTAAAAACGCAGGCGTGCCCGATAAAAACGCAGGATTGGCTGGGGAAACGGGGAGTGGCTGGCCGAACGCAGGGCGTGTTTGTGACGTCAAAACAGGAACTAAACAGTCTGAAGTCATTGCTAGCCAGGAGTAAGTTTCGAGCTGCTCAGAAACTGCACAATCTTTTTTTGGAGCAGTTCTGCGATCCTTTCGGTCGCACTTCTGCTAAGATAAGATACACTTAAAAGCAGCTAGCGAGCGATCAACTCGGAATGAGGACCATTGCCCTGAGTTCCAGGATGTTTATCGGCAGAGCAGATTCCTGAACTGACCATATCCCCTGGAACTGGGCCCCTTGGATCACAGCTCCCCAACTCCGGAGGCTGGCATCCGTTGTCAGTAGAAACCATGAGTGGAAATTGAAATTCCTTCCTTCTACCTGGTGAGGAACTTGTAGCCACCATAACAGAGAAATCCGGGCTTTTTGAGATAAGGTCACTTCCTGATGCATGTGAAGGTGAGACCCCGACCATTTGTCCAGCAGAACCAGCTGAAATGGCCGGGCATGAAATATGCCGTATTGGATTGCCTCGTAAGCAGCAACCATCCTGCCCAGCAAGCGTATGCAAAGATGTATGGATACCTTGCGAGGACGGAGCACTGAGCGAATCATAGCCTGGATAGCCAGGGCCTGGTCCGTCGGAAGAAACACCTTCTGACACCCCGTATCCAGTATCATTCCCAGGAACTGAAGACGTTGGGTCAGTTCCAGGTGAGATTTCTGGAAATTTAGGATCAACCCATGATCCGTAAGCAGGCGAGTCGTCAGATCGATGCTGTGCAACAGACACTCCCTGGACATCGGTGTTGATCGCTAGCTGCTTTCGCTCGCTGTGCAGCGATGAGGCAAAAAAAGGCAATTCTGCGCATGCGGCGCAATGCGCGCGCGCGAAGTAATATTACAACGAACGATGTAGTTTCACACAGGGTCTAGCGAAGTTTTTCAGTCGCACTGCTGGCCGCAGTGTGATTGACATGAAGTGGGCGTTTCTGGGTGTCAACTGACCGTTTTCAGGGAGTGTTCGTAAAAACGCAGGCGTGCCAGGAAAAACGCAGGCGTGGCTGGGCGAACGCAGGGCATGTTTGTGACTTCAAAACAGGAACTGAACAGTCTGAAGTAATCGCAAGCGCTAAGTAGGTATTGAGCTACTCTAAAACTGCACAATAAAATTATGCTGCCGCTCTGCATTCTTTTCGTTCGCACTTCTGCTAAGCTAAAATACACTCCCAGTGGGAGGCGGAATAGCGTTTGCACGGCTGCTAAAAACTGCTAGCAAGCGAACAACTCAGAATGACCACCATAGCCCTTATCAGGAGATCATCCAAGTAGGGGACTATGTTGACTCCCATCATGCGCAGTTGCAGCATCATCTCTGCCATGACCTTGGTGAAGACCCTCGGATCTGTGGACAGGCCAAAGGGCAAAGCCTGAAACTGGAAATGGTCATCCAAGATGGCGTACCGGAGGTAAGCCTGATGAGGGGACCACATGGGAATGTGTAGGTAAGCATCCTTGACATCTAGGGATACCAGGAACTTCCCCTCTTCCAGACCGGACACCACTGCCCGCAGGGATTCCATCTTGAATTTGAACACCGAACATACGGGTTTAGGGACTTTAGGTTTAAGATGGGTCGCACCGGACCATCTGGTTTTGGAACGACAAAAAGACTGGAGTAAAAACCCCTGTTGCGTAACGGAGGAGGTACTGGAACCACCACACCTGTCCGCAAGGTAAATTTTGCTGCAGATAAAACTGGCAAGCCCGATTTGAAAAACCTGTGAGCGGGAAGTTCTTGAAATTCCAGCCAGTATCCCTGGGAAATGAGGTCCCTCACCCAAGGATCCCGGCAGGACTTCACTTACACGTGGGCAAAGTGTTGAAGGCGAGCACCCACCTGAAAGTCGCCTTGGTGCTGGGGCCAACCGTCACGCAGAAGGCTTAGTGGCAGGGGATGCGGTGGTCTGGTCCAGGGAGGCAGCAACTGCAGATTTACGAGACTTACCACGAGATCCTCTGGGAGTGGTGGAGACCTCTCGGCCCCTGCCACTGAACCTTGCCACACGAAAGGACTGCTAGGAGGGTCCTGTGTAAGAACGTCTAGCAGGTAGCGCAGCCACCGGTAGATAGGTAGACTTACCCGCCGTTGACTGGGAGATACATTTATTTAATTTGTCTCCAAACAAGGCATCACCTGTAAAGGGAAGATTTTCTACTCCCTTTTTGGAATCAGCGTCTGCTGACCACTGACGCAATCACAGTGCTCTGCGTGCCGAAACAGCCATAGCAGTAGTGCGGCCATTTACTATACACACTTTTTTTTTTATAGCATTGCTCATAAAATTTGCAGCATTCTGTATATGTTGCAGCAGAATAATGACCTCATCCGGGGGCAGAGAGTCTAAATCATCAATAACAGTATCAGACCACTTGACTACCGCCCTGGAAATCCACCCACAAACAATTGTGGTGCGCTGTGCTACCCCTGCTGCCGTATATATTGCCTTGAGAGTGGTCTCAATTTTACGGATATAGCCCCTGGCACCGGCAGTACCAATTTCTTAAGACAGTCTGGATACAGATGGATCGACTGACGGGGGGGTTTCCCATACTTTCCTGTCCTCTGCTGGGAGGGAAAAAGCTAAAAACCTCTGAGGAATTTTAAATTTATTATCAGGGTTTAACCATGCCTCCCTGGCCAGGGAGTTTAATTCTTTAGACACAGGAAAGGTGACGGAGGTCTTTGGTCTAACATTAAAGTACAACTCCTCATCTGGTTCTGCGTCCTGATCCGGTATGCGAAGAACCTCTCTCACAGTATAAATGAGGGCCTTCACTCCAGGGGACAGAGAGCTGTCCTCATCCATATCACCATCATCCACATCAGGCTGATCAGAATCAGACTGGAGCACCTGTGGCAGTGAGCGTTTATGTGAAACCAACAGAGGAGGCTGAGAAGCCTTTCTGGTATATGCTGCTTTTGCCATACAATAAATAGACTGTTTCAACACCTGTCTCTCCTTTTTAGCTGCAGCTAATTCTGAATTTACATTCTGAATCATGCTTTTAAAATTATCTAACCAGTTAGGTGCCTGTGAACTATGTCCCTGCGGAGATAAGGAACACTATTCACACATGAGGGACCCCGCTGATGAAGGGGTAGAGTTACAAGTAGCACACACAACCATGTCCACAGACATATGTACACAACAGTAATACAGCGCAGCTCACTGAAACACCCCCACACAGACCCTAGAGAGCCCCTGGAGTGACACTAAGGAACAGAGACCAGCACACAAACACAGCAGCACAGTGTGTGGAAATATGTGTACAACCTGATAGAAGTGCAGCAGCGGTACCGCTGGCGAGCTTTCCCCCTGCTATGACCCCCTGGTACCAGTACAGAGTCTGTAGCAGCGTGGGTCCCTGGAGTAGCAGCGTGCATGCAGTCTTAATGATCCGCAGCAACGGGAAATGGCGCCTACCCGCCTCTGGTCCCGCTCCGGGAGGCCCCGCCCCTTGCAATGGCGCACGGTCATTGTATTATTATACTGGCCATGTTAACAAACATCAAATATACATAACAGTATACACAAAGCCTTGATTGACAGTGAGCATTGCCCTGAGCCAGTGTAGTCCGCGACAGGCACCGCAGCTCGTGGCCCGTGACCGCCGCGTGACATGCCGCCAAAACCGCACCAGGCACCCGCTAACCGGGACTCCGGTGTTAACACTCACCGCACCCATCGATCTTCGGCATCTGTTAGGGGGTGGCGGCTAACTGCTGGTTTGGGCACATACACTAACGGTGTGTGATCAGCACCTCAGGAGCTCAGCTGAGGAGTGGACACAAGCACACAAACACAATAGCACACAGTGTGAAAGTATGTGTATGACCTGATAGGAGTGCAGCGGCGCTACCGCTGGTGTGCTCCCCCCCCCCCCCCCCTTCTATGACCCGTTTACAGTCTGTAGCAGCGTGGGTCCCTGGAGGAGCAGCGTTCATGCAGCCTGATGATCCGCAGCAGCAGGAAATGGCGCCTTCCCGCCTCTGTTCCCGCTCTGGGAAGCTCCGCCCCCTGTAATGGCGCGCGGTATTTGACAGTGATTTTATACTGGCAATGTTAAAAATAACATTATACATCCATATACAGTCCACACAAAGCCTTAAGACAGTGAGCACTGCGGGGCTTGTAGCCCAGAGCTAGTTTATCTGCGGCGGGCACCGCAGCTCCGGGCCTGTGACCGCCGCGTAACTTGCAACCAACACAGCACCGGCGACCCGCTAACTGGGACCCCGGTGTAACACTCACCGCACCTGGATCTTCAGCATCTGTTAGAGGGTGGAGGCTAGCTGCCGGTGTGGGCACACATACTGACGATATGTGATCAGCACCTCAGGAGCTCAGTGTCCTGTCAGCTGGGACTACGAACCATTAACCCTCAGGAGGTTGGTTCGGTTTCCCCTCTAAAACCCACGAAGCAGGTAGACTGGTTGCCAACCAGTACTACCTGAAAATAATAAACTAAAATAAAAAAATAAAGGAAACTCTCTAGAGCTCCAGAGAAATGCACCCGGCTCCTTGGGCACATTTTTCTAAACTGAGTCTGGTAGGAGGGGCAAAGATGATACGGTGGCTCTATATGCGGACGATCTCCTTGTATTCCTGTCTGACTACAAGACTGATACCTTTAGTTCTCCAGGTTATTGATCAGTTTAGTTTATACAGTGGCCTCAGGACAAATTGGGATAAATCCTCTATCCTTCCCATAGAGGTCCGTGTCCTATGGTTCCTCTTGTACCATTTCCCCTTCCCTGGGTTAATAAATATAAATATTTAGGTATATGGGTGACCAACTCTCCAACTCATTAGATATCCCTTAATATTGACCCACTACTTATGTACTTGAAAGGTAAAAGCTCCCTCTTACAATCACTGGCAGGATCAACATGATAAAAATGGTAGTACAACCCAAATTTATATATGTTTTCTGGCACTCGACAATTTTCCTCCCCCCGATTCTTTGTTTAGAAAAATCAATAGCCTAATTTCCACTAGGGGGGACTGGCTTTTCAAAATGTTACTTCAGCCCCCCCCCCCCCCCCCTCCCCCCTCCTAACACAAGCCGTAAAGGTCTAGAAGCAGGTGTCTGGCATTTTGCAATTTATGGGTTTGGACCTGGACACCTCACTGTGTAGTAGTCAGTTATTCCCTGAATTGGTCTCTCTTTGCCTGGTGCAGTTTGGGGGGTGGGATTAAAGGTGTTAATGCCATAGGACAATTGTATAACTCTTCTAGCCTTTACTCCTTTACACAGCTGCGGGATATATATTATTTGCCTGCTACTTTTTTTTGCAGATATTTGCAACTTAGGCATGCCCTATGCACCCATGTTTCAGATGGTCCTCCTCATATTCAGCCCTCTCCTCTGAAAGTTTTTTGCTCTCCCTATGGTCCCGTAGGTCTCTCTCATGTTCACACTCCTTTATTTTATCCAAACATCATGGCGCTAGTTTACCCCAGCTTCGGCAGAATTGGGCCCCTTAGGAGATGAGGTGTGGTATAGAGCTTTAGGGTCCCCTTGTTTGTCTATGGTATCTATTAGATTCCAGCAGATCCAACTGTTTATTTGACACCACATATATGTATGTACTGTATATTATATATCTATATATAACTCCCATACATCTTCAGAAATTTGAGTACCGCACGTCTGATGTTTGCCCTAAATTAAGGTGTTACTGTTCAACACGAGCGTTATGTCTATATGAGTCATAAAACAGACGCACAGTTTGATCGTGTTTGATCCAGATGGACGAAATCTCGGCATGCTCAATCTCCAGTGGGTCAAAGAGTTTGTCCAGATTAATATTTGTACCTGTAGCTGTAACTGGGATACACATTTCCCTAAGTATGTTTTTACAGATATCCACACTCTTATATTACTCTGCATACAAGCTTGAGTTTACATATGGCGTACATATCCTTTGTGGTTACCAACCATCATATGCAGCGGGAGGTTAGTTGCTGGTTAGGAAGCGGTTCAGTGCAGCATATTTCCACTTAAGTTCATTATCTTAGTTTTTATGTATTTATACTTATTTTGACGTCTTTGTATTGTTAAGTGTCTCTCTGAATATAATGTGTTTGCATTTATTTCGTAGACACAATATAGTATAATGTGATTTTTTTTTTCCCCTGTCATTTTTCAGTTCTAGTGCATGGTTGCATAGGGCATTCTCTCTTACTGCTTTTATATGTTAGAGATAACTACTGTGTCTATTGTTTGGTAATGCATGTAATTCTTCATGAAAATCTGTATTTGAATACTATGCAACCTGTTGTCAATTTCTGTGTACATTTAGTCCTATCTGCAATTTACGAATACCTGTTTTATTTCTTATTTTTGTTTTCTGTATTTATTTTTATTTTTAAAAGCAATAAAAAAAAATTACTCCATAAAAAAAAAAAGGTGTTGTGTAAAGGGAAACAAATACTTATGCTACTGTACAGCACTGAGATAATTCACATATATGCTTTGAACTAGTAATGTCACTACATTGGCTTTCTGCTAGTTGAGTTCTAGCCTCTACAAAGTGGTCCTCTTCTCTGAGCAAAAGCCATAATATTTACAGTAGTGATGGCCTTTACTTACCCAAGTAAAAGCATCTAATTCATCTAGAACAGCCCCTAAATCAGGGGTGGGGAACCTTTTTTCTAACAAGGGCCATTTGGATATTTATAAAATCCTTCGGGGGCCATACAAAAATTATCAACTTAAAAACTAGCCTGCCCCCAGTAGTTATGCCCCCAGTAGATATAACCCCGTCAGTTGTTATGCCCCAGTAGATATGCCTGAAGTCACTTGTTATGCCCCATTAGATATACCCCCAGTCAGTTGTTATTCCCCATTAAATATGCCCCATTAGATATGCCTCCTAGTAGTGCCGCTTACACACATCCATTAAAAGAAAAAAAAACACAATACTCACCAGCCCTGCTTCCGGACCTTTGCCCTCCGCCTGGCCACCCGCTCCTCAGAACTATGGGAGAGACGTCATGACATCTCTCCCATAGCACCGCATGGCCACACACGCACACTGCCAGAGCCGGAAGCCTCCAGATGCTGCTGGGGGGTTGAGGCCAGGCACCAGCTAGTAACAAAATCTCAGCTGGCACCAAGCATCTCCCTCGGTTAGGTGAGCCTGGCCGGGCCGGATCAAGTGGCTCTGAGGGCCTTATACGGCCCGCGGGCCTGAGGTTCCCCACCCCTGCCCTAAATGAACTCTTGGTTAATGAAGTGACTGCCACAATAATAGTCTTCTGACCTCAAAGTAACAGCCTCAATAAAGTCATACAAGTTCCCTGATAACAGGCTCCACAGTAGCCTTCTCTCACCTGAGTAATCGCCTCTAGCTCCTCTAGAATGGCCTCCTCGTCCTCTGTAGTCAGACTTCCTGACAGCAGTTCATCAATTTGCTGCAGACAGAAATACATCTTTATTTATCTAATTCACTTTACAAATTAAAGAACAGATGCCTTGCTGCAGTACACCCAATTCCACCATACACACTTGTCTGCTTACCCGCTGATAATCAATGCCTTCTTGGGTCTCATCCATGATCCTCTCCACCTCTTCTATGGACATAACCTGACAAAGAATGAGGCTTCTGTAACTGACAGAACATAACATAGGGCTGCATCCAGAACTGGAAATCCTCCACAAGGATATGCTTACCTCATGCATTTTCTTTAAGCTTTCATTACCAATTTTTAGGCCTTCAATTACTTTCATTTCAATCTGTGCAAATTCTAGATCTTCAACCTGTAAAATAAAGCAAATCATGATTATGTAAAATAATATTTGCAGTGGTGTTTGGGGTTAACCTCTCTCCTCTTATTAACCAGTTAATCGCCTCACAAAAGCCTGGTTTTCCTAGGAAACCTCTTGGCCTGGTGGCTACAATTACTCCCTAAACTTATGTATTTATGTCCTATATTACCCCTAAATAAATGTCAGGATTGATTAACCTCTTATGTTTGGAAAGGTAAATTGACTGCATAGTATTGCTGGATCCCTTTTGTGACGCCACCTACCCAATTTTTGTTTCTGTTCTCCCATCCCCAAACTTCATATTATTTTTTCAATAAAAATTATAGACGATAATAAGATCTTTGCAGTGATATCTATGCAGTGATATAGCCCAAAAGTTTTACTAATAATCATAGTAACATAGTAGATGAGGCTGAAAAAAGACAAAATGTCCATCAAGTTCAACCTGTATTATAATCCAAAATTATTATTCAAGAATTGGTTACCTTAGAAAATCTCTAGTTACGGTATGCTCTATACTGAATTTGCAGTCTACAAAGCTCATGTTTTATCAAAGGACATTTATTAAAAATTAATCTCAACAAAGGCCCTCATTAAGGGGCAGATGTATTAAGCCTGGAGAAGTGATAAAGCAGTAATAAGTGGAAGGTGATAACGCACCAGTCAATCAGATCCTGTTAATTTACATATTGGAGCTGATTGGCTGGTGCGTTATATCATCTGCCCCTAACATCACGTTAATACATCTTCCCCTCAGTATGGATTGCATTTGTAAAGCTTTTCGCAGGCAGCTTTGCAAATGCGATCCATACTAATGCACATGGAGTAGGAGGTGATAAACACCTCCTTGCTGCATTTGCGATCCCAGCGCTGTGACTGCATCAACAGTCTGTGCCCCCGTAGACTGCTAGCTAAGCCTCAGCTTGCTCAGGCTGGCCCTCGCAGGGGCTTTACGGGGGCAAGAAATCTGCGTCTGAGACGCACAGAAATGCTCTCCGTCCCTGCCCCCCAAACACCTCTGTCTGTCAATCGGGCATAGATAGGCTGCCAGAAAAATGCAAGCCACACGCAGGACCCACTCTGCACATGCGCAGAACGGGGCCTGTGCAGTTTCCTGATAACCGGGAAACTGGGGTGTAGTCATAGATAGGCTGCCAGAAAAATGCAAGCCACACTCAGGACCCACTCTGCACATGCGCAGAACGGGGCCTGTGCAGTTTCCTGATAACCGGGAAACTGGGGTGTAGTCATAGATAGGCTGCCAGAAAAATGCAAGCCACACTCAGGACCCACTCTGCACATGCGCAGAACGGGGCCTGTGCAGTTTCCTGATAACCGGGAAACTGGGGTGTAGTCATAGATAGGCTGCCAGAAAAATGCAAGCCACACTCAGGACCCACTCTGCACATGCGCAGAACGGGGCCTGTGCAGTTACCTGATAACCGGAAACTGGGGTGTAGTATGTTATGCTGGCGGCCAGCATACCGGCACCGGGCGAGCGGAAATGAGCCCCTTTCGTTCTCGCTGCGCTCGCCATGGTGCGGGCACGCGCGCCACACTATTTATTCTTCCTCCAGGGGAGTTGTGGACCCCCAAGAGGAAGAATAGTGTTCGGTACGCTGGGAGTCGGGATTCCGGCGCCGGTATCCTGAGCGCCGGGATCCCAACAGCCGGCATACTGAATACCAGGGGATAACAAGTTATCCATACTGAATTAGCCCCAAAGCTCCCTGAACAAATGGCTCTCACTGGATGTGCCGTGGCCACATCTACTAACAGTTTATGACCCACTATTCAAATCTGTGCATAACTATTTAATAATGAGTGAACAGGTAATAGCATTGTCATGTTAAGCAGCAGGGAGAACTATGACAACCACATAAATAATGTGCTGTGTACTGTGTGCCCAATTCATGTTTGTAAGCAACACAACTGCGATTTTCTAGGCTAGGGAACTGCTAATGTTAGAAAGTGAAGCTGTTGTCCTGAAATGAAAAGAGACGCCCTCCGGAGAGATCGGAAACTCATCCGCAATTGCGTTCATATTTGCGACCTATATGCAAAAATGAGGAACATCAGAAGCTAAGTATTGTTATATGGCTATGCAGACTGGATACGCCAGTAGTGATGAAGGTGCCATGTTTTTGCAAGAGCTCCCAGCCACCAGCTGAAAATGGCCATGACACGCCTGTATTTTTCCAACTTCTCCCCATAAACACCTCCAAATGGTCGCTTCCTGACCATCATTTTTCATGAAATCCTCATTGCGCGCGAGAACGCAGCAGCACCTTTGCACATTGCGATCGCAGCACATGCGCAGTTTGCCGACACTCGTTCTGTTGCGTGATAATCACCCATGAATCAGATCCAGTGTCTCTAGCATTTATGCTATTATCCTAGCAGGAACACACATGATTTTCAAATAGTCCGAGATACCTCTGAAGAATATACACACACATCTGAAATACTGACTACAACTCTTGGAATACATGTGGGCAGACTGACCATTTTCTCTAGATTAGTGATCTGGTTATCCGTTTTCTCCAGAAGCTGCTCTTGATATCTCTTCTTCTTTAACAGCAGTATGGCTTTTCTGGATAAATACATGTAAAAATTAGTAAAAACTATTGACTGTAATCTTTTCCATAACCACTGAAAACACATTTCAATATCCTTGTATAAAAACAATTAGGGTTGGGATTACATTAAATGCTATGATAATACAAACAAAATAGTATTTGCTTGATTTTGGAGAGTTTTATCTATTGCCTATAAAATAAAAATATCAAATTCCCATGTGCTTCAAAACGAAAACTCAGTACATGAAATAAAAGTGCTACTCCAAGTTAAAACATGGTAGCATAAAAAGTGTCTGGTCATTTGCTGGCAAAGCAAATGTGAAGGTGTTAAAAAGCTATTGATAAAACTAACCATTACATAGTCAAAGTTGTTGGCTCTCATCACTATGCTAAAGATATTTTTAATAAAATGATAAATACCCACAAGACTTTCAATGAAAAAATAGGATTTTAATACCTACTGGTAAATCCTTTTCTCTTAGTCTGTAGAGGATGCTGGGGATGCTTCAAGAACCATGGGGTATAGACTGGATCCGCAGGAGACATGGGCACACTATAAGACTTTGAATGGGTGTGAACTGGCTCCTCCCTCTATGGCCCTCCTCCAGACTCCAGTTATAGGAACTGTGCCCAGGTAGACGGACATTTAGAGGAAAAGGATTTATTTAATAATTTTAAACTAAGGTGAGATACATACCAGCTCACACCTCAAACACGCCGTACAACATGGCATTCAACAACAACGCATGCAACGGCATAACTAACATCAGTCACAGATTGACTGAACTCAACGCAACATTAGCGTAACTATAACCAAACTGCAGATACAGCCTGCACTGGGACGGGCGCCCAGCATCCTCTGCGGGCTAAGAGAAAAGGATTTACCGGAAGGTATTAAAATCCTATTTTCTCATACGTCCTAGAGGATGCTGGGGATGCTTCAAGAACCAATGGGTTTATACCAAAGCTCTAGAATGGGCGGGAGAGTGCGGATGACTCTGCAGCACCGATTGACCAAACACAAGGTCCTCCTCAGCCAGGGTATCAAACTTGTAAAACTTTGCAAAGGTGTTTGAACCCGACCAAGTAGCAGCTCGGCAAAGTTGTAACGCAGAGTCTCCCCGGGCAGCCGCCCAGGATGAGCCCACCTTTCTGGTAGAATGGGCTTTCACCGATTTCGGGAACGGCAATTCTGCCGTAGAATGAGCCTGCTGAATCGTATTACAAATCCAGCGCGCAATAGTCTGCTTAGAAGCAGGAGCCCCAATCTTGTTGGGAGCCCACAGGACAAACAGAGCCTCTGTTTTCCTAATCTGCGCCGTTCTGGCGACATAGATCCTCAAAGCTCTGACCACATCGAGAGACTTTGACTCCGCCAAGGCGTCAGTAGCCACTGGCACTACAATTGGCTGGTTAACATGAAATGATGAAACCACTTTTGGCAGAAATTGCTGACGAGTTCTCAACTCCGCTCTATCAGCATGGAAAATCAAATAGGGGCTTTTGTGAGACAAAGCCGCCAACTCAGACACTCGCCTTGCAGACGTCAAGGCCAACAACATGACCACTTTCCAAGTAAGGAATTTTAACTCAACCTTGCGCAAAGGTTCAAACCAATGTGATTGCAAGAATTGCAACACCACATTAAGGTCCTATGGTGCCACTGGGGGCACAAAGGGAGGTTGGATGTGCAGCACGCCTTTTACGAAGGTCTGAACTTCTGGAAGGGTGGCTAATTCTTTTTGAAAAAAGATCGACAAGGCCGAAATCTGTACTTTAATAGAGCCTAACTTTAGGCCAGCATCCACATCTGCTTGTAGGAAATGGAGCAAACGCCCCAGGTGAAATTCTTCCGTAGGAGCCTTCTTGGATTCACACCAAGACACATATTTCCTCCAAATACGGTGGTAATGCTTCGCCGTTACTTCTTTCCTAGCTTGAAGAAGTGTAGGAATGATTTCACTGGGAATACCCTTTCGGGCTAGGATTTGGCATTCAACCGCCACGCCGTCAAACGCAGCGGCGGTAAGTCCTGATACACGCACGTCCCCTGTTTTAACAGGTCCTCCCGAAGAGGAAGAGGCCAGGGATCTTCTATGAGCAACTCCTGAAGATCCGGATACCAGGCCCTTTTTGGCCAATCTGGAACAATGAGGATCGCCTGAACCCTTGTTCTTCTTATAATTTTGACCACCTTTGGAATGAGTGGAAGTGGAGGGAACACATAGACCGACTGAAACACCCACGGTGTCACTAGGGCGTCCACCGCTATCGCCTGAGGGTCCCTTGACCTGGAACAATATCTCTGAAGTTTCTTGTTGAGACGGGACGCCATCATGTCCACTTGAGGAACTCCCCAACGACTTGTCACTTCTGCAAAGACCTCTTGATGAAGACCCCACTCTCCGGGATGGAGATAGTGTCTGCTGCTCTTGTTGTATATATGTCTGCTGGGGAAGTCTGCTTCCCAGTTGCCCACTCCTGGAATGAAGACCGCTGCCAGAGCGCTGGCATGTCTTTCCGCCCAGCGAAGAATCTTCGTGGCCTCGGCCATCGTCGCTCTGCTCTTTGTTCCGCCTTGGCGGTTTATGTACGCCACTGCTGTCACGTTGTCTGACTGAATCAAGACCGTCAGACCTCGAAGAAGATGTTCTGCTTGCAGTATGCCGTTGTGGATGGCTCTTAATTCCAGAAGGTTTATGTGTAGACAAGCTTCCTGGCTTTACCACTTTCCCTGAAAGAGTTTTCCCTGTGTGACTGCTCCCCAGCCTCGGAGGCTTGCATCCGTGGTCACCAGGATCCAATCCTGAATCCCAAACCTGCGTCCCTCCAGAAGGTGAGAACTGTGCAGCCACCACAGAAGGGAGATCCTGGTCCTGGAAGATAGGATTATTTTCCTGTGCATGTCCAGGTGAGACCCGGACCACTGGTCCAGCAGGTTCCACTGAAACACCCTGGCATGGAACCTGCCATACGGAATGGCCTTGTAGGCCGCCACCATCTTCCCCAGCAACTGAGTGCAGTGAAGAACTGACACCTTTTCCGGTTTCAGAATCTGTTTTACCATGTTCTGTATTTCCAGAGCTTTTTCCACTGGAAGAAAAACTCTCTGCAATTCTGTATCCAGAATCATACCCAGGAACGACAGCCGTGTCGTTGGATCCAACTGTGATTTTGGCAAATTTAGGAGCCAACCGTGTTGTTGTAGAATCATCAGTGAAAGAGCAACATTCTTCAACAATTGCTCCTTGGACCTCGCCTTTATGAGGAGATCGTCCAAGTACGGGATAATTGTGATTCCCTGCTTGTGCAGGAGAACCATAATTTCTGCCATTACTTTGGTGAAAATCCTCGGAGCCGTGGACAACGGCAACGTCTGAAATTGGTAATGACAACCCTGCACAGCAAATCTCAGGTAAGCCTGATGTGGAGGATATATGGGGACATGTAAGTAGGCATCTTTTATGTCGACCGACACCATAAAATCCCCCTCCTCCAGACTGGAGATCACTGCTCGTAGAGACTCCATCTTGAACTTGAATTTTTTCAGAAAGAAATTGAGGGATTTTAGGTTTAGAATCGGTCTGACTGAGCCATCCGGCTTCGGGACCACGAACAGGCTCGAATAAAAACCTTCCCCCTGTTGAGACGGGGATACCGTGACAATCCCTTGATTTTGACACAACTTTAGTATCACAGGGCTTACTATCTCCCTTTCTGGAAGAGAAGCTGGCAAGGCCGATTTGAAAAATCGGTGAGGGGGCACGTCTTGAAACTCTAACTTGTACCCTTGGGATACTATGTCTACTATCCAAGGATCCAGGTCCGAGTGCACCCAGACCTGACTGAAGAGAATGAGACGTGCCCCCACTGGAGCGGACTCCTGCAGAGGAGCTCCAGCGTCATGCGGTGGATTTGGCAGAAGCCGGAGGGGACTTCTGCTCCTGGGAACTTGCCACAGCCTGTGACCTTTTTCCCCGTCCTCTTCCCCTCGCAGCAAGGAAGGAGGACCTACGTCCTTTTTTGAATTTATTGGGCCGAAAGGACTGCATCTGATAGTGAGGCGATTTCTTCTGCTGTGCAGGGACATAAAGTAAAAATGAAGACTTACCCCCGGTAGCCGTAGACACCAGGGCAGTGAGGCCGTCGCCAAACAAGACCCTACCATTAAAAGGAAGAGACTCCATCGCCATCTTAGAGTCAGCATCAGCATTCCATTGATGTATCCACAACGCTCTCCTTGCTGAGACCACCATAGCATTGGCCCTTGAACCCAAAAGGCCAATATCCCTTACAGCTTCTTTTAAATATGCTGCAGCGTCCCTGATGTGACCCAGAGTCAAAAGCACACTATCCCTGTCTAGGGAATCTACCCCAGATGACAAGTTATCTACCCACCGTTCAATAGCGCTACTCACCGATGCCGCAGCAACGGCAGGCCGGAGTAGCGACCCCGTAGTGACATAAATAGATTTAAGTGTATTTTCCTGCTTACGATCCGCAGGATCCTTTAGGGCTGCCGTGTCAGGAGACGGAAGCGCCACCTTTTTGGATAGACGCGATAAAGCTTTGTCTACCGTGGGGATTGACTCCCACCTTTCCCTGTCCCCAGAAGGGAACGGATATGCCACTGGAATTCTTTTAGGAACATGTATCCTTTTGTCAGGATTTTCCCAATCTTTTTCAAAAAGTGCGTTCAGCTCATGAGAGAGAGGAAACGTTACCTCAGGTTTCTTTCCTTTATACATACAGACCCTAGTATCAGGAACAGCGGGGTCCTCAGTGATATGTAAAACATCTTTTATTGCCACAATCATGTACTGAATGCTCTTAGCCAGTTTTGGATGTAATCTAGCATCACTATAGTCGACACTGGAATCAGAGTCCGTGTTGGTATCTGTATCTGCTATCTGGGTAAATGGCCATTTCTGTGACCCTGAAGGAGCCTGGGCCTGTGACAAAGCATCTTCCATGGATTTCCTCCATGTCTGGTTCTTAGACTCAGATTTATCAAATCTCTTAGCTAACTTAGTCGCATTTGCGTTTAAAACGCTTAACATATTCACCCAATCATCTTTCGGCGGTGCCGACACTGCCACTCTCACAGAATTGTCGGTCCCCCCCTCCAGCCTCCTCCTGGGAAGAGCATTCAGCCTCAGACATTTCAACACACACACACGCACACACACACACACGCACACGTACCGACACAACCACACTGGGGCTATAGGAGACAGACCCACACTACAGCCTGCCAGAGAGACACAGAGAGAGTTCTGCCAGCTCACACCCAGCGCCTATCCCAGTACTGAGGCCAGTAATAAGACTGCCCAGACCTGCTAGCGCTTTTTTATATACAATAAATCACCAAATTTTCAGTGCCCCCCCCCCACCCATTTTGCACCCTGTTACTTGGACAGCGTGGAGGTCAGGGCCAGCGTCTCTGCAGCCTTCTGTGGAGAGAAAAAAATGGCGCTGGTCAGAGCCGTGCGGGCTAAGCCCCGCCCACTACATGGCATGCTTCTGTCCCGCTCAAAATCTTTATACTGGCGGGGGTCCCTTAACTAGTGCCTGGGCACTGTTAACTTCTATGCCAGTGCTGTCTGAGGTCTCCCCATGCTGCCCAGGGCGCCCCCCCCCCCTGCACCCTGCAGTGCCGTGATCTGTGTGGTTCCTCAGACGCATCTTCTGCCGTCACTGAAGTCTTCTGTTCTTCTCATACTCACCCGGCTTCAATCTTCTGGCTCTGTGAGGGGGGGTGACGGCGTGGCCCCGGGAACAAGCAGCTAGGCGTACCAAGTGATCGAACCCTCTGGAGCTAATGGTGTCCAGTAGCCTAAGAAGCAGAGCCCTTGAACTCCTAAGAAGTAGGTCTGCTTCTCTCCCCTCAGTCCCACGATGCAGGGAGCCTGTTGCCAGCAGGTCTCCCTGAAAATAACAAACCTAATAAAGTCTTTTCCTGAGAAACTCTGGAGAGCTCCTCAGTGTGCATCCAGCCTCACTGGGCACAGAATCTAACTGGAGTCTGGAGGAGGGGCATAGAGGGAGGAGCCAGTTCACACCCATTCAAAGTCTTATAGTGTGCCCATGTCTCCTGCGGATCCCGTCTATACCCCATGGTTCTTGAAGCATCCCCAGCATCCTCTAGGACGTATGAGAAACACTGCAGTCTATCTGCTTCCGAAATGCTTGACAACAGAAAAACAATAGTTTGTGATGATGTACAGAATGCAAATATCCCGGCCACTGCATGGGAACTATTACTCATAGAATACATTGGGGAATGTCACAGGATGCATTTTAGAAACTGAATCTATCTGTAGAACACAGAACTAGCAGCGCTTATACAAAAAACAAAAAGGAGAGTTATAGTAGACTTAACATTGTTAACTCTCTTTCTGCGAGGGACACATCGGGGTAGAGTGGATCTTGATCCAGAGGCACCAACAGGCTAAAGCTTTAGGCTGTCCAAGGATGCATTGGGGCCTCCTCTATAAACCCGCCTCCAGGCATTAAGAGCTCAGTTTCATTAACCAGTCCAATGCAAGATATAAAAGAGGTTTTTCCCACAGCGCTTATTCAAAACATAACCAATAATAATTTCTCAGTAATTTATTCACATCAGGTAAGTGTAAAATTAAAAATAAAATCAAAACACAATAAATACACTCAAATACTTAATATCCGTTTTTTTAGCATCACAGTATTTTTGGTGTTAAAACGTACTCAGTAAAAATCTGATAATAGGATATTTCTTTCAGCCCTATTTCTTTTTCAGGCTTCTGATTTTAAATACAATGTAACTTTATAATAGCAACAGAAGGTTATGCCATACAAACCCATAGACGCTAGGTGCGTCAGGGTGGGTGCTCTTTGGAACCCAATGTACCTCGCAGAAAGAGAGTTAACAATGGTAAAGTCTACCAGAATTCTCCTTTTCTGCAGCAGGTTACACTGGTTTCCACAGGGAAACATTGGGGATGTCCTAAAGCAGTTCCTCGAGGGAGGGGACGCGCCTTAGCGGGCATGAGAGCCCGGCGTCCAAAGGAAGCATTCTGGGAGGCGGAAGTATCAAAGGCATAGAACCTAATAAACGTGTTCACAGAGGACCACGTAGCCACCTTGCACAATTGTTCTGCGGATGCGCCACGGCGAGCCGCCCAAGAAGGTGCAACAGATTGAGTAGAATGGGCATTAATAGCAGCGGGAGCTGGGAGACCAGCCAGCGCATAAGCTTGTGCAATTACTATTCTAATCCATCTGGCCAAGGTTTGTTTATTCGCAGGCAAGCCACGTTTGTGAAAACCAAACAAGACAAAAAGGGAGTTTGACCTCCTAATTGAGGCAATCCTCTCCACATATATACAGAGATCCCATACCACATCCAAAGACCACTCTTTGAAGGACAAATCAGAAGAGACAAAGGCCGTAACCACAATCTCCTGGTTAAGGTGAAAAGATGACACCACCTTAGGTAAATAACCTGGGCGAGTCCTAAGAACTGCTCGGTCACAATTAGAAAGGGTGGACGACAGGACAATGAGCCTAAGGCCGACACCCTTCTAGCAGAGGCAATAGCCAGTAAAAACAAGACCTTGGCCGTGAGCCATTTAAGGACCACCGTCTAAAGAGGTTCAAATGGAGACTCTTGCAGGGCATTCAGGACAACAGACAGATCCCATGGAGCCACAGAAGGGACATAGGGAGGTTGAATTCGTGAGACACCCTGAGTGAATGTATGAACGTCAGGTATAGGCGCAATTTTTCTCTGAAACCATACCGACAAGGCAGATATGTGAACCTTGAGGGAGGCCAGACGAAGGCCTAAGTCCAGGCCTCTTTGCAGAAAAGCAAGAATTCTGGAAGTTCTGAATCTGTATGCATCATAATTCTTATCAGCATAACAGGTGAAGTAAAAATTCCAGACGTTGTAATAAATCCGAGCTGAAGCCGGTTTACGGGCTTTTAACATAGTTTGGTTGACCGCCTCGGAGAATCCTTTGGCTCTCAGGAGTTGCTTCAAGAGCAACGCCGTCAAAGCCAGCCTGGCCAGGTCTGGATAAAGACAAGGGCCCTGTATAAGGAGGTCTGGGTGCTGAGGAAGTAGAAGAGGACACTCTGTCGATAGACCCTTGCAGGTCTGTGAACCAATGCCGTCTGGGCCACGCTGGAGCGACTAGAAGTAGAAATCCTCCTTCTTGGTTGGAGTTCCGCAGGACCATGGGCAGGAGTGACACTGTAGGGAACACATAAGGCAGCCGAAAGTTCCATGGAATTGTCAGTGTGTCCACGAACGCTGCTTGAGGATCCCTGGTCCTTGATCTGAAGACCAAAACCTTGTGCTTGTGTTGAAACGCCATCAGATCTATGTCTGGTAGGCCCCACTTGTCCACTAGGAGTTGAAAAACATCTGGATGAAGACTCCACTCACCGATGTGTACATCCTGGCGACTGAGGAAGTTCGCTTCCCAGTTCAGGATGCCCGGAATGAACACTGCAGATATTGCTGGCAGATGGCGTTCTGCCCAACAAAGGATTTTTGACACTTTCATCATTGCCATGCGGATTTGAGTGCCACCTTGATGGTTTATGTATGCCACCGTGGTGGCGTTGTCTGACCGTACTTGAACAGGCCTGTTCTGTACCAGAGGCAGGGCGAGAGATAGTGCATTGAACACCGCCCGCAACTCCAGAATGTTTATTGGGAGGTGTGACTCATCCTTGGTCCAGCAACCATGAAAAGAGTGTTGCTCCAACACCGCACCCCATCCCTTCAGACTGGCGTCTGTTGTCAGCAGGACCCAGTCGGCGATCCAGAAGGGACAGCCCCTGCTCAATCCTGGTCCTGTAGCCACCAGGTCAGCGACAGACGAATCTCCGGAGTCAAAGTGATCATTGAGATCTGATCCGATGAAGTAGGCCGTCCCACTTGGAAAGGATTGACCTCTGCAGCGGGTGAGAATGAAATTGAGCATACTCTACCATGTCGAATGCCGACACCATGAGGCCAAGTACTTGCATCGCTGAGTGTATGGACACTGGGGCAACAAAGGAAGCATCTTATCCTTTCTTGAAGTCTCAGGACTTTTTCTGGAGACAGAAACAGTCGTTGACTGTGTGCATCTCCCCAGGTGCACCATGCTCTGAGCTGGGACCAGCGAGGATTTCTTCCAACTGATGAGCCACCCGTGGGCTTGTAGGAAGCTTACCGTCAGTTGCAGATGACTGAGGAAGACATCATGGGAGTTTGCCAAAATCAGCAAGTCGTCCAGATACGGCAGGATCCTGACTCCCTGGCGATGGAGATGGGCCGTCATTACGGCCATGACCTTGGTGAAGATCCAAAGAGCTGTAGCCAGTCCAAATGGCAGAGCCTGGAACTGATAGTGGAGGTTGCCAACAGCAAACCCCAGATACTGCTAATGCGACATGGCGATAGGTATATGCAGGTACACATCCTGTATATCCGGGGATACCATATAGTCTCTGGGTTCCATATCCAGTACAATTAAGCGAAGTGTTTCCATATGGAACTTAGACACTCTCACAAACTTGTTCAGTGATTTGCGGTTGCATATAGGCCGGAAAGACCCATTGGGTTTCGGAACTAGAAACAGGGTTGAGTAGTAGCCTCTGCCTCTCTGGGCCAGAGGAACAAGCACTATTCAGGAGGGAATCCACAACCTTTTGCAGAGCTAGCGCCTTTAATGGATCCAAAGGGATACCCGTGATGCAAAACTGGCGAGGGGGACGTCTCTTGAAGGAGACAAACAACTTCCCGCACCCATGCGTCTGAAGTGGTCTTTAACCAGACCTGGGTGAACTGCAGAAGTCGACCTCCCACCCTGAAGTCCCCCAGGGGGAGGCCCGCCCTGTCATGTGGAGGGCTTGTCTTGTTTAGAAGCAGGCTGACGGGCCACCCAGGACTGCTTTGCCTTGGGCTTAGTGGTTTTGGGAGCACGAGATTGTCTCGGGTATGCCTGACCTGTTGCTTTCCCTTGAGGCCGAAAGGAACAAAAAGCGGTACCTTTAGCCTTCTGTGCAGAAGGATTAGTATTTGGGAGAAAGGCAGTCTTAGCAGCCACCAACTCAGACACAATTTTATTTAGGTCTTCCCCAAACAAAATGTCCCCCTTAAAGGGGAGTACCTCCAAGGTCTTTTTGGTGTCTAGGTCCACCTTCCACGAACTCAACCACAGAATACGGCGAGCCTGGACAGATGTAGTCGACACCTTGGCTGCCAACACACCCGCCTCAGAGGACGCCTCCTGAATGTAATAGGCAGCGGTGGTAATGTAAGACAGGTACTGGCACTGTCAGATATAACCTTGGGCAGCTCTTCCTTTAATGCTGAACCCATGCTTCAATTCCTTTTGCAGCCCAAGAGGCCGCAATAATGGTCTATGTATACCACCTGTAAGGGAGTAAATAGACTTTAGGCATCCCTCCACACGCTTATCTGTCGATTCCGACAGTGGTGACAGGCAGAGTGAATGACACCACTAGGCGGGTGACATGAGAATCCACCAGCTGTGAATTTTCCCACTTGTTACATAACTCTGCAGGGAGAGGATAGCGAGCCAAGGCCCGTTTAGACAGGGGGAATTTCTTCCCTGGATTAGACCAGGGTTCCTGCCTGATGTCCACCAAATGGTCAGAATGGGGTAATAGATTTTTAACCACCTTCTGCCGTTTGAACATATCAGTTTTCTTTTTTTTTTTTTTTATTCTTTTTTTTTTCATTTTGCAAATTGAAACAATTTCCATATATTTCAACATATATGTAAAAAAAAAAATAGAACTTAGACAGTAGTCTGATAGCATAGTGACTGTAGTTACAAAGATGGCAACAAAGAAAAAGGGGTTAATAGATACATATATGTCATCCTACGCTGTACGTCATTCAACATAAGACATAATATTTGAAATAAAGAGCACCTCATAACAATACCACTCATTAACATAGTAACTATACAATATTTGAGGTAGCAAACATTTAGAAACAATTAAAAATTAAAAGGGGGAGAACAAGGGGAAAAAGGGAAAAGGGGGGGTGGGGGGAGTGGAAAAGGTCACATATGTAGATCATTTAGAAACCAGAGAGGAGGTATCAGCAAGTTCCATCCTCAGTGTGTATTCAGGGGTGCGTAATCAGCATAGGTCTTAGTGGTCTTAAATTCTATCCAGTGAAGTCAAGTAGCTATATAGTCTGAGTATTTGTCTAAGGCGGCAGAGTAAACATCTTCCATATGCATATAAAAATCAATGCGTTGGTACCACTCCCATATTGTCGGCGGGTTAACGGACCGCCAGTGTACTGGGAGTACAGCTCTTGCCGCGTTATTTAAGTGTTTAAAGGAGGGACTTCTTGTAGTGAGACAGGGGGATATTGGAGTGTGATAGAATCAAAAAATCCGGACCCGTTGGCACTGGGCCATATCAGTTTTCTTAGCCACAGTAGTGGAATCTTCATCATCGGTGATTTGTAGGATTTGCTTAATAGCAACCACAAGGGCAGGGACATCAATTTGCAATGGAGAATCCTCATCAGAAACACCTGATTCAGTGTCTGACAGGACAGTATGCTCCCCCTCCTCTTCAGATGAAACATCTGAGAGATTAGTGGATTGTGAGGAGGAAGCAGCCTGCTTAGATGACCCAGAGACACTAAAGTGACCTGGAGTAGATTTTTGTCTGACCAAGGAATGATTTAATTGCTGCAACTGGTTAGACAAATTTTCCGCCAAAGACGGATTAACCATAGGGACAATTTGTGGCTGTAATGTCACAGGTGGTCCAATAGGGGGCGTAAGGCGTTCCACCAGAGTACCCAGTAGGTTTGTGAACGCAGCCTAGGTTGGCTCCTGATTGGTTACAGGACCTGCGGACTGACTGGGAGATGTACGACACATAGTACACAGACCATCATACACAGCTTCCCCCTCTGGTAAATCTTTGGTGCATGCTCTGTATGATGCAGGAGCGTCCACAAACTTACTGTCCTTTTTGTTAGACATTGTACACATATGCAACAACAGAGCGATTTAGTACGATAAAGCCAGACAGAGTACAATACCTACGATTAAAACCATTCGTATGTGACTGTAGACACAGTACACAACACCAGCGATTAAATCCGGTATTATGTGACTGAGTACACAGTAGAATACACGTACTGAGTAAATACTGTGACGCACTATACATATATGACCCTGACACACCTATTCCCTTAGGGTACAGAATATAGTGATAGATATATCTGGGAAACACAAAGTGAAGCCACACAGCAGACACAGGCACACACAGTCACAGGTAATGCAGATAGTTATTACGACAATAAAACTGCACTGGACTAGTATATGTACAGATATGTATATATATATATATATATACACACACACACACACACACACACATATATTGTCAAAGTCAGAAAAATATCTCTATGCACACTGCCATATTTGCACCTCACACAGGTCTGCGCTGCGCATGCGTGCGCTCTCCCGTGCGTGCGCATACTCGCTGTTGCGGGCACCCGCGGGTGCGCGGTATGTGCATTTACGGTAGAGTTCATGTGTTCGTAGCGTGCGACTCTTTCGTTACATATTTCCACTATATAATGTATTTTGTAGATCATGGTCCCTTTGATAGATTCTGAAAGTTTGGTTAATATAGAATGTTCATGAACAGAGAAATCCCCCTTTGTTTGATACGAAGGGTCAGACAGGAGTAATACAGTGGTGTTTAGTACCCATCGGAAGAGTATTTAATTAGCAATATTCCGGTGTTGGTTTGAAGCGGATTAATCGCTCGTGCGAATAGTTATGGACATAAGAAGTTTATGAACATTTACTGTATTTGCACTTACTTATCCATGCGGCGGGAAACCCAGTTTCCCTCCCACCTGAGCTGTTGGAAATAGTCACAGCCCACCTGTATGAATCAACCTATGACCTTTTGTTATAATGCGAGGAGGAATTCCTGTGTCCAATGAACAATGAGATTGTAGGGACCATTGAATTGTATTGTGTGTGGGGCATAAATAGACAAGCCGATCACATCCAGCTCTCACTCTTCAACGGTTATCATTGCTAAAAATCGGGAGCTGGATGTCCAGAGGCGCATGCGATCGTTTCCTTTGTGCGTAAGTTTTCTCCGCAATCATATTGTCTTTCTTGATGTTATGGGCCATATCTCTCTCTCTCTCTCTTCTTCTCTTTCTCTCGTACTCTCTTAAACGTAATAGTATTGTATTGTATTTCCTGTGTAGTTATCTGGTTAGGTAGTCTATGTTATATTGTAGTGTATGACTTGTATTGTATTAATTCTTTTGCAAGTATAACATTCATAATATATATATTAGGCGTTGGACCCTAAGCACGGTATCTGTGTATTTCTTATAGTGTTAAGTATTCACAGAGCGTCGGTGACGCTCAAACAGCTTTTAAGTTAATAAGGTTACACTGTGTTGCATCTACACCCTATCTCTACACTAAGGTTTTACAGCATATTACATTGTTTTTTTGGTTTAGATTTAAAGGTTTAACATTGTGAGCGTCAGCGCCGCTGGTGATCTCCTCGTGGTCCCGAGCGTCCGCTACGCTATAGCGAATCATTACGTTAGCCGGCAGCCAATAGCGTGCCTGCCTGTGATCTCTCGGCCGTGAGCGAACGTGACGCTTGAGCGTCTCGACCACGGCTAAGCGATCGTTACGCAACGAGCGTACCCTTACGGTACTCCATACGTAAATAGCGTACAGTGTTCTTAGACCTCATAAAGGGTTTTATATAAGATTAATATTTAGCTTTATCAATTGGCTGCTCGTCCTGTCCTTCACATATCTCTGCTAGGTAATTTCAGCAGACATTATCCAGCAGCAAAGGGCGGGAGGTCATATTCCTCGTAGTGCTGTTTGGATAAGCGTCTGCTTCGCTTAGTAAAGGGTGCTGAAGGAATCCGGAACCGGAGGTAAGAACAACACGCTAGTGTCTTTAAAAAACTGTTTATTTCTGTCTTGCGTACACACGCACATATCTGCATTTCTTTTTCATTCGTGTATTTTCATATATCACTCTCCTGTTTGCCATTTTATAACTGATAAAACGTGCTAAGAGAGATTTGTCGCTATTTCATAGTTAAAGTGTAAAACCCACATGCAACTCTACCTAAGGTAAAAGGAGAGATTGGTGTGTTGCGCGGTAGACGATCGAGGATCATCTACATTGATAAAAGTGTTAGTTGTGTTGCGGTGGACATTGGTTTTGTGTACACGTGTCTCTAACAAAGGGCTGAGACTCGCGTACGCCAAGGCCGACGCACGCAGCGTAAATTACGCAACGGAGCGTCTGGGTACGCCCACGTAACTCAAGTCACACGACAGTTGATTTTTAAGTAGCGCAACAGGCGATAAGTAGCGCAACAGGCGATAAGTAGCGCAACAGGCGATAAATAGCGCAAAAAAAAATAATCTATTTTTAGTGTCCGAAATTTAGATTAACAGATCCTTCTCCAAATTCACAACACATCTGGTCTAAAGAAAATTTCTGCGCAGAAATAGAAATAGAAGCAAAAGTGTACGTGTGGTGAGTGAGTGTTTTGTATATATAAGTTTATACAATTTTACAGGTTGAACCACAAGAAGTCGAGGTCTCGCAGAGGTACATACATGTAAGTGACGTGCATGGTGGCTAGGGAGGCATCTCTGGTTAAACATAAAATTTGAGCAGTAGAGAATAGTAGACCAGGAGGTCATACTACAGACCGGGAGGTCCAGGTACAGCAGACTAAGAAGTCTGCCATAAAAGAGAAAAGGGCACAACCCAGGGGGTTGGTGCAAAAACCCATATAGGCCAATAAAGCTCTGGCTGAAGGAATTCGCAGCCGAAATTTTCGATTCCACTGGTCGCTCAGTACATAAGATTAGTTGCTTATGTGCTGAACGATTGTACCGCACGTAATTGTGTACATTAGTTAAATCTGACCAGTACCATTTGTGTACGATCCCGGTCATAAAACTATTTGTACACTCTGATGTGATTTGTGTAATTTTTTATTTTCTGAAGGGAAGTTCGCTGGTCACTCAGGAATTGTCCAACAACCAATAGTTACTGGAAAGAGTAAGTGTTCTGCGGATATCCCTCGCATGTTCCAGTAAATAGAGGTTCATAGGGGCCCTGGGTCGAGTACGCCAGCACTAAGGCAGTGTGTGGGTCGTATTGGTCAGCGTGGGCGAGTGAGTGGGGTACTCGGTAAACCGCCACCGTCAGCCTATCGTGAACATTTTGGTTTTTGTAAGGGTTCGCTGAAGACCCTGAAATAAGGTCAGAGGTGGTGAAAGCAACGCCTGCAAGTTATGGGGGCCAATTGTTCAGGAAGGGGGCGATCAACCTCGGTTCGGGTTGATTCAGTAAACCGACCAGTCGGGTCGGCAAGGTACGTAATGTGTGAAAAATATGGCTCACATACAGAGGTTTTATGTGATGAATGGGAGAGAATGACAGTGCATGACGGGGAGAAATTCCCAAGAGTAGGTAGCTTTAGATCAGAAGTGTTGCAAAATTTAAGGAGGAGGATATGTCTCATTAAATCAACAAAGAGACGAATCCAACATTATGATTATTTGCAGTTATGGCAACAGGAGGGTGAAATACAGAGAGGATTGGCTCTGGCGGCAGGATCTAATCCTATCAAGAAATTGATAGCGACAGCCCCGCCGCCACCATACATATCGGGAGAGAAATTGGTTGCGGAGAATGACGCATTAGGGTGTAACAAACAAACACTTAGCAACTGTGTAAAATAAGATTTTACTTACCGATAAATCTATTTCTCGTAGTCCGTAGTGGATGCTGGGGACTCCGTCAGGACCATGGGGATTAGCGGCTCCGCAGGAGACAGGGCACAAAACTAAAGCTTTAGGATCAGGTGGTGTGTACTGGCTCCTCCCCCTATGACCCTCCTCCAAGCCTCAGTTAGGATACTGTGCCCGGACGAGCGTACACAATAAGGAAGGATATTGAATCCCGGGTAAGACTCATACCAGCCACACCAATCACACCGTATAACTTGTGATCTAAACCCAGTTAACAGTATGACAAACGTAGGAGCCTCTGAACAGACGGCTCACAACAAATAACAACCCGATTTTTTTGTAACAATAACTATGTACAAGTATTGCAGACAATCCGCACTTGGGATGGGCGCCCAGCATCCACTACGGACTACGAGAAATAGATTTATCGGTAAGTAAAATCTTATTTTCTCTGACGTCCTAAGTGGATGCTGGGGACTCCGTCAGGACCATGGGGATTATACCAAAGCTCCCAAACGGGCGGGAGAGTGCGGATGACTCTGCAGCACCGAATGAGAGAACTCCAGGTCCTCTTTAGCCAGGGTATCAAATTTGTAGAATTTTACAAACGTGTTCTCCCCCGACCACGTAGCTGCTCGGCAGAGTTGTAATGCCGAGACCCCTCGGGCAGCCGCCCAGGATGAGCCCACCTTCCTTGTGGAATGGGCCTTGACAGATTTAGGCTGTGGCAGGCCTGCCACAGAATGTGCAAGTTGAATTGTGCTACAAATCCAACGAGCAATCGTCTGCTTAGAAGCAGGAGCACCCAGCTTGTTGGGTGCATACAGTATAAACAGCGAGTCAGATTTTCTGACTCCAGCCGTCCTTGAAATGTATATTTTCAATGCCCTGACAACGTCCAGCAACTTGGAATCTTCTAAATCGCTAGTAGCCGCAGGCACCACAATAGGCTGGTTCAGGTGAAACGCTGACACCACCTTAGGCAGAAACTGAGGACGCGTCCGCAGTTCTGCCCTGTCCGAATGGAAAATCAGATATGGGCTCTTATACGATAAAGCCGCCAATTCTGATACTCTCCTGGCTGAAGCCAGGGCCAGTAGCATGGTTACTTTCCATGTAAGATATTTCAAATCCACCGATTTGAGTGGCTCAAACCAATGGGATTTGAGAAAATCCAAAACTACATTCAGGTCCCACGGAGCCACTGGGGGCACAACCGGGGGCTGTATATGTAGTACTCCTTTTACAAAAGTCTGGACTTCAGGAACTGAAGCCAATTCTTTCTGGAAGAAAATCGACAGGGCCGAAATTTGAACCTTAATGGACCCCAATTTGAGGCCCATAGACAATCCTGTTTGCAGGAAATGTAGGAATCGACCCAGTTGAAATTCCTCCGTGGGGGCCTTCCTGGCCTCACACCACGCAACATATTTTCTCCAAATGCGGTGATAATGTTGTGCAGTCACCTCCTTCCTGGCTTTAACCAGTGTAGGAATGACCTCTTCTGGAATGCCTTTTTCCTTTAGAATTCGGCGTTCAACCGCCATGCCGTCAAACGCAGCCGCGGTAAGTCTTGGAATAGACACGGTCCCTGCTGAATCAGGTCCCGTCTTAGAGGTAGAGGCCACGGATTTTCCGTGAGCATCTCCTGAAGTTCCGGGTACCAAGTTCTTCTTGGCCAATCCGGAGCCACGAGTATCGTTCTTACTCCCCTTTGCCGCATAATTCTCAGTACTTTGGGTATGAGAGGCAGAGGAGGAAACACATACACTGACTGGTACACCCACGGTGTTACCAGAGCATCCACAGCTATTGCCTGAGGGTCTCTTGACCTGGCGCAATACCTGTCCAGTTTTTTGTTGAGGCGAGACGCCATCATATCCACCTTTGGTTTTTCCCAACGGTTCACAATCATGTGGAAGACTTCTGGATGAAGTCCCCACTCTCCCGGGTGTAGATCGTGTCTGCTGAGGAAGTCTGCTTCCCAGTTGTCTACTCCCGGAATGAACACTGCTGACAGTGCTATCACATGATCTTCCGCCCAGCGAAGGATCCTTGCAGCTTCTGCCATTGCTCTCCTGCTTCTTGTGCCGCCCTGTCTGTTTACGTGGGCGACTGCCGTGATGTTGTCCGACTGGATCAACACCGGCTGACCCTGAAGCAGGGGTTTTGCCAGGCTTAGAGCATTGTAAATTGCTCTTAGCTCCAGTATATTTATATGAAGAGACATCTCCAGGCTTGACCATACTCCCTGGAAGTTTCTTCCCTGTGTGACCGCTCCCCAGCCTCTCAGACTGGCATCCGTGGTCACCAGGACCCAGTCCTGTATGCCGAATCTGCGGCCCTCTAACAGATGAGCACTCTGCAACCACCACAGAAGAGACACCCTTGTCCGTGGCGATAAGGTTATCCGCTGATGCATCTGCAGATGCGATCCGGACCATTTGTCCAGCAGATCCCACTGAAAAGTTCGTGCGTGGAATCTGCCGAATGGAATTGCTTCGTAAGAAGCCACCATCTTTCCCAGGACTCTTGTGCATTGATGCACAGACACTTTTCCTGGTTTTAGGAGGTTCCTGACAAGTTCGGATAACTCCTTGGCTTTCTCCTCCGGAAGAAACACCTTTTTCTGAACCGTGTCCAGAATCATTCCCAGGAACAGCAGACGTGTTGTCGGGGTCAACTGAGATTTTGGAAAATTCAGAATCCACCCGTGTTGTTGCAGCACTACTTGGGTTAGTGCTACTCCGTCCTCCAGCTGTTCTCTGGACCTTGCCCTTATCAGGAGATCGTCCAAGTAAGGGATAATTAATACGCCTCTTCTTCGCAGAAGAATCATCATTTCGGCCATTACCTTGGTAAAGACCCGAGGTGCCGTGGACAATCCAAACGGCAGCGTCTGAAACTGATAATGACAGTTTTGCACCACGAACCTGAGGTACCCTTGATGTGAAGGGCAAATTGGGACATGCAGGTAAGCATCCTTTATGTCCAGGGACACCATAAAGTCCCCTTCTTCCAGATTCGCTATCACTGCTCTGAGTGATTCCATCTTGAACTTGAATTTTTGTATGTACAGGTTCAAAGATTTCAGATTTAGAATAGGTCTTACCGAGCCGTCCGGCTCCGGTACCACAAATAGCGTGGAGTAATACCCCTTTCCCTGTTGTAGGAGGGGTACCTTGACTATCACCTGCTGAGAAAACAGCTTGTGAATGGCTTCCAATACCGTCGCCCTGTCTGAGGGAGACGTTGGCAAAGCAGACTTTAGGAACCGGCGAGGGGGAGACTTCTCGAATTCCAACCTGTAACCTTGAGATACTACCTGCAGGATCCAAGGGTCCACCTGTGAGCAAGCCCACTGTGCGCTGAAATTCCTGAGTCGACCCCCCACCGCTCCTGAGTCCGCTTGTACAGCCCCAGCGTCATGCTGAGGGCTTTGCAGAACCCTGGGAGGGCTTCTGTTCCTGGGCAGGGGCTGCTTGCTGCCCTCTCTTACCCCTTCCTCTGTCCTTTTGCCCTCTTGTTCTTATAGGACCGAAAGGACTGCGGCTGAAAAGACGGTGTCTTTTTCTGTTGGGAGGGGGTCTGAGGTAAAAAGGTGGATTTTCCGGCAGTTGCCGTGGCCACCAGATCCGATAGACCTACGCCAAATAATTCTTCCCCTTTATACGGCAATACTTCCATATGTCGTTTGGAATCCGCATCACCTGACCACTGTCGCGTCCATAAACTTCTTCTGGCAGATATGGACATCGCACTTACTCTCGATGCCAGAGTGCAAATATCCCTCTGAGCATCTCGCATATAAAGAAAAGCATCCTTTAATTGCTCTATAGTCAATAAAATACTGTCCCTATCCAGGGTATCAATATTTTCAGTCAGGGAATCCGACCAGACCACCCCAGCACTGCACATCCAGGCTGAGGCGATGGCTGGTCGCAGTATAACACCAGTATGTGTGTATATACTCTTTAGGGTAGTTTCCAGCCTCCTATCAGCTGGATCCTTGAGGGCGGCCGTATCAGGAGACGGTAACGCCACTTGTTTTGATAAGCGTGTGAGCGCCTTATCCACCCTAGGGGGTGTTTCCCAGCGCGCCCTAACCTCTGGCGGGAAAGGGTATAATGCCAATAACTTTTTTGAAATTAGCACTTTTCTATCTGGGTTAACCCACGCTTCATCACATACATCATTCAATTCCTCTGATTCAGGAAAAACTACAGGTAGTTTTTTCACCCCCCACATAATACCCCTTTTTGTGGTACTTGCAGTATCAGAGATATGCAAAGCCTCCTTCATTGCCGTGATCATATAACGTGTGGCTCTACTTGAAAATACGTTTGTTTCTTCACCGTCGACACTAGATTCAGTGTCCGTGTCTGGGTCTGTGTCGACCGACTGAGGTAAAGGGCGTTTTACAGCCCCTGACGGTGTCTGAGACGCCTGGGCAGGTACCAACTGGTTTTCCGGCCGTCTCATGTCGTCAACTGATTTTTGTAATGTGCTGACATTATCACGTAATTCCATAAACAAAGCCATCCATTCCGGTGTCGACTCCCTGGGGGGTGACATCACCATTACCGGCAATTGCTCTGCCTCCACACCAACATCGTCCTCATACATGTCGACACACACGTACCGACACACAGCAGACACACAGGGAATGCTCTTATCGAAGACAGGACCCCACTAGCCCTTTGGGGAGACAGAGGGAGAGTTTGCCAGCACACACCCAAGCGCTATAATATATATGGGAACAACCTTATATAAGTGTTGTATCCTTATAGCAGCTTAAATATATAAAATATCGCCATAAAAAGTGCCCCCCCTCTCTGTTTTACCCTGTTTCTGTAGTGCAGTGCAGGGGAGAGTCCTGGGAGCCTTCCTCACAGCGGAGCTGAGCAGGAAAATGGCGCTGTGTGCTGAGGAGAATAAGCCCCGCCCCCTATTCCGGCGGGCTTTTCTCCCGTAGTTTGTAATATCTGGCAGGGGTTAAATACATCCATATAGCCTCAAGGGCTATATGTGATGTATTTTTTAGCCATAAAAGGTATTTACATTGCTGCCCAGGGCGCCCCCAGCAGCGCCCTGCACCCTCCGTGACCGTTGGTGAGAAGTGTGTGACAAACAATGGCGCACAGCTGCAGTGCTGTGCGCTACCTTCAAGAAGACTGAAGAGCCTTCTGCCGCCGGTTTCTGGACCTTCAATCTTCAGCATCTGCAAGGGGGGTCGGCGGCGCGGCTCCGGGACGAACCCCAGGGTGAGACCTGTGTTCCGACTCCCTCTGGAGCTAATGGTGTCCAGTAGCCTAAGAAGCCAATCCATCCTGCACGCAGGTGAGTTGAACTTCTCTCCCCTAAGTCCCTCGATGCAGTGAGCCTGTTGCCAGCAGGACTCACTGAAAATAATAAACCTAAAAACTTTTTCTAAGCAGCTCCTTAAGAGAGCCACCTAGATTGCACCCTGCTCGGACGGGCACAAAAACCTAACTGAGGCTTGGAGGAGGGTCATAGGGGGAGGAGCCAGTACACACCACCTGATCCTAAAGCTTTAGTTTTGTGCCCTGTCTCCTGCGGAGCCGCTAATCCCCATGGTCCTGACGGAGTCCCCAGCATCCACTTAGGACGTCAGAGAAATGTTAATAAGTTAACTAATGCAAGTATTAACCCGTGCAAGTTGTACCCTGTTTTGAACTTTCCCCAGGAGTGTGATCAAGAGGACGAATCGGCAACAATATCGGCGCGCTCTCTAGCAGCCACCATAGCAGAGACAACAGTAGGCACGGCTCCACCCATGAGATTAGTAACAAAAGCCCCTAGCGGAGGGATAGGTGAGGTCGTATCTACAGGTAAGTACGGCACCATACACTACGCTGAAACCATTTCACCACAGGCTGTAGAACCTACACAGAGTGATGTTAGTAAACTTAATCCTGTTAGGGTAATAGCAGTGCCAAATGGGAAAACTGACACAACAGGAATCACTCCTGTTAGGAACATTGCCATGTACAGCCCATTTTCCCGAATGGAACTAAGAACCATAGTGTCTGAGTTCCCTGACCCTAGGAAAGACTTAGTTGCCAGCCAGAAATACATCAGAGACCTAGGGAACACTTTAGAGCCCAATAACAAAGACTGGCAGGTATTGCTGAGGGCATGTTTACCCTCAAATGTCGACGCAGCTCAATTTTTGTCTGACTGTGGATTAGATCAGGATGTACCTCTTACAGATGTGTACAACAAAGATAACGTAAAAAGAACAAGTTTACAGTTAAAAGAGTATTTCCCAGCGGTAGTTAAGTGGAACAAGATTTTCTCCATTAGACAGAAAGAGTCAGAAACTGCTGCAGAATATTTTCACAGGGCATTACTAGAAATGGCAAAGTACACAGGTATAGAGGACATTAAAACAAACATAAACCATCGAGAAGTAGCAGTATCTGTACTAATGGATGGTTTAAAAGAGACATTAAAGACAAGAGTACAGACCACGCAACCATGTTGGCGAGGTCTGTCGGTGGCTACTTTGAGAGAGGCTGCTATTGATCACGACCGGAATATCACCCGACACAGGGAGTCCCAAGGGGATAAGTTAATGGCCGTAAGTATACAGGCCCTGACCACAAGGCAGCCTTTGTATAAATCACCAAACCCTGTGGGTAAGTCAAATGTAGTAACTTGTTTTTCTTGTCATAGACAGGGACACATGGCACGAGACTGTAGAGTGAAAAATTCACAAAACTCATATCAACCCCCTAGACAACGACACGACACACGACATTGGGAGCAAGGTCCGCAGAGACGGAGTTATGAGCCACATACAGGGGAAACAAAAAGATACCCCCCGAACAGAGACTGGCAAGCCACTGGTAGTTCCCATTTAACCCCTTCACAAGCAGTTGCTGCCAGCGGGATTCAGGGAGGTCACCATACCCAATAGGGGTGTGGCCATACCTGTAATCTGCAGCCAGTAAAATTGATTGCAAGTCTTGGGAGTGAACCTGAAATTGCAATCAATGTAGCTGGTAAATCATTAAACTTTCTTGTAGATACAGGGGCGGCCAAATCAGTGATAAATTCGACAGTGGGCATGAGAACCACTGGTAAGACAATTCCAGCCATAGGGGTAACGGGAGTAGTCCAGCACTACCCTGTTAGCAAACCAGCCGAGATTACAGTAGGGCCGTTACATACCAAGCATTCCTTTTTGCTAGCTGCATCGGCACCGACTAATCTCCTGGGAAGAGACTTATTGTGCAAAATGGGGTGCGTCATTTATTGTACTCCTGAAGGAGTATTCTTGGACATACCTGAGAATCACGCTCAGGAAGTGCAAGACATGTTAGACTCCCCATCAAAATTAATGTCACATACCATTATGACAAATAGGACTCCATCCCAAGTAGAAGAAATGACATCCCAGATACCAGAGTCACTTTGGACTAAAGATGGACAGGACACTGGATTAATGGCAAACGTAGCTCCGGTAGTTGTACAAGTAAAAGATGGTAGGATAGCTCCAAAAATCCCACAGTACCCTCTGAAGCCAGAGGTGGAGTTAGGAGTGTATCCCGTAATAGAGCGCTTGCTACAACAGGGCATTCTGGTAAGAACGTCCAGCACTGCCAATAGTCCCATCTTCCCTGTGAAAAAGAGTGGGGGGAGGGGTTACCGGCTAGTGCAGGATCTAAGGGGGATTAACAAAATAGTTGAGAGTCAGTTCCCCGTAGTGCCAAATCCAGCTGTCATCCTTATGCAAATCCCTCCCACTGCGAAATTTTTCACTGTTATTGACCTCTGCTCCGCTTTCTTTTCGGTACCTCTGCACCCTGACAGCCAATATTTGTTTGCATTCACATACAGAGGAGTCCAATACACATGGACTCGATTACCACAAGGTTTCATAGACAGTCCAAGTATCTTTTCCCAGGCTTTGCATGATTGTTTACAGTCTTTCCAACCAGAGAGTGGATCAGTATTAATACAGTACGTGGATGATCTACTACTGTGTTCTGATTCATTGGAAGCATCCCTGAAGGATACGAAACAGCTCCTGTTTCATCTTTCAGACACAAGACACAAGGTTTCCAAAGACAAGTTGCAATTATGCCAAACTAAGGTAAAATATTTGGGACACTGTCTAACACAAGGACTGAGACACCTGACCGCTGATAGAATTCAAGCAATTAGAGACATGACTCTGCCACAAACCCAGCAACAGATCAGAACATTTTTAGGAATGTGTGGGTATTGCCGTAACTGGATCCCAGGGTTTTCCATTCTAGCGTTACCTTTGCAGGAGATGGTCTCCTCAAACAAACCTGAGCGGATTTCGCATACAGACGAGTCCGAGATGGCATTTGAGAGACTTAAACAGTGCCTAACGCAGGCACCAGCATTAGGTATGCCTGACTATGGGAAACCCTTTGAGCTGTACGGAACAGAAAGTGCTGGTTGCGCGGCAGGCGTCTTAACCCAAAAGCACGGTGATGCCAGCAGGCCGGTAGCATACTACAGCGCTCAGCTAGACACGGTAGCGCGATCCCTCCCCACATGCTTGCGAAGCGTTGCTGCGATAGCATTGCTAGTAACGAAAAGCGAAGATGTAGTGCTAGGTCACAACCTCACAATTCATACATCACATGCAGTGTCAGCCTTGCTAAATTCTGCCCAAACCAGGCACGTCTCATCAGCGCGGTTTACAAGATGGGAATTGGCACTAATGGCCCCCGTAAACATCACCATAAGGAGATGCAGTGCATTAAATCCTGCAACATATCTCCCAGGTGTGCCTGGACAGGCACAAAGGGTGGAGGATGAGAGTGGTGGGGAAGGAGAATTTAACACAAAGGAAGACACACATGATTGTATGGAATATTTGACCCAAAATTTTACCGCAAGGCCTGACATCAGTGACAATCCACTGGAAGATGTAGATCTAACTTTCTACACGGATGGTAGTTGTCACAGACAGTCAGACTCGGGAGACTTGTGTACTGGATACGCAGTCGTAGATGACCAAGGCACCATAGAAGCGGAACCACTAGGCCCACCTCACTCAGCCCAGGTTGCTGAACTGGTCGCCCTAACCAGGGCATGTGAATTGGCTAAGGGCAAATCAGCCAATATCTACACCGACTCTAGATACGCATTCGGGGTAGTCCATGATTTCGGAGCCCTATGGCGCCTCAGAAATTTCATGACGGCAGCTGGTACACCGGTAGCGCATGCAGCCCACATCAAAAGGCTTCTAACAGCGATACAGGAACCCGACAGAGTGGCTGTTATCAAGTGTAAAGCACACACATATAGCCAAGACCCAGTATCACTTGGTAACAGCCGAGCAGACGAAGCAGCTAAGTTAGCAGCTGGTATCCCCAGACAGACAGACACCACACAACTGATGGTATTTAATACCATCAACACACAGAAGTTGTGTGAAATGCAAAATTTGTGTTCCACACAGGAAAAGGCAGTCTGGAAGGCAAAAGGATATGGCCAGGAGTCCTCAGGACTCTGGACGGATGGACAAGGTAAACCGGTGGCCCCAAGAGCATATCTCCCATGTTTAGCTGAGGCAGCTCACGGGCTGACTCATCTGGGCAAGGAGGGAATGTGCAAGTTGGTAAGAGCATATTGGTGCGCCCCAGGATTTTCATCTCATGCAAGTAAGAGAGCAATGTCATGCCTTACCTGTTTGAGAAAGAACATCGGAAAAGCAATACCAACAGAACCATCTCATATCCCACCTGCAGGCGGCCCTTTCCAGGTAATACAGATTGACTTCATTCAATTACCCCCTTGTCGAAATTTGAAATATGTACTTGTTTGTATAGATGTTTTCTCAAATTGGGTCGAAGCATTTCCTGCGGCCACAAATACCGCTATGTTTACTGCTAAGAAAATTGTGCAGGAATTTGTATGTAGATATGGTATCCCTAGAATAATTGAAAGTGATAGGGGTACCCATTTTACAGGTGATGTCTTTCAAGGAATGTGTAAGTTGATGGGAATTGATAGCAAGCTGCACACTCCATATCGTCCACAGGCGAGTGCGAAGGTAGAAAGAGTGAACAGCACTATTAAAAATAAACTGAGCAAAGTTATGGCAGAGACAGGATTGACATGGCCAGAAGCTCTACCCATTGTACTGTACAGCATCAGAACCACTCCCAGGTCCCCTCTTAATCTGTCTCCCTTTGAAATCTTGTTTGGTCGACAACCGCATGTTATGATTAACCCTCAGGATGATTTGAAGTGTAACAATGAAGTGACTGTAAAGTACCTGGTTAATATGAGTAAACAGCTAAGGAATCAAAATGATAATTTGAAGTTAGTGATTCCTGATTTACCAGATAGTAATTGTCATGACATTGAACCTGGGGATTATGTAATGATACGGAATTTTCTACGCTCAGGTTGCCTTATTGACAGATGGGAAGGACCATACCAAGTCTTATTGACTAGCACTACAGCATTGAAAGTTGCCGAGAGAGAGACTTGGGTTCATTCGTCCCATTGTAAGAAGGTTGCTGATCCAGAGAGGTCCCGTGATAAGGAACAGACGGTAGAGGAAGTTGTATCACTGGAGTGTCTGTTCCAGGAGGACTGAGGCGGCACCTGAGCATTGAGAATCACAAGATCAAAAGCAGTTGTCGATTCCCTGTTCCCTTTTATTGTTTTTCTCCACTTCCCATCCCCCCTCCCTCAAATTATTTTTCCCCCTTCTCATTCTTCTTCGTTTTCCTCCTATAAGATGGACTTGCCCCAAGAGACTGTGATCCGGATTTTCCTGTTGACCATGATGTTGACCAGAGCAGTCTGTTCCGGCGAGAGTACCATGGAGGTCGAGAGAGGTTCTGGAATGGGTTCTGATGACAGAGATGGAGGCGTAGTTTCCCAAGAACAACATAATCAACAAGCAAAGGCGAGTATCAGAAAACGATCCGATAGCATTGACCATAGAAGGAATTGTGAAGGATTGTTAGCTGAAGAAAACTGTATCTGTAGGCTCTGTGACAACGTAGTTGAGGATGGGTGCATTAAGAAATGCCAATCCAGTTTTAATATCCACATGGACCGGCATCCCTTGAGTGACTATCACTCTTTAGTGGGTAGTGTGTTAAATCAAACAGATTGTTGGGTATGCTCTCAAGTACCTCAAGGTCATAGCAAATCAGGACTAGTACCATTTCCTTTAACGATAGGGGAGGTACTTGAGCTAAGTGGTGGGAGGCCGGTGGACAGGAGGTTTAATATCTCCAGTCCTCCTAGTTTGAAGCTCCACCAATATCATGTGGATAGATCCCTCATATGTTTTAACATTTCCAATCCCCGAAAGCCGGGAAATTGGGAAGTGTCATGGAGTAACCAAACCATGACCTTTTCATATAGAGCAGATAGAATGCCGACAGATACAGAGCTTGTACGCCACATAGCCAGTAGAGGAAAATCTTTCCGATATAGGTATACCCTAGGAAATAGGATTACGAGAGTTGGAGAGGTATCACCAGGATACTGTGCACATATCGTACAAGCTGATACGTGTACTAGACAGATGGGAGAATTAGGGTTAGGAGATTTCACATGGAAGATGTGTAATATGGTTATGTCCTACTCCGTCCCATATGTTCTCCCCGATGATGCATATTTCATATGCGGGAGGAAGGCGTATAAGTGGCTTGCCCCAAACTCTGAAGGATTGTGTTATATTGGAAAAGTACTGCCTGAAGTAATGACTGTATCACATGCCAAAATGAAGGATATACACCGTGTTGCCCAAGCTCCTTATACTCACACCCATTACGAGCACGTAGTTAAACGGCACCTGATAGAAAGAACAGAGCATCCGGCCTCTGACATGATCCATGAATCCACCGGGATTCAGGTTCTAATCGCGTTAGATTTCACTCGCACCGCCAGAGGAGTGTTGAATTATAAATACATATCTGCGCTCGCAAATTTGTTAGACAATATCACAGAAATGTATGATGACACGTTTAGGTATACTGGAAGAGAACTTCAAGCTTATAAAACAGAACTGGTTCAGCATAGAATGATTCTCAATTATCTCACAGCAGTAACAGGTGGATATTGTGTCACACTGGCAACGCAGTACGGCGTGAAATGTTGCACATATATTACAAATAGTACCGAGGACCCAACTGAAGTGGGAATTTCGCAGGAGACACAATCTCACCCTTGCTGCTGTGAGTAATGAGCTGACTGGTTGGGTGTCATGGTTGAACCCGCGAAATTGGTTCTCCGGTTTAGGAGAATGGGCTCAAGGAGTCATAATGGATGTTGGGAAGTTTCTCCTATGTATCTTAGGTGTTATCATAACGATTGGCTTGATATTTAGATGCGGTCAGGCTTTAACGAAGTGCAAACGAAGTACCAGGGTGATGAGTTTAAGGAGTGAGGAAACTGTAATTCCAATGGATTTGATTTATGACCCAAATGTAGAAACAATGATGTGATGAAAATGCGATTTCTACGGTCCGTTTCTTTCACCTGTTTTTCCGTTTTCTCCAAGGTAAAAAGACCCACTTGGACGAGGAATTTGATGAGCCGATATACAGACAACAGATGGATTAAAGAAGAAGTTTTGACAACCTGATACGCAGATTTTTGATGAACTTTGCCATAGATCCCCAGTTTCCCTAGAAATTTTAAAATTACGCTAGCCCAACACTTTTGTAAATCTATGGACATTGACAAAGCTTTTGCTCGCACCTTATGGGCAAAAGCACAAAGAAGACTGCATTCAACAGACACCGAACAAGACTTCAACCGACAAATGTTCATTTACCTGACATAGAATACCACTGCATTTACTGTAATTATGTCTTTTCTTCATCTCTACAACCTTCAGGTAATTACACACATAGTATAAGGAATACAGGCACAGATATCAGCAATCACATATTCCCCCATTCATGTATCATCAACTAAAATGTGCTCCCCATTTTGTTCAAAATCCGAAAAGAGCTCGGTAAAGTTTGACAGCCCATCCACAGACCCGTACCACGGGATAAGAAGGATTTCAAATGTATACTTCGCAATACCTCGAAGCTTGATTTAAAACACGTACGGCACGATGATACATGACCCCCAAGCACGGATTCATACACACATGCTTCTGCTATCACACTAGGTCATACCCTTTTCCTACCTTCTCCTCTCCTCCCCTACCCAACCATGTAAATGTATTAACCCCTGACATATATTTTTCTCTTTTTGAAATGTTTTAGGAAGTGGCAGTTATTGTTGACTGCCAAAGGGTGGACTGTCAAAGTCAGAAAAATATCTCTATGCACACTGCCATATTTGCATCTCACACAGGTCTGCGCTGCGCATGCGTGCGCTCTCCCGTGCGTGCGCATACTCGCTGTTGCGGGCACCCGCGGGCGCGCGGTATGTGCATTTACGGTAGAGTTCATGTGTTCGTAGCGTGCGACTCTTTCGTTACATATTTCCACTATATAATGTATTTTGTAGATCATGGTCCCTTTGATAGATTCTGAAAGTTTGGTTAATATAGAATGTTCATGAACAGAGAAATCCCCCTTTGTTTGATACGAAGGGTCAGACAGGAGTAATACAGTGGTGTTTAGTACCCATCGGAAGAGTATTTAATTAGCAATATTCCGGTGTTGGTTTGAAGCGGATTAATCGCTCGTGCGAATAGTTATGGACATAAGAAGTTTATGAACATTTACTGTATTTGCACTTACTTATCCATGCGGCGGGAAACCCAGTTTCCCTCCCACCTGAGCTGTTGGAAATAGTCACAGCCCACCTGTATGAATCAACCTATGACCTTTTGTTATAATGCGAGGAGGAATTCTTGTGTCCAATGAACAATGAGATTGTAGGGACCATTGAATTGTATTGTGTGTGGGGCATAAATAGACAAGCCGATCACATCCAGCTCTCACTCTTCAACGGTTATCATTGCTGAAAATCGGGAGCTGGATGTCCAGAGGCGCATGCGATCGTTTCCTTTGTGCGTAAGTTTTCTCCGCAATCATATTGTCTTTCTTGATGTTATGGGCCATATCTCTCTCTCTCTCTCTTCTTCTCTTTCTCTCGTACTCTCTTAAACATAATAGTATTGTATTGTATTTCCTGTGTAGTTATCTGGTTAGGTAGTCTATGTTATATTGTAGTGTATGACTTGTATTGTATTAATTCTTTTGCAAGTATAACATTCATAATATATATATTAGGCGTTGGACCCTAAGCACGGTATCTGTGTATTTCTTATAGTGTTAAGTATTCACAGAGCGTCGGTGACGCTCAAACAGCTTTTAAGTTAATAAGGTTACACTGTGTTGCATCTACACCCTATCTCTACACTAAGGTTTTACAGCATATTACATTGTTTTTTTGGTTTAGATTTAAAGGTTTAACATTGTGAGCGTCAGCGCCGCTGGTGATCTCCTCGTGGTCCCGAGCGTCCGCTACGCTATAGCGAATCATTACGTTAGCCGGCAGCCAATAGCGTGCCTGCCTGTGATCTCTCGGCCGTGAGCGAACGTGACGCTTGAGCGTCTCGACCACGGCTAAGCGATCGTTACGCAACGAGCGTACCCTTACGGTACTCCATACGTAAATAGCGTACAGTGTTCTTAGACCTCATAAAGGGTTTTATATAAGATTAATATTTAGCTTTATCAATATATAAATATATACACACATATATATAGAATAAAAAACAGTTTCCCAAGTGCGCTAAATAAGACTATCTACAATGATTCTTCCAGTGTTGTTTCCATAAGTCAGAATTGAATACTGGAGAAGATTTGTATCTGGGAACCTGTAACGGACACCCCTCACCAAGATGGTCACCCAAACAAGAGGCCCAAGGCCAATTAGTAAAAAATTGTTTTAATAACACATGTTAAAACAAATACAGTTTTCACATAAAATTCCTCATACAGTGTTCACAAAGATGTGTTTAAAATGATGACAATAAAGGATAACCAGTATGTTCGTTGTGTGGTCTTTAACTCTAGATACTCCCTCACCTTTTTCAAGGTGCGAGCTTAAGAGGGAGTATCTTCACAAACTATGCTGGAAACTCCTGACAGTCAGGAGTTTCCAGCATAGTTTGTGAAGATACTCCCTCTGGGCCGGGGAGAGGCTACAGGTCAAGTGCTAGCTCCCCTATGCTAGACTTCCACCCCAGGTACTAGCGAGCCTTATTAAATGGGGCGTTAGTACACCCGACCTGCGCTCTATTGCCCTGGTGGTCTAGTGGGGTCCCTGCTTGGTGACAGTGTCCACGCCAGCGCCGCGACCCGTCTCCCTAGGTCGCGGACGGAACGCGATTTATTGGCGGGTCCCGCCTGGGGGGACCTCTTACCTCCTCCCCGTAGCAGCCACGCGAACCAGGAAAGCGACTGCGACCGTGTGCCTAAAGCCGGAGCATCTCCACCGCAAGTACCCGGGAAGAGGCAGCAGGAGTATGCGACGCCGCTTGGGAGGTGATGGAGCTGCAGCGCTGACAGACCAGTTTTGAATACATTTTCTGTCAGAAAAGCTTTTTCAGGGCTGCCCAGTGCAGCTCACCTGTTAAGTGACCTGCTGCTGCAGACACCAACTGAAACTGAGCTCACAGTGCCTGGAGACGGGGTTAGAGAGGAGGACCCAATGCACCCTGGGACAGCCTAAAGCTTTAGCCTGTGGTGATTCTGAACAAGAGCCACTCTACCCCGATGTTTCCCTGTGGAAACCAATGTAACCTGCTGCAGAAAGATACTTTAGTAAACCAAAAGTTGTTTTAGTCTTAAGGCCCATACACGCTGGGCAATTTTGAGCTTAAAGTAGCTCACTTTTGGCATTTTGAGCTACTCTGAGGAAAGTGGTACACCCCCATGAACATAGCTGGGCTAGGTGAAAAAAAGCTCAGTGTGTACACACTGAGCGATTTTCCGCCCAGCGATGTTCACATCATCGCTGTGCATACACGCTGGGCAAAAACACCCAGTGTGTATGCACCTTTAGATGTATAAACACTCACAGCGTAAAACAATTCACAAGCAACCAGCTGTCCACATGATGTAAAAAAATAAGATTTTACTCACCGGTAAATCTATTTCTCGTAGTCCGTAGTGGATGCTGGGACTCCGTAAGGACCATGGGGAATAGCGGCTCCGCGGGAGACTGGGCACAACTAAAGAAAGCTTTAGGACTACCTGGTGTGCACTGGCTCCTCCCTCTATGACCCTCCTCCAGACCTCAGTTAGGATACTGTGCCCGGAAGAGCTGACACAATAAGGAAGGATTTTGAATCCCGGGTAAGACTCATACCAGCCACACCAATCACACCGTATAACTCGTGATACTATACCCAGTTAACAGTATGAACAATAACTGAGCCTCTCAACAGATGGCTCAACAATAACCCTTTAGTTAAACAATAACTATATACAAGTATTGCAGACAATCCGCACTTGGGACGGGCGCCCAGCATCCACTACGGACTACGAGAAATAGATTTACCGGTGAGTAAAATCTTATTTTCTCTGACGTCCTAAGTGGATGCTGGGACTCCGTAAGGACCATGGGGATTATACCAAAGCTCCCAAACGGGCGGGAGAGTGCGGATGACTCTGCAGCACCGAATGGGCAAACTCTAGGTCCTCCTCAGCCAGGGTGTCAAACTTGTAGAATTTAGCAAATGTGTTTGACCCCGACCAAGTAGCTGCTCGGCAAAGTTGTAGAGCCGAGACCCCTCGGGCAGCCGCCCAAGAAGAGCCCACCTTCCTCGTGGAATGGGCTTTCACTGATTTAGGATGCGGCAGTCCAGCCGCAGAATGTGCAAGCTGAATCGTACTACAGATCCAGCGAGCAATAGTCTGCTTTGAAGCAGGAGCACCCAGCTTGTTGGGTGCATACAGGATAAACAACGAGTCAGTTTTCCTGACACTAGCTGTCCTGGAAACATACATTCTCAGGGCCCTGACTACGTCCAACAACTTGGAAGACTCCAAGTCTTTAGTAGCCGCAGGCACCACGATAGGTTGGTTCAAATGAAAGGCTGATACCACCTTAGGGAGAAACTGGGGACGAGTCCTCAATTCTGCCCTATCCATATGGAAAATCAGATAAGGGCTTTTACATGACAAAGCCGCCAATTCTGACACACGCCTGGCCGAAGCCAAGGTCAACAGCATGACCACTTTCCACGTGAGATATTTTAATTCCATGGTTTTAAGTGGCTCAAACCAATGTGACTTTAGGAAATCCAACACCACGTTGAGATCCCAAGGTGCCACTGGAGGCACAAAAGGGGGCTGAATATGCAGCACTCCCTTAACAAAAGTCTGAACTTCAGGTAGTGAAGCCAGTTCTCTCTGGAAGAAAATCGATAGAGCCGAAATCTGGACCTTAATGGAACCCAATTTTAGGCCCATAGTCACCCCTGACTGTAGGAAGTGCAGAAAACGGCCCAGCTGAAATTCCTCCGTTGGGGCCTTCCTGGCCTCACACCACGCAACATATTTTCGCCAAATGCGGTGATAATGGTTTGCGGTCACTTCTTTCCTAGCTTTAATCAGCGTAGGAATGACTTCCTCCGGAATGCCCTTTTCCTTCAGGATCCGGTGTTCAACCGCCATGCCGTCAAACGCAGCCGCGGTAAGTCTTGGAACAGACAGGGCCCCTGCAGTAGCAGGTCCAGTCTGAGAGGCAGAGGCCATGGGTCCTCTGAGATCATTTCTTGAAGTTCCGGGTACCAAGCTCTTCTTGGCCAATCCGGAACAATGAGTATAGTTCTTACTCCTCTTCTCCTTATTATCCTCAGTACCTTGGGTATGAGAGGAAGAGGAGGGAACACATAAACCGACCGGTACACCCACAGTGTCACTAGAGCGTCCACAGCTATCGCCTGAGGGTCTCTTGACCTGGCGCAATATATTTCTAGCTTTTTGTTTAGGCGGGACGCCATCATGTCCACCTGTGGCCTTTCCCAACGGTTTACAATCAGTTGGAAGATTTCTGGATGAAGTCCCCACTCTCCCGGGTGGAGGTCGTGCCTGCTGAGGAAGTCTGCTTCCCAGTTGTCCACTCCCGGAATGAACACTGCTGACAGTGCTAACACGTGATTTTCCGCCCATCGGAGAATCCTTGTGGCTTCTGCCATCGCCGTCCTGCTTCTTGTGCCGCCCTGTCGGTTTACATGGGCGACTGCCGTGATGTTGTCTGACTGGATCAGTACCGGCTGGTTTTGAAGCAGGGGTTTTGCCTGACTTAGGGCATTGTAAATGGCCCTCAGTTCCAGAATATTTATGTGTAGGGAAGTCTCCTGACTTGACCATAGTCCTTGGAAGTTTCCTCCCTGTGTGACTGCCCCCCACCCTCGAAGGCTGGCATCCGTGGTCACCAGGACCCAGTCCTGTATGCCGAATCTGCGGCCCTCTTGAAGATGAGCACTTTGCAGCCACCACAGCAGAGACACCCTGGTCCTTGGAGACAGGGTTATCAGCCGATGCATCTGAAGATGCGATCCGGACCACTTGTCCAACAGGTCCCACTGAAAAGTCCTTGCATGGAACCTGCCGAATGGAATTGCTTCGTAGGAAGCTACCATTTTTCCCAGGACTCGCGTGCAGTGATGCACCGACACCTGTTTTGGTTTCAGGAGGCCTCTGACTAGAGATGACAGCTCCTTGGCTTTCTCCTCCGGGAGATACACTTTTTTCTGTTCTGTGTCCAGAACCATCCCCAGGAACAGTAGACGTGTCGTAGGGACCAGCTGTGACTTTGGAATATTTAGAATCCAACCGTGCTGTTGTAGCACCTCCCGAGATAGTGCTACCCCGACCAACAACTGCTCCCTGGACCTCGCCTTTATCAGGAGATCGTCCAAGTACGGGATAATTAAAACTCCCTTTTTTCGAAGGAGTATCATCATTTCGGCCATTACCTTGGTAAATACCCTCGGTGCCGTGGACAGACCAAACGGCAACGTCTGGAATTGGTAATGACAATCCTGTACCACAAATCTGAGGTACTCCTGGTGATGATGGTAAATGGGGACATGCAGGTAAGCATCCTTGATGTCCACTGATACCATGTAATCCCCCTCGTCCAGGCTTGAAATAACCGCCCTGAGCGATTCCATCTTGAACTTGAATTTTTTTATATATGTGTTCAAGGATTTCAAATTTAAAATGGGTCTCACCGAACCGTCCGGTTTCGGTACCACAAACATTGTGGAATAGTAACCCCGTCCTTGTTGAAGGAGGGGCACCTTGACTATCACCTGCTGGGAATACAGCTTGTGAATTGCCTCTAGCACTGCATCCCTGCCTGAGGGAGTTGTTGGCAAGGCAGATTTGAGGAAACGGCGGGGGGGAGACGTCTCGAATTCCAGCTTGTACCCCTGAGATACTACTTGAAGGATCCAGGGATCCACCCGTGAGCGAGCCCACTGATTGCTGAAGTTTTTGAGACGGGCCCCCACCGTACCTGGCTCCGCCTGTGGAGCCCCAGCGTCATGCGGTGGACTTGGAGGAAGCGGGGGAGGACTTTTGCTCCTGGGAACTGGCTGTATGCTGCAGCTTTTTCCCTCTATCTCTGCCTCTGGGCAGAAAGGACGCGCCTTTAACCCGCTTGCCCCTATGGGGCCGAAAGGACTGTACCTGATAATACGGTGCTTTCTTTGGCTGTGAGGGAACATGGGGTAAAAATGCTGACTTCCCAGCTGTTGCTGTGGAAACGAGGTCCGAGAGACCATCCCCGAACAACTCCTCACCCTTATAAGGCAAAACTTCCATGTGCCTTTTAGAATCTGCATCACCCGTCCACTGCCGAGTCCATAATCCTCTCCTGGCAGAAATGGACATTGCACTTATTTTAGATGCCAGCCGGCAAATATCCCTCTGTGCATCTCTCATGTATAAGACTGCGTCTTTTATATGCTCTATGGATAGCAATATAGTGTCCCGGTCTAGGGTATCAATATTTTCCGACAGGGAATCTGACCACGCAGCTGCAGCACTGCACATCCATGCTGAAGCAATAGCTGGTCTCAGTATAATACCTGCGTGTGTATATACAGACTTCAGGATAGCCTCCTGCTTCCTATCAGCAGGCTCCTTTAGGGCGGCCGTGTCCGGAGACGGTAGTGCCACCTTTTTTGACAGACGTGTGAGCGCTTTATCCACCCTAGGGGATGTTTCCCAACGTGACCTATCCTCTGGCGGGAAAGGGTACGCCATTAGTAACCTTTTAGAAATTACCAGTTTCTTATCGGGGGAAGCCCACGCTTCTTCACACACCTCATTTAATTCCTCAGATGGGGGAAAAACCACTGGTAGTTTTTTCTCCCCAAACATAATACCCTTTTTTGTGGTTCCTGGGGTAATATCAGAAATGTGCAACACATTTTTCATTGCCTCAATCATGTAACGTGTGGCCCTATTGGAATGTACATTTGTCTCATCGTCGTCGACACTGGATTCAGTATCCGTGTCGACATCTGTGTCTGCCATCTGAGGTAGCGGGCGTTTAAGAGCCCCTGATGGCTTTTGAGACAGCTGGGCAGGCACAAGCTGAGAAGCCGGCTGTCCCACATCTGATATGTCGTCAAACCTTTTATGTAAGGAGCTGACACTTTCACGTAATTCCTTCCACAAGTCCATCCATTCAGGTGTCGGCCCCGCAGGGGGTGACATCACATTTATCGGCACTTGCTCCGCCTCCACATAAGCCTCCTCATCAAACATGTCGACACAGCCGTACCGACACACCGCACACACACAGGGAATGCTCTGACTGAGGACAGGACCCCACAAAGCCCTTTGGGGAGACAGAGGGGTATATGCAATTGCGGTCGAATTCGCGGCAATTTTCGCCGTTTTTTAATTCGACTCAATTCGACAGGTGAATCCCGGAAGGTGGCTTCCGGAATTCACCATATTCAATGAAAAACGGATTCGCCAGAGTCGCGGGCGAAAATCGGCCGATTTGGCGGATTTTGCAGCGATTTTAAAAAACGGTAAAAAAACGTGAAAAACACGAAAAAAAAATGGCGTGGGGTCCCCCCTCCAAAGCATAACCAGCCTCGGGCTCATCGAGCTGGTCCTGGTTCTAAAAATGCAGGGGAAAAATTGGCCAGGGATCCCCCGTATTTTTAAAACCAGCACCGGGCTCTGCGCCTGGTGCTGGTGCCAAAAATACGGGGGACAAAAAGAGTAGGGGTCCCCCGTATTTTTAACACCAGCATCGGGCTCCACTAGCTGGACAGATAATGCCACAGCCGGGGGTCACTTTTATGCCGTGCCCTGCGGCCGTGGCATTAAATATCCAACTAGTCACCCCTGGCCGGGGTACCCTGGGGGAGTGGGGACCCCTTCAATCAAGGGGTCCCCCCCCCCAGCCACCCAAGGGCCAGGGGTGAAGCCCGAGGCTGTCCCCCCCCATCCAATGGGCTGCGGATGGGGGGGCTGATAGCCTTTTGTGATAATAAAAAGATATTGTTTTTTCCAGCAGTACTACAAGTCCCAGCAAGCCTCCCCCGCAAGCTGGTACTTGGAGAACCACAAGTACCAGCATGCGGGAGAAAAACGGGTCCGCTGGTACCTGTAGTACTACTGGGAAAAAAATACCCAAATAAAAACAGGACACACACACCTTGATAGTAAAACTTTATTACACACTACCGACACACACATACTTACCTATGTTGACACGCCGACTGCCACGGTCTCCGACGATCCGAGGGTACCTGTGAAAAAATTATACTCACCTTCCAGCGTCCAGAGATAAATCCACGTCCAGAGAGTAAAATCCACGTACTTGTTTAAAAAAAAAAACACGCAAAAACCCGCTCCATACCGGACTAGAAAGGGGTCCAATGTTTTCACATCAGACCCCTTTCTCCCGAATGCCGGGACATCACGTGACTCCTGTCACTGACGTCCCTTCAGCCAATCAGGAAGCGCTACTTCCGTGGCGCTCACCTGATTGGCTGTGCGCTGTCTGTACTGTGACAGCACATCGCAAAGCCGCTCCATTACTTTCAATGGTGGGAACTTTGCGGGTAGCGGTGGGGTCACCCGCCGGTCAGCCGCTGACCGGCGGGTGACCTTACCGCTAGCCGCTAAGTTCCCACCATTGAAAGTAATGGAGCGGCTTTGCGATGTGCTGTCACAGTACAGACAGCGCACAGCCAATCAGGTGAGCGCAACGAAGTTGCGCTTCCTGATTGGCTTAGAGACCTTTCTGTGACAGCTGTCACTGACAGGTCTCATTCGTGGAAAGGTGTCCCATGTGTCAGCATGGGACCCCTTTCAGTCCGGCATGGAGCGGGTGTTCGGTTTGTTTTTTTGCCAAGTACGTGGATTTATCTCTGGACCATGGCTGAGGTGAGTATATTGATCTTTTCTTTTCAGGTATCCGTGGATTCTACATGGAGAAGAGGACCGATGTCGGCGTGTGAACATAGGTAAGTATGTGTGTGTCGACGTATGAAATAAAGTTTTACTGTCGACGGTGTGTGTGTCCTGTTTTTATTTGGGTATTTTTTTCCCAGTAGTACTACAGGTACCAGCGGGCCCGTTTTTCTCCCGCATGCTGGTACTTGTGGTTCTCCAAGTACCAGCTTGCGGGGGAGGCTGGCTGGGACTTGTAGTACTACTGGAAAAAACAATATCTTTTTATTATCACAAAAGGCTATCAGCCCCCCCATCCGCAGCCCATTGGATGGGGGGGGACAGCCTCGGGCTTCACCCCTGGCCCTTGGGTGGCTGGGGGGGGGGACCCCTTGATTGAAGGGGTCCCCACTCCCCCAGGGTACCCCGGCCAGGGGTGACTAGTTGGATATTTAATGCCACGGCCGCAGGGCACGGCATAAAAGTGACCCCCGGCTGTGGCATTATCTGTCCAGCTAGTGGAGCCCGATGCTGGTGTTAAAAATACGGGGGACCCCTACTCTTTTTGTCCCCCGTATTTTTGGCACCAGCACCAGGCGCAGAGCCCGGTGCTGGTTTTAAAAATACGGGGGATCCCCTGTCAATTTTTTCCCCGCATTTTTAGAACCAGGACCAGCTCGAAGAGCCCGAGGCTGGTTATGCTTTGGAGGGGGGACCCCACGCCATTTTTTTTTATGATTTCACCGTTCCAGCATAAAAAAAAAAAAAAAAAAAAAAAATATTTTAAAAAATATATAAATAATATTTGTGCCTCCAAAAAAAAAAAAAAAAGTACCTAATCCCTTCTAATATAAATAGATCTGCTATTCCCCCCCAAAAAAACACAAAAAAAAACATGTTTAAAAATTTTTAATTTGTTTTCACCCTCCAAAGTGTGGCGGATTGAAAATGACGAATTTGCTGTCTAAAAGCACTGCTGTCGAATTTCCAAACTTGAATTGAATATGCTTTGGTCGAATTGCAGCACTTGTATCATTGCAGAAAAGTCGAATTTGCAAAAAGTCGAATTTCAAAAAGTCGAATTTTGAAAGTCCGTTTTTTGGTCGGAAAGCACTGAATTGCATAGGCGATTTTTTTTTTTGGTCGAAAATGACCCGAAATTCGACAATTTCGGGAATTCGACCGCAATTGCATATACCCCAGAGAGAGAGTATGCCAGCACACACCAACAGCGCTATATAACACAGGGATTAACACTATAACGGAGTGATTTTTCCCAATAGCTGCTTGTATACACAATATTGCGCCTAAATTTAGTGCCCCCCCTCTCTTTTTTACCCTATGTAGTCTGGAAACTACAGGGGAGAGCCTGGGAGCGATCCCTCCAGCGGAGCTGTGAGGGAAAATGGCGCCAGTGTGCTGAGGGAGATAGCCCCGCCCCTTTTTTGGCGGACTTCTCCCGCTTTTTTCTATGTATATCTGGCAGGGGTATTTTACACATATATAGTCTCTATGACTATATTATGTGTTTTTTTGCCAGCCAAGGTACTTAATATTGCAGCCCAGGGCGCCCCCCCCCCCAGCGCCCTGCACCCATCAGTGACCGGAGTGTGAGGTGTGCATGGGAAGCAATGGCGCACAGCTGCAGTGCTGTGCGCTACCTTGTTTGAAGACCGAAGTCTTCTGCCGCCGATTTCCAGGACTCTTCTTGCTTCTGGCTCTGTAAGGGGGACAGCGGCGCGGCTCCGGGAACCGACGATCGAGGTCGGGCCCTGTGTTCGATCCCTCTGGAGCTAATGGTGTCCAGTAGCCTTAGAAGCCCAAGCTAGCTGCAAGCAGGTAGGTTCGCTTCTCTCCCCTTAGTCCCTCGTAGCAGTGAGTCTGTTGCCAGCAGATCTCACTGAAAATAAAAAACCTAAAATAAACTTTCTTTTTCTAGGAGCTCAGGAGAGCCCCTAAGTGTGCATCCAGCTCAGCCGGGCACAAAATTCTAACTGAGGTCTGGAGGAGGGTCATAGAGGGAGCAGCCAGTGCACACCAGGTAGTCCTAAAGCTTTCTTTAGTTGTGCCCAGTCTCCTGCGGAGCCGCTATTCCCCATGGTCCTTACGGAGTCCCAGCATCCACTTAGGACGTCAGAGAAAACAGATATCCTTCTTCCATTGCTCTATGGTCTCGTTCTGACATTCACATGCCCATTGTAGGTGCTTTCTTTGGTGGACAGGGGTTAGCATGGGAATGCTGACTGGTCTGCTGCTACACTGCCCCATACACATCAAGCTGCGATTCACTGTGTTCTAACACCTTCTATCATAGCCAGTGTTAACATTTTCAGAAAATACATACTACAATAGCTCTTCTGTGGGATTGGACCAGACAGGCTAGACTTCGCTCCCCATGCACATCAATGAGCCTTGGGTGCCCATGACCCTGTCGCCAGTTCACTGGTTGTCCTTCACTGGACCGATTGTGGTAGGTATTAAGTACTCCATACCAGGAACAACCAATAAGACCTGGCATTTTAGAGATGCTCTGATCCAGTCATCTAATATCACAATTTGTCCCTTGTTAACGTGACTCAGACCCCTACACTTACCCATTTTTCCTACTTCCAACACATCAATTTTAAGAACTGAGGGGCAGATGTATTAAGCCTGGAGAAGTGATAAAACAGTGATAAGTAGAAGGTGAGAACGCACCACACAATCATTACGGGTTTGAAAAATGACATTTGCGAGCTGACTGCCTGGTGCGTTATCACCTGTCACTTATCACTGCTTTATCACTTCTGTCAAAGTCAGAAAAATATCTCTATGCACACTACCATATTTGCACCTCATACAGGTCCGTGCTGCGCATGCGTACGCTCTCCCGTACGTGCGCATACTCACAGTCGCGGGCACCCGCAGGCGCACGGTATGCGTATTTACGGTAGAGTTTATGTGATCGTAGCGTGCGACTCAATCGTTACATATTTTCACTATATAATGTATTTTGTAGATCATGGTCCCTTTGATAGATTCTGAAAGTTTAGTTAACATAGCATGTTCCTGAACAGAGAGATCCCTCTTTGTATTGTACGAAGGGTCTAACAGGGGTCATACAGTGGTGTTTGGTACCCATCGGAAGAGTATTTAAATAGCAATATTCCGGTGTTGGTTTGGAGCGGATTAATCGCTCGTGCGAATAGTTATGGACATAAGAAGTTTATGTCCATTTACTATTATTTGTTCTTATTTAGTCATGCGGCGGGAAACCCAGTATCCCACCCACCTGAACAGTTGGAAGCAGTCACAGCCCACCTGTATGAATCAACCTATGACCTTTTGTTATAATGCGAAGCCGAATTCCTGTGTCCAATGAACAATGAGATTGTAGGGACCATTGAATTGTATTGTGTGTGGGGCATAAATAGGCAGGCCGACCATATCCAGTTCACTCTCTTCAACGGTTCTCATTGCTGATAATTGGGAGCTGGATATCGAGGCGCATGCGATTGTTTCCCCTTGTGCGTAAGTGTTTCTCCGCAACTATATTGATCTTCTTGTTATTGTGAGCCAATTTCTCTCTCTCTCTCTTCTCCTCTTTCTCTCTTATTTTCCCTTAAATAGTAATTGTATTGTATTTCCTGTGTAGTTATCTGGTTAGGTAGTCTATGTTATATTGTAGTGTATGATTTGTATTTGTATTAATTCTTTTGCAAGTATATCATTCATAATATATATATTAGGCGTTGGACCCTGAGCACGGTATCTGTGTATTTCTTATAGTGTTAAGTATTCTCAGAGCGTCGGTGACGCTAGAACAGCTTTAAAGGTAATAAAGTTATACTGTGTTGCATTTACACTCTATCATTACACTAAGGTTTTACTGCACAATACACTGTTTATAGTTTAGATACAAAGGTTTAACATTGTGAGCGTCAGCGCCGCTGGTGATCTCCTCGTGGTCCCGAGCGTCCGCTACGCTATAGCGAATCATTAAGTTAGTCAGCAGCCAATAGCGTGCCTGCCCGTGATCTCTTGGCCGTGAGCGAACGTGACGCTTGAGCGTCTCGACTACGGCTAAGCGATTGTTACGCAACGTGCGTACCCTTACGGTACTTCATACGTAGATAGCGTACAGTGTTCTTAGACCTCATAAAGGGTATTATATAAGATAAATATTTAGATTTATCAATTGCGGGCTCGTCCTGTCCTTCACATATCTGCACTAGGTAATTTCAGCAGACATTATCCAGCAGCAAAGGGCGGGAGATCATATTCCTCGTAGTGCTGTTTGGATAAGCGTCTGCTTCGCTTAGTAAAGGGTGCTGAAGGAATCCGGGAACCGGAGGTAAGAACAACACGCTAGTCTCTTTTAAAACTGTTTATTTTTCTGTCTTGCGTACACACGCACGCACACATATATATCTGCATTTCTTTTTTTTCATTTGTGTATTTTCGTATGTCACTCTCCTGTTTGCCAGTTTTATAGTTGATAAACGTGCTAAGAGAGATTTGCCGCTATTTCATAGTTTAAGAGTAAAAAGGTAATATAGTTAAAGTATAGACAAACACAGCTGTGCCTGAGAGACAAGGCGAAGTCAGTGTGGTGCGCGGTAGATGATAAAGGATCATCTACATTGATAAACGTATAAATTGTGTTACGGTGGATCTTTGCTTTGCGTACACGTGTCTCTAACAAAGGACTGAGACTTGCGTACGCAACCCAAGGGCCGACGCACGCAGCGTATATTACGCAACGGAGCGTACGGGTACGCCCACGTAACTCAAATCACAAGTGTTAATTTTTTTTCAACGCGATAAATAGCGCAACGCGGTAAATAACGCAAGGCGATAAATCGCGCAAATCTATTTTAACATTCGAAATTTAAATTAACAGATCCTTCTAATTGGTAACACATCTGGTCTAAAGAAAATTTCTGCGCAGAAATAGAAATAGAAACAAAAGTGTATATGTGGTGAGTGAGTGTTTGTTTTTACAATTTTTGAGGTTGAACCACAAGAAAAGTCGAGTTCTCGTGAGGTACATGCGTGTAAGTGACGTACATGGTGGCTAGGGAGGCATCCCTGGTTAAAACATACAATTTGAGCATTAGAGTGTAGCAGACCAGGAGGTCATACTGTAACAGACCAGGAGGTCATAGCAGACCAGCAGGTTCAGGTACAGCAGACAAGGAAGTCCGCTATACAGTCCACAGGCACAACACCAAGAAAGGGTTGGTGCAACACCCATATAGGCCATACAAGCTCTGGCTGAAGGAATTCGCAGCCGTAATTTTCGATTCCACTGGTCGCTCCGTACATAAGATTAGTTGCTTATGTGCTGAACGATTGTACCGCACGTAATTGTGTGCATTAGTAAACCTGACCGGTACTATTTGTGTACGAAGGTCATAAACGCTATTTGTACATTCTAACGTGATTTGTGTAATTTTTTTTATTTTAAGGGAGGTTCGCTGCTCACTCAGGAACTATCCAACAACCAATAGTTATTGGAAAGAGTAAGTGTTCTTCGGATCACCCTCGCAGGTTCCAGTAAATAGAGGTTCAGGTCGCAGGGGCCCTGGGTCGAGTACGCCAGCACTAGAGCAGTGTGATCAGGTCGTATTGGTCGGCGTGGGCGAGTGAGTGGGGTACTCGGTAAACCGCCACCGTCAGCCTATTTTGAACATTTTGGTTTGCGTAAGGGTTGGCTGAATAAAGCAACACCTTCGAACTATGGGGGCCACTTGTTCAGGTAGGGGGCGATCAACCTCGGTTCGGGTTGATTCAGTGAACCGACCAGTCGGGTCGGCAAGGTACGTAATGTGTGAGAAATACGGAAGTCACACAGAAGCTTTATGTGATGAATGGGAGAGAATGACAGTACATGACGGGGAGAAATTCCCAAGAGTAGGTAGCTTCAGCACAGAAGTGTTAACGAATTTAAGGAGAAGGATATGTCTCATTAAATCAGCCAAGAGACGAATCAAACATTACGATTATTTACAGTTGTGGCAACAGGAGGGTGACATACAGAGAGGATTGGCTCAGGCGGCGGGATCTGGCTCGATCAGAAAACTGATAGCCACGGCCCCACCGCCACCATATATATCGGGAGAAAAAATTGGTTGCGGAGAATGACGCACTAAGGTGTAACACACAAACACTTAGCAACTGTGTAAATGTTAAAGATAATGTTAACCAATTAACCAATGCAAGTATTAACCCGTGCAAGTTGTACCCTGTTTTGAACTTTCCTCAGGAGTGTGATCAAGAGGACGAATCGGCAACAATTTCAGCGCTCTCTCTAGCAGCCACCATAGCAGAGACCACAGTAGGCACAGCTCCACCCCCGAGATTAGTAACAAAGGCCCCTAGCGGAGGGATAGGTGAGGTCGTATCAACGGGTAAGTACGGCACCATACACTATGCTGAAACTATTTCACCACAGCCTGTAGAATCTACACAGAATGAGGTTGTTAGAGTTAATCCTGTTAAGGTAATAGTAGTTCCAAATGGGAAAACAGACACTTCAGGAGTCACTCCTGTTAGGAACATTGCCATGTACAGCCCATTTTCCCGAATGGAACTAAGGACCATAGTGTCGGAATTCCCTGACCCTAGAAAAGACTTAGTTGCCAGCCAAAAATACATCAGAGACCTAGGTAACACTGTAGAGCCCAACAATAAAGACTGGCAGATATTGCTGAGAGCATGTTTACCCTCCAATGTCGACGCAGCTCAATTTTTAGCTGACTGTGGATTAGATCAGGATGTACCTCTTACAGAAGTGTACAACAAAGACAATGTAAAAAGAATAAGTTTACAGTTAAAGGAGTATTTCCCAGCCGTAGTTAAATGGAACAAAATATTCTCCATTAAACAGAAGGAGTCAGAAACAGCTACAGAGTATTTTCACAGGGCATTATCAGAAATGGCAAAATACACAGGCATAGAGGACATTAAAACAAACATAAACCATCGAGAAGTAGCAGTATCGGTACTGATGGATGGTTTAAAAGAGTCATTGAAGACTAGGGTACAGACCACACAACCATGTTGGCGAGGTCTGTCTGTGGCTACTTTGAGAGAGGCTGCTATTGATCACGATAGGAACATCACCAGACACAGGGAACAACAAGGTGATAAGTTAATGGCAGTAAGTATACAGGCCCTGACCACAAGGCAGCCTTTGTTTATATCACCAAACCCTGTGGGTAAGTCAAATGTGGTTACTTGTTATTCTTGTCATAAACAGGGACACATGGCACGAGATTGTAGAGTGAAGAATTCACGAAACTCATACCAACCCCCTAGACAACGACACGACACACGACATTGGGATCAGGGTCCGCAGAAACGGAGTTATGAGCCACATACAGGGGAAACAAAAAGATATCCCCCGAACAGAGACTGGCAAGCCTCTGGTAGCTCCCAATTAACTCCATCACAAGTAGTTGCTGCCAGCGGGATTCAGGGAGGTCACCATACCCAATAGGGGTGTGGCCATACCTGTAATCTGCAGCCAGTAAAATTGATTGCAAGCCTTGGAAGTAAACCAGAAATTGCAATCAATGTAGCTGGTAAATCATTAAACTTTCTTGTAGACACAGGGGCGGCCAAATCAGTGATAAATTAGACAGTGGGCATGAGAACCACTGGTAAGACAATTCCAGCCATAGGGGTAACGGGAGTAGTCCAGCACTACCCTGTTAGCAAACCAGCCGAGATTACAATAGGGCCTTTACATACCAAGCATTCCTTTTTGCTGGCTGCATCGGCACCGACTAATCTCCTGGGAAGAGACTTACTGTGTAAAATGGGGTGCGTCATTTATTGTACTCCTGAAGGTGTATTCTTGGACATACCTGAGAATCACGCTCAGGAAGTGCGAGACATGTTAGACTCCCCGTCAAAATTAATGTCACATACCATTATGACAAATAGGACTCCCTCCCAAGTAGAAGAAATGACATCTCAGATACCAGAGTCACTTTGGACTAAAGATGGACAGGACACTGGATTAATGGCAAACGTAGCTCCGGTAGTTGTACAAGTAAAAGATGGTAGGATAGCTCCAAAAATCCCACAGTACCCTCTGAAGCCAGAGGTGGAGTTAGGAGTGTATCCCGTAATAGAGCGCTTGCTACAACAGGGCATTCTGGTAAGAACGTCCAGCACTGCCAATAGTCCCATCTTCCCTGTTAAAAAGAGTGGGGGGAGGGGTTACCGGCTAGTGCAGGATCTAAGGGGGATTAACAAAATAGTTGAGAGTCAGTTCCCCGTAGTGCCAAATCCAGCTGTCATCCTAATGCAAATCCCTCCCACTGCGAAATTTTTCACTGTTATTGACCTCTGCTCCGCTTTCTTTTCGGTACCTCTGCACCCTGACAGTCAATATTTGTTTGCATTTACATACAGAGGAGTCCAATACACATGGACTCGATTACCACAAGGATTCATAGATAGCCCAAGTATATTTTCTCAGGCTTTGCATGATTGTTTACAGTCTTTCCAACCAGTGAGTGGATCAGTATTAATACAGTACGTGGATGATCTACTACTGTGTTCTGATTCATTGGAAGCATCCCTGAAGGATACGAAACAGCTCCTGTTTCATCTTTCAGACACAGGACACAAGGTTTCCAAAGACAAGTTGCAATTATGCCAAACTAAGGTAAAATATTTGGGACACTGTCTAACACAAGGACTGAGACACCTGACCGCTGATAGAATTCAAGCAATTAGAGACATGACTCTGCCACAAACCCAGCAACAGATCAGAACATTTTTAGGAATGTGTGGGTATTGCCGTAACTGGATTCCAGGGTTTTCCATTCTAGCGTTACCCTTGCAGGAGATGGTCTCCTCAAACAAACCTGATCGGATTTCGCATACAGACGAGTCTGAGACAGCATTCGAGAGACTTAAACAGTGCCTAACGCAGGCACCAGCATTGGGTATGCCAGACTATGGGAAACCCTTTGAACTATACGGAACAGAAAGTGCTGGTTGCGCGGCAGGCTTACTAACCCAAAAGCACGGTGATGCCAGCAGGCCGGTAGCATATTACAGCGCTCAGCTAGATACGGTAGCGCGATCCCTCCCCACATGCTTGCGAAGCGTTGCTGCGATAGCATTGCTAGTAACGAAAAGCGAAGACGTCGTGCTAGGTCACAACCTCACAATTCATACACCACATGCAGTGTCAGCCTTGTTAAATTCTGCCCAAACCAGACACGTCTCATCAGCGCGGTTTACAAGATGGGAATTGGCACTAATGGCCCCCGTAAACATCACCATAAGGAGATGCAGTGCATTAAATCCTGCAACATATCTCCCAGGTGTGCCTGGACAGGCACAAAGGGTGGAGGATGAGAGTGGTGGGGAAGGAGAATTTAATACAAAGGAAGACACACATGATTGTATGGAATATTTGACCCAAAATTTTACCGCAAGGCCTGACATCAGTGACAACCCACTGGAAGATGTAGAACTTACGTTCTACACGGACGGTAGTTGTCATAGACAGTCAGACTCGGGAGACTTGTGTACTGGATACGCAGTCGTAGATGACCAAGGCACCATAGAAGCGGAACCGCTAGGCCCACCTCACTCAGCCCAGGTTGCTGAACTGGTCGCCCTAACCAGAGCATGTGAATTGGCTAAGGGCAAATCAGCCAATATCTACACCGATTCTAGATACGCATTCGGGGTAGTCCATGATTTCGGAGCCCTATGGCGCCTCAGAAATTTCATGACGGCAGCTGGTACACTGGTAGCGCATGCAGCCCACATAAAAAGGCTTCTAACAGCAATACAGGAACCCGACAGAGTGGCTGTTATCAAATGTAAAGCACACACATATAGCCAAGACCCAGTATCACTTGGTAACAGCCGAGCAGACGAAGCTGCTAAGTTAGCAGCTGCTACCCCCAGACAGACAGACACCACACAACTGATGGTATTTAATACCATCAACACACAGAAGTTGTGTGAGATGCAAAATTTGTGTTCCACACAGGAAAAGGCAGTCTGGAAGGCAAAAGGATATGGCCAGGAGTCCTCAGGACTCTGGACGGATGGACAAGGTAAACCGGTGGCCCCAAGAGCATATCTCCCATGTTTAGCTGAGGCAGCTCACGGGCTGACTCATCTGGGCAAGGAAGGGATGTGCAAGTTGGTAAGAGCATATTGGTGTGCCCCAGGATTTTCATCTCATGCGAGTAAAAAAGCAATGTCATGCCTTACCTGTCTGAGAAAGAACATCGGAAAGGCAATACCTACAGAACCATCTCATATCCCACCTGCCGGCGGCCCTTTCCAGGTAATACAGATTGACTTCATTCAATTACCCCCTTGTCGAAATTTGAAATATGTACTTGTTTGTATAGATGTTTTCTCAAATTGGGTCGAAGCATTTCCAGCGGCCACAAATACCGCTATGTTTACTGCTAAGAAAATTGTGCAGGAATTTGTATGTAGATATGGTATCCCTAGAATTATCGAAAGTGATAGGGGTACCCATTTTACAGGTGATGTCTTTCAAGGAATGTGTAAATTGATGGGAATTGATAGCAAGCTGCACACTCCATACCGTCCACAGGCGAGTGCGAAAGTGGAAAGAGTGAACAGCACTATTAAAAATAAACTGAGTAAAGTAATGGCAGAGACAGGATTGACATGGCCAGAAGCTTTACCCATTGTACTGTACAGCATCAGAACCACTCCCAGGTCCCCTCTTAATCTGTCTCCCTTTGAAATCTTGTTTGGTCGACAACCGCATGTTATGATTAACCCTCAGGATGATTTGAAGTGTAACAATGAAGTGACTGTAAAATACTTGATTAACATGAGTAAACAGTTAAGGAATCAAAATGATAATCTGAAGTTAGTGATTCCTGATTTACCAGATAGTAATTGTCATGACATTGAACCTGGGGATTATGTAATGATACGGAATTTTCTACGCTCAGGTTGCCTTATTGACAGGTGGGAAGGACCATACCAGGTCTTATTGACTAGCACTACAGCATTGAAGGTTGCTGAGAGAGAGACTTGGGTTCATTCGTCCCACTGCAAGAAGGTTGCTGATCCAGAGAGGCCCCGTGATAAGGAACAGACGGTAGAGGTTGTATCACTGGAGTGTCTGTTCCAGGAGGATTGAGGCGGCACCTGAGCATTGAAAATCACAAGACCAAAAGCAGTTGTCGATCCCCTGTTCCCTTTTATTGTTTTTCTCCAACTTCCCATCCCCTCTCCTTCAAATTATTTTTTCCCCCTTCTCATTCTTCTCCGTTTCCTCCTACAAGATGGACTTGCCCCAAGAGACTGTGATCCGGATTTTCCTGTTGACCATGATGTTGACCAGAGCAGTCTGTTCCGGCGAGAGTACCATGGAGGTCGAGAGAGGTTCTGGAATGGGTTCTGATGACAGAGATGGAGGCGTAGTTTTCCAAGAACAACATAATCAACAAGCAAAGGCGAGTATCAGAAAACGATCCGATAGCATTGACCATAGAAGGAATTGTGAAGGATTGTTAGCTGAAGAAAACTGTATCTGTCGGCTCTGTAACAATGTCATTGAGGATGGGTGCATAAAGAAATGCCAATCCAGTTTTAATATCCATATGGACCGGCATCCATTGAGTGACTATCACTCCTTAGTGGGTAGTGTGTTAAATAAAACAGATTGTTGGGTATGCTCTCAAGTACCTCAAGGTCATAGCAAATCAGTGTTAGTACCATTTCCTTTAACAATAGGGGAGGTACTTCAGTTAAGTGGTGGGAGACCGGTGGACAGGAGGTTTAATATCTCCAGCCCTCCTAGTTTGAAGCTCCACCAATACCATGTGGATAGGTCCCTATTATGTTTTAACATCTCCAATCCCCGAAAGCCGGGAAATTGGGAAGTGTCATGGAGTAATCAAACCATGACCTTTTCGTATAGAGCAGATAGAATGCCTACAGATACAGAGCTTATACGCCACATAGCCAGTAGAGGAAAATCTTTCCGGTATAGGTATACCTTAGGAAATAGGATTACGAGAGTTGGAGAGGTATCACCAGGATACTGTGCACATATCGTACAACCTGATACGTGTACTAAGCAGATGGAAGAATTAGGGTTAGGAGATTTCACATGGAAGGTGTGTAATATGGTTATGTCCTACTCCGTCCCATATGTTCTCCCCGATGATGCATATTTCATATGCGGGAGAAAGGCGTATAAGTGGCTTGCCCCAAACTCTGAAGGATTGTGTTATATTGGAAAAGTACTGCCTGAAGTAATGACTGTATCACATGACAAAATGAAAGACATACACCGTGTTGCCCAAACTCCTTATACTCACACCCATTACGAGCACGTAGTTAAACGGCACCTGATAGAAAGAACAGAGCATCCGGCCTCTGACATGATCCATGAATCCACCGGGATTCAGTTTCTAATCGCGTTAGATATCACTCGCACCGCTAGAGGAGTGTTGAATTATAAATACATATCTGCGCTCGCCAATTTGTTAGATAATATCACTGAAATGTATGATGACACGTTTAGGTATACTGGAAGGGAACTTCAAGCTTATAAAACAGAACTGGTACAGCATAGAATGGTTCTTAATTACCTCACAGCAGTGACAGGCGGATATTGTGTCACACTGGCAACACAATACGGCGTGAAATGTTGCACATATATTACGAATAGTACCGAGGACCCGGTCGAGGTCATAGACCAAAAGATGGACGATATTCTCCAACTGAAGTGGGAATTTCGCAGGAGACACAATCTCACTCTTGCTGCTGTAGGTAATGAGCTGACTGGTTGGGTGTCATGGTTGAACCCGCGAAATTGATTCTCTGGTTTAGGAGACTGGGCTCAAGGAGTCATAATGGATGTTGGGAAGTTTCTCCTATGTATCTTAGGTGTTGTCATATCAATTGGTTTGATATTTAGATGCGGTCAGGCTTTAATGAGGTGCAATCGTCGTACTAAGGTAATGAGTTTAAGGAGTGAGGAAACTGTAATTCCAATGGACTTGATTTATGACCCAAATGTAGAAACAATGATGTGATGAAAATGCGATTTCTACGGTCCGTTTCTTTCACCTGTTTTTCCGTTTCCTCCAAGGTAAAAAGACCCACTTGGACGAGGAGTTTGATGAGCCGATATACAGACAACAGAGGGATTAAAGAAGAAGTTTTGACAACCTGATACACAGATTTTTGATGAACTATGCCATGGATCCCCCGTTTCCCTAGAAATTTTAAAATTACGCTAGCCCAACACTTTTGTAAATCTATGGACATTGACAGCTTTTGCTCGCACCTTATGGGCAAAAGCACAAAGAAGACTGCATTCAACAGACACCAAACAAGACCTCAATCGACGAATGTACATTTACCTGACATAGAATACCACCGCATTTACCGTAATTATGTCTTTTCTTCATTTCTACAACCCTCAGGTAATGACACACATAGTCGATAGGGAATACAGGCACAGATATCAGCAATCACATATCTCCCCCATTCATGCATCATCAACTAAAATGTGCTCCCCCATTTTGTTACAACCAAAGCCGAAAAGAGCTCGGTAAAGTTTGACAGCCCATCCACAGACCCGTACCACGGGATAAGAAGGAATTCAAATGTATACTTCGCAATACCTCGAAGCTTGATGTACCACACGTACGGCACGATGATACATGACCCCCCAAACATGGACTCATACACACATGCTTCTGCTATCTCACTAGGTCATACCCTCTTCACACCTTCTCCTCTCTCCTCCCTTACCCAACCATGGAAATGTATTAACCCCTGACATATATTTTTCTCTTTTTGAAATGTTTTAGAAGGTGGCAGTTATTATTGACTGCCAAAGGGTGGACTGTCAAAGTCAGAAAAATATCTCTATGCACACTACCATATTTGCACCTCATACAGGTCCGTGCTGCGCATGCGTACGCTCTCCCGTACGTGCGCATACTCACAGTCGCGGGCACCCGCAGGCGCACGGTATGCGTATTTACGGTAGAGTTTATGTGATCGTAGCGTGCGACTCAATCGTTACATATTTTCACTATATAATGTATTTTGTAGATCATGGTCCCTTTGATAGATTCTGAAAGTTTAGTTAACATAGCATGTTCCTGAACAGAGAGATCCCTCTTTGTATTGTACGAAGGGTCTAACAGGGGTCATACAGTGGTGTTTGGTACCCATCGGAAGAGTATTTAAATAGCAATATTCCGGTGTTGGTTTGGAGCGGATTAATCGCTCGTGCGAATAGTTATGGACATAAGAAGTTTATGTCCATTTACTATTATTTGTTCTTATTTAGTCATGCGGCGGGAAACCCAGTATCCCACCCACCTGAACAGTTGGAAGCAGTCACAGCCCACCTGTATGAATCAACCTATGACCTTTTGTTATAATGCGAAGTCGAATTCCTGTGTCCAATGAACAATGAGATTGTAGGGACCATTGAATTGTATTGTGTGTGGGGCATAAATAGGCAGGCCGACCATATCCAGTTCACTCTCTTCAACGGTTCTCATTGCTGATAATCGGGAGCTGGATATCGAGGCGCATGCGATTGTTTCCCCTTGTGCGTAAGTGTTTCTCCGCAACTATATTGATCTTCTTGTTATTGTGAGCCAATTTCTCTCTCTCTCTCTTCTCCTCTTTCTCTCTTATTTTCCCTTAAATAGTAATTGTATTGTATTTCCTGTGTAGTTATCTGGTTAGGTAGTCTATGTTATATTGTAGTGTATGATTTGTATTTGTATTAATTCTTTTGCAAGTATATCATTCATAATATATATATTAGGCGTTGGACCCTGAGCACGGTATCTGTGTATTTCTTATAGTGTTAAGTATTCTCAGAGCGTCGGTGACGCTAGAACAGCTTTAAAGGTAATAAAGTTATACTGTGTTGCATTTACACTCTATCATTACACTAAGGTTTTACTGCACAATACACTGTTTATAGTTTAGATACAAAGGTTTAACATTGTGAGCGTCAGCGCCGCTGGTGATCTCCTCGTGGTCCCGAGCGTCCGCTACGCTATAGCGAATCATTAAGTTAGTCAGCAGCCAATAGCGTGCCTGCCCGTGATCTCTTGGCCGTGAGCGAACGTGACGCTTGAGCGTCTCGACTACGGCTAAGCGATTGTTATGCAACGTGCGTACCCTTACGGTACTTCATACGTAGATAGCGTACAGTGTTCTTAGACCTCATAAAGGGTATTATATAAGATAAATATTTAGCTTTATCACTTCTCCAGGCTTAATACATCTGCCCCTCAGGGGCAGATGTATTAAGCCTGGTGAAGCGATAAAGTGGAAGGTGATAACGCTCCAGCCAGTCATCTCCTGTCATTTTTCAAACCCAGCCTGTAACATGGAAGTTAGGGGCGGATTGGCTGGTACTTTATCACTTCACCGAGCTTAATCTGCCCCTCAGACCCTTACAATTACCCATTTTAACTACTTCCAACAACTGAGTGTTCACTTGCTGCTTAATATATCCCACTCCTTTACAGGTGCTATTGTAAGGAGATGATCAATGTTATTCACGTCACTTGTCAGTGGTTTTAATGACTTAACGGTGCATGTATGTATATAAATATATAATATATATTCCAAATAGCACCACATGGATAAAACAAGTGAAAAAGAGTTCAAAACCTATTCAATCAGTTCTTTAATCAGGGGGATTTTGAGTGTATTACTATGGTACCCTTTGGATGGCACAATGTCTTTTGCTGAGCTGCAGGGAGTGCTGATTGCTTGCTTTGTCACATATAGATTTATATATACACTTATATTAATTTTTACATACAGATGTAAGTAAATAATAACTAAAATGCCCCCAATTGTGGCTTGCCATTCCCACTTCCAGAATGGAGTTACTTGAAATTCCTCAACATCCTGAACTAAATGGTACAAAACCAATGCAACCACAAATGTGGAAGAGGGTTTATACAGTAACTGTGTCCTCTCTGGGTAAAGCCTAGTATTTCATTTGGTGTACCTCTGATAATTAAAAGTTCCAAGGAATTTAGGAAGACAGTTCTCCGGGGTACTGTCCTTAGTTTTTTCACACAGGCCAAGGATCCTGATAATACAGTACACTTTACAAAAAGTTTTAAGGACTCTGCAGCCCCTAGTTCCACCCACTGAAGGCAATTCTCCACTTCAGAACTGCTGTATTCTCGGTCTGCAATGTGGTAGAAGACTTTGCAGATTTGTGTCTCTTGTGATTTTTAAATCTGTCCGACAGAGTTTTGCCAATTACATTTAGGACCTCTGACATTGCTGGATCCGTGTGCTCTTCAGGTTGAAGTTATGAGGATTAGTTGGGGCTTCTACTGGGATTTGAAGTAAAGCTGCATCTGTGCTGTGTGAGTGTGTGGTGGTAGATTTTTAATCTTATTTGTGATCTCTTGGGCTTGAGTTTAGAGCACAGGTTCTATACTGTCTGCAAGTACCCTACATCTTAGCCTCCCGCCACAAGCTCCAATGATGCTTTTAAAGTTCTATTTGAGTTACATTCAGCAAAATATTATGTCATTACGTTTGTATACAGCAATATTATCAGCAGCGGTGTTTGTTAGCAAGCACAATGCCATTATGATATATATATATATATATATATATATATATATATATATATATAGATATATATATATATATATATATATATATATGTTACCAGTTATTATTGTCTGTTTAAATGTGTGGTTTGTTTTTCTACTGTTAGAACAGAACGTAATCAAGTTTCTCCCCCTAAAATTTACAATGCCAATGACTATTTATACACAATTAGAGTTCCTGCTGAATCTGCTTCCTCCATCTCATTTGCATCCAGTGTGATTGGTAAAAGGGTAAATATCAATGTGCCACCATGCTTCAGGAGCAGGTATATTTGTATACTTACTCTTTCTTGCCATCATGTAGAAGCTGCTTGGCCAGTACACGTTCACGTTGCAGTTGCAATGAAATCTTCTTTTGATATTGTTTAAGTTTGTCTCTTTGCTGCTTCAGTTGCTGCAATATCATAAGCAAAATATGTATATCACATATCATAGTATATACAGGGTGTTTAAAAAAAAAGTAACAGAAACTTTTATGTGTATTGTGTGTGTTGCAGTAGACGTTGACTGACAGCTGGTATGCCACAGTATGCCATCCAGGAACATGCATGGTTTCTGGAACTTTATTTCTGAAATTACGGGACAGGAATGGCGGGTCTTCCCTGGCATCTGTAACAACTGGGTTCCACAATAATTTCCAGAGACCTGCACCACTAAACAAAACTATGCTGTATTGGGTGGAAATGTTGTTTATTAGTGTGTTAAGGACCAAAGAGCCTATTTATCATTAAATGGTATGGGACTCTAGGTCGACACCCATTGGTCGACAGTGGGTAGGTCGACACTAGAAATGGGTCGACACAGCCATTAGGTTGACATTAAATATTTGCGGCAAATTCCCCCAAAATATTGTAGCATTCGCAAAATGTAGAGGGAGAGAGTGTTCCTCCGTATCCCTCTCCAGCAATGGCTGCCACACAAGCGTGGTCAGGAGATAGTTGCCATGATGCCTGGAGCAAGGGTATGTTTCAGCGCCCCCTCCCCTGTACTGAATTGGATGCATGTTACATTTGAATAGAAAAAAATAGGATTTTAATTACCTACCGGTAAATCCTTTTCTCGTAGTCCGTAGAGGATGTCCACATTAGTACCATGGGGTATAGACGGGTTCACTAGGAGCCATTGGCACTTTAAGAGTTTGAGAGGGTGGGCTGATTCCTCCCTCTATGCCCCCCCTACCAGACTCAGTACTCAACTAAAATGAAGTTGTACTGAACCAAATAACGTTTGCAGGAAAACGAAGCGCTGGGCGGGCGCCCAGCCTCCTCTACGGACTACGAGAAAAGGATTTACCGGTAGGTAATTAAAATCCTATTTTCTCTTACGTCCTAGAGGATGCTGGGGTCCACATTAGTACCATGGGGATGTACCAAAGCTCCCAGAACGGGAGGGAGAGCTCGGAGGCACCTGCAGAACTGATTGACCAAACTTTAGGTCCTCAGAGGCCAAAGTATCGAACTTGTAGAACTTGGCAAACGTGTTCGACCCAGACCAAGTAGCCGCTCGGCAAAGTTGTAAAGCCGAGACACCCCGGGCAGCCGTCCAGGAAGAACCCACCTTACGAGTAGAGTGGGCCTTAACAGATTTTGGACCGAGCAATCCTGCTGTCGAATACGCATGCTGGATAGTGAACCTGATCCAGCAAGAGATCGTCTGCTTAGAAGCAGGACACACAATTTTCTTGGGATCATACAGGACAAACAGAGTCCAATTTTCTGTGATGAGCAGTCCTCTTCACATAGATCTTCAGAGCCCTTACAACATCCAAGGACTACGAAGTAATTGATGAGTCAGTAGCAACTGGCACCACAATAGGTTGGTTGATATGAAAAGCCGACACAACATTTGGAAGGAACTGCTGATGTGTCCGGAGCTCAGTTCTATCTTCATGGAAGATCAAGTAGGGTCTTTTGCAAGACAAAGCCTCCAACTCCGACACACGTCTCGCAGAAGTTAAGGCCAACAAAGTGACAGCCTTCCACGTGAGAAACTTGACCTCAACCTCCTGTAGAGGCTCAAAGCAATCTGATTGGAGGAACTGTAACACCACGTCAAGCTCCCAGGGCGCCGTAGGCAGTACAAAGGGAGGCTGGATGTGCAGAACCCCTTTCAAAAAAGTCTGAACCTCAGGGAGGGCAGCCAATTGTTTCTGGAAGAAAATGGATAAGGCCGAAATCTGGACCTTAACGGATCCCAACCTTAGGCCCATATCCATACCTGCTTGCAGCAAGAGGAGAAACCGTCCCAGTTGAAACTCCACCGTAGGAAACTTCTCGGATTCACACCAAGATACATACTTTTTCCAAATGCGATGGTAATGTTTAGACGTTACTCCTTTCCTAGCCTGTATGAGGGTAAGAATGACTTTGTTCGGAATGCCCTTCCGAGCTAATATCTGGCGTTCAACCTCCATGCCGTCAAACGTAGCCGCGGTAAGTCTTGATAAGCGAACGGCCCCTGTTGCAGAAGGTCCTCGCGAAGAGGAAGAGGCCTCGGATCTTCCAGCAGCAAGTCCAGAAGGTCCACGTACCAAGCTCGCCTTGGCCAGTCCGGAGCAATGAGAATTGCCTGAACCTTTGTTCTCTTTATGAGCTTTAGAATTCTTGGAATGAGTGGAAGTGGAGGGAACACATACACTGACTTGAACACCCACGGAGCTACAAGGGCGTCCACTGCCACTGCTTGTGGGTCTCTCGACCTGGAACAGTACCTCCGAAGTTTCTTGTTGAGACGTGAGGCCATCATGTCTATTTGAGGCACGCCCCAACGACTGATCACATCCGTGAACACCTCCGGATGGAGGCCCCATTCTCCTGGAGGAAGATCGCTGACAGCGCCAACGCGTGCCTTTCTGCCCAGAGGAGGATTCTTGTCACCTCTGACATTGCAGCTCTGCTCTTTGTTCCTCCCTGTCGGTTTATGTAGGCCACCGTCATTACATTGTCCGACTGAACTTGAATGGCCCGATCTCGTAGAAGATGTGCCGCCTGGAGAAGACCGTTGTACACGGCTCTTCATTCCAGAATGTTTATTGGAAGAACGGCTTCCAGAGTTGACCATCTTCCTTGGAAGATTTCCCCTTCGGTGACCGCTCCCCAACCTCTGAGACTTGCATCCGTGGTTAGAAGGATCCAGTCCTAAACTCCGAATCTGCAGCCCTCAGGAAGGTGAGGCATTTGCAGCCACCAGAGGAGTGAAATCCTTGCATTTGGTGAGAGACGTATCCTCTGGTGCATGTGCAGATGAGATCCTGACCATTTGTCTAGGAGATCCAGCTGGAAGGATCACGCATGGAATCTTCCGTACAGTAGAGCCTCGTAGAAGGCAATCATCTTCCCCAGAAGGCGAATGCACTGATGAACCGATACCCGGGCAGGCTTCAAGACATCCTGGACCATTGATTGTATCCCCAACGCTTTCTTCACTGGGAGGAATACCCTCTGCACTTCCGTGTCGAGGATCATCTCCAAGAAGGACAATCTCCTTGTTGGTTCCAAATGTGATTTTGAAAGGTTTAGCGGGGGTCATTCAGAGTTGATCGCTAGCTGAAAATGTTCGCTGTGCAGCGATGAAGCAAAAAAACAGAACTTCTGCGCATGCGGCGCAATGCGCACGCGCGACGTACTTTCACAACGGCCGATGTAGTTTCACACAAGGTCTAGCGAAGCTTTTCAGTCGCGCTGCCGCAGAGTGATTGACATGAAGTGGGCGTTTCTGGGTGGCAACTGACCGTTTTCAGGGAGTGTTCGAAAAAACGCAGGCGTGGCTGGGCGAACGCAGGGCGTGTTTGTGACGTCAAATCCGGAACTGAACAGTCTGAAGTGATCGCAAGCGCTGAGTAGGTCTGAAGCTATTCTGAAACTGCACAAAATTATTTTGCAGCTGCTGTGCGATCCTTTCGTTCGCACTTCTGCTAAGCTAAAATACACTCCCACGGCTGCTAAAAACAGCTAGTGACCGATCAACTCGGAATGACCCCCAGGATCCAACCGTGATCCCCGAGTTGTGAGAGCAATGGACTGCAACAACTTCTCCCTGAACACTGCCTTTATCAGCAGATCGTCCAGGTATGGAATTATGTTCACTCCCTGCTTGCGGAGGAGAACCATCATTTCTGCCATCACCTTGGTGAACACCCTCGGTGCCGTGGTGAGGCCGAATGGCAGTGCCTGGTACTGATAGTGACAGTTGAACAGTGCGAATCGGATATAATACTGATGTGGCGGCCAAATCGGAATGTGGAGGTACGCATCCTTGATATCCAGGAATACCATAAACTCCCCCTCCTCCAGACCTGAAACCACTGCTCTCAGAGATTCCATTTTGAATTTGAACTCCCTCAGATAGGGGTTAAATGACTTCAAATTCAAAATTGGCCTGACCGAACCATCCGGTTTCGGTACCACGAAAAGGTTAGAATAGTTACCCTTGTTGTGCATATGAGGTGGAACTGGGACAATGACCTGTGACCCTTCCAATTTTTGGATGGCTTCCAGTAGGATAGCCCTGTCTGCCAGCAAAGCTCTTGAAATTCCAGCCTGTACCCCATGGACACAATTTCTTGCACCCAGGGGTCGAGGCCCAACGCCACCCAAACGTGACTGAACCTTCTGAGCCTCGCCCCCACCGGTCCTTCCTCCAGGCCATGCGGTCCCACCGTCATGCTGAGGATTTTGATGTACCAAAAGCAGGCTTCTGGTCCTGGGAGACTGCAGTAGCAGGTTTTTTGGATTTTGCCTGCCCTCCTCTAAAGAAGGTGTTATGCGGTTTACGCTTTCTTGATTTAGGAGTCCGAAAGGACTGTGACGTAGCTGAAGAAAAGGGTTTCTTCGTAGCAAACGCAGCAGAAGGAAGAAAAGGTGACTTACCCTCAGTTGCAGTGGAAATCCACGCATCTAGCGCTTCCCCAAATAGAGCGTGACCTGTGTAGGGTAGGTTCTCCACACCTTTCCTGGATTCCGTGTCGGCAGACCATTGGCGCAGCCAGAGTCCTCTACGAGCTGAGACAGACATGGAAGAGATCCCTGCAGCTATCGAACCCAGGGATTCCACCATAAATCCCGCAGAATCCTGTATGTTACATAAGAAGAATTCAACGTCACTTTTATCCATTGTATCCAATTCCTCAAGTAACGTGCCAGACCACTTTACTATAGCTTTAGAAATCCATGCACAGGCAACGGTAGGCCGTAGTATCGCCCCCGAAGCCGTTTATATGGATTTGAGTGTAGTGTCAATCTTACGATCAGCCGGTTCTTTCAACACGGCAGATCACGGGACAGGTAAAACCACCTTCTTTTGACAGTCTGGATACAGATGCGTCAACTATGGGTGGGTTTTCCCATTTCTTTCTATCCTCCACAGGGAAGGGGAATGCAACCAGAACGTTTCTTGGGGTCTGGAATTTTTTCTCTGGGTTTTCCCAGGACTTTTCAAATATAGCATTTAACTCCTTAGACGCATGAAAGGTTAGCGAGGCTTTCTCATTATCCGTGAAGTAAGCCTCCTCAACCTGCTCAGGTATTGCGTCAGCAATATTTAACACATCTCTAATGGCTTCAATCATCAACTGCACCCCTTTTGCAAGAGATGCCGCCCCCCTCAGCACCGTCTACCGTGTCAGAGTCGGTATCCGTGTCATCTTGCATAATCTGGGCCAGAGCACGTTTATGAGAGTGAGTGTCAGGGGGCCCTGAAGGTGTCGACCCGGACCAAACAGCCATAGAGTTCTGTAAAACCCGAGTTGCAGTTTCATTCTGTGCTACCCTAGTAGAAATCTGAAAGATCATACCCTTAATAGAGGTTAACCACTCAGGTTCTCTTATTGGAATCTGTGCTAAAACAGAGCAGCGTGTAAAGATGCCGTGCGCGCGGCATCCATTCACGCTGAGAGAGAGCTTGGGGGAAGCCCAGCACCTCCGTAGTGACGCCGCCCACGCCCCATTTTTTTACGCCTGTGGGCTGAACACGTAATGACCCCGCCCCCTATTTTGCGTGGCCACGCCCCCTTTTCGGCGCACATGCTTGTGCCCCTCTAGGTCCGGCGCCCTGCCCTGCCTGGATTCAAGAGTGAACACTAACAACCCACTGGTATCGTACAAGGCAGCTGGAGTTGATGTGGAGGGACAGCTCTCCCCTGTCAGCATCTCTGCATGCAGGAAAGATGGCGCTGAACGCTGCTGGGTCCACTCGGAGAAGCTCCGCCCCCTTTCATGGCGCTGCTTCCTGCTCTGGTTTGAATTTATACTGGCCTGAGGTATATGCTGGCGGTGATCTGGTGTCACCGACAGACTTGCCGACCAGTGTAGGGTGTAGGCGCTGGCTCAGGGCGCCCCTCACAGCGCCGCACCAAGTACCACTGAGCCCTGGAGAGCAGTTAGTGCTGCGCTCCCCACCCTGTTGCCGCCATCTTCACACCGGCTCCCCACTTGCCAGGGGGGCCAGCGACTAACTCGCCACAGAAGTCTTCTGACTCTGTAAGGGGGTTGGCGGCATGCTGCTGGGGTGAGCGATCCCCTGTGGCAGCGAACGTTCGATCCCCTCAGGAGCTCAGTGTCCTGTCAGCGGAGATAGTGGCTCAGACCCCTTAGGGCGGACACTACTACCTCCCTTAGTCCCTCGAAGCAGGGAGGCTGTTGCCAGCAGCCTCCCTGTGCCTAAACTCTATTGAAAAAAATAAAACTAAAGAAACTCCTATGGAGCTCCCCTAGCTGTGACCGGCTCCTCCGGGCAGATTTTCTAAACTGATTCTGGTAGGAGGGGCATAGAGGGAGGAGCCAGCCCACACTCTCAAACTCTTAAAGTGCCAATGGCTCCTAGTGGACCCGTCTATACCCCATGGTAGTAATGTGGACCCAAGCATCCTCTAGGACGTAAGAGAAAAATAGTTAAAAACCCTAAATTGGTGACAGGGCTGGTCCTAAACCTTGTGGAGCTCAGGGCGAAAGTTTCCATTAGGCACCCCTCCATGTATAAAATAGGGATAGGGAGCATCAAAAGGTGCACAACAAAAATAAAGGGCCATGGCCACAGAATAGTACCGATTCAGATTACACCACACAGTACTGTCCATTATTCACATAACACAGCACAGAATTGTCCGTTATTCACATTACACCAGTAGTGTCCGCTATTTACACTACACCACACAGTAGTGTTCGCTATTTACATTACACCACACAGTAGTGTCCGCTATTCACAATACACCGCACAGTAGTGTCCGCTATTCACAATACACCGCACAGTAGTGTCCGCTATTCAAATTACACCACACAGTAGTGTCCGTTATTCAAAATACACCACGCGGTAGTAATCCTTATACACTTGCGCCATACAGTAGAGCCCCTAATACACATTACACAACACAGAAGCGCCGCTTATACGTGTTATGCCACAGTAGAGCCGCTTACACACATTACACCACAGTAGAGTCGGTTTTATACGTTACACCACAGTAGAGCCGCTTATACACATTACACCAGAGTAGAGCCATTTATACATGTTATGCCACACAGCTTATACATGTTACTCTGCAGCTTCTAATGCAGTAATGCAGTGAGAGGTGCTGCAGCATCAATGCAGAGAGAGGTGCTATAGCAGCCGGGGCAGAGAGAGACGCTGCTGCAGCAGCAGCCAGGGTAGAGAGAGGTGCTGCAGCATTAATGTAGAGAGAGGTGCTGTAGCAGCCAGAGCAGTTTGAATACACCCCACCCAAATCTAACTCTCTCTGCACGTTATATCTGCCCCCCCTGCAGTGCATGTGGTTTTGCCCAACTGCTAACAAATTTGCTGCTGCAATCAACTCAGAATTAGGTTCACTGTGCGCCCCTCTGCTTCTCCTCCTCTTCCTGCTAACTTCTACGGTGCCCGGAGCTCGAGCTCCACCGGAGCCACCCTCACTGCACCCCTGGTCAGGAGACAGCTCATGCACAGGATTCTGGATAGAGCAGTGCATGGAAACACATCAATAAAAAACAATTTAATGTGTACGCTAGTTATCAGGTTTTACCCATTTTCCCAGCACATGTGTTTTTAAGAGACCTCAAAAAAATCAGATTGCAAAGAGTAAAAAATAAATACAGAGCTTCATCCAGGTATAAATGCCAACTCCATAGATACTGCATGTACAGATGTCCAACACTATGGTGGAATTCAACTGACAGCAGGAAATTTTGCTATTCAATTAGACAGAAAATGAGATGCAGTATTTCTATAGAAGCCCCCCCCCCCCCCCCCCCCCTTCTTGAGGGCTAATTAAGCAATCGGAAGTTTCCAATAAGCGGAGTGTCAGGAATTACTCACCTTCCGAAGCAGTGCCTTCTCCAGCTCCGGGACTATGCGAGTGTATTGTGAGTGTGTGACCCCTCCTCCCGGGAGGTAACTACTGGCAGAACTACATCTCGCAGCGGCCACCATCCCTCACAGCAGCCCCCTCCCCAGTATAAAAATGGAGGGGAGACCACCAAACCCATAAATAATATTATTTTTTTACTCACGCTGCAGGGTTTTCAGAGTGGAAAACATTGCAACCATTTCGTTTTCTAATTAGATATTGCAGGTATTGAAAGCATACATACCCACGGTAATCCAAAATTGGGTGCGAGGTCCTCAAGGTGTTCTCGTGCTCTATTGAATTCCCTCAGCTATATATGTATATTTAGTATATAAGGAATTTAGATCTAAAGCGGAGCATACACTATACAATTATCTGTCAGATATCTGACAGATCTGGCAGGTTGGAATGAAAATCTGGTAATGGATTAGAGCAAGTGACAATCAATGGTCGATTGTCATTTGCTCTAATCCATTACCAGATTTTCATTCCAACCAGCCAGATCTGTCAGATATCTGCCAGATAATTGTATAGTGTATGCCCACCTTACGAATACTCCTCCTCCCATCTTCTCTCAACCCAACTCACATCCAAATCAGCAGAGATCCAAATGATACGGAAATAAACCTTGCTATTGTCTCTAAAATAAACATTGAGAAGAGGCAGATGTAAGTAATCACCATTTCGCCTGGATTACATCCTGTCTATGTGCAGCCCCAACCTGCATTACTTGGCCTCTGGTGACCCGTTGGGAGTATGGAGAGCCTCTACAAACCACTCGCCAATTAGTGGAGTGTCTACCTATACAGTCTATCCTTTGGAGGAGGACAATTTTACAACTAACTTATTAAGCACAAGTGAAGAAATCCTGGAGGGTGTTCAGCAGGTCAACGGACATCATATCAAGAGACAAGAGAGGTCAACAGAGAACCACTTTTCTAGCAGACACCACTAGGTCTCACAACTGGGGTAGGATATTTCCTATATACATTCTAAGGGGGAGATTCAATTGTTTGAAAAGTCAGTTGGGTGTCTGTTTTTTCCTATATCATAGACAGGAAAAACCAGACACCCAACAGACTTTTCAAACATTTGAATTTCCCCCTAAGAATTCAGACTGTTTAGCACCATTTTGTCTAGAGAGAACCTGACACCCACCACCTTAGTTACATTAGTTACATGTTATAGGTCCTACTGCCAGAACTTCCAATTCTTCTTACAGAGCATGCAGGTTGCTGTTGCACTTGGCAGAAGCTGAAAATATCAGGACATTTCAAGGTGAAAAAGGGGCAAACAATTGGTTGAGAGATGATCATGTGAGACTGTAGTTGCGGGAGATTCAACTGTTTGAGGGAATTCAATTGTTTGCTCAACAAGTCACAAGCTGGTCGCATCGGCAGCATTCAATTACGGCGAGCCTGGCACTCACGACCAACCCCAAAGCCCTACTTTACATGGATTTCTGCTCACACCTTACAGGAGGGTGTGAGAAGAAATCCCCAGCAAGTGCAGCCTCAGGACAGGTTGCCCAAATTCTCTTAAACAATTTAATCGTCCCCCAAAAGCCAAATCTAAACATATGGCACAAAACACAGTGTGGCTAATTCAGATGTGGGCAGAGTCACTATCGCTGTGGCTTCCTTGGAAACAGCAGGGATAGCTCTGTATGTTAGTGCAGCAGAAGGTGCCTGTTACAAGTAGACGCCTCCTGATACAATAGTGATCCAACCAGAGTCGTAGGACGCAGCATCGGATCACTGACTCATCATCGGGTGGCTTGCAGCACCCATGGACTCTCACTCCACCTAAACGGCAGCAACAGACCACTGTTTTCACAAACGCTGTCCCTTCCCCATCCCCAAAACGGCATCAGAACATCAACCACTGACAGTCTGATGCCAGTCTGCTTCCTACATCGCAGGACCTGTTCATATATGCACAGAAAAGGTCCTGTGCATGTGCAAAGTACCAATCATCGGTACTTTGTGAATCAGGAAGCAGATCCAACGGGATCTGCATAAGGTGTGTTCCAACGGAATACATACGCGATCCCGGATGACGGGTGTCAGTATACAGACAGCGGCAACCCGGCCTGAAGTGGTGGTGAGACAGGTAATATTCCCACTTGACTGGTGGCGTGGACCCACTACCCGAGTGGGAATACTGGGCTGTGGTCGGTATTCCATCCACCTGCATTTTACTGGCTGTCAGGATTCTGGCGTCGGTATCCTGAATGCCAGGATCCAGACAGCAGGTTTATTAACGGCATCCCGTTCCAACCATTTGCAGTAAATACAGTGACCAGTCAATTGTTTCCACAAGGTACATTTTATAAATAATGGTCACTTCATGAAACAATCCAGTCCTTCAACTTGATTTCGTTACAAACAAGATATGTGAATGCACAAAAAATGCATTGTGTGGACAGAATGATAGGACTACATGGGCAACTATACTTCATGCTTAGGGAATGAGCGGCACATACACACCTATGGAGTCATCATTTCAGCTAATTTCTTCATGCTGCCAAATATAACCTGATCAGAAAATATGCTCATCTTGAAACTCAGATAAAGCCTAACTTGGCTGAAAACAAGCAATGGGCTTTTAGTGCATGGGTTTTTCATTCCATTCAGTGGAATAAACCACTATTCATCCTATCAGTTCAGGAGGAGGAGGTGACATCACTGAAACATGAACCTGACTCTGCTGTTTGCAGGTGACATACTGTATACACTTTAAAATCTAGTATAATATATATATATATATATATATATATATATATATATATATATATATATATATATATATATATATATAGCTAAATTAGAAGATTGCTAGTGATATGCTCAGCATGCAATCCTGAAATAAGGATGTCATCTCACACTCTTCTTGCTTAACAAAAAATTCATGAACTCCAAAGATAATATGGCCGCAAAGGGCGGAACAGTTTAACCCTTTATGATCTTTCGCATGTTTCTAGTGTATCCCAGTGATGACACTGATAAAGTAGACTATTGATGGTATAAGTAACCTAAAAAAATATGGTTTTGTCATTTAGACCCAATGTCCATCCTAAAAAAAAAAACAATTTGCTAGCATCGCTTCTCGTATACCAAAACAATGCGATTTCTTCTAATTTGATATTTTGATACTCTAGTAACTCCAATTACTGCTCGCATAATGATTTTGCCAAAATTTGATTGGTAAAGTACGTAGTTTTACTTGTAAAGTGGGATACGCACCTCGAGGCAATCTATCTGGGCGAAGCCATCTTTCAAACTCGCAGCGACCGTTACAAGCCGGTGCTGCCATCTGCTGAAACATTTTCATGGTATTTTCATACATTTAAATGGACACTGGGATTTGACTGGTGACCGTCATCACAATACAGTCTACGCAATACATTTTTTTAATAATGTCCATTTAAATGGGCAAGGGGTCATAAAGGGTTAATGGAGGTTACTAGAGGATGGTAGTTACAGATTATCACTGTCAAATCTACCTATGAAGTACATTTCTAGGCAAAGGGATTACAGAATAATCCATATTAGCCTTTATGGTCTGGCAGTGTGTGTGTCTCATGTCAGCAAGTACCTGGGTCTTTCAGTGGTGCATATTTTACTTCCCTCAAACAAAACCATTTTATATTTATTGACATCGAACTTTCTTTCACAGTGTATTTAAAAAAAAAAAAGTAATTACTATAAAGATATCAAGGGGGTGTAACGCTAAAGGACAAAAATTCAAGAGTGGAGAAGTGGACCAGTGGAGAAGTGGACCATAACAACCAATCAGCTTTAAGGAAGCATTTATCAAATACATTCCATATAATGATAGGTAGGAGCTGATAGATTGCTGTGGGCAACGTCTCTACTGGTCCACTTCTCCACTCTTTTCACTGCTTGATACATCAACCCCATAGTCAGCAGTTCATACATGGAAAGAGCAGTATAGGTAATAATCGTACACTGCAGTTAGCAAACTACTAATTGGCTGGAAAGGGTAGACCTGCAACTGTACTGGAGAACTTTGTTGTGTCTGCACCACAAAGAAGAGCCATACAGAATACAGATAGAATATGGTGTGTTTAACAAAAACTTAGTTATAGATGGTCAGTGTATTAAAGGCATGTCTGTTATACCCCTTTTACACTGACAATTTTATCCCGGGATTTTGCACGTGAACGCGCATCATCCCGGGATTTTTGTGAGTGTAAAAGGGTACACTTACAATTTCCCGGGACGATCATCCCGGGATTTCAACCCAGGTCTCGACCTGGGTTGAATCCGGTACCATCCCGGGAAGCTGTGCAGTGTGAACGGGTATACCGGGTCAAGGTGACCCGGCACCCGTTCTCTGCATAGGAGGAGGCGGTGCTTGGAGAAGATTATCTCCAAGCACCGCCTCCGATAGAGTCAGCGGTGACGTCACTGAGCCGGCAATATGCCGGGTCGGGCCGCTAATGTAAAAAATAAGATTTTACTTACCGGTAAATCTATTTCTCGTAGTCCGTAGTGGATGCTGGGGACTCCGTAAGGACCATGGGGAATAGACGGGCTCCGCAGGAGACATGGGCACCTTAAGAAAGAATTTAGATTCTGCTGTGCTCTGGCTCCTCCCTCTATGTCCCTCCTCCAGACCTCAGTTAGAGAAACTGTGCCCGGAAGAGCTGACAGTACAAGGAAAGGATTTTGGGAATCCAGGGTAAGACTCATACCAGCCACACCAATCACACCGTATAACTTGTGATAACTTAACCCAGTTAACAGTATGAACAACAACAGAGCTTCAGATCAACCCTGATGCAACTATACATAACCCTTATTTAAGCAATAACTATATACAAGTATTGCAGAAGAATTCCGCACTTGGGATGGGCGCCCAGCATCCACTACGGACTACGAGAAATAGATTTACCGGTAAGTAAAATCTTATTCTCTCTAACGTCCTAGTGGATGCTGGGGACTCCGTAAGGACCATGGGGATTATACCAAAGCTCCCAAACGGGCAGGAGAGTGCGGATGACTCTGCAGCACCGAATGAGCAACCACAAGGTCCTCCTCAGCCAGGGTATCAAACTTGTAGAACTTTGCAAAGGTGTTTGAACCTGACCAAGTAGCCGCTCGGCAAAGCTGTAATGCCGAGACCCCTCGGGCAGCCGCCCAAGAAGAGCCCACCTTCCTCGTGGAATGGGCCTTAACTGATTTAGGCAGCGGCAACCCTGCCGCAGAATGAGCCTGCTGGATCGTGTTACAGATCCAGCGAGCAATAGTTTGCTTTGAAGCAGGCGCCCCAAGCTTGTTGGAAGCATACAGGATAAACAAAGATTCTGTTTTCCTGACCTTAGCCGTTCTGGCTACATATACCTTCAAAGCCCTGACCACATCCAGTGACTCGGAATCCTCCAAGTCAGTAGTAGCCACAGGCACCATGATAGGTTGGTTTATATGAAAGGATGAAACCACTTTCGGCAGAAATTGTGGGCGGGTCCGCAATTCTGCTCTATCCGCATGGAAAACCAGATAAGGGCTTTTATGTGACAAAGCCGCCAATTCTGACACACGCCTAGCCGAAGCCAAGGCTAATAGCATGACCACCTTCCACGTGAGATATTTTAACTCCACGGTTTTAAGTGGTTCAAACCAGTGTGACTTCAGGAAACTCAACACCACGTTAAGATTCCAAGGTGCCACTGGAGGCACAAAAGGGGGCTGAATATGCAGCACTCCCTTTACAAACGTCTGAACTTCAGGCAGAGAAGCCAGTTCTTTTTGAAAGAAAGAAAATAGACAGGGCCGAAATCTGGATCTTAATGGAACCCAATTTTAGGCCCAAAGTCACTCCCGACTGTAGGAAGTGAAGGAAACGGCCCAGCTGGAATTCCTCCGTGGGGGCATTCCTGGCCTCACACCAAGCAACATATTTTCGCCATATACTGTGATAATGTTTAGCCGTCACGTCCTTCCTAGCCTTTATCAGCGTAGGAATAACCTCATCCGGAATGCCTTTTTCTGCCAGGATCCGGCGTTCAACCGCCATGCCGTCAAACGCAGCCGCGGTAAGTCTTGGAACAGACAGGGCCCCTGTTGCAACAAGTCCTGTCTTAGAGGCAGAGGCCACGGGTCCTCTGTGAGCATTTCTTGCAGATCTGGATACCAAGTCCTTCTTGGCCAATCTGGAACAATGAGTATTGTTCTCACTCCTCTTTTTCTTATGATTCTCAGCACCTTGGGTATGAGAGGAAGAGAAGGAAATACATAAACCGACTGGAACACCCACGGAGTCACTAGTGCGTCCACAGCTATCGCCTGAGGGTCTCTTGACCTGGCGCAATACCTCTGTAGCTTTTTGTTGAGGCGGGATGCCATCATGTCCACCTGTGGCAGTTCCCACCGACTTGCAATCTGCGTGAAGACTTCTTGATGAAGTCCCCACTCTCCCGGGTGGAGGTCGTGCCTGCTGAGGAAGTCTGCTTCCCAGTTGTCCACTCCCGGAATGAACACTGCTGACAGTGCGCTTACGTGATTCTCCGCCCAGCGAAGAATTTTGGTGGCTTCCGCCATCGCCACCCTGCTCCTTGGGCCGCCTTGGCGGTTTACATGAGCCACTGCGGTGATGTTGTCTGACTGAATCAGAACCGATTGGTCGCGAAGCAGGGTCTCCGCTTGACGTAGGGCGTTGTATATGGCCCTTAGTTCCAGGATGTTGATGTGAAGGTAAGTCTCCTGACTTGACCACAGACCTTGGAAATTTCTTCCCTGTGTGACTGCCCCCCACCCTCGGAGGCTTGCATCCGTGGTCACCAGGACCCAGTCCTGAATGGCGAATCTGCGGCCCTCGAGAAGGTGAGCGCTCTGCAGCCACCACAGGAGAGACACCCTGGCCCTGGGGGATAGGGTGATTAACCGATGCATCTGAAGATGTGATCCGGACCATTTGTCCAGTAAGTCCCATTGAAAGGTCCTCGCATGGAACCTGCCGAAGGGAATGGCCTCGTATGATGCCACCATCTTTCCCAGGACTCGAGTGCAGTGATTCACTGACACCTGTTTTGGTTTTAATAGGTTCTTGACCAGGGTCATGAGTTCCTGAGCTTTCTCTATCGGGAGATAAACCCTTTTCTGGTCTGTTTCCAGAATCATGCCCAGGAAAGGCAGACGAGTCGTAGGAACCAACTGCGACTTTGGAATATTTAGAATCCAGCCGTGTTGCCGTAACACTTCCAGAGAAAGTGATACGCTGTTCAGCAACTGCTCTCTTGATCTTGCTTTTATGAGGAGATCGTCCAAGTACGGAATAATTGTGACCCCTTGCTTCCGCAGGAGTACCATCATTTCCGCCGTTACCCTGGTAAATATTCTCGGTGCCGTGGAGAGACCAAACGGCAACGTCTGAAACTGGTAATGGCAATCCTGTACCACAAATCTGAGGTACGCCTGATGAGGTGGATAAATGGGGACATGAAGGTATGCATTCTTTATGTCCAGAGACACCATAAAATCCCCCCTTCCAGGCTTGCGATGACCGCTCTGAGCGATTTCATCTTGAACTTGAACCTTTTCAGGTATATGTAAAGGAACTATAAATTCAATATGGGTCTGACCGAACCGTCCGGTTTCGGTACTACAAACATGGTCGAATAATAACCCTTTCCTTGTTGAAGGAGGGAACCTTGACCACCACCTGTTGAAGGTACAATTTGTGAATTGCAGCTAGCACTATCTCCCTCTCTAGGGGGGAAGCTGGCAGGGCCGATTTGAGGTATCGGTGAGGGGGCATCTCTTCGAATTCCAGCTTGTATCCCTGCGACACAATATCTATCGCCCAGGGATCTAACTGGGAGTGAACCCACATGTGGCTGAAATTTCGGAGACGCGCCCCCACCGGGCCTAGCTCCGCCTGTGGAGCCCCAGCGTCATGCGGTGGATTTAGTGGAAGCTGGGGAGGACTTCTGTTCCTGGGAACTAGCTGTGTTGTGCAGCTTCTTTCCTCTGCCCCTGCCCCTGGCAAGAAAGGACGCACCTCGGACTTTCTTTCCTCTTTGTGATCGCAAGGACTGCATTTGGTAATACGGTGCTTTCTTAGGTTGTGAGGAAACAAATGGCAAAAAATTTGACTTTCCAGCAGTAGCTGTGGAGACCAGGTCCGAGAGACCCTCCCCAAACAATTCCTCACCCTTGTAAGGCAAAACCTCCATGTGCCTTTTTGAGTCGGCATCACCTGTCCATTGCCGAGTCCACAGGACCCTTCTGGCAGAAATCGACATAGCATTTTTCTAGAACCCAGTATACTAATGTCTCTTTGAGCATCTCTCATATATAGGACAGCGTCTTTTATATGCCCCAGGGTCATTAATATAGTATCCTTGTCAAGTTCCTCAGACAGGATATCTGTCCATGCTGCTACAGCGCTACACACCCAGGCCGACGCGATCGCTGGCCTCAGTAAGGTACCTGAATGCGTATAAATGGACTTCAGAGTACCCTCTTGCTTTCTATCCGCAGCATCTTTTAGGGTGGCCGTATCCTGTGACGGCAGGGCTACCCTCTTGGATAAGCGTGTCAAAGCTTTGTCCACCCTAGGGGAGGATTCCCAGCGTAACCTGTCCGTTGGCGGGAAAGGGTACGCCATAAGCATCCTTTTGGAAATCTGCAGTTTTTTATCTGGAGATTCCCAAGCCTTTTCACATAACTCATTTAGCTCGTGTGAAGGGGGAAAGGTCACCACCTGCCTTTTTTCCCCATACATATGAACCCTCTTGTCAGGGACTGGGGTTTCCTCTGTGATGTGCAACACATCCTTAATTGCTATAATCATATAACGGATGGCTTTAGCCAATTTTGGCTGTATTTTAGCATCATCGTAATCGACACTGGAGTCAGAATCCACGTCGGCATCTGTGTCAACAATTTGGGTGGGCGCTTCTGAGACCCTGACGACCCCTGCGACATAGGATCAGGCATGGGCTGAGACCCTGACTGTCCTAAGGCTTCAGCTTTATCCAACCTTTTATGCAAGGAATTTACATTATCATTTAAAACCTTCCACATATCCATTAAATCAGGGGTCGGCGCCGTCGGCGGGGACACCACATTCATTTGCTCCCGCTCTGTTTCCACATAGCCTTCCTCGTCAAACATGTCGACACAAGCGTACCGACACACCACACACACAGGGAATGCTCCTTTCGAAGACAGTTCCCCCACAAGGCCCTTTGGAGAGACAGAGAGAGAGTATGCCAGCACACACCCCAGCGCTATATGTCCCAGGAATCACACAGTAACTTAGTGTTAACCCAGTAGCTGCTGTATATTATGTTTTTGCGCCTAATTTATGTGCCCCCCCTCTCTTATTACCCTCTTCTACCGTGAATCTGCAGGGGAGAGCCTGGGGAGCTTCCTCTCAGCGGAGCTGTGGAGAAAAAATGGCGCTGGTGAGTGCTGAGGAAGAAGCCCCGCCCCCTCAGCGGCGGGCTTCTGTCCCGCGTTTATGTACAATATTATGGCGGGGGCTCATACATATATACAGTGCCTAACTGTATATATGTCCAACTTTTGCCAAGAGGTCCTAATTGCTGCCCAGGGCGCCCCCCCCTGCACCCTGCACCCTACAGTGACCGGAGTATGTGGGTGTAGTGTGGGAGCAATGGCGCACAGCTGCAGTGCTGTGCGCTACCTCAGTGAAGACTGGAGTCTTCTGCCGCCGATTTCGAAGTCTTCTTGCTTCTTTCACCCGGCTTCTGTCTTCCGGCTCTGCGAGGGGGGCGGCGGCGCAGCTCCGGGATCGGACGACAAAGGGTGAGATCCTGTGTACGATCCCTCTGGAGCTAATGGTGTCCAGTAGCCTAAGAAGCAGGACCTATCTGCAGAGAGTAGGGCTGCTTCTCTCCCCTCAGTCCCACGATGCAGGGAGTCTGTTGCCAGCAGAGCGCCCTGAAAATAAAAAACCTAACAAAATACCTTTCTTATAGCAAGCTCAGGAGAGCTCACTAAACAGCACCCAGTTCGTCCGGGCACAGATTCAAACTGAGGCCTGGAGGAGGGACATAGAGGGAGGAGCCAGAGCACACCAGAATCCAAATTCTTTCTTAAAGTGCCCATGTCTCCTGCGGAGCCCGTCTATTCCCCATGGTCCTTACGGAGTCCCCAGCATCCACTAGGACGTTAGAGAAATAGGATTTTGGTACCTACCGGTAAATCCTTTTCTCTTAGTCCGTAGAGCATGCTGGGGACTCCAAAAGGACCATGGGGTATAGACGGATCCGCAGGAGCTTGGGCACACTATAAAGATTTAAACTGGGTGTGAACTGGCTCCTCCCTCTATGCCCCTCCTCCAGACCTCAGTTAGAAAACTGTGCCCAGGAGAGATGGACATTTCGAGGAAATAATTTATTGTTATAAACACGGTGAGTGTCCTACCAGCTCACACCTCAAACACACCGTAGAACGTGGCATTCAGTAGAATACCAGCCCACGGCATGAACAAAACACAGCCACATGCTGAGAGAATATGTAACACAAACCGTGTGTCCACATAAGCAAAAATAAGACCCCGCATGCCATGGCATGAAAAACTGTAGCAACCGCCTGACAGAGAAGACACACCACCAGGGTGTAACCAAAAACACTAACTGCAGACACCGTACGCACTGGGACGGGCGCCCAGCATCATCTACGGACTAAGAAAAAAGGATTTACCGGTAGGTACCAAAATCCTATTTTCTCATACGTCCTAGAGGATGCTGGGGACTCCAAAAGGACCATGGGGTTTATACCAAAGCTCCAAAACAGGCGGGAGAGTGCGGACGACTCTGCAGCACCGAATGAGCAAACAAAAGGTCCCCAACAATCATGGTATCAAACTCGTAGAGCATAGCAAAAGCGTTTGATCCCGACCAATAATCCGCTCGGCAAAGTTGAACCGCCTAGACTCCTCAGGCATCCGCCCAAGAAGACCCCATCTTTCCATTAGAATGGGCTTCCACCGACTTCGGTCACGGCAATCCAACCGTAGAACAAACATGCCAAATCGTATCACAGATTCAGCGTGTAACAGACTGCATACTGCAGTCGCTCCAAGCATGTTGAGAGCATACCGGACAAACAGAGCCTCTGTTTCCCCAAACTGAGCCAAATTGGCGACCTAAATATTCAAATCCCCGGTAACACCGAGAGACTTTGAATCAGCTAATGCCTAAGTAACCACCGGCATCAAAAATAGACTGTTTTCTGCGAAACCCAGAAACCACTCTTTGGCAGAACTACAATCCGAGTGCACAATTCCTCTCTATCCACCTGGAAGATCAAACAAGGCTCTTGTGAGACAAAACCACCACTTCCGACACCCGCCTTGCGGACGCCAAAACCAATAGCATGACCACTTTCCAAGAGAGAAATGTTTGTTTTTGTTTTTTTTCAAACAAAATAATAAGGCCATACTGCACCGAAATGGAGCCTAACTGTAGGCCTGCATCCACACCGGCATGTAAGTATGGATAAGAACGACCTAGCTGAAAGTCTTCCGTAGGAACCATCCTGGATTCACACCAAGACACAGAATTACGCCAACCACGGCGGTAAGGTTTTGCTGTCACTTCTGTCCTAGCCTGAAACATTGAGGAAATGGCTTTACTGAGAACATCCTTCCGGCTTAGGATATGGCATTCAACCGCCACGCCATCAGACGCAGTCGCGGTAATTCTTGAAACACGCCCTGATCTAGTTGTAACAGTTCCTCACGTAAAGGAAGAGGGCAGGAATCTCCCATGAGCAAATCATGAAAAACTGGATAGCAAAACCTCCTTAGCTAGATCAGATCCGAGAGGATCGCCTGAACCTTTGTTCTTCTTACGTTTATCACCTTCAGAAAAAATGAAAGAGGAGAGGCCACATAGACCGACTAAAAACACCCACGGTGTCACGAGGGTGTCCCTTGACCTGAAACAATATCCCTGAGGCCTCTCTTTGAAGCGAGACGCCAACATGACCAATTGCGACCCTCCACAAAAAGTTGTCACATCTGTGAAAACTTCTCGACGATGACTGAATTTTTCCTGGATGGAGATCGCGTCCGCAGAGGAAATCTATTTCTCCTTCGCTTACCACTGGAACGAATACTACCAGACTTTTCGACCCACGGCAAAACTGTGCATCTTCTGCCATTGCCGCTTTGCTCCTTGTTCCGTCATAGCGGCTTACTTACGCCACTGCTCTACAAGTGGTCTGGCAGAACTAACATGGGCCGAACACGAAGAATACGTTCGTCGAAAATATCTCTTAAATCAAGAAAGCTTATTGCAGACAAGCTTTCCAACTTAACCTTAACCTCTGGAAATACGTCCCTTGCAAGGCCTGCTCTCCAGCCTCGGAGATCTGTATGCACGGATACCAGGATCTAAACCTGGATCCCGAACCTTCATCCCTCTAGAAGGAGAGAACCGAGCAGACACCACAGGAGTGATGTCCTGGCCTTTAGGATTATATTCCGGTGCATGTGCAGGTGAAACCCGGACCACAATTCCAACTGGCCCCTTGAAAGCCACTCTGGCAGTAGACCTGCTCACCAAAACAGGCCTCGTAGGCCGCACCCATCTGTTTTAGTAACAGAACATATTGATGAAGTGTCCCAGCAAAGCTGATCCAACTATGGATCCTCAGACCTCTTTCCACAGGAAAAACACCGAACATTAACCGGTCAGTATCTACTCTGAAACCCACCTCCGACAACTGTGTCGGTGGGAACAACAGCCAATCCCTGTGTCGAAGAACAGTCAGAGAGAAACAACGATTTGCACCTTTATACAGGGACAACCGGACAATGTCCTGAACCTGACGCACCTCAGTATGACGTAGCATACTACCTCCCCATCCAGAGGGGAATGGCAAGATCTATTAGAAAAACAGTAAGGGGAACAACCGTAACTCAGAATGCTCCCCTTTTGGATTCTATAAATAACTCACAAGTCTATTCCTGGACTAACTGAAATTATTAGACGAGCGCTCACCGGAGTGGGAACTAGCCAGATAGACTCAGCGACAAGTGGTGGATGTGTTGGAAACAGAAAACGACATCCACTTCTGCGAACCTACCAAGGCTGCAGAACTCTTACCTTTCAACCTTCCACTGTCTGCACAGAAAAGGAAAAAAGAACGGTATCGAACCGGTTAAAACAACTGCATCCCACAAAAACATGCGTCACCAACCGTTGTGAAGGAGGCTAACTCACGAAGTTAGACTTACCAGTTGTATCCGCCGAGAGTGACTGAACAGAGGGCTCACCAAACAGCTGTATACCTCCCCCGAGTATCTCTCGGAGACAACCTCAGCATTTTCCGGGCTACACCTCCTGCTGTCACGCGGCAGCCTGCTGCAATGTTATAAAGTAGAATCAACATAAGCAAGCTTACCCACTCTGGGTAGGGTAATTTTATCGGATGCCTACCCGAATACAACACTCCCTCATGTGCATGCAATGCAAATAAGGCCAAAGTATAGAAATAGAATATCACTTAGCTTCCTGTGTATGATCCTTTGTGACCGGGCTCTGCGTCGACCAGGAGTTGACTGCCGTAATGTTCTCTCCGCGTCGGGAAGAGAATAATATTCGGACTCCTTGAGAGGATCGAAAACCAACTCGTCACGGCCAATCTAGAGCTTAATCAACAGAGCGATCAGCACATGAGAAGAATACCATTATCTTAGCATTCATGGATATACATAATGTAATACACAATAAAACACACATATCCTAACCATGCATATATCTACATATATCTACATATAGCACACTGAGGCTACCCTATGACCACCACCCTCTGATGAGGACCAGGATACGAGTACCAATACTGATATGCACAAATTATTACTTTATCTGGTACGCATGTAATTTTACGTGAGATGTAAAATTTACCCCTACTTACTGAGTAATTACTACGCTATATAGCGATTCCCTGTTTCCTGACTCTATCTAGATTCCTACAGAGACTTGGACTAAAAGACCAGGGGATCGATAGGCATTGTGTCAAGCCGTAATCCGGTAGGCAATATTATTCTTGCGTGTGACAAAAACTGTTTTAAAGGATACTACACTATAGGCGCTCTGCTGTTTCTTCCTCTATTTGCAGATTCTCCTTTGGGCTACGCATACCTAGTGGCACTTTTTGAAGAACTGAGCAGCCACCCGATAAAACGGGGAAAGTGTGGACGGTTTGGTAACCAAACCTTAAACTAGTTTTGGAAGAACTCATTTATTGGACTGGTCATTTGACCAATTTATTTTTGACTGTAGATTGCACTTTTACAGTAAGGTACTACGCATAAATTGGACAAGCGCACTGATTTACTCATTTACAATATATACATATAGATATAACCTATACGCAAGTGGATTGTCCAGACCCGTCTGGTCCCAGTAATGTGTTGTGAATGTGTATGACCATGTACTGACGTGCCCCCGATGTGGATCTACCAGGAACGTTATGGTCGACAGAAACTGAGTAAATGTCGAGAGCAAGGAATAGTAAGCGGGCAAAAAATAATAATAATCTTGGAACCCCGAGGGGTCTGAGGGAAGTATACATATACAATTTCAATAACACTCCCCCCACATATATATACATACATACATATACATATATATACATATATATATATATATATATATATATATATATATATATATATATATATATATATATATACACACACACCAATACAGGTACAAGGCAATAACAGCCTGTTCATTTTTTTACCCCGGAAATACCGTTGATGCCGACAGGGCATCCACCAACAACTGTGTCTCCCCTAGCGTGTTTACTTGTTTTCAAGCACACAAAACCAACCTGCTAATACTTAATTTTTTGAATCAAGTACCGCCAAGCGTCGGCGAAGCCGACAGTTATCCCCTCAGCAGCTTGTGACAAAGCCCTCACACCTGTCGACATATGTCGACTAACCGATAGTGGGTAAAAAACAGGGAAACAGTGAATTTATGTATCACAACAAGGATTATGCGTCCATTATTAAACATAATGCTATATGACACCCATATAGCATTAAAAACACTGTGACCCCCTCCTTCTTACTATACAGTAAATCCTGGTGGGGACCTGAGGAAAATGGCGCTGACTCCTCTGTGAGGGCTAAGCTCCGCCCCCTCCCGGCGCGCTTAAGCCCGCTCAATTATATAAATATATAATACCCTAAAAACTAGATGGGGACCCTATATACAGGGGGTAACCCCCTGTATAACTTACTTTTTGTCCCAACGCAGCCCAGGGCGCCCGCCCTGCACCCACGGAAGCTGTTGGTGTGTGGGAGCTATGGACCGCAGCGTGCACGCTGCGGTCTCCCGGCGGGGCGAAGACACCCGGTGTCCAGGTATGCTCCCCCGCCCGGGATCCTTTTATAAATGCCGCCCAGGGCGCTCCCCCCCAGCGCCCTGCACCCTGCAGGCCGATGGGGAGCGGGAGCAGAGAGCGCAGCGCTACCGCTCCCTCCCGTGGCGCACTGGCGGGGGCCGAAGCATGTCCCCCCCGCCAGTGATTACATCTGTTAAATGCTGCCCAGGGCGCTCACCCCCAGTGCCCTGCACCCTGCAGGCCCAGTGGAGTGCGGGAGCCGGGAGCGCAGCGGGGCGGGCACCAAAGTATGTCCCCCCGCTAGTGAAGTACAGAATATATGCTATATGCTGCCCAGGGCGCTCCCCCCCCAGTGCCCTGCAGGTGATGGTAAGCGCGGGAGCAGGGAGCGCAGCGCTACCGCTGTCTCTCCCCCCTGCAGCACCCTGGCGGGGTGAACATACGCTGTGCCCAGGCACCGTAATATGTCCCCCGCCAGCATTGTAGACCGTCAGCAACATGCCCCCAGGGCGCTCCCCCCCAGCGCCCTGCACCCTGCCAGAGACGTTGGTGTGTGGGAGCCTGGAGCGCAGCCCTACCGCTGCTGCTACCTCCATTACTGAAGTATTCTTTTCTTCCAATACTCACCCGGCTTCTTTCTTCCGGCTTCTGTGAGGGGGTGACGGCGTGGCTCCGGGAACAAGCAGCTAGGCGCACCAAGTGATCGAACTCTCTGGAGCTAATGGTGTCCAGTAGCCGAGAAGCAGAGCCTTTAAACTAAGAAGAAGTAGGTCTGCTTCTCTCCCCTCAGTCCCACGATGCAGGGAGCCTGTAGCCAGCAGGTCTGCCTGAAAATAAAAAACCTAACAAAGTCTTTCAGAGAAACTCAGGAGAGCTCCCCTAGTGTGTGACCCATCACTCCTGGGCACAAAGTCTAACTGAGGTCTGGAGGAGGGGCATAGAGGGAGGAGCCAGTTCACACCCAGTTTAAGTCTTTATAGTGTGCCCAAGCTCCTGCTGATCCGTCTATACCCCATGGTCCTTTTGGAGTCCCCAGCATCCTCTAGGACGTATGAGAAAGGGTCATTCCCGGGAATGACCCGATCCTGCGAGTGTAAAAATAAGAATTTACTCACCGGTAATTCTATTTCTCGTAGTCCGTAGTGGATGCTGGGGACTCCATAAGGACCATGGGGAATAGCGGCTCCGCAGCAGACTGGGCACAACTATAAAGAAAAACAAAGAAAACAGCTAGCAGCGCTGATATATAAATTAATAGAATGGAAAAAGAAGGATTGAGTGCTAGTACTTAGTATTTAATCAAACATAATTAGTCACTAACACAATAACAAGATATAAATAAAATGAGACAATTTCTAAAAAAGGTTAGTAAAATTGAGGGGTCACAGTATATGCTGCCTACTTTGTGTGTAGTCCGTTCCTGATAAATATAGACCGGATAGTGCACAGATGAATAGTCGTCCCTGGACTGACAGCGCAGTCACAGGGTTAATGGTTATTTACCACAATTGGCCGCTGGAGGAAAGAGTCCCTTAGAGTTGTTATTGCGGGTCCTCACTGCATCGCGGTATCTCCTATTTGGAAAAGAGTGGTAGTAGTTCTGTTGATGGAAAGTTCATGCAATCTTGAACTTAGCACAATGTCCAGTCCTGGTCCGGATACACCTGGCAGCAAATCTCAAATAGGTAGTGACCCCAACAAGCCTTTTGGGGTCACTACCTATTTGAGATTTGCTGCCAAGTGTATCCGGACCAGGACTGGACATTGTGCTAAGTTCAAGATTGCATGAACTTTCCATCAACAGAACTACTACCACTCTTTTCCAAATAAGGAGATACCGCGATGCAGTGAGGACCCGCAATAACAACTCTAAGGGACTCTTTCCTCCAGCGGCCAATTGTGGTAAATAACCATTAACCCTGTGACTGCGCTGTCAGTCCAGGGACGACTATTCATCTGTGCACTATCCGGTCTATATTTATCAGGAACGGACTACACACAAAGTAGGCAGCATATACTGTGACCCCTCAATTTTACTAACCTTTTTTAGAAATTGTCTCATTTTATTTATATCTTGTTATTGTGTTAGTGACTAATTATGTTTGATTAAATACTAAGTACTAGCACTCAATCCTTCTTTTTCCATTCTATTAATTTATATATCAGCGCTGCTAGCTGTTTTCTTTGTTTGTGTTTATATTGGGGGTGACTTACCCAATTTTTTAGCAGCTGCTTTTTGAGCAACAGCACATACAAGCGCCCGATCCTTTTATCGTATTGATAGAACAATTTCTTTGACAACTATAAAGAAAGCTTTAGACTACTGGTGTGCACTGGCTCCTCCCACTATGACCCTCCTCCAGACTTCAGTTAGGATACTGTGCCCGGAAGAGATGACACAATAAGGAAGGATTTTGAATCCCGGGTAAGACTCATACCAGCCACACCAATCACACCGTATAACTCGTGATACAATACCCAGTTAACAGTATGATAACAACTGAGCCTCTCAACAGATGGCTCAACAATAACCCTTTAGTTAAGCAATAACTATATACAAGTATTGCAGACAACCCGCACTTGGGATGGGCGCCCAGCATCCACTACGGACTACGAGAAATAGAATTACCGGTGAGTAAATTCTTATTTTCTCTAACGTCCTAAGTGGATGCTGGGGACTCCGTAAGGACCATGGGGATTATACCAAAGCTCCCAAACGGGCGGGAGAGTGCGGATGACTCTGCAGCACCGAATGGGCAAACTCTAGGTCCTCCTCAGCCAGGGTGTCAAACTTGTAGAATTTAGCAAACGTGTTTGACCCCGACCAAGTAGCTGCTCGGCAAAGTTGAAGAGCCGAGACCCCTCGGGCAGCCGCCCAAGAAGAGCCCACCTTCCTTGTGGAATGGGCTTTCACCGATTTAGGATGCGGCAGTCCAGCCGCAGAATGTGCAAGCTGAATCGTACTACAGATCCAGCGAGCAATAGTCTGCTTTGAAGCAGGTGCACCCAACTTGTTGGGCGCATACAGGATAAAGAGCGAGTCAGTCTTTCTGACTCCAGCTGTCCTGGAAACATAGATTTTCAGGGCCCTGACTACGTCCAACAACTTGGAAGCCTCCAAGTCATTTGTAGCCGCAGGCACCACGATAGGTTGGTTCAGATGAAACGCTGATACCACTTTGGGGAGAAACTGGGGACAAGTCCTCAATTCTGCCCTATCCATATGGAAAATCAGATAAGGGCTTTTACATGACAAAGCCGCCAATTCTGATACACGCCTGGCCGAAGCTAAGGCCAACAACATGACCACTTTCCACGTGAGATATTTCAAATCCACGGTTTTCAGTGGCTCAAACCAATGTGACTTTAGGAAATCCAACACCACGTTGAGATCCCAAGGTGCCACTGGAGGCACAAAAGGGGGCTGAATATGCAGCACTCCCTTAACAAAAGTCTGAATTGCAGGTAGTGAAGCCAGTTCTCTCTGGAAGAAAATCGATAGAGCCGAAATCTGGACCTTAATGGAACCCAATTTAAGGCCCATAGTCACCCCTGACTGTAGGAAGTGCAGGAAACGGCCCAGCTGAAATTCCTCCGTTGGGGCCTTCCTGGCCTCACACCACGCAACATATTTTCGCCATATGCGGTGATAATGGTTTGCGGTTACTTCTTTCCTAGCTTTAATCAGCGTAGGAATGACTTCCTCCGGAATGCCCTTTTCCTTCAGGATCCGGTGTTCAACCGCCATGCCGTCAAACGCAGCCGCGGTAAGTCTTGGAACAGACAGGGCCCCTGCTGCAGCAGTTCTTGTCTGAGCGGTAGAGGCCATGGGTCCCCTGAGATCATTTCTTGAAGTTCCGGGTACCAAGCTCTTCTTAGCCAATCCGGAACAATGAGTATAGTTCTTACTCCTCTTCTCCTTATTATCCTCAGTACCTTTGGTATGAGAGGAAGAGGAGGGAACACATAAACCGACCGGTACACCCACGGTGTCACTAGAGCGTCCACAGCTATCGCCTGCGGGTCCCTTGACCTGGCGCAGTACTTTTCTAGCTTTTTGTTGAGGCGGGACGCCATCATGTCCACCTGTGGCCTTTCCCAACGGTTTACAATCATTTGAAAGACTTCTGGATGAAGTCCCCACTCTCCCGGGTGGAGGTCGTGCCTGCTGAGGAAGTCTGCTTCCCAGTTGTCCACTCCCGGAATGAACACTGCTGACAGTGCTAACACGTGATTTTCTGCCCATCGGAGAATCCTTGTGGCTTCTGCCATTGCCGTCCTGCTTCTCGTGCCGCCCTGTCGGTTTACATGGGCGACCGCCGTGATGTTGTCTGACTGGATCAGTACCGGCTGGTTTTGAAGCAGGGTTTTTGCCTGACTTAGGGCATTGTAAATGTTCCTCAGTTCCAGAATATTTATGTGCAGGGAAGTCTCCTGACTTGACCATAGTCCTTGGAAGTTTCTTCCCTGTGTGACTGCCCCCCAGCCTCGAAGGCTGGCATCCGTGGTCACCAGGACCCAGTCCTGTATGCTGAATCTGCGGCCCTCTTGAAGATGAGCACTCTGCAGCCACCACAGCAGAGACACCCTTATCCTTGGAGACAGGGTTATCAGCTGATGCATCTGAAGATGCGACCCGGACCACTTGTCCAACAGGTCCCACTGAAAGGTTCTTGCATGAAACCTGCCGAATGGAATTGCTTCGTAGGAAGCTACCATCTTTCCCAGGATCCGCGTGCAGTGATGCACCAACACCTGTTTTGGTTTTAGGAGGCCTCTGACTAGAGATGACAGCTCCTTGGCCTTCTCCTCCGGGAGAAACACTTTTTTCTGTTCTGTGTCCAGAACCATCCCCAGGAACAGTAGACGTGTCGTAGGGACCAGCTGTGACTTTGGAATGTTTAGAATCCAGCCGTGCTGTTGTAGCACCTCCCGAGATAGTGCTACCCCGACCAACAACTGCTCTCTGGACCTCGCCTTTATCAGGAGATCGTCCAAGTACGGGATAATTAAAACTCCCTTCTTTACTACCTTGGTAAAGACCCTCGGAGCCGTGGATAGACCGAACGGCAACGTCTGGAATTGGTAATGACAATCCTGTACCACAAATCTGAGGTACTCCTGGTGAGGATGGTAAATGGGGACATGCAGGTAAGCATCCTTGATGTCCAGTGATACCATGTAATCCCCCTCGTCCAGGCTTGCAATAACCGCCCTGAGCGATTCCATCTTGAACTTGAATTTTTTTTATATATGTGTTCAAGGATTTCAAATTTCAAATGGGTCTCACCGAACCGTCCGGTTTCGGTACCACAAACATTGTGGAATAGTAACCCCGTCCTTGTTGAAGTAGGGGTACCTTTACTATCACCTGTTGTGAATACAGCTTGTGAATTGCCTGTAACACTGCTTCCCTGCCTGAGGGAGTGGTTGGCAAGGCAGATTTGAGGAAACGGCGGGGGGGGGGGGGGGGAGACGTCTCAAATTCCAGCTTGTACCCCTGAGATACTATCTGAAAAATCCAGGGATCCACTCGTGAGCGAGCCCACTGATTGCTGAAATATTTGAGACGGGCCCCCACCATACCTGGCTCCGCCTGTGGAGCCCCAGCGTCATGCTGTGGACTTAGAGGAAGCGGGGGAGGACTTTTGCTCCTGGGAACTGGCTGTATGCTGCAGCTTTTTTCCCCTACCTCTGCCTCTGGGCAGAAAGGACGCGCCTTTAACCCGCTTGCCCCTATTGGGCCGAAAGGACTGTACCTGATAATACGGTGCTTTCTTTGGCTGTGAGGGAACATGGGGTAAAAACGTAGACTTCCCAGCTGTTGCTGTGGAAACGAGGTCCGAGAGACCATCCCCGAACAACTCCTCACCCTTATAAGGCAGAACTTCCATGTGCCTTTTGGAATCTGCATCACCTGTCCACTGCCGAGTCCATAACCCTCTCCTGGCAGAAATGGACATTGCACTAATTTTAGATGCCAGCCGGCAAATATCCCTCTGTGCATCCCTCATGTATAAAAGTGCATCTTTTATATGCTCTACGGTTAGCAATATAGTGTCCCTGTCTAGGGTATCAATATTTTCTGACAGGGAATCTGACCATGCAGCTGCAGCACTGCACATCCATGCTGAAGCAATAGCTGGTCTCAGTATAACACCTGTGTGTGTATATATAGATTTCAGGATAGCCTCCTGCTTTCTATCAGCAGATTCCTTCAGGGCAGCCGTATCCGGAGACGGTAGTGCCACCTTCTTTGACAAGCGTGTGAGCGCTTTATCCACTCTAGGGGATGTTTCCCAACGTGACCTATCCTCTGGCGGGAAAGGGTACGCCATTGGTAACCTCTTAGAAATTACCAGCTTCTTATCAGGGAAAGCCCACGCTTCTTCACACACTTCATTTAACTCCTCAGATGGAGGAAAAGCTACTGGTAGTTTTTTCTCTCCAAACATAATACCCTTTTTTGTGGTACCGGGGGTAACATCAGAAATGTGCAACACATTTTTCATTGCCTCAATCATGTAACGTGTGGCCCTACTGGAAGTTACATTAGTCTCATCGTCGTCGACACTGGAGTCAGTATCCGTGTCGACATCTGTGTCTGCCATCTGAGGTAGCGGGCGTTTTAGAGCCCCTGATGGCTTTTGAGACGCCTGGGCAGGCACAGGCTGAGAAGCCGGCTGTCCCACATTTGGTATGTCGTCAAACCTTTTATGCAAGGAGTTGACACTGTCACGTAATTCCTTCCACAGCACCATCCACTCAGGTGTCGACCCCGCAGAGGGTGACATCACATTTACAGGCATCTGCTCCGCCTCCACATAAGCCTCCTCATCAAACATGTCGACACAGCCGTACCGACACACCGCAAACACACAGGGAATGCTCTGACAGAGGACAGGACCCCACAAAGCCCTTTGGGGAGACAGAGAGAGAGTATGCCAGCACACACCAGAGCGCTATATAACACAGGGATCCCACTATAAATGAGTGTTTTCCCTTATAGCTGCTTTTTATATATATATATATATATATATATATATATATCCTGCGCCTAAATTTAGTGCCCCCCCTCTCTTTTTTACCCTTCTGTAGCTTGCAGACTGCAGGGGAAAGCCAGGGAGCTTCCTTCCAGCGGAGCTGTGAGGGAAAAATGGCGCCAGTGTGCTGAGGGAGATGGCCCCGCCCCCTTTCCGGCGGACTTCTCCCGCTTTTTCTGGAATACTGGCAGGGGTATTTTTACATCTATATAGCCTCTAGGACTATATATGATGTAGATTTGCCAGCCAAGGTGTCATATATTGCCCTCAGGGCGCCCCCCCCAGCGCCCTGCACCCATCAGTGACCGGAGTGTGAGGTGTACATGAGGAGCAATGGCGCACAGCTGCAGTGCTGTGCGCTACCTTGGTGAAGACCGAAGTCTTCTGCCGCCGATTTTCCGGACCTCTTCATGCTTCTGGCTCTGTAAGGGGGACGGTGGCGCGGCTCCGGGAACGAACACCAAGGTCGGGTCCTGCGGTCGATCCCTCTGGAGCTAATGGTGTCCAGTAGCCTAAGAAGCCCAAACTACCACCTGTTAGGTAGGTTCGCTTCTTCTCCCCTTATTCCCTCGCTGCAGTGAGTCTGTTGCCAGAAGATCTCACTGTAAAATAAAAAACCTAAATATACTTTCTTTCTAGGAGCTCAGGAGAGCCCCTAGTGTGCATCCAGCTCAGCCGGGCACAAGATACTAACTGAAGTCTGGAGGAGGGTCATAGTGGGAGGAGCCAGTGCACACCAGTAGTCTAAAGCTTTCTTTATAGTTGTGCCCAGTCTCCTGCGGAGCCGCTATTCCCCATGGTCCTTACGGAGTCCCCAGCATCCACTTAGGACGTTAGAGAAAGGGATATTAGACAATAATTTAGTCAATACAGGGGAATTTATAAAACCATTTGAAAAAAGGAGTATTACTTCTCCCATTCAAATGCGAAAAGTGAGAAATACATGAATGCAAATAATGGTTGGGATTGCTATTGTAACAAAGTGTCACACAGATGGTGCGGGTAACTACAAGACAATATGAAGGAGCTGGCTTCCTACATTTATACGGAAATAACTAAGTGTTGGATACAATTTATGGAATTTGAATAGAAGCAGTTAAGCCAGTGGTTCCCAAACTTTTTTGTATCACGGCACCCTAGAGTATCAGAATTTTTTTCACAGCACCCCTAGAGAAAAACTTAGTTATTGAGAAATTTAGAGAGAAATATTAAATTAAGTAAAATGTGTTTATATGTCATCTCTAGGTTCAGTTATGTTGTGAGGACACGATTCGCTTCTGTTTGTCCACATATTGCATGATTGTCAGCACCAGCACTGGTTTTGCTTATTACATTGACCATATATAATCTGAATTGGTCCTGGACCACTAACCCAGGGCAACCCTGCAAGTGTCCCAAGGCACCCCAGGGAGCCACGGCACACAGTTTGAGAACCACTGTGTTGAGCATTAGTAAAAGATTAATATTAGCGAAACATACAAGGGACCAGGGTCAGACTGGCCCACAGGGGTACAGTGAAACCCTGGTGGGCCCCACCTCCTCCTTTAAGAATAAGGTTCCAGATTGTACACTTGAATTATACATTATGCATATGAGGGGTTGGGATGCCGTCAGCCGGGATCCCAGCCGCTAGAATGCCGGCAGGGGGGCGAGTGCAACAAAGCCCTTTGTAGGCTTGCTGCGCTCGCCGCACTGGGGATCGGTGACTCTCTGCGCTTGCCACAGGTTTTATACTCACTCTATGGGTGTCGCGACACCCATGAGTGGGAAAAGCCCCTGTTGACCGGGATTCCGGATGGTGGTATTGTCAGTGGTCGGGATTCCGGCATCAGTATCCTGACCGCTAGCAACATAACTACATCCCCATATGAGACATTATACTCCATAGGATTATGCTGTATTTTCTACAAAGCATTGCTGGTATTAATCTGGTGCATTAGAATGCATGCACCAACAGTATACTATATATATTATTTATCAAGAGGCCCATACCATGCACTAATGGTTAGCCAAGCCTCTAAAACTGGATTTCTGCAGCGGGCCATTCATGTATATTAACCACTTAACCGACGATTTTTTAACCCAAAAAACGCTTCAAAATTGTCATTTTTTTAAATGAGTGAATTAGGTAAAGAACACAAATTTAACCTTATCCAAAAACGAGTTTTATGGTAAGAACTTACCCTTGTTAAAACTCTTTCTGCGAGGTACACTGGGCTCCACAAGTCTGGACAATGGGACAATGGGGTGTAGAGTAGGATCTTGATCCGAGGCACCAACAGGCTCAAAGCTTTGACTGTTCCCAGAATGCACAGCGCCGCCTCCTATATCACCCCACCTCCCAGCACAGGAGCTCAGTTTAGTTAACCAGCCCAATGCAGTAGCAGGAAAAGAGACGACAACGATTAGTAGCCACATACAGCACACTCTCACGACAAGAGAAGTGTCAGCGGCTAATGCCATATCAACCCAAAGAAGCTAAGTGCGTCAGGGTGGGCACCTTGTGGAGCCCAGTGTACCTCGCAGAAAGAGTTTTAACAAGGGTAAGTTCTTACCATAAAACTCGTTTTCTGCTGCGGGGTACACTGGGCTCCACAAGTCTGGACAATGGGGATGTCCTAAAGCAGTTCCTTATGGGAGGGGACGCACTGTAGCGGGCACAAGAACCCGGCGTCCAAAGGAAGCATCCTGGGAAGCGGCAGTATCGAAGGCATAGAACCTTATGAACTTGTTCCCGGAGGACCACGTAGCCACCTTGCACAATTGATCAAGGGTCGCACCACGTTGGGCCGCCCAAGAAGGTCCAACAGACCGAGTAGAATGGGCCGTAATGTGAACAGGAGCTGACAGACCAGCCTTCACATAAGCATGCGCAATCACCATTCTAATCCACCTGGCCAGGGTCTGCTTGTGAGCAGGCCAGCCACGTTTGTGAAATCCAAACAAAAAAAAAAAAAAAGAGAGAATCAGACTTTCGAATAGAAGCAGTTCTCTTCACATAGATACGGAGAGCCCGTACCACATCCAAAGACCGCTCTTTGGGAGACAAATCAGGAGAGAGAAAAGCTGGAACCACAATCTCCTGATTAAGGTGGAACGAAGAAACCACCTTAGGTAAATATCCGGGACGAGTCCTAAGAACCGCCCGGTCACGGTGAAAAATCAGATATGGGGAACTACAAGACAAGGCACCCAAATCCGACACTCTTCTAGCAGAGGCAATAGCCAGCAAGAACACCACCTTAAGGGAAAGCCACTTAAGGTCAGCTGAACCAAGAGGTTCAAATTATTATTTATTATTATTATTATCCTTTATTTATATGTAATCCTTTATTTATAAATGGAGGCTCCTGCAACGCCTCCAAAACCACTGACAAGTCCCAAGGAGCCACAGGCGGAACATAGGGAGGTTGGATACGCAACACACCCTGAGTGAAAGTATGAACATCAGGTAAAGTCGCAATTTTTCTCTGAAACCACACCGACAAGGCAGAAATATGAACCTTGAGGGAAGCCAGACGCAGGCCTAAATCTAGGCCCTGCTGTAGAAAAGCCAAAAGTTTGGCTGTACTAAACTTGGAAGCGTCATAATGGTTAGATGCGCACCAAACAAAGTAGGAATGCCAGACCCGATGGTAAATCCAAGCAGAGGCCGGTTTCCGGGCCCGCAACATAGTTTTAATGACCTCTTCAGAAAAACCTTTAGCTCTTAAGACGGAAGCTTCAAGAGCCACGCCGTCAAAGACAGCCAGGCTAGGTCCTGGTAGACACAGGGGCCCTGAACGAGGAGGTCTGGGCGTTGTGGAAGTAGAAGTGGACTCTCTGACGATAGGCCTTGCAGGTCTGAGAACCAGTGCCGTCTGGGCCACGCCGGAGCTATGAGAAGCAGATTTCCTTTTTCTTGCTTGAACTTCCGAATTACCCTGGGCAGGAGTGACACCGGAGGGAACACGTACGGCAGTCGAAACCTCCACGGCACTGCCAGCGCATCCACGAATGCTGCTTGAGGATCCCTTGTCCTTGCTCTGAAGACCGGAACCTTGTGATTGTGTCGAGACGCCATCAGATCCACATCTGGAAGACCCCACCTTTCCACGAGGAGTTGAAACACTTCTGGATGGAGGCCCCACTCGCCGGCATGTACGTCCTGACGACTGAGAAAGTCCGCTTCCCAATTCAGGACTCCCGGAATGAATATTGCCGGTAGATGGCGTTCTGCCCAACGTAGAATCCGTGAGGCTTCCTTCATTGCCAAACAGCTTCGAGTGCCGCCTTGATGATTTATGTAAGCCACTGTGGTGGCGTTGTCAGACTGTACTTGAACAGGACGGTTCTGAATCAAATGCTGGGCTAGGTTCAACGCATTGAAGACCGCCCGCAATTCCAGAATGTTGATCGAGAGGAGAGATTACTCCTTGGTTCACCGACCCTGCAAGGAGTGCTGCTCCAGCACTGCGCCCCAACCTCTTAGACTGGCATCTGTCGTCAACAGGACCCAGTTGGATATCCAGAAGGGACGGCCTCTGCACAATTGTCGGTCCTGGAGCCACCAGAGCAGTGACAGACGGACCTCCGGAGTCAAAGAGATCATTTGAGACCTGATCCGGTGAGGCAGGCCGTCCCACTTGGCTAGAATCAGCTTCTGGAGGGGGCGAGAATGGAATTGAGCATAATCCACCATGTCGAATGCGGACACCATGAGGCCCAGCACCTGCATTGCCGAATGTATCGACACTTGTGGACGAGAAAGGAAGCAACGAATCCTGTCCTGAAGTTTCAGGACTTTCTCCTGAGACAAGAACAACCTCTGGTTGCGAGTGTCCAACAGCGCTCCCAGATGCACCATGCTCTGAGCAGGGACCAGGGAGGATTTCTTCCAGTTGATGAGCCACCCGTGGGCTTGTAGAAACCGACCCGTCATATCCAGATGACGCAGGAGAAGATCTGGGGAATTTACCAGGATTAACAAGTCATCCAGATACGGCAGTATCCTGACCCCTTGACGGCGGAGTACCACCGTCATCACCGCCATAACTTTGGTGAAGACTTGCAGAGCCGTTTTTAAACCAAAAGGTAACGCCCGAAACTGGTAATGGAGGTTGGCAATAGCAAACCTCAGGTATTGTTGATGTGACACTGCTATAGGAATATGCAGGTAAGCATCCTGTATGTCCAGGGAGAACATGTAGTCCCCAGGTTCCAAGGCAAGAACTATAGAGCGAAGGGTTTCCATACGGAACTTGGAAACCTTCACAAACTTGTTCAGTGCCTTGAGGTTAAGAATGGGCCGGGAGGACCCATTCGGTTTCGGGACTAGAAACAGCAGAGAATAGTACTACGACTCCTGTATCCAGGAGGGTCTGTACCACCGAATGCAGAGTGTTTGCCTTTGTCTGGTCCGACGGGACGTCTGTCTGGCAAAATCGATGAGGGGGGCGGTTTTTGAAGGCTATGGCGTAACCTCGAGTGACGACTTCCCGTACCCAGGCATCTGAAGTGGTCTTCAACCATTCCTGGGTATACCCTAGAAGCCGGCCCCCAACCCTGGGATCCCCCAGGGGAGGCCCGCCCCATCATGTGGCAGGCTTATCGGTCTTGGCTGCTGGCTGACGGGCAGCCCAGGCTCTTTTGGGCTTCGGCTTACCAGGTTTGGAAGTGCGGGCCTGCTTATGGTACGCCTGACCTTTTGCTTTACCTGAAGGACGAAAGGGGCGAAAGGAAGTGCCTTTGGCCTTCGACACAGAAGGAGCTGTATTAGGCAGACAGGCAGTTTTGGCAGCCACTATCTTATTTAAGTCCTCCCCAAACAGAATATCCCCCTTGAAAGGGAGTACCTCCGGGGTTTTTCTAGAGTCCAGATCCACAGACCAGGATCTCAGCCACAATATCCTGCGAGCCAGGACTGACGTAGTAGAGGCCTTGGCTGCTAGGATACCGGCATCAGAAGCCGCCTCTTTAATATAGCGAGAAGCTGTGACAATATATGACAAGCATTGTCTAGCATGGTCAGAGGAGATTTCAGCTTCTAACTCCAAGGCCCATGCTTCAATAGCCTCTGCCGCCCATGTAGCTGCAATAGTGGGCCTTTGTGCAGCACCCGTGAGGGTGTAAATCGCTTTTAGACAACCCTCGACACATTTATCTGCAGGCTCTTTTAGAGACGTGACGGTAGTGACAGGTAGAGCTGAGGAAACCACCATCCTAGCCACATGCGAGAGTCTACTGGAGGAGGCGTTTCCCAATTCTTAAAACAGCTCTGGCGCCCCCCGCGAGCCAGCATCTTCTTTTGAGGCACAAACTTCGTACCCGGGCTTTGCCAGGGTTCCTGACCTATATCCACTAGGTGGTCAGAGTGAGGTAAAACTTGTTTAATCACCTTCTGACGCTTGAACCTATCTGGTTTCTTAGGAGGAACGGATGGCTCGGGATCATCCGTAATCTGCAGAATTAACTTAATAGCCTCCAAAAGATCAGGAACATCCACATGTGAACTACCCTCCCCATCAGCCGTATCTGAGTCAGAACCTGTGGGGTCAGTGTAAGTGCCGTCTTCATCAGACGAGGTGTCAGTGACAGCAGTGGATTGTGAGGAAACGAGCGCTCGCTTAGAGGACCTCTTGGATTTAGGCGAGCGTTGGTCAGACTTTTTAGTAGTCAGGGACTGGTTCAACTTCTTTACTTGAGCAGATAAATCGTCCGCCCACGGCGGGTTAGCTGCAGGGACCACATACGGTTGTACCGGCATTGGGGGTCCCATAGGGGGTGTTAGTTTATGAACTAGCGTATGCAGAAGCGTGGAAAAAGCAGCCCACGGAGGGTCAGTATGTGCCTCCGTTGCCACAGTCCCACTGGGGAGCAAGGAGCCCCCAGAACCAGAGCCCACAGCTGCTATATTCCCCCCATATGTGCCTGTGGCTTCAGCAACACCAGCAGTGTGTTCCGCCCCAGAACCGTTACCCTCAGAAGCAGACATGATATAACTTGCAGTATGAGGTAACACAGTACAATTATTAGCAGCACTATATCCCTAAACCCAAACCCCTGCGCAGTGTAGTCAGCACCAGCAGAGATAAAGGAGCGATATGGTGACTAAATCACAGAGAAAAATACGTAATACAGTATATCTTTGTGAAAATCCTATATTAAATACCACCTGACGCACCAAGCCCCCTCAGGTTATAGAATATAGGGATAGCAAGTTGAGTGAAAGACATGAGATGGACACCACTCAGCTATCAATGCACACACAAATAGTCACAGTTTGTACAATGCAGAGGTTATTACAGACAATAATACTGCACTGGACTAGCTTACACAGCTATATAACAATAGATATAACAGTACACAGTAAGAAACTGGATGTATATCATAGGGTAATTGTACTATAAACCCCTGACTAAATGCGCTCTTTCTTAACTAACACTGACTAAAAAGGCAGGTAGAATACTTAAGTGTCATGTAAAGGCACAGCGCTGACAACCAGGCGGCTTTACATAGGAGGATTTGCCCAAGCAGTCCCAGAAACAGTGAGCTGAGGAGTAATGGCGCCGCAGACACTGACAGGGAGTGAGGAAAGACAGAGATGCAGCTCCAGGGCGGGAACACTTGCTAGAAATGGCTTCAGGTCTAAGCCATATCCCCCTTGCTGGCAAAACCACCGGGTACTATGGGCGATATTAAAATCGGTTTTAAGAGAAAACCTGACCTGCGCCCATGCCCTGGTGATCTAGTGGGATCGCCTGTACTTCCACAGTGTCCACCGCCAGCGCGCGCGGCCCGCCTCCCACTGACCGCGCCGGATCGCGATAAAGACTGGGTCCCGCGAGCGGGACCCACTTACCACCTCCCGAAGCGCGGCCACGCGATCCTGGAGAGCCCCAGCAGTGTGTGCCTAACGTGAAGTAAACCGGAGCCTCCGCTGTAGGTACCCGGCAACCAGGGCTCGGGAGTGTACAGCGCCACTGGGGAGAGCTGGAGCTGCAGCAGTGAATGTCACAAAACATTTACCACCGCTGCTGCCCTTGAAGGCTTCACTTTTTACCCCATAAAAAGCTTTTCTCAGGGCTGCTTGGAGCAGCCCCTCTGTTAAGTGCCTGCTTACTGCAGCACCAACTGACAAACTGAGCGATAAAAAAGAAGAAAGGTGGGTGGGCGCTAGTTTAATGGCTATATGACACCTAAAATATAAATACTGTTTCACTGGTTGCAGCTTCCCAAGGTTGAGGTGCTGATCCTCAACCAAAAAAAGTTACAGAACAAAGAAATACTCAGAGAAGCGCTACCATTAAACAGCATTAATAAAATTTATTTTTAAAAGATGTAAAAACTTTCACAATTCAGTGAATACCAAGTATCCTGTTATGTGGTTAACTCATATAATATGTATCAAACATTTAGTAACTAAAATAGTAACAATATATAAGACACATTGTAGAGACTCCCTGGGAAAAAATATGACCACCTGTATTCCAGTGGAAAAAGCAGCATTTATAATTGACTGATGTTTCTTCTATTAAGCTCCATGCATGGGCTGATTAGTCATATAGATTCATTCAGGTTTCCTTTAAGAGTCCATCCACGTTTTAACGATATGAGTGTGATATAAATGTGAATTGACCACCATTTAGTGGAAAGCTTAAATGCTCACAGTTTTTATCCAAATAAAATAAAGGCTTTTACTGGGTAGCTTAAATGGACATGCTTCCATATAGATTGCAGTGACTTTTAAGCTATAGCCGCTCTTAGTACAGTCCCGTGCATATAGCTTACCCAGGCCTTTCCACGGTGCGGAGATTGATCACTGTCTCCTTAATGGTAGTGGGCGCCGGCTGCCCACACTGCTGGGGTGATATAGGAGGCGGCGCTGTGCATTCTGGGAACAGTCAAAGCTTTGAGCCTGTTGGTGCCTCGGATCAAGATCCTACTCTACACCCCATTGTCCAGACTTGTGGAGCCCAGTGTACCCCGCAGCAGAAATGATCTTAGTTTAAAAAAAAAAAAGATTTTCTTTTTTAAATCATTTTTCTCAAACATCAGAACATCGGTCGGGAATATCGGTAACATTGCGACATTACTTTTCAGCCCCAAGACAGCTGCCAGGTACACAGGGGGTGGCTTGGGGGGGTTGTTTTACACTTTCCCAGCGGCTGCCATTGCCTGCAGCCGCTGGGTGGGGGGTGCTGACCGATCAGCAATGATCAGCAGCATGGCAACACTGAGGTGAGGGTGCAGGGAGACCGAAGGACCTACCGGTCCCTCTGAGAGCAGCAGCGGAGGGAAGTTTCTCTTCCCTGCTGCTGCTAACACTGTTTATTTGGACACTTGCTGGTGTGGTCGCATCTGATGCGCCCATGCCAGGCAAGTGTATAACAGAGTAACATTCATTGGCTAAACAAGTGTACATCCATATTTACAAATAATGTAAATGGCCATAGATTGATACTGAAGATATCTTGTATGTATACACAGGTTTTAATTTGACTAATGAGAACGCTGCTGAATACTACCCAATGGACTTAAGTGCCAGGAAAGCCTAACTAAAGAAGGAAGGTTTTTCCCATAGTGGATAGCCACCTACAGCGCTGTACACCACTGTGGAGATGAAGACACGTGGAAGATAAAAAAAAGCAAACATAGGCAGATGCAGGCGAGCCCAAAGCAACAGCAGATTAGGGGTAGGCCAAAGGGAGTTGCGGGCGAGTGGCAAGGAGCAGCAGACAGGGGGATGGCAGGGGGGTGCAGGAGGGTAGTTGGGAGGGGCAGGTGTGTAGCAGGGTGAGGCAAGCAGTAAAAATAAGCAGCCTGGCAAAGAAAGGCAATGGGCACACTGACAGGGCAAGGCAGAAAGATTCAAAGTCAAGTTATCAGGCAGCAGAGGGTGGCAGGCAGAAGGACAGCAAGGAGAAAGTAGGCATGCAGCATTTAGAGGAGAGCAGGCAGAGAGAGGTACACTTGCAGAAAAAGGCAGACAGACAAGACACAGATATCAGGGAGAGGCAAGCTGTTGAGCAGCAGAGAAGGTCAGACAGAGACAGTTAAGCAAGTGACTGGCGCAGATAAGGGATTGGCAAATGGAAGGGCAACAGAGGCAGAGAATGTAGACAGCAGAGGCGGGAATCAGGGTGAGGCAGGCAGCAGAGGCGGTGAATCAGGATGAGGCAGGCAGAAGAGGCGGTGAATAAGGGTGAACCAGGCAACAGAAACGGGGAATGCAGGGTGAGGCAGGCAGCAGAGGCGGGGAATGCAGGGTGAGGCAGGCAACAGAGGCGGGGAATGCAGGGTGAGGCAGGCAGCAGAGGCGGGGAATGCAGGGTGGGGCAGGCAGCAGAGGCGGGGAATGCAGGGTGAGGCAGGCAGCAGAGGCGGGGAATGCAGGGTGAGGCAGGCAGCAGAGGCGGGGAATGCAGGGTGAGGCAGGCAGCAGAGGCGGGGAATGCAGGGTGAGGCAGGCAGCAGAGGCAGGGAATGCAGGGTGTGGCAGGCAGCAGAGGCAGGGAATGCAGGTTGAGGCGTTCAGGAGAGGCGGGGAATGCAGGAGGAGGCAGGCAGCAGAGGTGGGGAATGCAGGGTGAGGCAGGCAGCAGAGGCGGGGAATGCAGGGTGAGGCAGGCAGCAGAGGCAGGGAATGCAGGGTGAGGCAGGCAGCAGAGGCAGGGAATGCAGGGTGTGGCAGGCGGCAGAGGCGGGGAATGCAGGTTCAGGCATTCAGGAGAGGCGGGGAATGCAGGGTGAGGCAGACAGCAGAGGCGGAAGGCAGGGAATGCAGGCAGCAGACGCGGGGAATGCAGGGTGTGGCAGGCAGCAGAGGCGGGGAATGCAGGAGAGGCGGGGAATGCAGGGGGAGGCAGGCAGCAGAGGCGGGGAATACAAGGCGAGGCAGGCAGCTGAGGCGGGGAATGCAGGGCGAGGCAGGCAGCAGAGGCGGGGAATGCAGGGCGAGGCAGGCAGCAGAGGCGGGGAATGCAGGGCGAGGCAGGCAGCAGAGGCGGGGATTGCAGGGCGAGGCAAGCAGCCGAGGCGGGGAATGCAGGGTGGGGTAGGCAGCAGAGGCGGGAATGCAGAGTGAGGCAGGCAGCAGAGGTGGGGAATGCAGAGTGAGGCAGGCAGCAGAGGATGGGAATGCAGGGTGAGGCAGACAACAGAGGACGGGAATGCAGGGTAAGGCAGACAACAGAGGACGGGAATGCAGGGTGAGGCAGACAACAGAGGACGGGAATGCAGGGCGAGGCAGACAACAGAGGATGGGAATGCAGGGTAAGGCAGACAACAGAGGACGGGAATGCAGGGTGAGGCAGACAACAGAGGACGGGAATGCAGGGCGAGGCAGGCAAAAGAGGCGGGGAATGCAGGGCGAAGCAGGCAAAAGAGGCGGGGAATGCAGGACGAGGCAGGGAATGCAGGGTGAGGCAGGCAAAAGAGGCAGGGAATGCAGGACGAGGCAGGGAATGCACGGTGAGGCAGGCAAAAGTGGCGGGAAATGCAGCGTGAGGCAGGCAGCAGAGGCGGGGAATGCATCGTGAGGCAGGCAGCAAAGGCGGGGAATGCAGCGTGAGGCAGGCAGCAGAGGCGGGGAATGCAGCGTGAGGCAGGCAGCAGAGGCGGGGAATGCAGCGTGAGGCAGGCAGCAGAGGCGGGGAATGCAGCGTGAGGCAGGCAGCAGAGGCGGAGAATGCAGCGTGAGGCAGGCAGCAGAGGCGGGGAATGCAGCGTGAGGCAGGCAGCAGAGGCGGGGAATGCAGCGTGAGGCAGGCAGCAGAGGCGGGGAATGCAGCATGAGGCAGGCAGCAGAGGCGGGGAATGCAGCGTGAGGCAGGCAGCAGAGGCGGGGAATGCAGCGTGAGGCAGGCAGCAGAGGCGGGGAATGCAGCGTGAGGCAGGCAGCAGAGGCGGGGAATGCAGCATGAGGCAGGCAGCAGAGGCGGGGAATGCAGCGTGAGGCAGGCAGTAGAGGCGGGAATGCAGCGTGAGGCAGGCAGCAGAGGTGGGAATGCAGCATGAGGCAGGCAGCAGAGGCGGGGAATGCAGGGTGAGGCAGGCAGCAGAGGCGGGGAATGCAGCGTGAGGCAGGCAGCAGAGGTGGGGAATGCAGCGTGAGGCAGGCAGCAGAGGATGGGAATGCAGGCAAAAGAGGCAGGGAATGCAGGCAAAAGAGGCGGGAATGCAGGGTGTGGCAGGCAGCAGAGGCGGGGAATGCAGGGTGTGGCAGGCAGCAGAGGCGGGAATGCAGGGTGTGGCAGGCAGCAGAGGCGGGGAATGCAGGGTGTGGCAGGCAGTAGAGGCGGGGAATGAAGAGGCAGGGAATGCAGGCAGAAGAGGCGGGGAATGCAGGGTGAGGCAGGCAGAAGAGGTGGGAATGCAGGGTGAGGCAGGCAGCAGAGGCGGGGAATGCAGGGTGAGGCACGCAGCAGAGGCGGGGAATGCAGGGCGAGGCACGCAGCAGAGGCGGGGAATGCAGGGTGAGGCAGGCAGCAGAGGCGGGGAATGCAGGGTGAGGCAGGCAGCAGAGGCGGGGAATGCAGGGTGAAGCAGGCAGCAGAGGCGGGGAATGCAGGGTGAGGCAGGCAGCAGAGGCAGGGACTGCATGGTGAGGCAGGCAGCAGAGGCGGGGACTGCATGGTGAGGCAGGCAGCAGAGGCGGGGAATGCAGCGTGAGGCAGGCAGCAGAGGCGGGGAATGCAGCGTGAGGCAGGCAGCAGAGGCGGGGAATGCAGCGTGAGGCAGGCAGCAGAGGCGGGGAATGCAGCGTGAGGCAGGCAGCAGAGGCGGGGAATGCAGCATGAGGCAGGCAGCAGAGGCGGGGAATGCAGCGTGAGGCAGGCAGTAGAGGCGGGAATGCAGCGTGAGGCAGGCAGCAGAGGTGGGAATGCAGCATGAGGCAGGCAGCAGAGGCGGGGAATGCAGGGTGAGGCAGGCAGCAGAGGCGGGGAATGCAGCGTGAGGCAGGCAGCAGAGGTGGGGAATGCAGCGTGAGGCAGGCAGCAGAGGATGGGAATGCAGGCAAAAGAGGCAGGGAATGCAGGCAAAAGAGGCGGGAATGCAGGGTGTGGCAGGCAGCAGAGGCGGGGAATGCAGGGTGTGGCAGGCAGCAGAGGCGGGAATGCAGGGTGTGGCAGGCAGCAGAGGCGGGGAATGCAGGGTGTGGCAGGCAGTAGAGGCGGGGAATGCAGAAGAGGCAGGGAATGCAGGCAGAAGAGGCGGGGAATGCAGGGTGAGGCAGGCAGAAGAGGTGGGAATGCAGGGTGAGGCAGGCAGCAGAGGCGGGGAATGCAGGGTGAGGCACGCAGCAGAGGCGGGGAATGCAGGGCGAGGCACGCAGCAGAGGCGGGGAATGCAGGGTGAGGCAGGCAGCAGAGGCGGGGAATGCAGGGTGAGGCAGGCAGCAGAGGCGGGGAATGCAGGGTGAAGCAGGCAGCAGAGGCGGGGAATGCAGGGTGAGGCAGGCAGCAGAGGCAGGGACTGCATGGTGAGGCAGGCAGCAGAGGCGGGGACTGCATGGTGAGGCAGGCAGCAGAGGCGGGGAAAGCAGGTCAGTGGAAAATAGAAAAGCAGGCAGCAGAAGCTGGGCTGGGGTAGGTGTGTAGGCAGCAGGGGCAGTGAGCAGCTGGGGCAGGAGAGCATGGTGAGTCAGGTGTGAGGGTGTCAGTAGGAAAGCTATTAGTAACATGAAGGTGAACCAGAAATATCAGGTGAATAATCGGGCGTGCGGCAGCAGTGAAATTCGGGCGTACAGAGCCAGGAGTGGTGGGTGGGTGGGTGTGTGTGTAGGAAGTCGGTCGCACTGTGACTACTCTCACCAGCACTGCCTTGTCCTGCTCAGTGACCCGGCTCCGTCTCTTCCGGCCGAAGATATTGCCCATATTGCTCCCCAGTAGCCGGTCTCTTCATCCCCCTGTGCCCCGGGCCTCTGCGCTCCGGCACTACCGGCTTGTGTACTGTGACGTCATCCCCCAAAGCATGCCGGGCAATGTAGTCTGTGTCGGATGCGCGTCCGCCTGCCGCTGCTATGGTGTATGTATACTGTGTAGTAGCGCGCCCGCCTGTCACACAGCAGCTCCAGACTGTGTGTGTGTGAGCCACCCTATTCTGTGTTCCTGACCAATCTCCACCTAGGCTCTGACTTTCTCATACTGTAACCCTCATTGTATAATGAGTTAATGACATACCTCCCAACATGACCCTCTCCAGGAGGGACACAATGCTCTGCTTCTGGACTTCCCTCCTAATTTATGATTGCCATCACCTGTGCTGAAACACCTTTCTTATCCATTATCCTGTTCAACACAGGTGATGGCAATCATACATTAAGAGAAAAGTCCAGAAGCAGAGCATCGTGTCCCTCCTGGAGAGGGTCATGTTGGGAGGTATGTAATGATTTCTGCACTGTAGGCATCCTCCTCATTGTACAGCAGTCGGTAATATACTGTACAGAGGTGACTAGAATGAGAATGTCTATGATACATACCTACACATATCACATTACCGGTTTCCCCTGGTCAGTGCACTTAGTGGTGTAGTACATAACATGGAAATGAATACAATAAGTATGGATGCAAGGGAAGTTTGTTCCTGATCAGAATCGAATGTAACAGTAATCAGGGGAAGACAGAAATAGGGAAACGTTACACCTGATCAGAGGCGTTACAAGGTGGGCTGGCGCCCAGGGCAAATAAAAAAGTAAAGCTACTTCTTTTTCTTTAAATCTTATACATTTTTATTAAAATAAATACATACTGGAGTCACAAATTAGGGAGCCTCTGGGCAATGTAAAACCGTATGACAGCAGTAAATACCATATTCACACTCTGGGCGGGATGCAGCAAGGCTAAAAACACCCCCCAATCTTCCGAAAATGCAGTTTCCAGAGGTTTGGTCACTTACCGTCGGCGTAAATGCACCAAGCTCCAGAATGTAATTTCAAAGCTTGGATGCAATGGGCACAGATGGTGTTGCCCTATAGAAGTCTATGGCCTTCTCTCTGTGTGTTTCCTTCTGAGAGGGATGTATTACGTTCACAATGTCATCGGTCATGCATCTTGCTCATACTGTTCAATGTAAATTTTAAGTGAAAATGTGGGGAGCGTCACCATGCCCGGCCCTTCACATAAGTCGACTATGTGGCAGCGTAGAGCGCAGGACCGACGAGGGCACCGCTGAAGTCCGTGTGACGGACTCTCGTGGCTGCAACACGCCTCCAATCGCTTACCCTGGCCACTAACAATACAAATAGAGGATAAGTGGTTGTAGGGTGCGCAATAAGACCCAGAGGTCAGCCCAGTAGAAATATAAAGAAGTTTCACCTACTTCACAAATTTTCACAATTTTACAAAGTAATATATTAGGCCCCCTCCAGATTTAGAACAAGAAAAAGGGATAGAAAGGATTGTCTCTTGGTTGGCGCACAAAGAGAAGAAATATTGATTTGATTTTTTATTTTAAATATTTTGAATAAATATAAAATATAACTTTTATTATCAACAAATAAAAAAGAGATGTGAAATATATGAGATAATATTTTCCAATTAAATATACCTTTATAAGGAATACAAAATGTATTAAATTCTATTCACTGTGTGTAGTTTGTCATTTTACTGAATATCCATAAGAACCAGGATCACCATACATCTGAGAAAAAACTGTATATAGATTTTTGAAAAAGAGATACGTTGTGTCTAGTCAGGTTTGGCAGTGTTGCGGTTTTTATTGGAGACTAACACCGCTGCATTGTAACTACTGAGGACAGATTTCATATGAGTATAAGTCTCCTGCATATATACTCATAAACCAAATAATAAATGTGTTTAGGGACCGCTAATCGCGTTTCCTGATATTGGTAAGCTGTCCGTACACACACACCAAAATTGTCCTCGGATACTACAACTGAAACATAATAGTTTATTGTATCATTTGAAATTTAATGGTATACAACATACAGGACACACACAGATCTGAATGTCCTCGGACGTCTGTTCCTAAGAGCTGAACCGCTTATAATTTAGCATAGTTCAGTATGCATACATTAGAATGGCAGCATACAGGACGCAGACAGACTAAAGTATCCACATGCTTCTGTTATTAACAGCTGAGCCGTTTGTAGCTAGCGTAATTCAATATGTGAGCTATCCGTATATCCACATTGAGATTATGTTTACATGCTTTAATTAGAACACATTGATACATTTATGAACACTTTCTGAATGGCTTTCCGTGTCATCTGAAATCTAGTAGTGTATAACATGCGGGACACACACAGATCAGAGTGTCCGTGGACGTCTGTTACTGACAGCTGAACCACTTGTAATTTGGCGTGGTTCGGTATGTGGGCTGTCTGTATACATACATTGAAATTGTCCTCAGGTACTTATAACTACAGCACATTGATTTATTATGCTGTCTAGGGTCTGATAGTAATCAGCATACAGGACACAGACAGACCGAAGTGTCCACGGGCGTCTATTACTGACAGCTGAACCATTTGTAACTAACGTAATTCAATATGTGAGCTGTTCATACATCTACATTAAAGTTGTCCCCAAATACTTTAATTAGAGCATGTTGATACATTTGTTAAACACTTTCTGAATAGCTTTCCGTGTCATCTGAAATTTAATGATATGTAACATACAAGACACATACAGATCAAAGTATCCGCGGCCGTTTGTTATTGACAGCTGAGCCACTTGTAATTCAGCGTGATTCAGTATATAGGTTGTCTGTATACATGCATTAAGGTTATCCTCAAGTACTTTTTGACTAAAGCACATTAGTTTATCATGCCGTCTAGGATCTGATACTAATCAGCATACAGGACACAGACAAACCAAAGTGTCCACGGACATCTGTTACTGACAGCTGAGCCGCTTATAGTTAGCGTGGTTCAATGTATGAGCGGTCCGTGTACCCACATTATGATTGTCCTCAGATACTTTAACTGGAGCACATTATCACATTACCTAGACACTTTCTAAATAGCTTTCCATTCTAGTATATTGATACATACATTGAAATTGTCCTCAGGTACTTATAGCTAAAGCACATAGATTTATTATGCTATCTAGGGTCTGATAGCAATCAGCATGCAGGACACAGACAGACCGAAGTGTCCGCGGGCGTCTATTACTGACAGCTGAACCATTTGTAACTAACGTAATTCAATATGTGAGCTGTCCGTACATCCACATTAAAGTTGTCCTCAGATGCTTTAATTAGAGCATGTTGATACATTTATTAAACACTTTCTGAATAGCTTTCCGTGTCATCTAAAATTTAATGGTATGTAACATACGAGACACACACAGATCAGTAATTCAGCGTGATTCAGTATATAGGCTGTCTGTGTACATAGAGAAAACACACGGGCAATGACTGCCCCGTTACATCGGGTGCTAATAGATTGATTAAAGAAAACACCTAATATATAATGGTTGTCTGTATGCATACATTGAAATTATCCTCAAGTACTTTTTGGCTAAAGCACATTGGTTTATCATGCCGTCTGGGATCTGATACTAATCAGCATACAGGACACAGACAGACCAAAGTGTTCACGGGCGTCTGTTGCTAACAGCTGAGACGCTTGTAGTTAACGTGGTTATATGTATGAGCGGTCCGTGTATCCACATTAGATACTTTAACTAAAGCACATCAACACATTAATTAAACATTTTCTGAGTAGCTTTCCATTCTAGTATATTGATCCTGGTCCTATAGTATATATTTCTATTTCTTAATTAATTTACAACATTTTTTTCACAGTGAGAGTTTTTACAGCAGGCACATCCGTGCCGCTTTGAAACGACACCCAACGTGCACGTTTCACATCAGCTTCATCAGGGCAAACACGATTGGCCTTCCAAAGGTGGCTATAAGAGAGAGGCTGACCAATCATATTGGGATTATATATCATGTGATCGTATAACGCTCCACACTCGTCAGGGTTCCTATAACTTCCCTAATGTTGTCTAATTAACAAGGCTTAGTTTACCACAGAGCCCGGGTACCAGTATAGATGTATACCATATGAAGAAGCGATGACATTTTATAACCGCATAAATGCAGAGTGATCCACAGTAAGCTGATATATTTGTAAACAATAAGAACCATATATATTCTGAACTCCGCAACTGCACGCCACGGTAATAAGAATGTAAATCAGCGTATACATTTAGGGGAATAATGAAACAGTAAAGCTTTTACATTTCATTATGTTTCATTTAATGTCCATAATGATCTATTTGTTGCTCATGTCCCACAAGTGTGATTGAATAATATAGGTGAAACATATAAATAATAACACTAAAATGTAAACATAGTGTGTGATGTGTGATAAATATGTAATGTGGCATATTTGTGTTAACAATAGACATGTAGTGGTAATGTGTGATGAGATGAGTAATGTATGGTGTTCAAATTTGCCTCCTGAAAATTAGTATATGTGAGAATAAAAAACATAACACGTGCACATATAAAAAACACAAAACGGTGAGTAATAAAAATATGTGGGAAAACAGCACTAAAAAGAAAACATATTGTGTGCAAAATGTGCATGATATGTAAAATGTGTATAATATACAGTGAGTAAGATGTGGGATTTGTCCAAAGAGGATGTGTTGGGGTTATTAATTAATTATGTACCCTTTTCCTGTGTATTTCTTATTGGTGAAAAATTAATTAAATTAAAATAGGATATAATAAATATATATCCTCTATAACTTCCATTTGTTTCATAGGTCCCCCAAATTATCTACTCAAGAGAATAAATGTTGATGATATCTATGTTACATTAAACATAAATTCCTGCGTATACTCCGATATAAGTCAAAATCCATCAGAGTACATAAGTATGTGTGTGCCCTATCCCTACTAGATAATACAAATAATGAACAGGATGAGCTTCAATAAATACACCCATAAATACATAATCTATATAGGTGTATATCCTTTCTCTATGAGATCACTCTGCATCTCTCATACATAAAGGAATGGTCGTCCTGATTGTAATAAAAGAGTACTGATATATAAAAATATATAATCCTTCCCCTTGGCTCTTTTCCCAAGCTCTATGTAGATTCTCCCTTCACATAAAAGTGAGTAACATTTTTATGCACATATAATTCTTCTCCCCTCGTATAAAAGGTAAGTAGTATTCCTATGCAGCTATAGAATCATTCCAGGTGAGTAGAAAACCCCCTCATGAGAAGAAGCTCAATATATAATGCATCAAAAGGATGATATCAAAAGATGTAATCACTCCTCTTCTTTGGATTCTCATGCGGAAAGGGTCAATATATAATATATCAAAAATTGATGTCAAAAAGTATAATCACTCCTCCTCCATAGATTCCCCCCTCACAAAAAGGGTAAGTAACTATCAATTACATTTAATCCTCATGGATGCTGAGACTCATTCCAGGTAAATAGAGACCTTCCTCATGAGAAGAAGCTCAATATGTAATACCTCAAAAGGATGATAAAAAAATTGATGTCAAAAAGTATAATCACTCCTCCTCTATGGATTCCCCCCTCACAAAAAGGGTAAGTAACTGTTATTTTCATTTAATCCTCGTGGGTGCTGACAGCCCATCAAAAAGATCATCTTACTTTCAAATTTGAGAAGATCTCTATCTAAGTCTCCCCCTCTGATGTTTAATTCGAAGTGTCTCATGCCGAAAGCTTGAAGATCCTTCGGGATCCCACCATGATGTTGTAAAAAGTGATTGGCCACTGGAGTTAGTGTCTTAAATCTCATTTTGTCCTGTCCTGCATTCCTAATGCTGCCTATGTGCTCCAATATTCTTACTTTCAATGGCCTAATGGTTTTGCCAATATACATCATTTGACAGGGGCATATTAAGGCATATACTACCCCTGTTGTGGTGCAGTCAATATAGCTGTTAATTTCCCATTTTCCACCATATTTATCTTTGTATTCTGTCTTGGGAATCATATATTGGCAAGCTTTGCACTGTCTACAACAAAAGGATCCCTTTTTCCGATGTAAAGGTTTCTTTAGAGACTGTAGATGACTTCTTACTAGGTGGTCCTTCAAATTACGCGATCTCCTCCAACTGGTTTGAACCTTATTAGGCAAGATCTCGTTTAAATCATCGTCTGTTTTTAATATTGCCCAATGCTTCTGTAGAATGGTATTTATCTCGCGCCATTTGTTGTTGAAGGTGCCAATATATCGTATTGTCTCATCCTTTACTGGTTTAGTTTTGGGGGCAAGCAGGGACTCTCTAGAGTAAGTCTTGATGTCACGTTTAGCTATTTTCAGGATCCTGTTACTATAACCTCTCTGTTTCAATCTATCCACCAACTGTTGTTCCCTTTGAGCGAAATTAGAGGGTTCAGAGCAGTTCCTTTTGGTGCGTAACAGTTCACCTTTAGGTATACCCCTGATGGTTGCACCCCCAATACAGTATTAGGTATATTAACCAGAGTATGTGTATTATTTGGGGCTTTCCTTATATTTAAAAGAACATATTGACCTTTAACTTGTGCAGAGGGTATTCCCCGTCCCCTTTTCCTTGCTGAGTACCGCTCCAGATTTAACATGTCACATTAAAAATACTGATTTCTTCAAGGTCATAACCTATAAGATGTGTGTTTTTTTGTGATCCCCCATAGGCAAAAACATCAAAATACACACATATATAACAAAAGAAAGACACAATAGTGTAGAAATCCTTTTCATAAAATATTGATATATTCTGTTTTTAACACATCGCATTCACAAAGGTCCCAGAGATTTCAGGCACATCATGGTTTCTTTATAATCAAGGACTTTCCCAGAGAAGACTTCAAAAAGACCAGTAAAACCAATTTTCTCCTTTGACCTGCAAGATGTGTGTTCAAATTGCCTCCGACACACATGCAACAAAGTTGGAGATCAATAGTGCAGCAATCCTTTACATAAATGGATATTTATTTTAAGACAAATGCACTCACATGTTAAATAAAAGAAAAAAACATATCACATGTCGTTATCCCGCATCCCCCAAGAGGAAATCCACACTGGCTCGCTGAGATGGTAATTACAGCAGGTGAAGTCAGAGTCCCGATTACTCACAGCTCTCCCCTCCAGACGGTGTACAAGAGATGTGCAGGAGATCGTCAGGATACAAACACAGTCCCGCTTAACGCGTTTCGGATTTAACTTTTGTCAAAAGCGGATTGTGCACCACTAAAAACCCTCCCCTATATATACCCCCCAAAGTCCTCAATAAGCATCAGCTGTGATAATGTTCATTAGGATGTTCAAAAAGCGCTGCTTTCCCGCGATCGTCACTTCCGGTCACATGACACCGCATCTTTCAGAGACTTCCGCCAGTCCGCCGTGTGCTCACTTCCTCATTGCGGTTCAGATGTGTTCCAAATCACGGATCGTTACTTCCGGTCACATGGTCCGCATCATGATACAGCTCCCATCAGGCATGTTATAATCCTTGTTTGCGGTTCAAATGCGTTCCGGAAGTCACCATATTTATATTGTATAGCAGCAATAAGACATCATAAAGTGCATATAGGGAAATAGAGATTTGTAAAAAAACATAAATTAGTGAATCAATTTAAAATGTAAGAAAACATAAATTAGTGAATCAATTTAAAATACGTCCCGGAAGTCATCATATTTATATTATATAGCACAGTGGCGTAACTAGAAATTTTTCTCCCCCAAGCCAAAAAATTCTTCGGCGCCCCCCCCCCCCCCTCGGCGCGCGCGTCAAAAAAGGGGCGTGGTTTTGTTGGAGTGGGCGTGGTTTCGCATAAAGGGGCGTGGCATTGCAGGAAAAGACTACCTTATACCCCAGTTTTGCAACCTGCACGCCCATACGTTGGCCACCACAGGAAAGAAAAATAATCCTGATTCATGCCCCTTACATTATTTGTCATTTTTCCTCCTTATAGTAATGCCCAGTATACATTATGCCACATACTGCAATGGCCCTTAGACATTATGCCGCACACAATAATGCACGACACAATATGCACACACTGTAATGCCCCCGACACATTATGCCACACACCGTAATGTCTGTGACACATTATGCCACACACCGTAATGCCTGTGACACATTATGACAGGAATCGCAATGCCCGTTATACATTATGCTACACACTGCAATGCCCCTGATACATTATAGCACATACAATGTCTGTGACACATTATGACACACACCGCAATGTCCGTGATACATTATGCCACACACTGCAATGCCCGATACATTATAGCACATACAATGCCTGTGACACATTATGCCACACACTGCAATGACCTTGAGACATTATACCACAATGCCCGTGATATAGTATACCATACACCGTAATGCCTGTGACACATACCGCAATGCCCTGCCCGTTATACCCTATGCCACACATCGCAATGCCCGTTATGTATTATGCCACACTGCAATGACCCTGAGACATTATACCACATACCACAATGCCCGTGATATAGTATACCACACACCATAATGCCTGACACATTATGACACACACCGCAATGTCCGTGATACATTATGCCACACACTGCAATGACCCTGAGACATTATACCACATATCACAATGCCCGCGATATAGTATACCATACACCGTAATGCCTGTGACACATTATGACACACACCGCAATGTCCGTGATACATTATGCCACACACCGTAATGCCCATTACACATTAAGTCCTACAGTAAGGCTTCTAATTACTTTTCAATTACCTGCTCGTTGTCAGGGGTTTCATGCACTGGGTGTCATGCTCGTTGCCAGGGGTTTCATGCTCTTGGTTCCATGCACGGTGCCAGGGGTTTTCATGCTCAGGGTGTCATGCTCGTTGCCAGGGGTTTCATGCACTGGGTGTCATGCTCGTTGCCAGGTGTTTCATGCACTGGGTGTCATGCTCGTTGCCAGGTGTTTCATGCACTGGGTGTCATGCTCGTTGCTAGGAGGTAGTCCTTGTTGCTAGGGCTGTGCTCCCAGTGCCACATATGTCCCCAGTGCCAGATATTCCCCCACGGTGCCAGGTACTTACATGCCCCAGTGCCAAATATAGTCGTCGTCCCCATGTGCCAGGTACACATATACCCCCCCAGTGCCACATATGCCCCCAGTGCCAGATATTCCCCCCCAGTGCCACATATGCCCCCAGTGCCAGATATGCCCCCAGTGCCATATATTCCCCCCCAGTGCCAAATATGCCCCCAGTGCCATATATGCCCCCAGTGCCAGATATTCCCCCCCAGTGCCAGATATTCCCCCCGTGCCATATATGCCCCCAGTGCCAGATATTCCCCCCCAGTGCCAGATATTCCCACCGTGCCATATATGCCCCCAGTGCCAGATATCCCCCCCAGTGCCATATATGCCCCCAGTGCCAGATATTCCCCCCCAGTGCCATATATGCCCCCAGTGCCAGATATTCCCCCCCAGTGCCATATATGCCCCAGTGCCAGATATCCCCCCCCCCAGTGCCAGATATTCCCCCCAGTGCCATATATGCCCCAGTGCCAGATATCCCCCCCCAGTGCCATATATGCCCCCCGTGCCATATATGCCCCCAGTGCCAGATATCCCCCCCCAGTGCCAGATATGCCCCCAGTGCCAGATATTCCCCTCCAGTGCCATATATGCCCCAGTGCCAGATATCCCCCCCCCAGTGCCAGATATTCCTCCCAGTGCCAGAAATGCCCCAGTGCCAGATATTCCTCCCTCCCCCCCCCCTGTGCCATATATGCCCCCAGCGCCAGATATTTACCCCCCCCCCCCGTCGCTTTTTGGAGGGACACGGAGGGCACAGCTCGTCTCTCCTGTGTCCCTCCTGCTGCATCATCTCCGGCGGCCGCGGGTCTAATAGGGGGAAGTGCCGGTTCGTGAGCCAATTAGAGCTCACGGACGGCACTTCCCCCTATTAGAGCCGCGGCCGCCGGAGATGATGCAGCAGGAGGGACACAGGGAGGCGCGCTGTGTGCCCTCCGTGTCCCTCCAACAAGCGGCGGAGGGAAGGAGACTGCAGACTGACATGCGGACGCTCGTCCGCATGTCAGTCTGCTGTAAATCAGTGGCGCCCCCGCAGCCCCTCGCCCCCAAACCACCGCGAGGACTGCGGGGGCAGTAGTTACGCCACTGATATAGCAGCAATAAGACATCATAAAGTGCATATAGGGAAATAGAATGTAAAACATAATAAATCAATTTAAAAACCATTTTAATTCAAATTCCCCATTAAGACCCTGGGGTACTAACGTTTTTTTAAATTAAAATCCATTTCATTTCAGTTTTAGCTAACCTGGTTTCAATATTTTTATTTTTCCATGTGCCTATAACTTGTTCTATTCCCCAATTTTTTTTTATCTCACATTCTTTTGAGCTGCGATGTTGTTTAAAATGCATAGAGAGAGTATGTGTTTCCAATCCTTTTCTAATGTTATACATATGTTCACACAGTCTAGTTTTTAGCATTCTTGTTGTCTTTCCTACATATATGAGGCCGCACTTACACTCAATGGCATAGACTACATTTTTTTGATGTACAGGTGATAAATTGATTGATTTTGTAACAGTTACCATTTATTTTGATTTCTTTATATTTGGATGTATTCGTTTTTACGGTTCTACATACTAAGCAAGATCCACAACGATTAAATCCTCGTACACGTTCACTACTTCGTTTATTCTCATTAAGAGTACTTCTAACAAGTTTATCCTTCAAAGATTTTGATTTTCTGTATATAAAGGACTGCCTAGGAGGAATTTTTCCCTTTAGAATAGGGTCCTGTTCTAAAAGTTTCCAATTATTTTTCATAATTGTCTCTATTTGTTTATGCAGACAGCTATATTCAGAGACAAAGGCCCATTCAAAATTTTCTTTAGATAATTTTTTTGGTTTCTCAATTAAGAGATAATTTCTTGTTATCTGTGTTATTCTTTCTTTTGCAGCTACTAGTTTCACTTTTTGGTAACCCTTATCTTCAAAGCACTTTGACATTTCTTCCATTTCGATGTTACAAATCTGTGGGTCAGAACAATTTCGTTTTACTCTAACAAACTGGCTGAAGGGTATACCCTCCAACCAATTTGTATGATGTTGACTATTTCTTTCAATAAAGGAATTAGAGTCCGTTCCTTTTTTATACATTTTTGTTTCCAAATGGTGATTCCTTGCATAAATACTAAGGTCGAGGAAATGGATCTCATGTTTACTTATATTATATGTTAGTTTAATATTTCTATCATTCAAATTTAATTGATCACAGAAACTTTTTAAAGTCTCCTCACTTCCTCTCCATATGAAAAAAAATATCATCGATGAATCGGTGCAAGGACACCAGGCCTGCCCCCGCCAACTCGCCATGCCACACCGCCATCTCATCCGAGTATAACATGAATAAGTAGTGAACGTGTACGAGGATTTCATCGTTGTAGATCTTGCTTAGTATGTAGAACCGTAAAAACGAATACATCCAAATATAAAGAAATCAAAATAAATGGTAATTGTTACAAAATCAATCAATTTATCACCTGTACATCAAAAAAATGTAGTCTATGCCATTGAGTGTAAGTGCGGCCTCATATACAGTATGTAGGAAAGACAACAAGAATGCTAAAAACTAGACTGTGTGAACATATGTATAACATTAGAAAAGGATTGGAAACACATACTCTCTCTATGCATTTTAAACAACATCGCAGCTCAAAAGAATGTGAGATAAAAAGATTTGGGGGAATAGAACAAGTTATAGGCACATGGAAAAATAAAAAATATTGAAACCAGGTTAGCTAAAACTGAAATGAAATGGGTTTTTAATTTAAAAACGTTAGTACCCCAGGGTCTTAATAGGGAATTTGAATTAAAATGCTTTTTAAACTGATTTATTATGTTTTACATTCTGTTTCCCTATATGCACTTTATGATGTCTTATTGCTGCTATAAAATATAAATATGATGACTTCCGGGACGTATTTTAAATTGATTCACTAATTTATGTTTTCTTGCATTTTAAATTGATTCACTAATTTATGTTTTTTTTTACATATCTCTATTTCCCTATATGCACTTTATGATGTCTTATTGCTGCTATACAATATAAATATGATGACTTCCGGAACGCATTTGAATCGCAAACAAGGATTATAACATGCCTGATGGGAGCTGTATCATGATGCGGACCATGTGACCGGAAGTAACGATCCGTGATTTGGAACGCATCTGAACCGCAATGAGGAAGTGAGCACACAGCGGACTGGCAGAAGTCTCTGAAAGATGCGGTGTCATGTGACCGGAAGTGACGATCGCGGGAGAGCTGCGCTTTTTGAACATCCTAATGAACATTATCACAGCTGATGCTTATTGAGGACTTGGGGGGGTATATATAGGGGAGGGTTTTTAGTGGTGCACAATCCGCTTTTGACAAAGGTTAAACCCGCAACGCGTTAAGCGGGACTGTGTTTGTATCCTGACGATCTCCTGCACATCTCTTGCACACTGTCTGGAAGGGAGAGCTGTGAGTAACCGGGACTCTGATTTCACCTGCTGTAATTACCATCTCAGCGAGCCAGTGTGGATGTCTTCTTGGGGGATGCGGGATAACGACATGTGATATGTTTTTTTCTTTTATTTAACATGTGAGTGCATTTGTCTTAAAATAAATATCCATTTATGTAAAGGATTGCTGCACTATTGGTCTCCCTCTTTGTTGCATGTGTGTCGGAGGCAATTTGAACACACATCTTGCAGGTCAAAGGAGAAAATTGGTTTACTGGTCTTTTTGAAGTCTTCTCTGGGAAAGTCCTTGATTATAAAGAAACCATGATGTGCCTAAAATCTCTGGGACCTTTGTGAGTGCGATGTTTTAAAATCAGAATATATCAATATTTTATGAAAAGGATTTCTACACTATTGTGTCTTTCTTTTGTTTTAAATGTGTGTATTTTGATGTTTTTGCCTTTGTGCGATCACAAAAAAACACACATCTTATAGGTTATGACCTTGAAGAAATCAGTCATTTTAATGTGACATGTTAAATCTGGAGGGCGCCTAACTTTGTAAAATTGTGAAAATTCCTGGCCACTTACAACCAGGCTCCTCTGACAAGCTCACAGAGGAGATCTGGAACTGGCTGCTCCGCCTCTCGGGAGACTACTTTGCTTCCACAGCCCTCCCCTGATGCCAGGGAACAGGGGGATGGAGACAATGCAGCACCTGGATTGGAAGGGGAGCTGGAGCTATTACAGACACAGATGGAAGGTATGTGCACAGGCAGGTCCCCCTGTACAATGTGTTTGTGTGTCAGTGTGCCCCCTGGTACAATGTGTGTCTGTGTCATTGTACCCGCTATACAATATATGTAATGTGTATAAGTGGCTCCTCTGTGGTGTAACGTGCATAAGCTCCTCTGTGGTGTAATGTGTCTGAGTGGCTCTTCTTGGGTGTAACGTGTATACTACTGTGGTGTAACTTGTACAATTGGCTCTACTTGGGTATAATGTGAATAAGGAGCTCTACTATTATGTAACGTGTATACTACTGTGGCATAACATGTATAAGTGGCTCTTCTGTGGTGTAATGTGTATAAGCGGCTGTACTGGGGTGTAATGTGTATAAGCGGCTCTTCTGGGGTGTAACATGTATAAGCGTCTCTTCTGGGGTGTAACGTATATATACTACTATGGTGTAACGTTAATAAGGTGCTTTACTGTAATGTAATGTGTATACTACTGTGGTCTAATGTGTATAAGTGGCTCCCCTGTGGTGTAAAGTGTATAAGTGGCTCTACTGGGGTGTAACATTTATAAGTGGCTCTATTGAGGTGTAACACGTATAAGCTGCTGCCCGGGTGGTGTAACGTGTATAAGCGGCACTTCTGGGGTGTAACGTGTATAAGCGGCTCTTCTGGGGTGTAACGTGTATAAGTGGCTCCTCTGGCGTGTAACGTGTATAAGCGGCACTTCTGGGGTGTAACGTGTATAAGTGGCTCTTCTGGGGTGTAATGTGTATAAGGGGTTCTACTGTGGTGTAACGTGTATACTACTGTGGTGTAATGTGTATAAGTGGGTCCTCTGTGGTGTAACGTGTAAGCGGCTCTACTGGGGTGTAACATTTATATAAGCGGCTCTACTGAGGTGTAACGTGTATAAGCGCCCCTCTGTGGTGTAACGTGTATAAGCGGCTCCTCTGTGGTGTAATGTGTATCAGCGGCACTTCTGGGGTGTAGCGTGTATAAGCTGTTCTTCTTGGGTGTAACGCGTATAAGCGGCTCTTCTGGGGTGTAACATGTATAAGCGGCTCTTCTGGGGTGTAACGTGTATACTACTGTGGTGTAACGTGTATAAAGGGCTCTACTTGGGTGTAACGTGTATACTACTGTGGTGTAAAGTGTATAAGTGGCTCCTCTGTGGTGTAACGTGTATAAGCGGCTCTACTGAGGTGTAACATGTATAAGCGGCCCCACTGTGGTGTAACATGTATAAGCGGCTCCTCTGTGGTGTAACATGTATAAGCGGCTCCTCTGTGGTGTAACGTGTATAAGCGGCTCCTCTGGGGTGTAACATGTATAAGCGGCTCTTCTGGGGTGTAACGTGTATAAGCTGTTCTTCTTGGGTGTAACGCGTATAAGCGGCTCTTCTGGGGTGTAACATGTATAAGCGGCTCTTCTGGGGTGTAACGTGTATACTACTGTGGTGTAACGTGTATAAAGGGCTCTACTTGGGTGTAACGTGTATACTACTGTGGTGTAAAGTGTATAAGTGGCTCCTCTGTGGTGTAACGTGTATAAGCGGCTCTACTGGGGTGTAACTTCTATAAGCGATTCTACTGAGGTGTAACATGTATAAGCTGCCCCTCTGGGGTGTAACATGTATAAGAGGCTCTTCTGGGGTGTAACATGTATAAACGGCTCTTATGTGGTGTAACATGTATAATCTTTCTCTTCTGGAGTATAACGTGTATAAGCGGCTCTTCTGGGTTGTAACGTGTATAAGCGGCTCTTCTGGGGTGTAACGTGTATAAGCGGCCCCTCTGTGGTGTAACGTGTATAAGCGGCTTCTCTGTGGTGTAACATGTATAAGCGGCCCCTCTGTGGTGTAATGTGTATAAGTGGCTCCTCTGTGGTGTAACGTGTATAAGCGGCTCTACTGGGGTGTAACTTCTATAAGCGGTTCTGCTGAGGTGTAACGTGTATAAGCTGCCCCTCTGGGGTGTAACATGTATAAGAGGCTCTTCTGGGGTGTAACATGTATAAGCTGCTCTTCTGGGGTGTAACGTGTATAAGCGGCTCTTCTGGGGTGTAACGTGTACAAGCGGCTCTTCTGGGGTGTAACGTGTATAAGCGGCTCTTCTGGGGTATAACGTGTATAAGTGGCTCTTCTGGGGTGTAACGCGTATAAACGGCTCTTCTGGGGTGTAACGTGTATAAGCGGCTCTTCTGTGGTGAGACATGATATATATTCACATATCAAACAAATTAGGCTCGGGCAGCCCTATAAACTATAGGGATTTTGATAGTTTGATATATATTTTAGTTGCTTTTTAACATTCTTGCCACCAGTTGAGACTCAAATGTTAGGCCACTTAAAAATAAATGTAACGTCTGCTCCAGTGATGTGCGGTGACTTCAATGGCTGGGGAGGCACTGGCTTCTCCAGTACATCCCCAGCAGCCTGTGTGTAGAGCCGGCGGGAGAGTGCAGCAGGCGCTGGCGCTGCTGAGGCTGTTGCCTGACAGGAGGAGGAGAGCACCGGCCGCCGCTGCACAAATGCCGCCGCTGCTGATGATCCGCTGCACAATGCCGCGTCACCGCCTTACCGCCGCCGCTGATGATCCGCTGCTGCCAGCTGCGGGGTACAACGGAGAGCACCGGGCATGCGCTGCTCCTCAGCAGGAAGGCTCCCAGCAGGAGATAGGAGTCGGGGAAATGAAGAAAGGTGATCCTTGTTCCGCCGCCTCCTATGATTGATTGGACAGCGGATCCAGCACTGGATCCGCTGTCCAATCAGATGTGCCTCGCTGGCAGGGGAAGCCCGCCGCTGTCAACGAGGCACATGTAGAAGTGCCGCTTTGACAGCTTTTTTCAATGGGCATTTACAGCCCAGTGCTTGGTTCCGCCCACCCGCTCAATCCCTGTTACCGTTGTCAGTGGGAGGCACTTGCTATCAGTGTCTCCCAAACTAATCTAAAGCCTTAAAATGATTAGAATAATGTAAAGAAGATACTTATGACACAGAATGTGTCATAAGTATCTTCTTTGTATTACTGTAATCATTAATGATGACAGGGGAGGCACTGCCTCCCCTGCCTTCCCTGACTGCACGTCCCTGGTCTACTCTCATTAATCTGTCACCCTCTTCAAAGGGTAAATTGTGCTGATCTACCCTTTAAAGAGGAGGGAAGTGGAAGGCGAGGGAGGAGAAGGTGTATGCCAATTGGACAGTGGGTTGTTGGAGCAGATGGAAGCAAAAGAAGGTGAACATACGAAATGGGGAGAAAATGGGAGACATACGCACAAAGGGAGGACACAGAGATAGGTACAAACAACATACAAGTTGGTGAAAGAAACACTAATACAAAGATGTGACCGACACATAGGGAGAGCAGGTACATAAACAGAGGATGGGACAAACGTGGGGATTCGGGGTGATGTAATGATGTATATTAATCTAATTATAATCATTTGAAATGCAAACAAAATGTATACAATGTTAATCTAATATAAAACCTGGCAGCCCAGCAGAGATGGCTACAGGCTTGTAGCATGCCACGCTTATTTGTGTGAAATGTACTGCAATAACAATGAGGTCTGAGAGCTCAGTGTATCTAAATGCATGTGATGCAATGTAATATTTAGATATTACCAGGCATTTTGAACGACACGTGCTGCATATGGGGGCCTACGTCAGGTGGGGGATATACACGGTCGAGTTACGCTATTATGACCACCTCCTACATTTGACGTTGGCAGTGCATAGCCCATAAGGTACATCACATGTCGGTGTGTATATAAGGTGTGCAATAGGCTGCCTGCACACATATCACTCGTTGCTGTCCTGGGTAAAAAGGACGATTTATTCGAGTTGCAAAAAGGGATAATTATCGGCTTTCGGGCCAAGAGTGCCAGTATTTCTGAAACAGCGCAGTTTGTGAACTGTTTGTGTGCTGCTGTGGTGAAGGTGTATCGTGACTGGACAAATGGCACCATTGTGAATAACCGACACGGAAACTGAGGAGTACCACGTACCACTGATGTGAGAGGTGAATATTGGCTACGAAGATGCGTGAGGGCCGACCGGCATGCTATAGTGGAGCAGCTCACCGTAAAAAATTAACCTGGGGGCTACCAGATGTGTCTAAAATGACAGTTCAGCGAACATCTAGCTGCTGTACATGCTGCACACAGCGGTTACTCTGGTTATTAGCTGGTGGTCATAATAATGTAACTCAACCATGTATAATAATATTTCTCTGACGTCCTAGTGGATGCTGGGAACTCCGTAAGGACCATGGGGATTAGCGGCTCCGCAGGAGACTGGGCACAAAAGTAAAAGCTTTAGGACTACCTGGTGTGCACTGGCTCCTCCCCCTATGACCCTCCTCCAAGCCTCAGTTAGATTTTTGTGCCCGGCCGAGAAGGGTGCACACTAGGGGCTCTCCTGAGCTTCTTAGTGAAAGTTTTAGTTTTAGGTTTTTTATTTTCAGTGAGACCTGCTGGCAACAGGCTCACTGCATCGAGGGACTAAGGGGAGAAGAAGCGAACTCACCTGAATTGCAGAGTGGATTGGGATTCTTAGGCTACTGGACACCATTAGCTCCAGAGGGACCGAACACAGGCCCAGCCTCGGAGCTCGGTCCCAGAGCCGTGCCGCCGGCCCCCTTACAGAGCCAGAAGCAAGAAGAGGACCGGAAAAATCGGCGGCAGAAGACATCAGTCTTCAACAAGGTAGCGCACAGCACTGCAGCTGTGCGCCATTGTTACTCAGGCACACTTCACACTCCGGTCACTGAGGGTGCAGGGCGCTAGGGGGGGGCGCCCTGAGCAGCAATGTAAAACACCTTGGCTGGCATAAATACACCACATATAGCCCCCAGGGCTATATGGATGTATTTTAACCCCTGCCAGAACTTACAAAAAAGCGGGAGAAAAGGCTGCCGAGAAGGGGGCGGAGCCTATCTCCTCAGCACACAGGCGCCATTTTCCATCACAGCTCCGCTGGAAGGACGTCTCCCTGAATCTCCCCTGCAGTCCTGCACTACAGAAAAGGGTAAAAAAGAGAGGGGGGGGGGGGGGCACTAATTTGGCGCAGTTTTGATACTAACAGCAGCTATAAAGGGAAAAGCACATTTTATAGTGGTATTCCTGTTTATATATAGCGCTCTGGTGTGTGCTGGCATACTCTCCCCCTGTCTCCCCAAAGGGCTAGTGGGGTCCTGTCCTCTATCAGAGCATTCCCTGTGTGTGTGCGGTGTGTCGGTACGATTGTGTCGACATGTTTGAGGAGGAAAATTAGATGGAGGCGGAGCAATTGCCTATTATACAGTTGTCACCCCCTGGGGAGTCGACACCTGAGTGGATGAGTGTCACGATCCGGGTATCTGGACGCCATTTCTTACCTATCAGATGCCTCCTAAGGCTGGCTCAGCGCTCCAGGACCGGATCCCATCTGTTATCCTGATGTGCACATTCCCGCATCCTCTCCTGTCACTCTGAGACGCGGTCACCGCGGCGCCATGTTACATCTGGAATGGCGTCTCCCGCGGCCTCCGCCGCTGTCCCTGAGTTCCTGCATACAGAGTGTCAGAGTGGCGATTACGTCAGCCGCGGCCTCCGCTGTGCCCGCGTGGTTTAGATGTGCAATCATCAGTCTGGCGTCTCTTGTCTCCTGTGGCCGGCGCCGCCTTTGCTGTTTCAATTCTCACATGGATTACAAACCAAACTTCCCTCCAAGTGTCTGCATGGGCGCAGCCATCTTGGATTTTGTCATCTGATCATTTCCACCAATCTGCTGTCTGTATTGTTAATCTGCATATTGCCTAGCCAACCCCTTCCTTGCTGCAGGTATAAATATGCTGTGCCTGAGCAAGGAAGGCGTCAGTGCTTTGGTTGTCAAACCTAGTTCCAGTTTGTCTTTCTTCTGTGAATGTCTTCCAGGTTCCAGCTCCTGTCTCCAGACTTCTGCTATAGAGACCCGCACCAGCATTCCATCTGCGGTGTAGCCTGACTCTCCGATCCATTCTGGACTCACCTGTTTCCAGCTACAACATCACCTGCTTCCAGCTAAGCTTCCAGCAGTGTACAGCTTCTCTTAAAGGGCCGGTGTCCTTTCTGCAGTTTACCACTCTCCACCGGTATTATTATTTCTCCGCTCTCAAATTCTACATTTCATCTACATTGCATCGCTCTCAAGCTTTATTTATTATTTAACTGGTCCCAGCCAGTATCCACTCCGTGCCAACACCTGTCTGGTTCTAACCAGTACCCACAGCAGCATTTTATCTACAGCAGTCCAGCTTTCCCTGGAACATCAGCTGGTACGACCCTGGGCTTTCCTCATTGCTACAGTTGAGCCTGGTAAGGACTTTCCAACTTGCAGATAATAAGAACTGTCTCATACCACCAGAGCTCTGTGGCCCCTGCCACCCTGTAGTACCCAGGAACTGTATTATTATTTCTCTGCTGATTTTTATGTTACTTTTTACTGCTACTGTGATGCATGGAGTTTGTCATAAATAAATATCATTGACTTTTACTCAAGTTGTCGTGGTCACGCCTTCGGGCGGTTTCTCTTCATGTTACTTACATGTCCAGGGGTCTGATACAACCTCCCAGGTTCCGGTACATCTCAGCCCCTACAACTGAGGCTGCCTTCCGTCAGCTCAGGCCCTCAGTTGTGACAGTAAGCACTGACCTAATGAATCCAGCCGGAGACCAGGATCAAGCGGCCAGGCCGATGCAAGAACTGGCAGCCCGACTTGAACATCAGGAGGCTGCACAGGGCCACATCATCTGCTGTCTCCAGGATTTCTCTACTCGGCTGGATGGGATTCAGACAACTCTCCGTGGATCAGGCGCATCTGGGGCTTCAACCACAGTGACTCCAACTATAACCCCACCCACCTTACCCGTTTCTGCTCCACGTCTTCATCTTCCAACGCCAGCAAAATTTGACGGATCTCCAAGATTCTGCAGGGGATTTCTCAACCAGTGTGAGATTCAGTTTGAGCTACAACCTGGCAATTTTCCCAGTGACCGTACAAAAATTGCCTACATCATCTCTCTTCTCAGTGGCTCAGCCCTCGACTGGGCATCACCGTTATGGGAGAGGTCCTTCACCCTGCTATCTTCTTACACTGCATTCGTGTCAACATTCAGGCGCATCTTCGACGAGCCAGGCCGGGTAACTTCAGCTTCGTCTGAGATTCTCCGTTTACGCCAGGGATCACGTACTGTAGGACAATATCTTATACAGTTCCAGATTCTGGCATCTGAACTGGCATGGAACGACGAGGCCCTGTATGCTGCATTCTGGCATGGTTTATCCGAGCGTATTAAAGATGAGTTAGCTACCAGAGACTTACCCTCCAAGTTAGATGAGCTAATCTCACTTTGTACGAAAGTTGACTTACGTTTCAGAGAGAGAGCAACTGAGCGTGGAAGATCATCTGCTCCAAAATCTTCTGCTCCTCCTCCTCGCCAACTGTCACCAACTAAAGATGAACCCATGCAAATTGGCCGTTCCCGTTTAACTCCTGCTGAGCGCCGAAGACGTCTCTCTGAGTCTCTCTGTCTGTATTGTGCAGCTCCGTCTCACACTATTAATGCCTGTCCCAAACGTCCGGGAAACTCCAAATCCTAGCTCGCCAAGGAGAGGGCCGGCTAGGAGTAATGATCTCCTCTCCATCTCCTCAAGATTGTAATCTCCCAGTCTCGCTTCAAGTTGCTCAACGTTATCAGAACGTCATTGCCCTCCTGGATTCCGGAGCAGCTGGGAACTTTATTACCGAAGCCTATGTTAAACGGTGGTCCCTACCCACCGAGAGACTTCCTTCCTCCTTTTCCTTAACTGCCGTGGATGGCAGTAAAATTTTTGATACAGTTATTGCTCTAAGGACTCTACCAGTTCGTCTGAGAGTGGGAGTTCTTCATTCCGAACTTATTTCACTTTTAGTGATTCCAAGAGCCACACATCCTGTGGTCCTGGGCCTTCCATGGCTCCATCTTCACAATCCTACAATTGATTGGACGACTACGCAAATTCTGGCATGGGGTCCCTCCTGTGCTGAGACATGTTTGTTTAAAGTGTTGCCTGTCTGTTCTTCCTCCCCCAGGTCGTCTGATGTTCCACCTCCTCCATATCAAGATTTCACGGATGTGTTCAGTAAAGCTTCTGCTGATATCCTTCCTCCTCATAGAGAATGGGACTGCCCGATTGATCTCGTTCCAGGGAAGGTTCCACCTCGAGGCCGAACTTATCCGTTGTCTCTGCCTGAGACGCATTCTATGGAGGAATACATTAAAGAGAACCTAGCAAAGGGGTTCATTCGACCTTCTTCTTCTCCAGCCGGCGCAGGCTTCTTTTTTGTAAAAAAGAAAGATGGTGGTCTGCGGCCGTGCATCGACTACAGAGGTTTGAACGACATTACCATCAAGAACCGCTATCCTTTACCCCTGATTACTGAGCTCTTTGACAGAGTTAGCGGAGCTACCATCTTTACAAAGCTGGACTTGAGAGGTGCATACAATCTCATCCGGATCCGTGAGGGTGACGAGTGGAAGACCGCATTTAACACCCGTGACGGACATTATGAGTACCTCGTCATGCCCTTCGGATTGAGCAATGCTCCAGCTGTCTTCCAGCATTTCGTCAATGAGATTTTCAGAGACATTCTATACCGTCATGTCGTGGTCTATCTAGATGATATCCTCATTTTTGCCAACAATTTAGAGGAACATCGTTTTTGGGTAAAGGAGGTTCTGTCCCGTCTCCGTGTCAATCATCTCTATTGCAAATTAGAGAAATGCGTCTTTGAAGTCAAGTCCATTCCGTTTCTAGGGTACATTGTGTCCGGTTCCGGACTAGAGATGGATCCTGAGAAACTACAAGCAATCCAGAATTGGCCGGTACCCTTAACCCTCAAAGGGGTCCAGAGGTTCTTAGGGTTCGCCAATTATTACCGAAAGTTTATACAAGACTTTTCCACCATTGTGGCGCCTATTACTGCTTTCACCAAGAAGGGTGCTAACCCGTCCAAGTGGTCTGAAGAAGCCATGCAAGCTTTTCATCTTTTAAAACAGAGGTTCATCTCTGCGCCTGTCCTGAAACAGCCTGACATCGACTCTCCTTTCATCTTAGAGGTGGATGCCTCCTCCGTTGGAGTAGGAGCGGTGTTATCTCAGAGGGCTAAAGATGGCCATTTACATCCTTGCAGTTTCTTCTCACGGAAGTTCTCCCCAGCGGAGCGCAACTATGCCATTGGCGACCAGGAGTTGCTAGCCATCAAGCTCGCTCTAGAGGAGTGGAGATATCTGTTGGAGGGAGCTTCTCATTCAATCACCATCCTTACAGACCACAAGAACCTTCTATATCTGAAAGGCGCACAATGTCTCAACCCTCGTCAGGCCAGATGGGCACTTTTCTTTTCCAGGTTCGACTTTAAACTCCAGTTCTGTCCGGGCTCTCAGAATCGCAAGGCCGATGCCCTTTCCCGCTCATGGGAGCAAGAAAATGAGTCAGAGGGGTAAATTTACTAAGATTCGTAATTTCCGAAAAAAGGTCAAAGTTCAATCACGAATGACATCGACAGTGTAAAACTGCAACTTTTTGAATTGATTACGATGGATTTACTAAGCTGTCGTATTCGGGTTTTTCTTTTCTTCCGATGTCGATGTCATTCGTGGTTTTTTACCTATTTTTACGGCAGTGATTAGCAAAACACTGCCGACTTTTTTTACAATCAATCTCGGCCGGATCTGTGTGATCCGTGCTGGGGTTTATTTTTTATTTTTTTTTAATTAAACACTGTAAAATAATAAAAAAAAATGCGTGGGGTCCCCCCTCCTAAGCATAACCAGCCTCGGGCTCTTTGAGCCGATCCTGGTTGCAAAAATATGGTGAAAAAAATGACAGGGGTTCCCCCATATTTAAGCAACCAGCATCGGGCTCTGCGCCTGGTCCTGGTCCCAAAAATACGGGGGACAAAAAGAGTAGGGGTCCCCCGTATTTTTAAAACCAGCACCGGGCTCCACTAGCTGGACAGATAATGCCACAGCCGGGGGTCACTTTTATATAGTGCCCTGCGGCCGTGGCATCAAAAATCCAACTAGTCACCCCTGGCCGGGGTACCCTGGGGGAGTGGGGACCCCTTCAATCAAGGGGTCCCCCCCCCCCAGCCACCCAAGGGCCAGGGGTGAAGCCCGAGGCTGTCCCCCCCCATCCAATGGGCTGCGGATGGGGAGGCTGATAGCCTTTGTTGTAAAAGAAAAGATATTGTTTTTAGTAGCAGTACTACAAGGCCCAGCAAGCCTCCCCCGCATGCTGGTACTTGGAGAACCACAAGTACCAGCATGCGACGGAAAAACGGGCCCGCTGGTACCTGTAGTACTACTACTAAAAAAATACCCAAAAAAAGACAAGACACACACACCGTGAAAGTAAAGATTTATTACATACATCCACACAAACATACATACATACTTACCTTATGTTCACACGCAGGTCGGTCCTCTTCTCCAGTAGAATCCAAGGGGTACCTGTTGAAGAAATTATACTCACGAGATCCAGGGGTCCAGGCTCCTCGGGAAATCCAGGGGTAATCCACGTACTTGCATAAAATAAGAAAACGGAAAGCCGAGCCACGAACTGAAAGGGGCCCCATGTTTTCACATGGGACTCCTTTCCACGAATGCCAGAAACCCACTCTGACTGATGTCTAAGTGGGTTTCTTCAGCCAATCAGGGAGTGCCACGTTGTAGCACTCTCCTGATCGGCTGTGTGCTCTTGTCCTCACTGACAGGCAGCACACGGCAGTGTTACAATGTAGCGCCTATGCGCTACATTGTAACCAATGATGGGAACTTTCTGCCCTGCGGTTGACCTAAAGTGACGTCACCGCTGAGCTGAAAGTTCCCATCATTGGTTACAATGTAGCGCATAGGCGCTACATTGTAACACTGCCGTGTGCTGCCTGTCAGTGAGGACAAGAGCACACAGCTGATCAGGAGAGTGCTACAACGTGGCGCTCCCTGATTGGCTGCAGAAACCCACTTAGACAGAAGTCAAAGTGGGTTTCTGGCATTCGTGGAAAGGTGACCCATGTGCAAACATGGGTCCCCTTTCAGTTCGTGGTCGGGACACCGTTTTTTTTTTTTTTTTCAAGTACGTGGATTAACCCTGGATTTGCCGAGGAGCCTGGACCCCTGGATCTCGTGAGTATAATTTCTTCAACAGGTACCCCTTGGATTCTACTGGAGAAGAGGACCGACCTGCGTGGGAACTTAAGGTAAGTATGTATGTATGTGTGTATGTATGTAATAAAATTATACTTTCACGGTGTGTGTGTCTTGTCTTTTTTTGGGTATTTTTTTAGTAGTAGTACTACAGGTACCAGCGGGCCCGTTTTTCCGTCGCATGCTGGTACTTGTGGTTCTCCAAGTACCAGCATGCGGGGGAGGCTTGCTGGGCCTTGTAGTACTGCTACTAAAAACAATATCTTTTCTTTTACAACAAAGGCTATCAGCCTCCCCATCCGCAGCCCATTGGATGGGGGGGGACAGCCTCGGGCTTCACCCCTGGCCCTTGGGTGGCTGGGGGGGGGGACCCCTTGATTGAAGGGGTCCCCACTCCCCCAGGGTACCCCGGCCAGGGGTGACTAGTTGGATTTTTGATGCCACGGCCGCAGGGCACTATATAAAAGTGACCCCCGGCTGTGGCATTATCTGTCCAGCTAGTGGAGCCCGGTGCTGGTTTTAAAAATACGGGGGACCCCTACTCTTTTTGTCCCCCGTATTTTTGGGACCAGGACCAGGCGCAGAGCCCGATGCTGGTTGCTTAAATATGGGGGAACCCCTGTCATTTTTTCCCCCATATTTCTGCAACCAGGATCGGCTCAAAGAGCCCGAGGCTGGTTATGCTTAGGAGGGGGGACACCACGCAATTTTTTTTGTAAAAATAAGCACTTTCCCACCCCTTCCAACTGATATACATGCACGGATCTCATGGATCCCTGCATGCCTATCAAATCACGGAAAAAAAAAGCAGGTCTGTTTTTTTTTAGCACTTTTTTACGAGTTGTAATTTTTCACGGCAGTGTTTTGTGTTTTTTTGCTTTGCACTTCTTAGTAAATGACCGAGATTCATACTTAAACAGCCGCGTTTTGACCGATGGTGTATTCATTCGTAATTTTTTACCTGAACTTGGAAAAAATTACGAATGCCCTCATCACTGCCGTGATTAGTGCTTAGTAAATTACCGAGATGACACTTTGATGAAAAAACGGCATCTCGGTCAAAATCGGGAGCTTAGTAAATTTACCCCAGAGTCTTCAGACAAGCATCCTATTATAAATCCGTTGGCATTCTCCACGGTAGGGATGGACTCTACGCCCCCATCAGGGAAAAGTTTTGTGAAGCCGACACTAAGGAAGAAGCTCATGCATTGGGCCCATGCTTCCCGCTTTGCCGGACATACAGGTATCCAAAAAACCCTGGAGTTTATCTCTAGGTCCTATTGGTGGCCAACTCTGAAAAAGGACGTTTTGGAGTTTATTGCATCTTGCCCAAAGTGTGCTCAACATAAAGTATCCCGCCAGTCGCCTGCGGGGCAACTGGTTCCACTATCTGTTCCCCGTCGACCATGGACCCATTTGTCGATGGATTTTATTACAGATTTGCCCATGTGCAATAAGTTTAATACCATCTGGGTGGTAGTTGACCGGTTCACCAAGATGGCACACTTCATTCCTCTTACCGGTCTTCCGTCAGCTTCCAAGTTGGCTCAAGTATTCATACAAGAGATCTTTCGACTCCACGGTCTTCCAGAAGAAATTATCTCAGATCGAGGAGTTCAATTCACAGCCAAATTCTGGCGAAGTTTATGTCAAGTCCTCCAAGTCAAGCTAAAGTTTTCCACGGCTTACCATCCTCAGACCAATGGTCAAACTGAGAGGGTGAATCAGGACTTGGAGTCCTTCCTCCGCATCTATGTGTCCTCCTCTCAAGATGACTGGGTTCAATTACTTCCCTGGGCCGAGTTCTGTCATAACAACCAGTATCATTCTTCATCTTCTTCAACACCATTCTTCACCAACTTTGGATTCCACCCTAAAGTCCCTGAGTTCCAACCGCTTCCAGCAACTTCTGTTCCCGCAGTGGATATCACCTTGCATCAGTTTGCCAATATCTGGAAGAGCGTACGATCAGCTCTGCTCAAGGCATCGTTCAGGTACAAGAAGTTTGCGGATAAGAAGCGTCGAGCAGTTCCTGCTCTCAAGGTGGGTGATCGGGTATGGTTATCCACGAAGAATTTGAGGTTAAGAGTTCCCAGTATGAAGTTTGCACCTCGCTACATCGGTCCTTTTAAAATTGATCAAGTCATCAATCCTGTTGCTTACAGACTCCAGTTGCCTCCCTTCTTAAAAATACCCAGGACATTCCATGTTTCCCTGTTGAAACCGCTAATCTTGAATCGGTTTCATTCCTCACTTCCTCCAACTCCGAAAGTCCAAACTCAACGAGGCATTGAGTATGAAGTAGCCAAGATCCTGGACTCGCGTCACCGTTACGGTCAACTTCAGTATCTTATTGACTGGAAGGGTTATGGCCCTGAGGAAAGTTCATGGACCAATGCTTCTGATGTCCATGCTCCTGCCTTGGTCCGGAGATTCCATTCCAAGTTTCCTCAAAAGCCAAAGAAGTGTCCTGGGGCCACTCCTAAAGGGGGGGGCGCTGTCACGATCCGGGTATCTGGACGCCATTTCTTACCTATCAGATGCCTCCTAAGGCTGGCTCAGCGCTCCAGGACCGGATCCCATCTGTTATCCTGATGTGCACATTCCCGCATCCTCTCCTGTCACTCTGAGACGCGGTCACCGCGGTGCCATGTTACATCTGGAATGGCGTCTCCCGCGGCCTCCGCCGCTGTCCCTGAGTTCCTGCATACAGAGTGTCAGAGTGGCGATTACGTCAGCTGCGGCCTCCGCTGTGCCCGCGTGGTTTAGATGTGCAATCATCAGTCTGGCGTCTCCTGTCTCCTGCGGCCGGCGCCGCCATTGCTGTTTCAATTCTCACATGGATTACAAACCAAACTTCCCTCCAAGTGTCTGCATGGGCGCAGCCATCTTGGATTTTGTCATCTGATCATTTCCACCAATCTGCTGTCTGTATTGTTAATCTGCATAATTGCCTAGCCAACCCCTTCCTTGCTGCAGGTATAAATATGCTGTGCCTGAGCAAGGAAGGCGTCAGTGCTTTGGTTGTCAAACCTAGTTCCAGTTTGTCTCTCTTCTGTGAATGTCTTCCAGGTTCCAGCTCCTGTCTCCAGACTTCTGCTATAGAGACCCGCACCAGCATTCCATCTGCGGTGTAGCCTGACTCTCCGATCCATTCTGGACTCACCTGTTTCCAGCTACAACATCACCTGCTTCCAGCTAAGCTTCCAGCAGTGTACAGCTTCTCTTAAAGGGCCGGTGTCCTTTCTGCAGTTTACCACTCTCCACCGGTATTATTATTTCTCCGCTCTCAAATTCTACATTTCATCTACATTGCATCGCTCTCAAGCTTTATTTATTATTTAACTGGTCCCAGCCAGTATCCACTCCGTGCCAACACCTGTCTGGTTCTAACCAGTACCCACAGCAGCATTTTATCTACAGCAGTCCAGCTTTCCCTGGAACATCAGCTGGTACGACCCTGGGCTTTCCTCATTGCTACAGTTGAGCCTGGTAAGGACTTTCCAACTTGCAGATAATAAGAACTGTCTCATACCACCAGAGCTCTGTGGCCCCTGCCACCCTGTAGTACCCAGGAACTGTATTATTATTTCTCTGCTGATTTTTATGTTACTTTTTACTGCTACTGTGATGCATGGAGTTTGTCATAAATTAATATCATTGACTTTTACTCAAGTTGTCGTGGTCACGCCTTCGGGCGGTTTCTCTTCATGTTACTTACATGTCCAGGGGTCTGATACAACCTCCCAGGTTCCGGTACATCTCAGCCCTTACAACTGAGGCTGCCTTCCGTCAGCTCAGGCCCTCAGTTGTGACAGTAAGCACTGACCTAATGAATCCAGCCGGAGACCAGGATCAAGCGGCCAGGCCGATGCAAGAACTGGCAGCCCGACTTGAACATCAGGAGGCTGCACAGGGCCACATCATCCGCTGTCTCCAGGATTTCTCTACTCGGCTGGATGGGATTCAGACAACTCCCCGTGGATCAGGCGCATCTGGGGCGTCAACCACAGTGACTCCAACTATAACCCCACCCACCTTACCCGTTTCTGCTCCTCGTCTTCATCTTCCAACGTCAGCAAAATTTGACGGATCTCCAAGATTCTGCAGGGGATTTCTCAACCAGTGTGAGATTCAGTTTGAGCTACAACCTGGCAATTTTCCCAGTGACCGTACAAAAATTGCCTACATCATCTCTCTTCTCAGTGGCTCAGCCCTCGACTGGGCATCACCGTTATGGGAGAGGTCCGACACCCTGCTATCTTCTTACACTGCATTCGTGTCAACATTCAGGCGCATCTTCGACGAGCCAGGCCGGGTAACTTCAGCTTCGTCTGAGATTCTCCGTTTACGCCAGGGATCACGTACTGTAGGACAATATCTTATACAGTTCCAGATTCTGGCATCTGAACTGGCATGGAACGACGAGGCCCTGTATGCTGCATTCTGGCATGGTTTATCCGAGCGTATTAAAGATGAGTTAGCTACCAGAGACTTACCCTCCAAGTTAGATGAGCTAATCTCACTTTGTACGAAAGTTGACTTACGTTTCAGAGAGAGAGCAACTGAGCGTGGAAGATCATCTGCTCCAAAATCTTCTGCTCCTCCTCCTCGCCAACTGTCACCAACTAAAGATGAACCCATGCAAATTGGCCGTTCCCGTTTAACTCCTGCTGAGCGCCGAAGACGTCTCTCTGAGTCTCTCTGTCTGTATTGTGCAGCTCCGTCTCACACTATTAATGCCTGTCCCAAACGTCCGGGAAACTCCAAATCCTAGCTCGCCAAGGAGAGGGCCGGCTAGGAGTAATGATCTCCTCTCCATCTCCTCAAGATTGTAATCTCCCAGTCTCGCTTCAAGTTGCTCAACGTTATCAGAACGTCATTGCCCTCCTGGATTCCGGAGCAGCTGGGAACTTTATTACCGAAGCCTATGTTAAACGGTGGTCCCTACCCACCGAGAGACTTCCTTCCTCCTTTTCCTTAACTGCCGTGGATGGCAGTAAAATTTTTGATACAGTTATTGCTCTAAGGACTCTACCAGTTCGTCTGAGAGTGGGAGTTCTTCATTCCGAACTTATTTCACTTTTAGTGATTCCAAGAGCCACACATCCTGTAGTCCTGGGCCTTCCATGGCTCCGTCTTCACAATCCTACAATTGATTGGACGACTACGCAAATTCTGGCATGGGGTCCCTCCTGTGCTGAGACATGTTTGTTTAAAGTGTTGCCTGTCTGTTCTTCCTCCCCCAGGTCGTCTGATGTTCCACCTCCTCCATATCAAGATTTCACGGATGTGTTCAGTAAAGCTTCTGCTGATATCCTTCCTCCTCATAGAGAATGGGACTGCCCGATTGATCTCGTTCCAGGGAAGGTTCCACCTCGAGGCCGAACTTATCCGTTGTCTCTGCCTGAGACGCATTCTATGGAGGAATACATTAAAGAGAACCTAGCAAAGGGGTTCATTCGACCTTCTTCTTCTCCAGCCGGCGCAGGCTTCTTTTTTGTAAAAAAGAAAGATGGTGGTCTGCGGCCGTGCATCGACTACAGAGGTTTGAACGACATTACCATCAAGAACCGCTATCCTTTACCCCTGATTACTGAGCTCTTTGACAGAGTTAGCGGAGCTACCATCTTTACAAAGCTGGACTTGAGAGGTGCATACAATCTCATCCGGATCCGTGAGGGTGACGAGTGGAAGACCGCATTTAACACCCGTGACGGACATTATGAGTACCTCGTCATGCCCTTCGGATTGAGCAATGCTCCAGCTGTCTTCCAGCATTTCGTCAATGAGATTTTCAGAGACATTCTATACCGTCATGTCGTGGTCTATCTAGATGATATCCTCATTTTTGCCAACAATTTAGAGGAACATCGTTTTTGGGTAAAGGAGGTTCTGTCCCGTCTCCGTGTCAATCATCTCTATTGCAAATTAGAGAAATGCGTCTTTGAAGTCAAGTCCATTCCGTTTCTAGGGTACATTGTGTCTGGTTCCGGACTAGAGATGGATCCTGAGAAACTACAAGCAATCCAGAATTGGCCGGTACCCTTAACCCTCAAAGGGGTCCAGAGGTTCTTAGGGTTCGCCAATTATTACCGAAAGTTTATACGAGACTTTTCCACCATTGTGGCGCCTATTACTGCTTTCACCAAGAAGGGTGCTAACCCGTCCAAGTGGTCTGAAGAAGCCATGCAAGCTTTTCATCTTTTAAAACAGAGGTTCATCTCTGCGCCTGTCCTGAAACAGCCTGACATCGACTCTCCTTTCATCTTAGAGGTGGATGCCTCCTCCGTTGGAGTAGGAGCGGTGTTATCTCAGAGGGCTAAAGATGGCCATTTACATCCTTGCAGTTTCTTCTCACGGAAGTTCTCCCCAGCGGAGCGCAACTATGCCATTGGCGACCAGGAGTTGCTAGCCATCAAGCTCGCTCTAGAGGAGTGGAGATATCTGTTGGAGGGAGCTTCTCATTCAATCACCATCCTTACAGACCACAAGAACCTTCTATATCTGAAAGGCGCACAATGTCTCAACCCTCGTCAGGCCAGATGGGCACTTTTCTTTTCCAGGTTCGACTTTAAACTCCAGTTCTGTCCGGGCTCTCAGAATCGCAAGGCCGATGCCCTTTCCCGCTCATGGGAGCAAGAAAATGAGTCAGAGTCTTCAGACAAGCATCCTATTATAAATCCGTTGGCATTCTCCACGGTAGGGATGGACTCTACGCCCCCATCAGGGAAAAGTTTTGTGAAGCCGACACTAAGGAAGAAGCTCATGCATTGGGCCCATGCTTCCCGCTTTGCCGGACATACAGGTATCCAAAAAACCCTGGAGTTTATCTCTAGGTCCTATTGGTGGCCAACTCTGAAAAAGGACGTTTTGGAGTTTATTGCATCTTGCCCAAAGTGTGCTCAACATAAAGTATCCCGCCAGTCGCCTGCGGGGCAACTGGTTCCACTATCTGTTCCCCGTCGACCATGGACCCATTTGTCGATGGATTTTATTACAGATTTGCCCATGTGCAATAAGTTTAATACCATCTGGGTGGTAGTTGACCGGTTCACCAAGATGGCACACTTCATTCCTCTTACCGGTCTTCCGTCAGCTTCCAAGTTGGCTCAAGTATTCATACAAGAGATCTTTCGACTCCACGGTCTTCCAGAAGAAATTATCTCAGATCGAGGAGTTCAATTCACAGCCAAATTCTGGCGAAGTTTATGTCAAGTCCTCCAAGTCAAGCTAAAGTTTTCCACGGCTTACCATCCTCAGACCAATGGTCAAACTGAGAGGGTGAATCAGGACTTGGAGTCCTTCCTCCGCATCTATGTGTCCTCCTCTCAAGATGACTGGGTTCAATTACTTCCCTGGGCCGAGTTCTGTCATAACAACCAGTATCATTCTTCATCTTCTTCAACACCATTCTTCACCAACTTTGGATTCCACCCTAAAGTCCCTGAGTTCCAACCGCTTCCAGCAACTTCTGTTCCCGCAGTGGATATCACCTTGCATCAGTTTGCCAATATCTGGAAGAGCGTACGATCAGCTCTGCTCAAGGCATCGTTCAGGTACAAGAAGTTTGCGGATAAGAAGCGTCGAGCAGTTCCTGCTCTCAAGGTGGGTGATCGGGTATGGTTATCCACGAAGAATTTGAGGTTAAGAGTTCCCAGTATGAAGTTTGCACCTCGCTACATCGGTCCTTTTAAAATTGATCAAGTCATCAATCCTGTTGCTTACAGACTCCAGTTGCCTCCCTTCTTAAAAATACCCAGGACATTCCATGTTTCCCTGTTGAAACCGCTAATCTTGAATCGGTTTCATTCCTCACTTCCTCCAACTCCGAAAGTCCAAACTCAACGAGTTTCTTCGGGCGGTTTCTCTTCATGTTACTTACATGTCCAGGGGTCTGATACAACCTCCCAGGTTCCGGTACATCTCAGCCCCTACAACTGAGGCTGCCTTCCGTCAGCTCAGGCCCTCAGTTGTGACAATGAGCTTATGGAAGGAATTGCGTGACAGTGTCAGCTCGTTACGACAGACAGTTGACGACATGAGACAGCCGGCTACTCAGCTTGTGCCTGTCCAAGGGTCTCAAACGCCATCAGGGGCTTTAAAACGCCCGTTACCTCAAATGGCAGACACAGACACGGATACTGACTCCAGTGTCGACGATGATGAGACAAACGTGACTTCCACTAGGGCCACACGTTACATGATTGAAGCAATTAAAAATGTATTGCATATATCTGATAATACAAATACCACTAAAAAGGGTATTATGTTTGGTGAGAAAAAACTGCCTGTAGTTTTTCCTGTATCCGAGGAATTAAATGAAGTGTGTGATGAGGCGTGGGTTTCCCCCGATAAAAAACTGATAATTCCTAAAAGGTTATTGGCATCGTACCCTTTCCCGCCAGAGGATAGGGCACGTTGGGAAACACCCCCTAGGGTGGATAAAGCGCTCACACGTTTGTCAAAACAGGTAGCACTACCCTCTCCTGTTACGGCCGCCCTAAAGGAACCTGCCGATAGAAAGCTGGAGAATATCCTAAAATGTATATACTCTCACACGGGTGTTATACTGCGACCAGCAATCGCCTCAGCCTGGATGTGCAGTGCGGGCCTGGCGTGGTCGGATTCCCTGACTGAAAATATTGATACCCTAGATAGGGACAGTATATTACTGACTATAGAGCATTTGAAGGATGCATTTCTATATATGCGTGATGCACAGAGGGATATTTGCAGACTGGCATCAAGAGTTAGCGCGCTGTCCATTTCTGCTAGAAGAGGTTTATGGACGCGGCAGTGGTCAGGTGATGCGGATTCTAAAAGGCACATGGAAGTATTGCCTTATAAGGGGGAGGAGTTATTTGGGGTAGGTCTATCAGACCTGGTAGCCACGGCAACTGCTGGAAAATCCACATTTTTACCCCAGGTAGCTTCTCAACCTAAGAAGACGCCGTATTATCAGGCGCAGTCCTTTCGGCCCCATAAGGGCAAGCGGGCAAAAGGCGCCTCATTTATGCCCCGTGGCAGAGGGAGAGGAAAAAGGCTGCAACGAACAGCCAGTTCCCAGGAACAAAAGCCCTCTCCCGCCTCCGCAAAGTCCTCAGCATGACGCTGGGGCTTTACAAGCAGACACGGTGGGGTCCCGTCTCAAGAAGTTCAGTGCGCAGTGGGCTCACTCGCAAGTGGACCCCTGGATCCTTCAAGTGGTATCTCAGGGGTACAAATTGGAATTCGAGACGTCTCCCCCTCGCCGTTTTCTAAAGTCTGCTTTACCGACGTCTCCCTCAGACAGGGAGGCAGTATTGGATGCCATTCACAAGCTGTATTCCCAGCAGGTGATAATCAAGGTACCCCTCCTACAACAGGGAAAGGGGTACTATTCCACACTATTTGTGGTACCGAAGCCGGACGGCTCGGTGAGACCAATTTTAAACCTAAAATCCTTGAACACTTACATACAAAGGTTCAAATTCAAGATGGAGTCACTCAGAGCAGTGATTGCAAACCTGGAAGACGGGGACTATATGGTGTCTCTGGACATCAAAGATGCTTACCTACATGTCCCAATTTGCCCTTCTCACCAAGGGTACCTCAGGTTTGTGGTACAGAACTGTCACTATCAGTTTCAGACGCTGCCGTTTGGATTGTCCACAGCACCCCGGGTCTTTACCAAGGTAATGGCCGAAATGATGATACTCCTTCGAAGGAAGGGAGTTTTAGTTATCCCTTACTTGGACGATCTCCTGATAAGGGCAAGATCCAGGGAACAGTTGGAAGTCGGGGTAGCACTATCTCAGATAGTGCTGCGCCAGCACGGTTGGATTCTCAATATTCCAAAATCTCAGCTGATCCCGACTACCCGACTCCTATTCCTAGGGATGATCCTGGACACAGTCCAGAAAAAGGTGTTTCTCCCGGAGGAGAAAGCCAGGGAGTTATCCGAACTAGTCAGAAATCTCCTAAAACCAGGCCAAGTCTCAGTGCATCAATGCACAAGGGTCCTGGGAAAGATGGTGGCTTCTTACAAAGCAATCCCATTCGGCAGATTCCACGCAAGAACCTTCCAGTGGGATCTGCTAGACAAATGGTCCGGGTCGCATCTTCAGATGCATCAGCGGATAATCTTGTCACCAAGGACAAGGGTGTCTCTCCTGTGGTGGTTGCAGAGTGCTCATCTTCTAGAGGGCCGCAGATTCGGCATTCAGGACTGGGTCCTGGTGACCACGGATGCCAGCCTGAGAGGCTGGGGAGCAGTCACACAGGGACGAAATTTCCAGGGCTTGTGGTCAAGCCCGGAGACATCACTACACATAAATATCCTGGAGCTAAGGGCCATCTACAATGCTCTAAGCCTAGCAAGACCTCTGCTTCAAGGTCAGCCGGTGCTGATCCAGTCAGACAACATCACGGCAGTCGCCCACGTAAACAGACAGGGCGGCACAAGAAGCAGGAGGGCAATGACAGAAGTTGCAAGGATTCTTCGCTGGGCGGAAAATCATGTGATAGCACTGTCAGCAGTGTTCATTCCGGGAGTGGACAACTGGGAAGCAGACTTCCTCAGCAGACACGACCTCCATCCGGGGGAGTGGGGACTTCACCCAGAAGTCTTCCACATGATTGTGAACCGTTGGGAAAAACCAAAGGTGGACATGATGGCGTCCCGCCTCAACAAAAAACTGGACAGGTATTGCGCCAGGTCAAGGGACCCTCAGGCAATAGCTGTGGACGCTCTGGTAACACCGTGGGTGTACCAGTCAGTGTATGTGTTCCCTACTCTGCCTCTCATACCCAAGGTACTGAGGATCATAAGAAGGAGAGGAGTAAGGACTATACTCGTGGCTCCGGATTGGCCAAGAAGGACTTGGTACCCGGAACTTCAAGAGATGCTCACAGAGGACCCGTGGCCTCTACCTCTAAGAAAGGACCTGCTTCAGCAGGGACCCTGTCTGTTCCAAGACTTACCGCGGCTGCGTTTGATGGCATGGCGGTTGAACGCCGGATCCTGAAGGAAAAAGGCATTCCGGATGAAGTCATCCCTACCCTGATCAAAGCCAGGAAGGATGTGACCGTGCAACATTATCACCGGATTTGGCGTAAATATGTTGCGTGGTGCGAGGCCAGGAAGGCCCCTACAGAGGAATTTCAACTGGGTCGTTTCCTACATTTCCTGCAAACAGGACTGTCTATGGGCCTAAAATTAGGGTCCATTAAGGTTCAAATTTCGGCCCTGTCGATTTTCTTCCAGAAAGAACTGGCTTCAGTTCCTGAAGTTCAGAAGTTTGTCAAGGGGGTACTGCATATACAGCCTCCTTTTGTGCCTCCAGTGGCACCTTGGGATCTCAATGTAGTTTTGGGGTTCCTAAAGTCACATTGGTTTGAACCACTCTCCACTGTGGACTTAAAATATCTCACTTGGAAAGTGGTAATGTTGTTAGCCCTGGCTTCAGCCAGGCGTGTCTCAGAATTGGCGGCTTTATCCTATAAAAGCCCTTACCTAATTTTTCATACGGACAGGGCAGAATTGAGGACTTGTCCTCAATTTCTCCCTAAGGTGGTTTCAGCGTTTCACTTGAACCAGCCTATTGTGGTGCCTGCGGCTACTAGGGACTTGGAGGACTCCAAGTTGCTGGACGTAGTCAGGGCCCTGAAAATATATGTTTCCAGGACGGCTGGAGTCAGGAAATCTGACTCGCTGTTTATCCTGTATGCACCCAATAAGCTGGGTGCTCCTGCTTCTAAGCAGACTATTGCTCGTTGGATTTGCAGTACAATTCAGCTTGCACATTCTGTGGCAGGCCTGCCACAGCCTAAATCTGTAAAAGCCCATTCCACAAGGAAGGTGGGCTCATCTTGGGCGGCTGCCCGAGGGGTCTCGGCTTTACAACTTTGCCGAGCAGCTACTTGGTCAGGGGCAAACACGTTTGCTAAATTCTACAAATTTGATACCCTGGCTGAGGAGGACCTGGAGTTCTCTCATTCGGTGCTGCAGAGTCATCCGCACTCTCCCGCCCGTTTGGGAGCTTTGGTATAATCCCCATGGTCCTTACGGAGTTCCCAGCATCCACTAGGACGTCAGAGAAAATAAGAATTTACTTACCGATAATTCTATTTCTCATAGTCCGTAGTGGATGCTGGGCGCCCATCCCAAGTGCGGATTGTCTGCAATACTTGTACATAGTTATTGTTACAAAAATCGGGTTATTATTGTTGTGAGCCATCTTTTCAGAGGCTCCTCTGTTATCATGCTGTTAACTGGGTTCAGATCACAGGTTGTACGGTGTGATTGATGTGGCTGGTATGAGTCTTACCCGGGATTCAAAATCCTTCCTTATTGTGTACGCTCGTCCGGGCACAGTATCCTAACTGAGGCTTGGAGGAGGGTCATAGGGGGAGGAGCCAGTGCACACCAGGTAGTCCTAAAGCTTTTACTTTTGTGCCCAGTCTCCTGCGGAGCCGCTAATCCCCATGGTCCTTACGGAGTTCCCAGCATCCACTACGGACTATGAGAAATAGAATTATCGGTAAGTAAATTCTTATTATATGATTGATAAAAGTTTGGTACAGAGGTTGTTGCCTGTTTATATTCTCCCTGGTATTGCTGTGCTCTTTGCCACTATGGACATGTTTATTGTTCTTGCACTCCTCGCAATAAAATGACGTGTTTATAACATCCACAATGCCTGATACAGAGAGGTATTTTGTCAGTTTGTGCCCTAATAAGATATTCTCTGGTCTGACTTTGGAAAAGGGAAAACAAGGGCATTGACTATACCCTTGGAGAAAACATTCATGGACCGCGGTAGATAACCGTAACTACTTTCTTACCGATTCCCCTTTCATGTCACCTTTCGCCTCACCTTGTCACCCCTGCTTCTCTCTGTAACCCACTGCCTCCCCAGTCACTATCTCCCGTCATCTCTGCTTCTCCCTGACATCCTCTGACTGTCCCCTTCACCCACTACCTTACCTTCTGCCTCTCCCCCTGCATCACTATCTCCACACCACCCTCTCTCTCCTGTAATCCTCTGCCTTTCCAAGGCATCAAACTCTCCTTGTTACCTTATTCCTATCACTTACTGCTTTCCCCATCACCCACTGCCTCTCTGTCTCCCAATTTCTCTCGTGTCACCCACTGCCTCTTCCAATTATCCTTTATTTTACCCGCTGCCTCTCCCTGGCGATTCCTACTCCTGTTACCCATTCCTTGGTGTCACCCGCTACCTGTCACTATTACCTTCTGCCTCTTCCTGTCAATCACCCACTGCCTTTTTCCCAGTGTCACTTTCTCTCCTGTAACCATCTGCCTCACCAAGGCAAGACACTCATCATCACACAAATAAAGCACACCCATTGTTGCAAGTCCACACCCTTGTTGCAAGGCCATGCCCACTCCCCCAAATAACACCCTCCCTTTACACACACACTCTCTCTCTCTCTCTCTCTCTCTCTCTCTCTTGTTTTTCTGTCCTCATCGGGACATATGTCTGGAACCTTCCTCATGGGGACACCTTTTTCCTTGCACCCGAGCAGCATGACCAGGGGGTCCGCACCCACCGAGGGAATCACATTCACATTACGCCTTACCAAATTGACCGATAAATCAGTATCAAATACCAGAAGGACCCTGGACCTCATGGGGACCTATTCAGGAATACCTGCCTCGTGAGGACACCCACATAACTGATTTATTTTCAGGGTTAACCAGAGATAGAGGAAACATGTATTCAGCAGCAGATACATTTTATTCAGGAAAGGGTCTTTCTCATTTCAGCAGTAATTCGGTTCTTAATGTAAAACTTAACCAAGAGCCAGTTCCGAGCCTTCAGCGCTTGTCGTTCTGCCCTTAGGCACGCATCACAGTCATTCTTGCCCGGCACCTTGAATGAGTGAATGAACCGAATCATGTGACGTTCAACAGCATTCACTTCTGCTGGGGTCCACGGATTGTGCTTGGCACCCCTTCCATCACCTGTGCGGGAGAGAAAAGGTTAGTCACCACGCAACGCCACCACCAGTCATGGACGCATCTCAAATGGAATGGACAGTCACACCCACCTTTAGCTGCACCTCCATCCGCCGCCACCACCATGCTGCCGGCTCCTTTTCCCATGTGCCCCACGGGAACTTCGGTATCTTGACTCTCTGGCTCATCCCCAGAGTCATCGCTCACCACCTGGATCAGCTCTGTGGATAGAGAAGGACAGGGAAACCGATCACACCAGCCCACTTAGACAGTAAGTCCATGGAGCCACACTGTCAAGTGATACCTACCATTTGGATCAATGGAGATCTCTTCCAGACTGTGACCCTTGAATTCAGCCATTCTCCCTTGCTCGAGAGCCAGAAAGAGCTTGCTCAACTTGGCCAGTTGAAGGGTACCCTCCGGGAGGCGGTAATAATGCCGATGCACACGGATATCATGTCCAAGGAAATCAGCAAGCTGATCCATCTCTGTATCACTCAGGTTGAGGACCCTGGAAAGTGTAGCCACATGCTTCCATAGGCGGGTGGAAGATAATGCTTCGGGGTGCTTGGCCCCACACTCCCGGGCGTAGAGACGTATGCAGTCGGATCCCCTATAATGGGACATGACTGTTGGCCTAGCAAACGTGTAGATATTGTGTGGGGTCACACCACATTCTGTCCGCTTCTCTGTGAGGAGCTCCATCGCTTTCTGCATGCTTGGGGATAACAGGACGGGGACTTTCCTGCCTCTTTTCCCAGGTATCTCAATATGGGAGAAGTGACGACAGAGTGCCTTCTCCAGCTCTGACAGGGCCTGGGCCACATCACTCTGCAAATCGGCTGTGTGCCGTAAATCGAAGGAGGAGAGCCGCATCTTGGAAACATCACCTTCTCTCCTGCGGTTAAAGAGAATCAGCTGCGTGAGGGTAACTTTGGCCAGCATGGACCACTGCTTTTTGGAAGGGTGGGCAGACAACTCATCAATGTACTCTCACTGACGGTCAAGGAGGTACAGGTTCAAGTGCTTAACATCATCAGTGAAGGGCAGAAGCAGCGGTGCATTCCATTTTATCTCTCGAAGTGTCTTCAGGGCAGCAGTGGAGATGAGCTCGCTCCACCTCGCCTCATAAATTTTCCGAAAGTTTCGGGCACGCTCCACTGTCAGTGCCTGACACTCCACCATAGCAGAAATCTTCTGCAAGCTGTGTCCCACCTTCAGAGCCAACGAGGGTATTTTATATGTATTGGTGCGGTCATTGAAACCGGCCAGGCTCCTCACAGCATGCACCACTTGCAGGAAATTCGGTGGGCAAATGAAATCTTTTATACACCGCAACGGTGTGACCTTCATCGCCTGCAGCAGAAGCCGCCCCACCTCTCTGAGCTTCTGACATCAGACCCCAGACGGTTGTAGAGGTGCTGGCTGAACTGTATAATACAGCGGTCCCCTTTGATTACCGGTACCACATCATCGTAATTAATTTCGCTCAGCAACTTCCAGAGGCCGGTGCCAACATCCTTCGGGACGGGTGTGGCGTAAGTGAAGAGACCCTGCACCCTGGTTCTTCCAGGTTTGGGGCTGTCACTTTTGCGGAGCGGGCACCTCTTCACATGGCGCCACAGGTGCTTCCTGGAGAATAGCCCTTTACATTTTACACAGTGCATGCAATCTTGGGAAGCCGTTGCTTCTTCCGGCTGCTTGCACGGTAGGAGGACTCCGCTGCCCTCACGGAGAACCCCGACATTATGGGCAAAGTTTCCCCGGGTGCGAATCAGGTCTAGCTGCACTGTCCTTTCCCTGGAGCGCTTCGGAAAGCTGAATGCCCTTGCTACCTCATGCTCATTGTGGTGGACAGCTTGCACATATCTTGCAATTTTTGAGAATGGCCTCTCACACCACAGGCAGAAATTTTTCTTGTTACATGCAATCGAACCATCTGCTTTTCGGGTAAGTACCTGGACCGACACTGCGCGGGCCGGATGGAGACATGGGTCGGCCTCCACGGAGCAAGCCCCGGACACTTCCAAAACCTGCCTGCCGTGAAAAGACGTCTCGTCCACCCCACTGTCATCCGAGCTGCTCAACTCTGACGAGTCGGGGAGATAGTCTTCGTCACTGCCGTCGGTTCCGTCCATTGCCTCGAGGGGACCGGCAGACCCAGGACTTCCGGGGTTTGTGGCGCACACACTGTACCAGCCCGCGCTTTCTGTCTAACCACGCCCACCGCGAATACAGGGTTCGGGGAATCAAGGGGCCAGGCTCCGGCACGTGCTTCCTATTGTACATCCGGGGACGGGGTTCTTATTAGAGTCGCGTATCGGGTGGCGCGCGCGACATTTTTGCGTCACATGCTCCGATTTTCCACAGGCTGCTGGAAGCCTGTCCCGGCCCGAGGGGTGCCAGTCTCCACTCATCGGCAAGACTTCCACAAATCGCAGTACCGGATTCAGCCCACCAGGGGGCGCTGCGATGGGCAAGGGGGGGAGGTATAGAGCGAGGCTGCGGGCTCCTCAATTTTTCTGACGAATGCCCTTCTCACACGAGCTCCGCGGATTGGTCATCCTTCCCCCTGGATTATCTTAATGTCAACCTGTTATTCGGGCTCCGTGACCTTTTGGCCGAATGCCCTTCTCACCTGAGCTCCGCGGACTTGGGCAACCTTCCCGCTGGATTAAATTAATATCAGACCCGGTTTTCGGGCTCCGCGATTTTAAGGCCGAATGCCCTTCTCACCTGAGCTCTGCGGACTTGGGCAACCTTCCCGCTGGATTAAATTAATATCAGACCCGGTTTTCGGGCTCCGCGATTTTACGGCATAATGCCCTTCTCATACGAGCTCCGTGGACTTGGGCATACCGTCCCTGGAAGCGCGCCCCCTGCTGGCCCAAATAATATAAATAATATAAATAATATATAAGCCCGGCAAATGTAAGTGGGAGAGAGGTCCCAGCCCCCCCGGGAGGCGGGGCTGGGCCCGTATCCCCGCAGCGGCGCCGCCCTTGTGGCCGCCTGACACCACCGCGGGGAGATTCCGTGTGTCCTCTTGAACAGAAATTCTCCGGGCAAAAATAAGTGTGACCTAGGGCCCGTCCCCGCAGCAGCAACCCCCGGTGGCCGCCTGACGCCACTGCAGGGGGTGGGGGGGCAGATTCCGTGTGTCCTCTCGGATAAAAAGAAAAAACTCCCGTCGGGCGAAAGTAAGTGGGACGGAGGGCCCGGGCCACCGGCTTGCGGGCAGCGGCGCCCCCCGCTGGCCGGTTGAAGGGAAGAACGAAACGAGACAAAAATAAAAAGAGAGAAAAAATTTCAAAAAAGCACTCGCCCCAAACAGATGAAAAGTACTTGGTCCGCCCGGATGAACCCTCCCCCGTGTCCCCACCGCAGCGCCCCCACGCTGGCCAGCCGAGGGAAAACACGATTGAGAAAAAAAAATTAAAAAACAGACAAAAGACAAAAACACAAGTTCCCGAGCAGCCAAGGGTTGCCGCCGGTCTGCGCGCGCGGAGCCCCCTTCTGCCCGCGTAAAAAAAGTAAATAAAAAAATCCACCGATGTGAGATTGCGATGTGCCCGGCGGCGGGTAGGCGGCCCCCGGTCTCCCCTCGTCGGCGCCCCCTGGTGGGGGGAAATAAATTTTTTTTTTTTTTATTGTTTTTTTTTTTCCTTTTAAAAGATGAACCAGCACACCCCAGATAAATGAAAAGTGCCCTGGCCTCAGAGTGCCGTCGGCCGGGCCTCACCCAGTCCCGCAGCGGACGCCCCCCCTCCGGTGGGCGCTTGAGGATGGGTAAAAAAAAATTAAAAAAAGGGGGGAGGAAATAAATAAATAAATGACAAGTATCTAGGCTGCTGTTTCCCCATCTGGAGTTGAGGAGAGAGAGGAAGAAGGAAAAAAAATAAATAAGGGAAAAAAAGGGGGTAAAAGAATACAACAAAAACAATTCTATCAATAAAAAAAAAAAAAAACAGGGAGAAACTACCCGGCCTGTCGGTCGGATCGTTTCTACCCCGGTCCCCGCTGCGGCGGGTCCTTAAAAAAATGGAAAGGGAAGAAATCAGTAAAGACAAGATAGAATTGAAATGATATAAAAAAAAAAAAAAATCTGTCTACATCTACTACCTACAGATACGTACAGTACAGATAGAAAATGAAATAATGAACAGATGGAGGCGCCCCCGCCTCACCGGGTAAGTGAAAAAAACCGATAAGAGTAGTGGTATTTCACCGGCGGCGCCCCAGGGCCGGGGGCCTCCCACTTATCCTACACCCCTCATGTCTCTTCACCGTTGCAGACTAGAGTCAAGCTCAACAGGGTCTTCTTTCCCCGCTGATACCACCAAGCCCGTTCCCTTGGCTGTGGTTTCGCTAGATAGTAGGTAGGGACAGTGGGAATCTCGTTCATCCATTCATGCACGTCACCAGGGGTTAAAGTGAGCCGGAACGGGCCGGAACTGCGTTCCGTCAGTTCCACCAGGAGACGGAACGCAGTTCCGCCTCCCCCGGCTCACCTAACCCGATGTCCCGGGCGGCGCTGCAGGGAGATGCCGGGCGCCCGCTGAGATCGCGTTACCAGCGGGCGCCGTCTCCCTCTCCGCAGCGGCAGCCGGAGGCAGGAGCTCAGTACTGAGCTCCGGCTTCCGGCTCTGTCAGTGCGCGCTATGGGAGAGACGTCATGACGTCTCTCTCATAGTGCAGAGGAGCGGGCGGCGAGAGAGGACTGCGGCGGGAGCGGGGCTTGGTAAGTATAGTGCTTCTCCCCCCTCCCTCCTATATGTGTACCACAGGCGTTTCTACTGGGGGCCTTTACTACTGGGGCAAACTACAGAGGGGCAAACTACTGGGGGGCTCTAGTACTGGGGGCAAACTACTGGGGGCCTTTACTACTGGGGCAAACTACAGAGGGGCAAACTACTGGGGGGCTCTAGTACTGGGGGCAAACTACTGGTGGACTTTACTGCTGGGGCAAACTACAAGGGGCAAACTACTGGGGGGCTCTAGTACTGGGGGCAAACTACTGGGGGCCTTTACTACTGGGGCAAACTACAGAGGGGCAAACTACTGGGGGGCTCTAGTACTGGGTGCAAACTACTGGGGGGCTTTACTGCTGGGGCAAACTACAAGGGGCAAACTACTGGAGGGCTCTAGTACTGGGGGCAAACTACAGGGGGCCTTTACTACTGGGGCAAACTACAGAGGGGCAAACTACTGGGGGCCTTTACTACTGGGGCAAACTACAGAGGGGCAAACTACTGGGGGGCTCTAGTACTGGGGGCAAACTACTGGGGGGCTTTACTGCTGGGGCAAACTACAAGGGGCAAACTACTGGGGGCATTACTACAAGGGGGCAAGCTACAAAGGGGCAAACTACTGGCAGCATTACTACTGGGGTCTAAACTACAAGGGGGCATAATTACAGGAGCTAAACTACTGGGGGTATAACTACAAGGGGGCAAACTACTGGGGACATTACTAACTTTGGAAAACTACATGGGGGCTAAACTACAGGGGCTAAACAACTGGGGGCACAACTGCAGGGGGAATTACCACTGGGGGCTAAACTACATGGGGCAAACTACATGAGGGCAAAACTACTGGGGGCATTACCACTCAGAGGCTAAACTAAAGGGGGGTGGGGAGTAAATTGCTGGGGTCATAACTGCAGGGGCATTACCAGTATGGGCATGACTACTGGGGCTAAACTACAGGGGCTAAATGACTAGGGGCAATACTACACAGGGGCATTACCATTAAGGGCATTACTGATGGGGTGCACAGCTAATGAGGGCATTGTAAAGGGGGCACTTCATAAGGGGCACTACTGTTGGGGGCATTGCATAAGGGGCACTACTACTGTGGGCATTGTATAAGGGGTGCTACTGCTGGGGGCATTACTGTATGGGCCGACAAAGAAGCTGCGTTCCCGGTCTGCCCTCCGTCGCTCCGCCCCTACCATCGCCGCCGCACTGGAAGCCCAGGTTCCAGACTCCCAGCTGCAGCGGATCTGGGACCAGGCCGGCTTTATTATCCCTGCCGCTGCATCGAGCTTCTGTGACCGCGGCACTACTAGTTCAAATCTGTCGCTGATTGGCTGCCGGTCCGCAGCAGTTTTGAAATATTAGCGCCGTGGTCACAGGAGCTCGATGCGGCGGCAGGGATAATAAAGCCAGCCTGGTTCCAGATCCACTGCAGCCGCCCTCAGCCTCTTCTGCCGCCCCGCCCTCGGACCTCTGCGCACCCACAGCCTCCTCCTCCGCACTATCTCCGAGGCCCACAGCCTCCTCCACGTCACGCCTACCACAGCCTACTCATCTACAGCACCACAGACCACCGCCGCTGCTAAACAGGTAATCTAACCTGCTGCCTTTCTCTCTCCCTAGTCCCTACTGTATTCCCCTGCTGTCACTTTCCATGTCCCTGCTGTCACTTTCCATGTCCCTGCTGTCACTCTCCCTGTCACTCTGTCACTCTATAATGTGAATTTCGGCTCATTCTCTGTGCTATAATGTGAATTTTGGCTCATTCTGTGTGCTATAATGTGAATTTCGGCTCATACCGTGTGCTATAATGTGAATTTCGGCTCATACTGTGTGGTGTAATGTGAATTTCGGCTCATACTGTGTGGTATAATGTGAATTTCGGCTCATACCGTGTGGTGTAATGTGAATTTGGCTCATACTGTGTGGTGTAATGTGAATTTGGCTCATACTGTGTGGTGTAATATGAATGTGGCTCATACTGTGTGGTATAAATGTGAATTTCGGCTCATACTGTGAGCTATAATGTGAAAGGGGTCCTACTATTGTGGTGCATAATGTGTATAAGGGGTATATGGTGTGGTAAACTACACTGAAGGGCACGCCCCCTTTTGCGTGGCCACGCCCCCTTGTCAGGAGTGCGCGCGCCTTCGGCGCGCACATAATTGCACCCTTCACTTTTCCATACCCCCACTTCAAAATTTCCACTTGGGTACTACTACTGTGGGCATTATTACTATTGTGTGACCACGCCCCTTTCTTTTTGAGACCACCCCCCCTTTTTGCTGCGCACGCCTACGGCGCACGCAATACCTTTATTACATGGGCGCCATGGGGAGGGGGGTGAGTTCCACCACCTCTCTAGGACCACTTTAAGCACTGCACGTCACTAATTAGATGACGAGGCATTTGGCTACCTTAAGAAAGTCATAG